>NC_084556.2:40982500-41628333 GCF_033978685.3 Nerophis lumbriciformis
AAATCGCTGAATTTTCACATGTGTCGTTCAAATACTGAGAAAAGACTTGCGGTGATCAGCAGCCAGTTGAGCCTCACCATGGATTGCGCAATGACTCGGCTAACTGCTGGCCTGCTGTGCAGTGAGACCGTATTGCTATATGAATTATATTATACATTTCCATAGTTTAGTTAGCTGAGGTATATAATGTACAGTGTATTTTGTCAACAACTGTATGTGTGTAACGTATTTCTTGTGCTGAGCAATCATAAAACGGCTGCGAAGACGCACTGGCTGAGGCTCGCAGTAATCCCGCCTCCTGGTGGTAGAGGGCGCTAGTGATCCCAGGGATAATTTTTGCGACTACTCGGCTGCAGAATAAGTGACAACAAGCAGCAACAGTTAGCGATCGTTTATTTGTTCCTCTCGCCTGGACTATTAACATGGAGGATTACATATCTAAAATAAAACTGTTTTCTAAACTGGACTTTCAATCGAAGCAGGAGGTAATAATTAAAGGAAGATCTCCATCGAGACAGAGAGACTTTTAAAACTGAAGAAAGATAAGGAAGACTTCTAAAAACAAGTTATCGATGCTTTTGTTCAGAAAGAGCGGCGCATGGACTTCATTTATAAGTAAAGGTAAGACCATAATAACGTTTTTTGTATTACATGTTCCTTTTTGTGTGCTACAGTTTGTATGTGTAAAGTTAAAGTGTGGTGAAATTTGTCCTCTGCATTTGACCCATCCCCTTGATCACCCCCTGGGAGGTGAGGGGAGCAGTGGGCAGCAGCGGCGCTGCGCCCGGGAATCATTTTTGGTGATTTAACCCCCAATTCCAACCCTTGATGCTGAGTGCCAAGCAGGGAAGAATGCTGGTATGAGCTTTTAAACATAACCCGTTAACTGCTGCCAATCAAATGGTGAATAAGATACTCTTTAGGGTTCATATGTTTGTAAATCTGACTGTGCACTGATATATATATATATATATATATACAGTATATACTGTGTATATATATATGGTAAATGGATGATTCTTGTATAGCACTGTTCTACCTTTAAGGAAGTCAAAGATAGACATATATATATATATATATATATATATATATATATATATATATATATATATATATATATATATATATATATGTATATATATATATATATATACATATATATACATATATATATATATATATATATATATATATATATATATATATATATACACAGTATATATGTATTGTTGTTTTCTGCACTTACTGTCAGTATTCTCACGCTGTCTCATCACTTGTTTGTCTGACAGTCTCGGCATGTATCATTTGCGTGAGTGTTTTTGATAGCGTGCCAAGACGACCGAGAGCGTTACAACCAGAATAACCACGTTGTGTCGAAAAGGACAAACTGGTAAACAAAGCAGTCGTGCTTTGCTTTATTGTGTGAAAAGAAAAACAAGCCAGAAATGCGCGACTCACAAACTTTGCAAGCAACTTTAAAAAGTAAGTCGCTTGTAATTCGTGGACTTGGCAACACTACTGTTGCTATGAGCTCGGAACACCGATGATAACTCATTGCGATAGTGGATGGAAATACATTTGGCCTTTTGGAGCAAGCGACCTGCCAGGACTTCCAAGCTAAACTTGGCATTCAATCTACCTTTCTCTTTTCTGCTTTCAATTATTTCCCGTGACCTTCGAGAGGGCTGCACGCTCCGGGAGACACAATTACACTTCAATATTCCTTGTTACACAAATGCAAGAGCTACATGAATTCCTGGAGGGTGTGCGTCTTGCCAGAAAACCAGTGTCAATTTGAGAGCAAGCTGCAACAAACGTATCATCTGTCCACAGTGCGAAGTCGCTTCTAAGACACTAATCCTCACCACTAAGGCGGAAAATAAACTAAGTTTCTTTCAAGTACAATTATCACTGGAGGACGAGAAGAAAATAATGGCTAAGCATGCTACACACACACACACACACACACACATACCCAGCAGGCCGACACAAAAAGTAACATGGGGTGATCAATATAGATGTTGAGTTTGAGTTGAGTTTGAGTTTATTTGGAACATGCAAGCATACAACATGATACATCACAATGTCCAGTTTCTCTTTTCAACATGTTCGAAAAGGAGTAGGAAGAAGCAGAGCTTATTCAACCCTACCCCTTTTCTTTTACATAACAGTTGCTACAACTTTTGTTCACTTCCTGTTCTCAATTATTAACAATATACTCCATAAGTAATCACAATTAAAATAAATAAAAGAATAATAATTGGTGAAGTAAGTTATATTTCATATGATGAGATGAGTAAGATTATTTTGAGAATGAATGAATGGATGGATGGATGAAATAAATTCAGAATGTTTATCACTGTTCTTCTTCTTTGTACTTTGTAAACACTTTAAGTTTGAAGAGTTTCTTGAAGTGGATCATATTAGTACATTGTTTGATTGCTTTGCTTAATCCATTCAATAATTTAATTCCACATACAGATATACTGAAGGTCTTAAATGTTGTACGTGCATACAAATGTTTTAAATTACATGTTTCTCTAAGATTATATTTCTCCTCTTTTTTTGAGAAAAATTGTTGTATAATCTTGGGTAGCAGGTTATAGTTTGCTTTGTGTATAATTTTAGCTGTTTGAAAATTCACTATGTCGTGGAATATCAGTATCTTATATTCAATAAATAAAGGGTTTGTATGTTCTCTATATCCAACATTATGTATTATTCTAAGTGATCTTTTTTGTAACAGCGTTAATAAATGAAGTGCACTTTTAGTTGTTTCCCCATATTTCTACACAATAACTTAGATATGGTAACACTAGCGAGCAGTAGAGAATATGAAGTGATTTTTGGTCTAGAACATGTTTTGCTTTATTCATTATTGACGTGTTTCTCGCTACTTTATGTTGTATATTTTTTACATGAGATTTCCAGTTCAATTTATCATCAATCATTATACCTAGCAATTTGGTTTCATTTACTCTTTCAATTTATATTCCGACTATTTGTATTTGTGCTTGACTTTCCCTTCTACTGTTAGCAAATAGCATTATTTTAGTTTTACTGAGATTCAACGATAGTCTGTTTTTGTCAAACCATTTTTTAAAATTTGTTAATTTCTTCTGTTATTATTTGTATTAGCTTTTGTGTGTTCTCTCCTGAACAAAACACTGTGTATCATCCGCAAATAATACTAACGTAAAATCTTTTGTAACTTTACAAATGTCATTTATATAGAGATTGAATAATTTAGGTCCTAGTATTGATCCCTGAGGTACACCACAGGATATATTTATCGTTGTAGATTATTTTTGTTTCCATCTAAGAAGTATAATCCCTCTTAGTGCCATTTTTCATAATGCTAATGAGGATGCCCCATGTTGCTCTCATATTGTTTTTGTTCCTATCCAATAATTCACTGTAGATGTCGTTACTATCAGTACCTATTACGGTTGCCCCAATACCAATAATTTAGTACCGGTACCAGTACCAAAATGTATATCAACACTTTTCGATACTTTTACAAATAAAGTGAACTATGAAAAATGTCAACATTGGCTCTGCTCCTCGACTACTGTCTGCACCGGACCGAACAGCAGGACAGATGTAACAACTACACTATTACCTGTCACTCTTTATAACTCCTTGTGCAGATCTGAATGCTTATTATTTAAATGTTTACCTAAGTTTGAAGCAAAGGTGGTAATACTAATTGCCACATTTGGTGAGGCGTGTTTTAAAGTGAGAGTAGCGTATGTGTGTGTGTACTCCTTTAAGAATGGCAGTATGTGGGGTGAGTGACGTGAGTAAATGAAATGGCAAGTAAGGAGAGGTGGAGCTAGCATGTGCAGGAGTGTTTGTCCGGTTGTGCCCTGTGGAAATTATAAATAAAGTGACCAAGTTGTAACTAATCGACGGTCTCATAATTCCGACCAAGAGCGGAGCCTTACGGACACATTTTGAAGTGAAGGTGTTACCCCCGACAAAACATCGGCCCTGGAGGGAACGTCTCCCTTGCGGTCCTAGATCGCGGTCTGGGAGCAGACAAGCAGGAAAGGTGTAAAGCAGCACTTGCAACGCGGCGGCTCCCTCTTTAAAGTGTCACCTTTATTGTTAGTTTTGAAGCCCAAATAACTTCATATTGTACTTCACGCACACTCTTTATTAACCAGTAGAATTTCAGTTTTTTTGCCATTTTTCCTCTCCAAGATGTTATTGCTTGTATGCACTTTGTGTGGGCGTTTTGACACACTCAACATCATACGCCTCGCCTCGGCTTTGTAGTCACCGCCACACAGCGGTATTCTGATGAAAGAATTGTATCGGTACTTTTGAAAGGTAGTGTAGTACCGATTTAAATTGAATAGTAACGCAATACTTTATTAGTACCGGTCTACCGTACAACCGTAGTACCTACTGTAGTAAAGTACGAGTATATAAGCAATATGAAAGTGATTAGTATCAGTGGGAATCTTTGGACACCTCACGTTTCGATCTGATTCCAAATTTGATCAGAATCAATTCAACACGATTCTCCATTCAAACCGATTCTCACCTTTTAAAAACTGGTCACAGGTTACAAAACCTCCTTTTGGTTGCTGACGTATGACAAATACACACAGCGAGTAATCATGGAGAAGGCCTAAAAACATCTTTTAAAAATGCATTAGTAAAAAAAAAAGTTTTTTAAATTAAAATATATTTTTGTAAATAATTAATCAATACAGAATTGTAATAAATAAGGATTGCAATTGGGCTGTGAATCAATTTTTTTTGGAGTGCTCCTAGTGATTAGGTTGATCTTTTTCTTGTTCTTATTATTACAAAATATGTGTTTGTGTTGGTGGTTTTTGATAATGTTCTGAGAGTAAGTCTTTGGATAAGAAAAGCTTTGAGGGCAAAACCAGAAAGATTTATCTATAAGCCAATAGTAGTTTTTGCTTTTGTTTGGTTATTGTGCACTAGCCACTTTAATTTATTCCAAAAAAATGTATGTAGTACTCAATACCAAACATTTAATACAACATCTGATTTACAACAATACTGGCAAATTCTACATTTAATAAGATAAGCTTTATAAAAAAAGATATTATATTATATTATTATTGTATTAACATATATATCCTATGAAAATATTATTGTGTTTACTTGCTATAAATCATTTTCACTTCTATAATTCGTAATCGAAGCAGATCTGATATAAAAAAAAAAAATTGGATAAGGATCGGAGGCTAAAAATCTTGATGGGGACATACACACACACACACACACACACACACACACACACACACACACACACACACACACACACACACACACACACACACATGTATATACTGTACATATATATATATATACATATGTATATATATGTATATATATATATATATATATATATATATATATATATATATATATATATATATATATATATATATATATATGTACATATATATTAGGACTGCGATGAGGTGGCGACTTGTCCAGGGCAGCTTAGGTAGGCTCCAGCGACCCCGAAAGGGACATGGATGGGATATATATTAGTGCTGTCAAAGTTAACGCGTTTACTATAAGGTCCTTTAACTGCAATCATTTTTTTAACGCACGCTTAACGTCCTGACTCCTTTTTTACCTTTGGCCCGTTCCGTAGCTTGAGGAAAATAAATGGCGTCCAGTTACTGTGGAGCCACAAGCACGGGCATTAGCGAGCAGAAATGAACAACGAAAACGGGAAATGATCAAAGTCTCAGGTCCAAATTATGACGAGTCGTTGTAAGGACAAGACAAGACAATTTTAACTGAAATCCCCGTAAGACGACATCATTGGAGCGAACGTTGCTGGCGTGCATTGCTGTTTTTAGAGATGGGGAGCTTAACGTCCGTGTTTGGATTACAGTTGAGTGCATCAATAACATAACGTGTAGATTGTTACTCGAACTGCTTTAATAAGATGGAATTAAAACGCCAAAATATGTCAAGTTGTTTCTCTTACCAATCACACATGGGCTTCACAATAATACGCTTCTCATCCGGTGTAACCAACAAAACAACAAAAAATAGTCCCACAATACGATCATGCTTTGTCAAAGATGTTTTTCTTCTCAGGCTGTCTAATTTGAAGAGGGGTGACTATAAGTATATATATTGTGACGTGCGGTGAGGTTGATGGCTGGTGAGGCACTGACTTCATCACAGTCAGATTTACAAACATATGAACCCTAAAGAGTATCTTATTCACCATTTGATTGGTTAACGGGTTATGTTTAAAAGCTCATACCAGCATTCTTCCCTGCTTGGCACTCAGCATCAAGGGTTGGAATTGGGGGTTAAATCACCAAAAATTATTCCCGGGCGCGGCGCCGCTGCTGCCCACTGCTCCCCTCACCTCCCAGGGGGTGATCAAGGGGATGGGTCAAATGCAGAGGACAAATTTCATTACACCTAGTGTGTGTGTGACAATCATTGGTACTTTAACTTAACTTTAACTTTACACATACAAACTGTAGCACACAAAAAAGCACATTTAATTAAAAAAAACGTTATTATGGTCTTACCTTTACTCATAAATTAAGTCCAAGCGCCACTCCTTCTGAACAAAAGCATCGATAACTTGTTTATAGACATCTTCCTTATCTTTCTTCAGTTTTAAAAGTCTCTCTGTCTTGATGGAGAGCTTCCTTTAATTATTACCTCCTGCTTTGATTGAAAGTCCAGTTTAGAAAACAGTTTTATTTTAGATATGTAATCCTCCACGTTAAAAGTCCAGGCGAGAGGAACAAATAAACGATCGTTAACTGTTGCTGCTTGTTGTCACTTATTATGCAGCCGAGTAGTCGCAGAAATGATCTCTGGGATCACTAGCGCCCTCTACCACCAGGAGGCGGATTACTGCGAGCCTCAGCCAGTGCGTCTTCGCAGCCGTTTTATGATTGCTCAGAACAAGAAATACGTTACACACATACAGTTGTTGACAAAATACACTGTACATTATATACCTCAGCTAACTAAACTATGGAAATGTATAATATAATTCATATAGCAATACGGTCTCACTGCACAGCAGGCCAGCAGTTAGGTGAGGCTCAACTGGCTGCTGATCACCACAAGTCTCTTCTCAGTATTTGAACGACAAATGTGAAAATTCAGCGATTTTGAATAAAAATAATCTAAAACTCGTGAAGTTAAATGGAAAATAACTTTATAGTATAATCACTGGATACATATAACAATTTAAATGTTTTTTTTTCTTTTTACATTTTTTTTCTTTCCATGATGGCACGTGGCATGGCTCTGGCGTAGTTCATCATTTACTGTACGTAAGTTTGTTTGGGAATGTCAGCAGGGGGCACGATACCAGAAAACGTCGTCTGGGAGTGACAAAATACTTAGCAACGCAATTGTGTTAAAGCCACCGCAGTTTCTTATAATCTCAAAGAACAACTCACAAAATTTGCTTGATTTGACATGGCAGCACTGCTCACGAGTGATTGTTGTGATTGTTCTAAATGAACCAACTGGTCCTACATACAGTACTTGCGATTGGTTGTTGCTGTCTTGCCTGAAGGCATCTGCTAACAGGTTTATCTCGCCATTTCTCTGAAAGGAAAAACCGGAATGTTCTTGATAAACCTACAATTACATGTGCAGTCTCATCTTGACGAGGGCTTGACAGATACAGTCCATACAATGCAAATACCGTAAAGATAAAAATCTTGCTCTCCAAATGTCATCTGGTGAGATTCTGTTTCTCACACATCTCCTTTTCTTATTCACAGGCCGTCGTATAGTGGAGAAAGGTGTTGACAATTATAAGGGCCCACACATAGCCCTCAGTAGCCTCCATGACAAAATGATTATGCATACACTGAACTCATATATATATATATATATATATATATATATATATATATATATATATATATATATATATATATATATATATATATATTCATTCGAATGAGTCTGAATTAAAAGAAAGCCACAAGTCATACAATATTATAATTTAATGCATTCAATAACCCCTTTGGCCCCTTCCTAAATAAATTATTTGGTCCACACCGCGGTTCGTTCTTTTCCGCCATGGTTCACATCGCAATAATTAAGTTGAGTGAGAGCGAACCCCAGCTGGTTTAGAATAACCCCCAAAAAGCACAAGTCCGGACATCAGAAACAAGTTGGGAAGGAGGCCAGGAGTAGGAGCAACAGAGCAGGGGCCGAGAACAGTAAAAACGTTCTTTCTAAAATAAAGTCAAAAGTCCCAAACGATAGTCACACACACACTGGGTGTGGTGAAATGTGTCCCTTTGCATTTGACCCATCCCCATGTTTACCCCCTGGGAGGTCAAAGAAGCAGCGAGCAGCAGCGAGCAGCAGCGAGCAGCAGCTTGCGCCGCGCTCAGGAATCATTTTGGTGATCCAACCCCCGAATCCAACCCTTGATGCTGAGTGCCACGCAGGGAGGCAATGGGTCACATTTATTTGTAGTCTTTGGTATGACTTGGCCGGGGTTTGAACTCACAACCTCCCGGGCTCAGGGCGGAAACTCTAACTACAAGGCCACTGAGCTGGTGAAAATTGGTGACGTTCCGGTGCGCAATTGCACGCTGCTCATGTGTTCTCTGCGCACAGCAAAGGGTATGGAGAGCACAAAATCAAATCAAATCTAAACTCTAAATAAAATAAACTCAAACAACATGTTCTGTAGCATTTTGCCATGCAACTGTGAGCAACAGGTGACAACAAGTGGCCCTAACAGATAAAATAATGTTCATCAACACTCTTTAATTATTGCAACGTCTGTCGAATAGCTTTAAGGACTGGAATTCCATCAATTACTTTATTGAGCAAAACTGTTTATATTCGGCCGTAACTACCGTATTTTTCGGAGTATAAGTCGCACCGGAGTATAAGTCGCACCTGCCAAAAATGCATAATAAAGAAGGAAAAAAACATATATAAGTCGCACTGGAGCCCGGCCAAACTATGAAAAAAACTGCGACTTGTAGTCCGAAAAACACGGTACACCAAAAAACATTAGTAAAAAACGTGTACCTAACAAAACTCGTCATGCATTTTCTGCCGGACAAACCAGGCCAAGACCAAATCTTTGTCGTCTGTCATGTGCCGCTTGCACTCATGCCACTGAGCTAATGCTGATGACACCCAACTCTACATGCCCCTAAAGCTGACCAACATGCCGGATTGTAGTCACCTGGAGGCGTGTCTAAATGAAATTAAACAATGGATGTCCAGCAACTTTTTGCATCTTAACGTTAAGAAAACGGAAATGTTGATTATCGGTCCTGCTAGACACCGACACATATTTAATAATACCACCTTAACATTTGACAACCAAACAATTACACAAGGCGACTCGGTAAAGAATCTGGGTATTATCTTCGACCCAACTCTCTCGTTTGAGTCACACATTAAGAGTGTTACTAAAACAGCCTTCTTTTGTCTCCGTAATATCGCTAAAACTCGTCCCATTTTGTCCACTAGCGATGCTGAGATCATTATTCATGCGTTCGTTACGTCTCGTCTCGATTACTGTAACATGTTATTTTAGGTTCTCCCTATGTCTAGCATTAAAAGACTACAGTTGGTACAAAATGCGTCTGCTAGACTTTTGACAAGAAAAAATAAAGTTTGATCATATTACGCCTATACTGGCTCACCTGCACTGGCTTCCTATGCACTTAAGATGCGACTTTAGGGTTTTACTACTTACGATGAAGTATTTCCACGTAGTGGTCGTGTGTAGTGGCTGGGGTGACGACCATAGCGATGACGCTTGGCGGATCATCAAGGCTGCCAGTGAGTACTGTAATCTACAGGACACACTCAAGGCTATTATATTGGCTGGAAGGAGTGCAGATATGACTGCATGACTGTTATTTCATGTTTATGTAGCATTCTGCTCAATTGGGTTCATGAAAAGTGATTTGTTTTGACAGTATTGGAAATCGGAAAAAATTATTTTTCTATGTTTAAGTTGACCTGGAATTTGAATGCTCAGTCTTTCACAAAAAGGATGGGGCGAGGGTCACCACTTTGTCAACAAATGCGTGAGCAAATTGTTGAACAGTTTAAGAAAAACCTTTCTCAACCAGCTATTGCAAGGAATATAGGGATTTCACCATCTACGGTCCGTAATATCATCAAAGGGTTCAGGGAATCTAGAGAAATCACTGCACGTAAGCAGCTAAGCCCGTGACCTTCGATCCCTCAGGCTGTACTGCATCAACAAGCGACATCAGTGTGAAAAGGATATCACCACATGGGCTCAGGAACACTTCAGAAACCCACTGTCAGTAACTACAGTTGGTCGCTACATCTGTAAGTGCAAGTTAAAACTCTCCTATGCAAGGCAAAAACTGTTTATCAACAACACCCAGAAACGCCGTTGGCTTCGCTGGGCCTGAGCTCATTTAAGATGGACTGATACAATGTGGAAAAGTGTTCTGTGGTCTGACAAGTCCACATGTCAGATTGTTTTTGGAAACTGTGGACGTCGTGTCCTCCGGACCAAAGAGGAAAAGGACCATCCGGATTGTTATAGGCACAAAGTTGAAAAGCCAGCATCTGTGATGGTATGGGGGTGTATTAGTGCCCAAGACATGGGTAACTTACACATCTGTGAAAGCGCCATTAAAGCTGAAAAGTACATACAGGTTTTGGAGCAACATATGTTGCCATCCAAGCATCGTTACCATGGACGCCCCTGCTTATTTCAGCAAGACAATGCCAAGCCACGTGTTACATCAACGTGGCTTCACAGTAGAAGAGTGTGAGTACTAGACTGGCCTGCCTGTAGTCCAGACCTGTCTCCCATTGAAAATGTGTGGCGCATTATGAAGCCTAAAATACCACAACGGAGACCCCCGGACTGTTGAACATCTTAAGCTGTACATCAAGCAAGAATGGGAAATAATTCCACCTGAGAAGCTTAAAAAATGTGTCTCCTCAGTTCCCAAACGTTTACTGAGTGTTGTTGAAAGGAAAGGCCATGTAACACAGTCAGGGGCACCGAAAAGGGGGGGTAAAGGAGACTGATTCTAGGGGCCCATGATGGAGGGGGGCCCAGAGAGGCCCCTAATGATGATGAAATTATAATACAGAAAAAATAATGACACTGTGTTGGGGGCCCTGTAAAGATTATTTTCATGGGGCCCAAAATCCCTAGCGGCGCCTCTGAACACAGTGGTGAACATGCCCTTTCCCAACTACTTTGGCATGTGTTGCAGCCATGAAATTCTAAGTTAATTATTATTTTGAACATCAAATATGTTGTCTTTGTAGTGCATTCAATTGAATATGGGTTGAAAAGGATTTGCAAATCATTGTATTCCGTTTATATTTACATCTAACACAATTTCCCAACTCATATGGAAACGGGGTTTGTACTTTTATACCCAATCATGGCACCCACCTGTTCCCAATTTGCCTGTTCACCTGTGGGATGTTCCAAATAAGTGTTTGATGAGCATTCCTCAACTTTATCAGTATTTATCGCCACCTTTCCCAACTTCTTTGGCACGTGTTGCTGGCAACAAATTCTAAAGTTAATGATTATTTGCAAAAAAATAAATGTTTATCAGTTTGAACATCAAATGCCCTTTCCCAACTACTTTGGCACGTGTTGCAGCCATGAAATTCTAAGTTAATTATTATTTGAAAAAAAAAATAAAGTTTATGAGTTTGAACATCAAATATGTTGTCTTTGTAGCATATTCAACTGAATATGGGTTGAAAATGATTTGCAAATCATTGTATTCCGTTTATATTTACATCTAACACAATTTCCCAACTCATATGGAAACGGGGTTTGTAGTTCGTGTCCAATGCCAGATCAATGATGGTCCCGATTTTTTTGTCAGTCATTGGCGGTGACGTTAAGAAGCATTAGGATCACTGGGTACTCCTTTAAGAAGTTTTCCTCCAAAAGGCCTCTCTCAGCTGTAGTAGAGTTGAATGATCTTGACGCAACATTGCAGAAGGTGTTCTCTACACTGCTCCGCCAGCTCCGGTGTAAGTTTGGAGAGGAACTTTTCTTGAGTTCCAGTGTATCTTCTTCCCTCAGCGCTCACTGGACTTGACTTGGATGCTCTTTGGGGCTGGGGGCTGGCAACTGGACAGAGAAGGTAGTGCTGTTGGTCTTTGCACTCTGGATTCACACACAGGTAAGACTTGTTCTGGCAGTAGTCAGTGGGAGGAGCTGGGCAAAAGGGAAGTCTAGGCTTTCCTGTTTAGGCTGCTACACCTGCAACCCGACTGATGAATACATGGAGGTTGGATAGTTTATTTTCACGTATAAATCAAATAGTCACTTAACTGCACTGTGTTGTTGACTTGGGTTATTTTTGTCCATTATTTCAGTCTGTTTACTCTTGTTGTATATTGCTGGTCTTGTCATCCTGAGGACGACTTGGTGATGTGAATGGATCAAAGATGACGCCAAAGAGGAATCAAGCGAGCCTCACATTAACAGGTGCTGCAGCAAACCTGGAGGAGACGTTAGCCATATGAAAATCTCTCTATTCAGCTCAGACAACTTCTCCTTAAATACCTTTTACATGAAGACACTTCCTCTGTGTTTTGCTAGTCTGTTGTTTGTACCAATGCCGAAAACTTAAGCGTTGTGACCTCTGACCCCTTATCACTAAATCTATTAATGGTTGCTCCTATCAGAAAATTGCTCATGTGCTTGTACTCCCATGATAAAATACAAACACCTTGTTCTTCTAACATTCCCAAGTCATCTCGCAGTGAACTGTGTTTGATATATCTGGAACAGATGCTAGTAAGGAGTGTTAGATCGATGTAATAAACCCCTCCAGAGTTCTGGGACCTGGGTTATTTTAAATCAGGCCCAATCTAATAGAAAATGTACATGCTATAATTTACAGATACTACACTCATCGGAAACATGTGTGACAAATAAAAATAAAGAAATGAGGAAAATGGCAAATCCTTTGCCAGAGCACTTTCACACAATTCAGTCGTATTGAGTCTCAGCTGTCCCCAGGGTGAATATATGAATAAATGATGAATGATTCAAGAATAGAGGTTTTTATTTTAAATGTTACAATTTTACAAGGTACAATAAAATGTTAATCCTGAATACTATCGAAAGACATTTGAAAAGAGCGGGAAAAAGCCCAACATTATCATGAAGTGATTCCTTCTGGACCGTTACTTCACTTGGTCCTTGACCACCTGCAGACATTGGAATTCACAAAACACAAGTGATAGTAGGCAATTTTTAGACACGAAACACAATCAGTGCTCAGACTACCATAATACTTTATCCAACAACTTTATATACGAGCTTTGATCATTTCTGCCGACAAAAGACAAGACACAGCAGGAAAGACTTCTAGCAGAGCAGCTGGTTGTCAGATTTGGCTGATGTCTATCAAAAATGTTACTTTAGGCAGCGGTTACGTATTGGTCTTGACCATGTATTGTATGGTACGGTCTCCATGTTACTTTGAGAAGTGGATTCTCTCTGCCTTGTATGTTTTCCATATGTAGCATCTTTGGTGTGTGCTTTGTCTTTATACAAATGTTATAGTTACATAGAGATTAATTTAATCAACAAACAACTTCGGATTCTTCTGAGATAGGACCCTCCCCACTGGACTGGGAAGTCTTCCTCTACATTTTCTCCAATTTCTTGTACTTGAACTCTATGCCTCTATGCAGCAGCTTTTTCAACCAGATCATCTGCAGGACAAAAAAAGAGGGCAGCGTGAGGATTGTCATCAAATGTGAGAATATCCTTTTGAATGGATTCTGACCGTTTTGAAGATGAACTTGAAACTGAAGATGATGAGCACCACAATGGCACATAATCTAAAGAACCTCAATGTGTCCTGGTAAGTTTCCCTAGGAAATGTGTGATGTTGATTAGTCTTCGGAAGTGTTTCTGGTGTGTGTCCATTTTTGTGTTAGCACGTGAACAAGACTTTGTGAGACAACCCAACCGTATTTAAAGACGGTTGATTTCATGACAGAAATGAAGCCTTTATCTGAGTCCCTACCATTCCTGCACCTCATCGACCTTCAAGAACTTGTTGGTTTTGCTTTTTGGCAGTTCAAACTGGGATGGATGCGGGAGTATATTGTGGTAGAATTGTTCCAGCATGGCTTCCACTGCCTTGGCATTGCTTTTGCTGTGATCAATGTCATCATTCAGGCAGATGAACTTTCTGTTGGAGCCAAAACAGAAACATTTCAAAGTACAAATGCCATTAATCGATCAGCTCTTCAACATTTGGAAGATTCTCCTCACTTGGCATCGTTCAGAACATCATTAAAATGTCTTTTGTTCTTGTCATTGTCGTTCTTGATTAACCTAAAATGTATCTCCTGCTCCCCCATGATCGTATACCTGCAGGAGAGTTAACTTATTAGCATAGAAAGGTTGTTGTTTTTCAAAGTTGTTGTCAGTGAAGCTCTCACTTGTACTTATTCTGCCTTGGAATGGCTTTATGAATTCTATCTGTGACAGGCTTGCAGTTCAGGAAGAGATCTTTTGTGATCTGAGGCTGCCAATAAAGAAACCACAGTACTTTGAACAAACACAGAATTGCGCTTTTTGTGGTTAGACAAATGATGATGTTCATGGCTAACCATGTTTTGGTCGTGGTAGACCTCAGGACTAAATTTCACTGAGTGGATCTGCATGACTTCATTTGAAAATGTTTTAGAGCATGTGAGCAACTCATTACCCAAACCTGTCAGGTCCTAGAAGAAACAGGAGAAGAAAAGTGGCCGTCACAATCATCATTAAATGTTCCCATAACCTGACCAACCATAGGTTTGAGTGGCTGCTTATAGATTTTCTTGGCAAGGGCTTCAATCTCGCTGTCAGACAGAACACCAGAGTGATCTTGGTCAATTATGTCAAAAAACTCAGTGATGCTTGTCTGCTGCTTGACACTCATCAGGAAGTAAAAATAGGAAAATGAAAACTGCATGTCATCTGTGTGACGCAAGTGGTGGCTAGAGGTCATCTCAAATTCCTTTGGGAATCTGCAAGAAAAACAGTGAGGCAGCATCAGCAGTCAGCCAGTTAAAAACCTGACTTAAAAACTGTTACCCTGGATTCCGTCTACAAGCGTAATGGCCGCTGTAAAGCGGCGCCAATCTGCTTCCATTATTGTCAATGTGCACACGGCACTCACACCACCGCCAGTCCCCAGCCCTCCGCCACATATACAGTATGTTTCTATACAGCGGATCCATTTTTATGTCTGCGTAGGATGCCTGAAGTCAACATACAGCATCAAAACAGTGGCAAAATCCTTGTGCGATGAAAAACACACTGTTTGTGTGCGTTGCCTCTTTGCTCACGTGCAGACACCGTTTGCGCTCACGATGTGCTACCTACATGCGCGGCTTTCTACTTTTTTGGCACGAAGGGTCAGGCATTGAATATACGGCATCTGTAATTCCCCTCTTTTCTGTTTGGTCACGTTAAACGTCGACTGTATTCTGGTCAGAGCAAATCTAGTTAACGTTAACGTTAATGTTTGTGTCTCTTCTGAAAAAACACTGAAATTCAAAATCAAAAATACTGAAATTCCATGACATAGTGAATTTGAAAACAGCTAAAATTATACACAAAGCAAACTATAACCTGCTACCCAAGAATATACAACAATTCTTCTCAAAAAAAGAGGAGACATCTAATCTTAGAGAAAAATGTAATTTAAAACATTTGTATGCACGTACAACACTTAAGACCTTCAATAGTCTTCAGTGTGTGGAATTAAATTATGGAATGGATTAAGCAAAGCAATCAAACCATGTACTAATATGAGCCACTTCAAGAAACTCTTCAAACTTAAAGTGTTTACAAAGTACAAAGAACAAGAACCATGACAAACATTCTCAATTTATTTCATCCATCCATTCATTCATTCTCAAAATAATCTTACTTATCTCATCATATGAAATATGACTTACTTCACCAATTATTATTATTAAATTATTATTATTTATTTACTCTTATTGTGATTACTTATGCAGCATATTGTGAATAAATTGTGAACAGAAAGTGAACAAAAAGTTTTAGCAACTGTTATGTAAAAGAAAAGGGGTAGGATTAAATAAGCTCTGCTTCTTCCTACTCCTTTTCGAACATGTTGAAAAGAGAAACTGGAAATTGTGATGCATCATGTTGTATGCTTGCATGTTCCAAATAAACTCAAACTCAAGTCTTTAGACAAAAAAAGCCAATATTAGTGTATTTTGTAATCTAATATACACGTTTTACAACCTATTAAACGATGATGTTACCATTTATGATGATGTCATTAGATATAGCTTATTTTTAATTATTATTTTAAATACAATGGCAGTGTTGCATTTTGTAGACCTCCTTTATATGATAAAAGGTGAATAATTTGTAGTCACAGTGTCAGAGCTGCAAGTGTGATGCCCTCCAAATGTGATCAAATGTGTGTGTTACTTTGTTTTTTATTTGAAGCACTTCACTTCATAAGGAATACTGTAACTGGTTATTTTGTTTAAAGACTACTTTTCTTCAGAAGGGACACCGTTTGAAAGTATAAGTTCCCTCAGATTGGCTCTGTCTAGGAGACAATATGCGTCAAAAGTGACCAATCAGAAAAAAGTGTAACTGAAAAGGCCATATATTCATTTCTATTAAAGGCCTACTGAAATGCGATTTTCTTATTTAAACGGGGATAGCAGGTCCATTCTATGTGTCATACTTGATCATTTCGCGATATTGCCATATTTTTGCTGAAAGGATTTAGTAGAGAACATCGACGATAAAGTTCGCAACTTTTGGTCGCTGATAAAAAAGCCTTGCCTGTACCGGAAGTAGCAGACGATATGCACGTGACGTCACAGGTTGTGGAGCTCCTCACATCCGCACATTGTTTACAATCATGGCCACCAGCAGCGAGAGCGATTCGGACCGAGAAAGCATCGATTTCCCCATTAGTTTGAGCGAGGATGAAAGATTCGTGGATGAGGAAAGTGTGAGTGAATTACTAGAGGGCAGTGGGAGCGATTCAGATAGGGAAGATGCTGTGAGAGGCGGGTGGGACCTGATATTCAGCTGGGAATGACTAAAACAGTAAATAAACACAAGACATATATATATACTCTTTTCGCCACAACACAACCAGGCTTATATTTAATATGCCACAAATTAATCCCGCATAACAAACACCTCTCCCCTCCCGTCCATATAACCCGCCAATACAACTCAAACATCTGCACAACACACTCAATTCCACAGCCCAAAGTACCGTTCACCTCCCCAAAGTTCATATATTTTCCCAAAGTCCCCAAAGTTACGTACGTGAAATGTACATAGCGGCACGCACGTACGGGCAAGCGATCAAATGTTTGGAAGCCTCAGCTGCATGCGTACTCACGGTACCGCGTCTGCGTATCCAACTCAAAGTCCTCCTGGTAAGAGTCTCTGTTGTCCCAGTTCTCCACAGGCCAATGGTAAAGCTTGACTGTCATCTTTCGGGAATGTAAACAATGAAACACCGGCTGTGTTATCCGGCACACCAGTCAGGGGGTGCATTCTACGGCGGGGGTGCGTTATCCGGCAAAACACCTGCCGCAATACACCGCTTCCCACCTACAGCTTTCTTCTTTGCTGTCTCCATTGTTCATTGAACAAATTGCAAAAGATTCATCAACACAGATGTCCAGAATACTGTGGAATTTTGCGATGAAAACAGACGACTTAATAGCTGGCCACCAAGCTATCCCAAAATGTCCTCTACAATCTGTGACGTCACGCGCAGACGTCATCATACCGAGACGTTTTCAGCAGGATATTTTGAGCAAAATTTAAAATTGCACTTTAGTAAGCATGTGTTGCAATGTTAAGATTTCATCATTGATATATAAACTATCAGACTGCGTGGTCGGTAGTAGTGGGTTTCAGTAGGCCTTTTATGTTTGCTCCTATCAGAAAATTGCTTGTGTGCTTTTACGCCCATGATAAAATACAAACACCTCGTTTTTCTAAGATTCCCAAGTCATCTCGCAGTGAGCTGTGTTTGATATCTGGAACAGAAGCTGGTAAGTGCCAAAAGGGTGGAAGTGTAGAGAAACAGAGAAAAACATCGCAAGGGCAAACAGCCCGTGTGAGCGTAAAAATAGTTTGCATGCACAAAATAGAGACGCCATGCGCACACAGAATGTGTTTTTTTTTTAATTGACCCTTGTTGTCATGATGGATGAGATCATGCTGTTGCTGGTGTTCCAAAATTAAAGACTGCCAAATTTATATGCCGATTTCAAAAGGCCACGGCCCCCTGACACCCCTTCTCAACTGTCTATGAGACGTCAAGACTTGGTTAGCCCAGAATTTTTTAATAATGAATGAGGGAAAAACGGAAAATTTTGTTTTTGGTCCGGCCCTCACTGACTTGGGACCATTGCAAAATTATGTGCGTCCCAAAGTCACCAGCCTTGGCGTCACTATAGACAGCGATTTTAAACTTGACAAACAAGTCAATGGCGTTTTAAAATCGTGTTTTTAGCATCTTCGTCTTTTAACAAAGGTAAAACCGTTTTTATCTTTTAACCTTTAACCCCAAAGTGTATGCACACCAAGAGGTTTATGCATCATTTCCTGTAAAAAGGTGCAAATATTTGTGCACATTTTCCTGTATTATTACATAGTAAAAACTATGAAATGAGAAAAAAAAAAAAACAGCACAATATTTCGCATGATTAAGAATTCCAGTCCAAAAACATGGAAGGCTGTTTTTTTTGGTTTTTTGTTTTGTTTTTTAAACCTCACTACCTACTATATGAAATGAAAACCGGATAAGACTGGTCCTTCTCGTCTGGTCACATGAGGAAGGAAACAGTTGATTCAAACCTTTGGTCTCTAACTGGCCACGCTTACACGTTTACAATTTAGGGTTAAAAATTGCAATCATACTTGATCAAAAGCCATACAGGTCACACTGAGGGTGGCCGTATAAACAACTTTATACGGCCACCGTATAAAGTTAACAAGTCGTGCATGCTTTTATTTCAAGTCGCCTGGACTACTGCAATGCACTTTATGCTGGCATTAGCCAAAAAGCTCTCTCCCGGTTGCAGTTAGTCCAGAACGCGGCAGCGCATCTTTTAACAGGGGACAGGAAACGCCAGCATATAACCCCAATCCTTGAGAGTTTGCACTGGCTCCCTGTTCATCTTAGAATTGATTTTAAAACCTTGCTGTTTGTTTTTAAAGCTTTATATGGACTGGCACCTCATTATATCTCGGACCTCATCCAAACTTACAATCCTGCGCGCGCTCTGAGGTCCGAGAGCCAGCTCCAGCTCGTGGTGCCCAAGACCAGACTTAAAACCAGGGGAGACAGGGCCTTCTCTGTGGTCGGCCCTAAGCTCTGGAACACTCTGCCCCTCCATATTCGAACTGCTCCCACAGTGGAGTGTTTTAAGTCTCATCTTAAAGGGGAACATTATCACCAGACCTATGTAAGCGTCAATATATACCTTGATGTTGCAGAAAAAAGACCATATATTTTTTTAACCGATTTCCTAAATGGGTGAATTTTGGCAAATTAAACGCCTTTCTATTATTCGCTCTCGGAGCGATGACATCACAACGTGACGTCACATCGGGAAGCAATCCGCCATTTTCTCAAACACATTACAAACACTGATCATAACAGCTCTGTTATTTTCCGTTGTTTCGACTGTTTTCCGTACCTTGGAGACATCATGCCTCGTCGGTGTGTTGTCAGAGGGTGTAACAACACGAACAGGGACGGATTCAAGTTGCACCAGTGGCCCAAAGATGCGAAAGTGGCAAGAAATTGGACGTTTGTTCCACACACTTTACCGACAAAAGCTATGCTACGACAGAGATGGCAAGAATGTGTGGATATCCAGCGACACTCAAAGCAGATGCATTTCCAACGATAAAGTCAAAGAAATTTGCCGCCAGACCCCCATTGAATCTGCCGGAGTGTGTGAGCAATTCGGGGACAAAGGACCTGGGTAGCACGGCAAGCAATTTGTTCCCGCAGACGAGCGAGCTAAACCCCCTGGATGTCTTGGCTCACACCGTCCCTTATGCCACCGAAGATGATCAAGAGAAGAATATCGACCCTAGCTTCCCTGGCCTGCTGACATCAACTCCAAATTTGGACAGATCAGCTTTCAGGAAAAGACAGCGGATGAGGGTATGTCTACAGAATATATTAATTGATGAAAATTGGGCTGTCTGCACTCTCAAAGTGCATGTTGTTGCCAAATGTATTTCATATGCTGTAAACCTAGTTCATAGTTGTTAGTTTCCTTTAATGCCAAACAAACACATACCAATCGTTGGTTAGAAGGCGATCGCCGAATTTGTCCTCGCTTTCTCCCGTGTCGCTGGCTTTCGTGTCGTTTTCGTCGGTTTCGCTTGCATACGGTTCAAACCGATATGGCTCAACAGCTTCAGTTTCTTCTTCAATTTTGTTTTCGCTACCTGCCTCCACACTACAACCATCCGTTTCAATACATGCGTAATCTGTTGAATCGCTTAAGCCGCTGAAATCCGAGTCTGAATCTGAGCTAATGTGGCTATAGCTTGCTGTTCTATGCGCCATGTTTGTTTGTGTTGGCTTCACTATGTGACGTCACAGGAAAATGGACGGGTGTATATAACGATGGTTAAAATCAGGCACTTTGAAGCTTTTTTTAGGGGTATTGCGTGATGGGTAAAACTTTGAAAAAAACTTCGGAAAAAAAAATAAGCCACTGGGAACTGATTTTTAATGGTTTTAACCCTTCTGAAATTGTGATAATGTTCCCCTTTAAGACCCATTTTTATTCTCTGGCTTTTAACACTACGTGAGTTGTGTGGTCTTCTGTTGTCCTCTGTGTTTTTAAAATTTTGATTTCTATTTACTGTTTTGATTGGTTTTACCCTTTAAAATCGTTTTTAATCATATTTATTTTTATATTGTTTTTAATTGTTTTTAACATTGTTGTGCAGCACTTTGGAAACATTTTGTTGTTTAAATGTGCTATATAAATAAAGTGGATTGGATTGGATTGAAAGGAACATGTTACAGGCATAGCATGGGACAGATATTTTGCCCTTTGTAAACACTGGTCTGACATGGGAGCGTGGAAAGCAGGAGAGAGGTTAGCGGAGAAGAATGAGTAGTGTGTGTGCTTGCTACAAATACAAAGATAAAGAAGTCTAACTGCAGGGCAAGTCAGTGCCGCCGATGAGTATTGATGCGCAGCGTATCACAAAGATGTTTTGCAGCGAAGACGTTCAACAGTCGTTACGCATGTAGTGTAAATGCAGGGTTAGCACTCACGTGTCTTGCAGCTCCTTCATTATCGACTTGTCAATCATGTAGGGTGTGTGTGCAATCACTTTTCGTGACATGGTGCCAAACTTGCTGTTATACAGCCTGTCAACGTAGTTTAATGAAGCTAAAAAACTGTCCTTCAGCTTTCGGCCAGTGGCGGCACCATTGGTCTCATACATTAGCCCTCTCTGTTGATGCTCGTCTTCCTGTTAGGACAAAGGATAATATAAGATTAGCAAGTACAACGTTAGCGATGCAGCTCACGCTTACCTCCAGTAGGTCTATAAATTCTTTTTTCATCTCCCAGAGCAGGACGTCTTCGTTAGATGGGACAAATTGTTGGAGTTTCCTCGCCAGTGGAATTGCAGCGGCGTCAAACACTTCCACTTTGGGACCACTTTTGTCCTCATTCGAGAAGACTAGTGGTGACTCTGGTGTCGCGGCCTGGGATGTGCCAGCTGGAAGAAGCGTACCACCAGTATTTCTACTGGCCTTCTCATTCCCAGCACTGCGTGCAGATCTGTGTTTTTTAGCTACACCATTCAAAAAAAAAATCAATGAAATTGATTTGAAATCTGAGTTACATGTAAGAGCGGGCCACGCTTTGTTCATGTATTTACCCTTGCAGTCTCCTCCATCCCATAAGCAGTCAATGTTGTTGCATCCCTCATTGCACTGCCCGTTGTTGATCCAGGTTCCTCTGCAGCCCTTGGAACAAGGGCCAAGAGTCCAGGTGAGATATATCTGCAGGTATGTAAAAAGACACAGACTGGAGTGTTTTGACTTTGTGGGAGTCACGGTTACATAATCGACACTTCTACCCTTCACTTATATAGCTCGGTTGGTAGAGTGGCCGCGCCAGCAACTTGAGGGTTCCAGGTTTGATTCCCGCTTTCGCCATCCTAGTCACTGCCGTTGTGTCCTTGGGCAAGACACTTTACCCACCTGCTCCCAGTGCCACCCACACTGGTTTAAATGTAACCTAGATATTGGGTTTCACTATGTAAAGCACTTTGAGTCACTAGAGAAAAGCGCCATATAATTATAATTCACTTCAATTCACTTCACACTTAAAGCTGTGGTAATGGAATCTTGTGTCACCAGGCAGAATTCAAACTGTAAATCTCGCCCCTCACTCTGCGCACCTTGCTGATAGTCCCTCCCAGTGTATCAACACCACCATTCCATGAATGGATACACCTTCCTCTTACGTGTCGTTGTACTGACTGTGACAATGCTGACACGCCGACAAATTTTGTTTAATTATCCTCTCTATAACGCTTATGAGTTTACTTGTTAATTTCCTGTCGATATCTGCTCCCTTTCTGCAGTAACCTGCTTCTGTCTATGCTTCTTAAACTTTACTAAGCACATATTTCTTGGTGTTTTTCTGAGATAGCTTAGAAGTTAGCTTAGCGATTAGAATGCCTGCTCCTGGCTTGCTCTCGGTGTGTAACATGTTTAGCCTTGTCTTACAGTGATAATGGAACCTGAATATTACTTAAGACAGTGTTTTTCAACCTTTTTTGAGTGAAGGCACATTTTTTGAGTTGAAAAAATCGGGAGGCACACCACCAGCAGAAATCATAAATTCGGTTGACAGTAAAAAGTCGTTGTCGCAATTGTTGAATATGACTTTAATGCATAACCAAGCATGCATCACTATAGCTCTTGTCTCAAAGTAGTTGTACTGTCACCACCTGTCACATCACACTGACTTATTTGGACTTTTTTGCTGTTTTCCTGTGTGTAGTGTTTTAGTTCTTGTCTTGCGCTCCTATTTTGGTGGCTTTTTCTCTTTTTTTGGTATTTTCCTGAAGCATATTCATGTCTTCCTTTTGAGCGATATTTCCCGCATCTACTTTGTTTTTGCAATCAAGAATATTTCAGTTGTTTTTATCCTTCTTTGTGGGGACATTGTTGATTGTCATGTCATGTTCGGATGTACTTTGTGGACGCCGTCTTTGCTGCACAGTAAGTCTTTGCTGTCGTCCAGCATTGTGTTTTTGTTTACTTTGTAGCCAGTTCAGTTTTAGTTTTGTTCTGCATAGCCTTCCCTAAGCTTCAATGCCTTTTCTTAAGGGCACTTACCTTTTGTTTATTTTTGGTTTACGCATAAGACACCTTTTTACCTGCACCCTGCCTCCCACTGTTTCCGACATTTACAACGCAATTAGCTACCGGCTGCCACCTACTGTTATGGAAGAGTATTACACGGTTACTCTGCCGAGCTCTAAACAGCACCAACACTCAACAACAACACATTATTTGCAGAATACAGGTAAAAGCCAGTAAATTAGAATATTTTGAAAAACTTGATTTATTTCAGTAATTGCATTCAAAAGGTGTAACTTGTACATTATATTTATTCATTGCACACAGATTGATGCATTCAAATGTCTATTTCATTTAATTTTGATGATTTGAAGTGGCAACAAATGAAAATCCAAAATTCCGTGTGTCACAAAATTAGAATATTACTTAAGGCTAATACAAAAAAGGGATTTTTAGAAATGTTGGCCAACTGAAAAGTATGAAAATGAAAAATATGAGCATGTACAATACTCAATACTTGGTTGGAGCTCCTTTTGCCTCAATTACTGCGTTAATGCGGCGTGGCATGGAGTCGATGAGTTTCTGGCACTGCTCAGGTGTTATGAGAGCCCAGGTTGCTCTGATAGTGGCCTTCAACTCTTCTGCGTTTTTGGGTCTGGCATTGTGCATCTTCCTTTTCACAATACCCCACAGATTTTCTATGGGGCTAAGGTCAGGGGAGTTGGCGGGCCAATTTAGAACAGAAATACCATGGTCCGTAAACCAGGCACGGGTAGATTTTGCGCTGTGTGCAGGCGCCAAGTCCTGTTGGAACTTGAAATCTCCATCTCCATAGAGCAGGTCAGCAGCAGGAAGCATGAAGTGCTCTAAAACTTGCTGCGTTGACCCTGGATCTCAGGAAACAGAGTGGACCGACACCAGCAGATGACATGGCACCCCAAACCATCACCCAACCATGCAAATTTTGCATTTCCTTTGGAAATCGAGGTCCCAGAGTCTGGAGGAAGACAGGAGAGGCACAGGATCCACGTTGCCTGAAGTCTAGTGTAAAGTTTCCACCATCAGTGATGGTTTGGGGTGCCATGTCATAAGTAATATTCTAATTTTGTGACACACGGAATTTTGGATTTTCATTTGTTGCCACTTCAAATCATCAAAATTAAATGAAATAAACATTTGAATGCATCAGTCTGTGTGCAATGAATAAATATAATGTACAAGTTACACCTTTTGAATGCAATTACTGAAATAAATCAAGTTTTTCAAAATATTCTAATTTACTGGCTTTTACCTGTATAATTACTGGTTTGCAAAAAATATTTTTAACCCAAATAGGTGAAATGACATAATCTCCCACGGCACACCAGACTGTATGTCACGGCACACTAGTGTGCCACGGCACAGCGGTTGAAAAACACTGACTTAAGATACTGAGAAATGGAGGTGATTATTACTAACTTAGGGTAGTGGCTCCACGCTGTAAGGAGACACACAATTAGCTACGAGCCACTGATTTGTTGTCGTTTGTGATCAACAATAAAAGGCATTAATCGGCAATGATGATCACATTCTTTTTCACGAGAATCATCCAATAATGATTGGTGGCCGATTAATGGGCACACCCCTAGTTATCATGCATCTTTAATGTGTTATTTTGCACAACGTGGTTTATTAGTCAAATTAGTTTTGAAATGTGTGAGAAACATTAAGATAATGGTAATGCTAATGTCGTTATTTACAGAAGCTCGTCATGCAGGCCGGTTGGGTGTATTGGTATATTGGTAACGGAGTTTGACACCTGTCTGTGCCTTAGGGGGAAAGTTGAAAACCATTTGTCTGTTATGATTACTTTCTGCCCACTCGAAGGGGAGTAAAAGTCATCCAACCACACTTCTTTGCCAAACATCATGTCATCGTTGAGGTAAATGAACTTCTGAGAGATTCCTGGGATGCGGTGGAGGTTGCTCTCTATAGCGACAGAATTAAAGTTGGGTAGGTGGCTGTGGTTCAAGAAGAGTTCCTGCAATTCAGATAAGATCCATGGTCATTTGTGATAACCTCGCCCAAAGGTTCTATACTTCAAGCTTTTAACAATGGTCAGTTTGAGCTCGAAAGGCTGGGATTTTACCTTGTGGGTAACCAATGAAACTCGGGGGTTCTCCAGGTTGAGCCAGGAGGGAATCTGCCCGTTTGTCACAATGAAGATGTGTCGCACCCAGGGGGCGTATTTCTCCACGGAGCGCAGTGAATGACGAAGGGCATCATTGTCCTCAAAGCGGTTTGCTGACAGAGAACTTCTCTTCTCTGATTTTGTAAGGATAGACTGCGTCTGTAAAAACTGAGAACAAAACGCTTTAATTGATGTGTTATTCTGACTGGGGGCATCCCGATCCGATTTGTTATTGATATCGGTCTGTCAGCAAAAAACAAGTAGGGTTTAAGGCTCCAACTTTTAATTATTTTATTAATTGCGTAAACTATCGAATACCTTGCTTGATTAATCGTGTAAATGGATAAAACACACTTTATGGCCTCACTGCGTATTTGAGGGACAATAGTTGAAATAAACAATCATTTTTCTGCCTTCTAACCTTCATTCTTTTTTTCTAATAAATGCACATCATCAACAACTCATATTTAAAGTTTGAGCACACCAATCCGTTCAGGATTTTATACATTTTTATCAGTCACACTCATTAAAGCCCGAGGTTCAGGTTCTTAACCTTTTTGGCCTGGGTGCCCAACTTTTCCACCAAGGGCCCACTCAAATATTAACACTGTATTAGTAGTGTTACTCTTGATTTGAATACAATGCCATAACTATATATAACCTACAAACAGTTGAACAAGTTAAATCTGTCAGGACTTGGACTTTGGGGTTTGTTTTCCCGGAATGCAAATGAAAGTTGGCGCGGGCAAGGCGTGAAGGTAAAGACATTATTTGACATGGCATGAAGTGCGCAGAGGTAAACAGAGTGAGAAGCAGAAAGTCAGGGGTATGATGTCGCCAGGGAGACTTCCTGGCAACAATGGGTTTAAATAATAGTGACATGATTAAAGACAGGTGCGTGAGTCGTGAGGGCAGGTGAAAACTAATGGGTTGCTATGGTGACAAACAAGAGTGCACAATGAGTCCAAATGTGGAACAGGTGAAACTAATGGGTAACCATGGAAACAAGACATGGGAGTGAAAAGCCAGAAACTAAAAAGTCCAATAACTAAACAAAACAAAACATGACTAAAACAAAACATGATTACACAGACATGACAAAATCTTGTCAAATGATATGAAACTTTGTGTTAATCACAAAGATTGTTATCAAGGCTTAAGTCAGGCTAATTACAAAATAATTACTTATCAAATGTTTACTACAAAAGAAGACACATTCAAAACTCACTCACCGATGAAAATTATTACGCAGTGCTAAATAAAATACATTTTAACTGAATTAATAAATAATAACAATGTATATGTTTTTTCAATAAAATTTCAACAAAATTAAAGTACAAATGAAAATACAGCTGTACCACTTTAGTCATAATTTTCGCGCTTAATAAAC
Organism: Nerophis lumbriciformis; assembly: GCF_033978685.3. Taxonomy (NCBI): domain Eukaryota; kingdom Metazoa; phylum Chordata; class Actinopteri; order Syngnathiformes; family Syngnathidae; genus Nerophis; species Nerophis lumbriciformis. Next base: position 41,009,454 of record NC_084556.2, read on the forward strand.
TTTTTTCTATGACTTTAGCGGCAGACTTCTTCTGTTTTTTTTATATTGTCTTTCTTGCCACAAGTAGTGGAGAAGTGCATTACAACTGAGTATCGTTGCAACCCATACGGACCACAGCTAAGAAATAAATATTTTTGACGGCCCAACAATTAGAAAACTGCGTTGAAGAAGGAATTAAAGCAACAGAACATAAGTCAAAGCTTTTTCCTCATCAAACTAATCAATACATGGTTTCTAATTAGGTGATAGCAACTTGCATGCTTAAATAGGACTGCAACAATTTGTCTACATTGTCGACAAAAATCCACAAGAACCTGCAGCACCATTCCCGAGTGTTTTGTGATTATATACTTCACTTACCTGCATGTTGTCTCCTGTCTCTGCATCTCGGGTCCGCAACTACCACAGTAATGTGCAACCGTAAAACTTAACAGCTTAATAAGCAGTTTAGTTACAGTATAAATGGATATTTCTGAATAAAGTAGTCCAAAAATATAACAAGTTGAATTTTAAAAGCTGATGGCTAAATTACAGCCACTGAATATGTGTACACTTCATAACCCGATTAGTCGACTAAACGTTACAATAGTCGATGACTAGTCGGTTATCAAAATAGTCGACTAGCCCTTAAATTCCCGATACGAGCAGACCTGCACCGCATTTATTTGTGCAAAGCTCGACAGCCAGTTAATTGTCCTCCTAATTGTCCTCCAAAAAACACACAAGGTTTTTTCTTCTTCTTGTATTTCAGTCCAGTCATTTTCAAAAGGTAGAAATGGTAGGCTACACGCTACTAGGAGCTGGTAGCTACGAAACAGCTAAGCTCACAATAGCACACAAGCAAGACATAACGCAATGTGTATTAAATGAACAACATTGAAGTCTAAAACAGCATATTTATAGTTGCATATTACTTACACATACAAAGTCTCCAAGGCAAAAGCATATTAGAAATAATCTAGTAACAAATGTGTCCGCATCATCCAATTTACTGCATCTTAATTTAATTAATTGTTGTCACTAAGTGTTGCCAGCTTCTCCTCCCCCCCTCAAAAAGCCACTCCACTTCAACTTAAAGACAGCACAAGTCCATTCCAGACAGTTAATAATACATAGGTTTGTGTTTTTCACACCTACCATTGTTTTCTGTTCGACTAATTTCACTTGATCAAACTTTTTCTAACATTCTACATTACAAAATAATACAATTAAGTTGCATTTCTGCTGGTATCGTATCGGATAATATTTGTACCCCTCCCCACACCCCTGCCCCCCAACTGTAACAATATGTGCATTAGTTAGTTTGTAGTATGCAGTGGTGTACAACCTTGATGATGCCACTCAGGTCCCAGAACAAATACACGGGGTTGATGTCCAACTTCTCCCCATCCAACATCAGTGTATCCTCCTGAAGGAGATCAGTCAAGTGCTGTGGACTTTTGAAGTGGAGCAGAGCGATGTGGTCTTGTGGGTACAACTCCAACTGAGGATCAGATATACAGACAGTACAAACTCAAAGTCAGGGAATTATTTAGCCTACTATGATGACAATGTTGTTGCTATAATAATGTTTTGATGGATTAATGAAAACTATACAAGGTTTCCTGATTAATGTTAGTGTTTGTTCTCTGACACTATGTATGGAGGTTGATTTGTGTCTTTATTATGAAAGCTTTTTTTTGACACTGAATTTATGTACCTGAATTTTTTTGCATTTGAATTTTGTGAGCTGAATTTTTCACATGCATCTACGCTGACAATTTCATTGAAAAAAAAACTCAGTGTTTAAAAATTCAGCGTAAAAAAAAATCACACTATAAAAATTCAGTGTAAAAAAATTGCTGCTTCAAAATGCAAAACTCGATTCCGGTAAAATATTGCTGAAGCAATCAATCCTGTCTCAGAATCATCCAATGACATGTCTAGTTTGAAGTCTGACCACCAGGTGTGACGTCACACACACTAGCACGTGACCACCATGTGATACATTATAATGCATCATAATCCAGCGGCACTCTGAATGTTTTCAAACTACAGAAATTATTCACATTTTTCAAATCTGCACTTTTGAGTGACATACGGCTTACTACAGTGATCATTAACAGCGCTGCTTCATGCAGACGAGGCACGGAACAGAATCGGCGGGGCAGCAACAAACCTGAGACCTCGCAAACGCACGTGTCGAACGAAGGCAGATTTCTACAACAAAGTTCTGCAAAACAGTGGTATTACATCAAATAAGTGGATGTTTTTTTTTTTTATCCTTTTGCTTTTATTTTTCGCCATTTGTTGCATCTGTGTTGCTCGTGCTTGATTATAAAAAATGTCGATCAAAGAGGTGGTCTGGGAAGTAGAGGAGCAGCGTTCATATATTTTAAATATTCAGTGATTTATTGTTCATAGATCCCGCATTTTATATTTTCATGTACATGTACAATAAACAGACCATCTCAAAAACTTTTTTACTGAATTATATGAAAATAATAAATACATTTGTTGACACTGAACTTTTAAGCACCAATTTTTTTTATACTGAATTTTTTATAATACATTTTTTATAGGGAATTTTCATACATTGAATTTTTTTTTTACTGATTTTTGTACACTGAATTTTTATAGATTGAATTTTAAAACACTGAATTGTTGTTCAATGTAAAACAAAAAAAATCAGTTCACAAATTTCAAATGCAAAAAAGGTTACATAAGTTCAGTGGAAAAAAAAAAAAGCTTTCGTAATAAAGACACAGAATAACCTCCATTCAAGGGGGCATTTTGCATTGCACATTGTAGACCGGCAGCTTTACCTCAGTGATCTTGTCGCTGATAGCAGGAGGCAATTTGGCTTGCAGATTCTCTGATACCTTCAAGGACACCGAAAATCAGAGATGGGAGTACTGATACTGATGAGGACACATATACCAAACACAGCAAATTTATCAAGTATTTTCAAGTCATAAGAGGTAAGTCTCGAGTCATTGATATCATTATGCAAGTCGAGTCTCAAGTATTTGATGATATTGTCGAATTAAGTCCAAAGTCATCAAAATTGCCACAAGAGAACACACCTTTGGGGAAAATTCACCTAAGTAGGCCAGAGTCTGCATTCTGATTAGACCTGGAAGCTCCTTGTCTGTGGTCTGGAAAAAAACCCAAACAAAACCAGTTTGGTGACCTCTTTAATCATAAGTAATTTATAAGGGAGTGGTGAGATGATTACATTCAGAAACCAATATCTTACCAGGTAACTTTTGGAGACTGAGAATATTTTTTTGCCTTCATTGAGCACACCTGCCAACGCTTTTTCAGCTGGAATACATAAAATATGTACATTATTCAACTAATAATCACTGCATTCAAAAGGTGACATGTTGGCGTCATTAATCCCCATTTTTTTACCCAGGGCCCCTTCTAAACAAATTACACCTTTTTATATATTTATGTGAAACACTTTTTATACTTTTAAACCAAACTGTATTATAACGTGCACAGATAGTGGTGCTCAAGCACTAGCCCTTTTGCCCTGCATGATAAAAGTTCCTTTTTTGCCGGAGCCCTTTTTAATTTTTTATTTCTTCAGTCATTTATGAATAATAATTACTCCGTCTGTCATTGATTCCCTCCAAATATGTTTTATATAAATGTAAATTCTTGTGGGAATTCTTCCAGGGCAAGCCCCTGCCCCTCTTCCTATGTGCAGAAAGTCCATCCAAACACTTTTTATGAAGTTTATTTTTGATCGTGACTGAAACAAAAAGTGGTGACGTTTGTCTCCAAGACTTATCTATAATAGCGTACATTTTAAAAACATGAATTATGATACTTTTGAAGAGCATGGGGCGTGGAGTGGTGCCAAACACAATCTGGGAACGCCTCCACCAACGGACAGTTCGCACACAGAATAAAAAAACAGGTTATAAAGTTATGTGGAGCAAAACTTTCACCAAAGCGTAACATTTAAGTTGGTCTGTTATTATAATTTAAGTATGAAAAGTAACTTATGTTTCTCAGTAATTCTTATTTACAAATTATGATATCGCATTACTATTATTTTCAAGTAATGTATGGAATGTATTTGGTTCCTGTTGTTTCTGTGGGCCCGAATAGGGAACGGACGACGGTGGTGAAAGAGAAAGGAGAGCGCGAGACTGTTACTATTACGAGTTTTGATAAATGTCCAGTTTGGATATTTTTTGTATTGTTTAATATGTTATTTGGTTACCAAAAAGCATACAAATTGGCATTTTGTGTCTGATTTTTGCCAGTTACATATTTATTTATTTATTTAATTTGATAGAGAGTGTGTACTGATTGTGTTAAGTAAATAACTATACTCTTTGAAAACATTCTGCTGTGATTTGTAGTATAATAATAATAATAATGACAGCTAGGCGAAGCAATTTCTGTCAAAATTGCATGTGAATGCTCTAATGCTGAAGCTGAACTAAAATGCTGATGGAATGTAGATGTCAAGACGTGGACTATGGTGTGTTTGTTTTCCCGAGATGCAAGTAAAGCTGGACTGGTCATGGCGTGAAGGTAAATACATATTTATTTATATTTATTTATAACACTCAAAGGAACAAAAAGCGCGCTCAAGGCGGATGTACAAACTTGACTAACGAAACAAAAAGACTTGCACGAGGGCAAAAAACTGAACAATTAAACAAAAACACTAACTGTGGCATTAATAAACAAAACACTTACTTGGCATGGACTATGAAGTGCGCAGAGTTAAAAGTGTGACAGGGGTATGAATCCGGGATTTCGCCAGAACGACGAATTGAAAACAATGAACTTAAATACTACCGACATGATTAACGAAAACAGGTGCGTGACTCAAAACGTGAAACAGAATGTTAAGATTGTATATATCTGCGCTCTTACTCTGTGGAGCTTTGTTGTAGAGGCTGGATGTTGTAGCGCATGTTCTCCACTTGGGGCGCTCTGGTGCTGTGTAGTGTTTAACACCGCAGCAGTTGTGTGTTCAACAGGAGAAGAAGAATAAAGTATCCTCGGTGAGAGGACGTTGATGATCGGACTCGATGAAAGTGTCGTTCATGTGCACGCATAAAGTACTCCATTAAGCTCAAACACCTTAACAGGTTATGGTGCCCAGGAACCCCAGAGATTCCAGCCAACTCAAGCAAACAAGGCCAGGTAGCGTTGAGTCGACGCACGGACAGAGAAGCCAAGAAAGTTTGCAGGTGTGGACTTGAGCTAACAGAGGAGAACTGCTTGACCAAGGATAAAGGTATTGCAAACGTGAAGTATTACACGGAGCATAAAAGTGACTTTAGCCAATAAAGTAGCGTGTACCCTCGAAGAAGAAGTAACCGCGGTAAAGTTTGAGCTAATTAGCATAGCATAGTGCTAAAGTGCGGAGCTTAAACAAATATGGCGGCTCGTACTACTGGAGCAGTATCCCCGCAACTGTACTTTGATGGATCCGAAAGCAAGTATGACCTTTGGGAAGCAAGATTTTTGGGACACTTACATATTTTAAAGTTGAAAGACACTGTTCTAAATGAACCAGTAGGAGAAGAGCAAGCAGCAGCGGACAGAATAAAGAATCCAGACTGCTATGCAGAGCTCATCAGGTTGATCGATGATAAAAGCTTGTCTTTAATAAGACATGATGCTGCATACGATGGCAGGAAAGCACTGAAAATACTGAGGGACCATTACTCAGGAAAAAGCAAGCCACGAATAATCAACCTGTACACGTCCTTGACAAAACTACGGAACGCAGACAGAGAGTCAACTACGGACTACATCATCAGAGCAGAAAACCTGATTACAGCACTTCGTGATGCCGGTGAGACTCTCAGTGATAGTCTGATCATAGCCATGATTCTTGGAGGCCTACCTGACTCTTACAAGCCATTAGCTGTACATGTAACGCAAAATGAAGACAATGTGACATTTACAGATTTCAAAAGAAGATTACGTATTTACGAAGAGTCAGAGAAAATTAGTACTGCTGAGCCAACAGACAATGTGATGAAAACGTTCACAAAACAAGATAGAAATATCCAGAAGAAGTACACCAGCAGCACTCAAAGTAGAAGTGAAGATGGAGATCTGACATGTTTCAAATGTGGATTAAAAGGACACAGAGCAAGAATGTGTATCCGAAAAGTGTGGTGCAACTTTTGTAAGAGCAACACACACCAAGAAACCATATGCAAAAAGAAAGATAAACGAGACAATGTCAGAAAGGTTACTGATGAACAATCCAACGATTACCTCTTCAAAGCAGCACAAGAAGAAAGTGAGTCAGCACCCCAAATAAAGATGAAAGGCATTATGGTGGATGCAGGAGCGACATCCCACATTGTAAATGATGTAAATAACTTTACAAGCTTTGACAACACTTTTCAACCAGAGACTCATTCAGTGGAACTAGCTGATGGGACAAGATGCAGTGGAATGGCCCAAGGAAGAGGAACAGCAACGATACATCTAGTGGACAGCGATGGACGACAACACAGGGCACAACTACGAAATGCTCTGTACATGCCCTCATATCCCCACAACATCTTTTCAGTGGCGAGAGCAGCCGACGGAGGAGCAACCATAACTTTCAAGAAAGGAGAGAGCCACATGATCACTAAAGATGGTAACAGATTTAACATAAACGAAAATGAGAAGCTATATTATCTACCAACTGTTGATGCAAATGAAGATCAGTGTAAAGTTTGTCATGACGTACAAACATGGCACGAGATTCTAGGGCACTGCAACTATGATGATGTAATCAAACTCCAAACTGTGGTCAAAGGTATGGTAATTAAGGGAAATGTTGTTAAGCCAGATCAGATGTGTGAAATATGTACAAAAGGCAAGTTTACCCAAACGAGAAATAGGGAGCTAGATGCTAAAGCAAATAAACCCCTGGAGTTAATCCATACAGACCTAGCAGGGCCAATGAAAACTGAGAGCATAGAAGGACACAAATACGCACAATGTTTCACAGATGACTATTCAGGTGCTGTATTAGTATATTTTCTTAAGTCAAAAAGTGATGCAGTAGCTGCAACAGAAAAGTTCTTAGCAGATGTAGCACCCTATGGAGATGTGAAGTGTAAACGTTCAGACAGCGGCACTGAGTTTACAAACAGAGAGTTCCAAATGTTACTAACAAAGAACAAAATAAGACATGAGACGTCAGCGCCTTATTCGCCACACCAAAATGGCACAGCAGAGAGAGAATGGCGAACACTGTTTGACATGGCTAGATGCTTACTGATAGAAAGCAAACTACCAAACTATTTGTGGAACTATGCCATTCAAACAGCAGCTCATGTTAGAAACAGGTGTTACAATAGACGGACAAAGAAAACAGCATATGAGTTACTTACAGGAAAAGTACCAAATGTGTCACAAATGCAAAAGTTTGGGTCTACATGTTTTAGTTACAAACAAGAAAAAGGAAAACTAGACTCCAAAAGTGAGCAGGGCATTTTCATAGGATATGATAAAAACAGCCCAGCCTTCCTTGTATATTATCCAGAAATGGAAAAGGTCCAAAAGATCAGATTGGTGAGATTCGCAACCAAAACAAGTGTAGAGAGAGAGACACAAACTTTGGAGCCATACGCAGGACATGACATTGGAAACAGAGACAATGCAGTCTGTGACAGTGACCAGAAGGATGAGGACAGAGTTCAACCTGAAAACAGAACTGAGGATTTAAATGAGCAGGAAGATGTGGAACAGTCAGCGGCAAATGCCGAAACAGAAATCAGAAAGAATCCATTCAGGATAAAACAAAAGCCAGCTTATTTACAAGATTTTGAGACTGATGATTCATTGGACAGATTACAAACATGCGTTGATTTCTGTTATCGAGCAGTTTGTGACATTCCAGAAACTTATCAGGAAGCCGTGTTATCATCCAAGTCAATGCACTGGAAAAACGCCATGAATGAGGAGATGAACTCACTAGTGGAAAATGACACATTCCAGTTGACTGACTTACCACCAGGTAAGCGAGCTTTAAAAGCAAAGTGGGTTTATGCACTCAAAACAGACACAGATGGATCTAATAAATATAAGGCGAGATTTGTTGCCAAAGGATACGACCAGAAAGTAGGAACTGATTACGAAGAGACGTTTTCACCGACAGCTGACATGTTAAGTGTAAGAATTCTCATGCAGAAGGCGGCACAGGAGGACCTAATCTTACATCAGATGGACGTGAAGACCGCGTATCTGCACACACCCATAGACTGTGAAATCTATTTAGAACAACCACAAGGATACGAGAAAAACTCTAACACTGGTGAAAAACTGGTATGTAAACTGAACAAATCATTGTATGGACTCAAACAGTCGGGCAGAAACTGGAATACAGTGTTACACACCCATTTATGTGAAAATGACTTTGTGCAAAATGAAGCAGATCATTGTGTGTACACAAGAGAAAAATATGGTCAAAAGGTAATACTTATTATTTGGGTAGATGACCTTATTTTAGCTGCTTCAAGTGAAAAATCAATGCAGGATGTAAAAAGAATGTTAACTCAGAGATTCAAAATGAAGGATTTGGGAATCCTAAAACATTTCTTAGGAATAGACTTTGAACAAACAAATGGACTAGTCAAAATGTCACAAGAGAGATATGTGAAAAAGGTTTTACAAAGGTTTGATATGGAAAATTGTAAACCAAGAGAAACTCCTTGTGAACCAAAACTTGATTACGGAGAAAATGCTGAAAAGTTGAAACAACCAAGACAGTACAGAGAAGCAGTGGGAAGTTTAATTTACTTATCCACATGCACTCGACCTGACATAAGCTTTGTTGTGAGTAAACTATCTCAACACTTTAATGAACCTACTATGGAACATTGGAATACAGTGAAACATGTATTCAGATACCTAAAAGGTACATCAGAACAAGGACTTAACTTCAAGAAGAATGTAACTGAAAGACTCGGTCTGACAGTTTACTGTGATGCAAGTTGGGCATCAAATGAAACAGACAGACGTAGCACATCAGGCTATTGTGCAACTTTGTGTGAAGGCAGTTCATTCATTTCATGGAAGACAAGAAAACAACCAACAGTAGCTCTTTCTACCTGTGAAGCAGAGTACATTTCGTTAGCTTCAGCTATACAGGAGTGTCTTTACATTGAACAGCTACTAAAAGGACTTGATAACTATCAATATGTTAAAACAAAAGTGTACGAAGATAACCAAGGTACGATTGCACTCACTAAAAATCCTGTTAACAGACAAAGATGCAAACACATTGATGTGAAATACCATTTCATAAGAGACATTGTTGCTACTGGTAGGGTATTACTGGAATATTGCCCTACAGAACAAATGGTTGCTGATATCCTGACAAAACCAGCTACTAAACAGAAGTTGAAATGTTTTTCACAGAATATGTTTGGCATTTTGGGATAAAGACTAAAAGGAGGAATCTTAACAAAACAGGATGATGGAAGATGTTCTTGAAATATTGTTTACAAATTGGTTTAACACAGTGAGCTAATAGCGAGTGGAGGTGTTAAGATTGTATATATCTGCGCTCTTACTCTGTGGAGCTTTGTTGTAGAGGCTGGATGTTGTAGCACATGTTCTCCACTTGGGGCGCTCTGGTGCTGTGTAGTGTTTAACACCGCAGCAGTTGTGTGTTCAACAGGAGAAGAAGAATAAAGTATCCTCGGTGAGAGGACGTTGATGATCGGACTCGATGAAAGTGTCGTTCATTTGCACGCATAAAGTACTCCATTAAGCTCAAACACCTTAACACAGGTGCGTGACGTGACAGGTGAAAACTAATGGGTAATCATGGAAACAAGACAAGGGAGTGAAAAGCCAGAAACTAAAGAGTCCAATAACTAAACAAAACAAAACATGACTAAAACAAAACATGATTACACAGACATGACAGTAGAATGAATGTAAGAATAGTTTGAATGTAGAAATGGTTTGAATATTTAAATGGTATAAATTGGTGAAATGGTTTAATTGAAAGAATGGTTTGAATGTTGACGGGCTAACGCTGAACTGATATACTAGTGGACTGTAGAAATGGTTTGAAAGTTAAAACGGTTTAAAAGTTAAAAATGGTTTGAAAGGTGAAGAGCAGAAGTTGAACTGAAATGTAGTATGAATCTAAAAATGGTAACTGTCGGTATAGCTAGATGAGTTAACATACTTCAAAGATTGATTGATTGATTGATTGAAACTTGTAGTAGTAGATTGCACAGTACAGTACATATGCCGTACAATTGACCACTAAATGGTAACACCCCAATAAGTTTTTCAACTTGTTTAAGTCGGGGTCCATGTTAATCAATTCATGGTAAGAGGATACAAAGTAACAGATTTCATGATTATTAGCTCTAAACGTATAAAATGTGCTAAATTGTTGGTATACAAAGTTAGCATGCTAACAGCAGAAGAGCTAGCATACCTGAGGATGGCGACACATAACACAATCCATTTCTATTTGATTAAAAAGTACAAAGTTATCTTAAATGCCTGCAAAAAATATTAGCATGCCAACATTAGAAATGTATTTCAGTCGAATCGCAAATAACTTTTAGAGAACTGCAGAAGTAATGATATTGGTCTATAATAAGAAAAATCAGATGTATTTCCTTTTTCTAAAGAGTGGAATTAATTTTGCTATTTTCATGCAGTCTGGAAATATTCCTGAAGTAAAGGACAAATTATAAATATATTTAAAAGGCTTATTTTGCTGTACCGTATAATAATTGCATTCATTTTCCTCAGGAGTTAGCAAGACTTGTTCAATATAATTTTCAAGATCATGAATGTCATCATTGTTAGTGTCTACATATGTGTCCATAGTATGTCCAAGTGTATCAAACCTGATTTCTTCGCTGTCAGTCCGCCCAAGCCGGAGACTCCATCACTCCCACTGTGAATGTCCAGTCGTGTACTTCTTAAGTTCCCTCATAGTCTTGATGACCTCTGATGAACCACCTTGTTCTCTGATCCATACGTTTCCACTCTGTTTCCATGTCCCAGGAATTTTCTTCTGTTTCTTTAGCATCCTCTCCTCCCTTGCGATGCCTCCACACCTCTTCTTTATATACACGTTGGTTCCTTTCAGTTTTTTAGCTTGCCTCAGTACATCGTTCCTCAGCTTCCTGCTAATGAATCGAATTACTAAAGCAGGTACAGAGTTCTCGGACTTACTGGGCAATGTGTGGCAAGCAGATATTGCATCTTTACGAATGTTGTCCTTGTTCCTGTTTAGGAACCACCTGTTGCTCCAACGACTGCAGTTCTTCCCTCAGAGCCTCCTCCGTCGTCTCTGCGTAGGTATGATGTAGAGTCTTTAGCCCCGTAATCACCATATCGTCCCTTCGTGTGTATTGCTCCAGTTCATCAATCCGCTGTTCCAGCGTAGAGATTTGTGCGTCCTTTTCTCTCATCGTCACTTTCAATGTTGTCACCTCATCCACAAGTTTGAGCAGGCGCTCCCGCTGTGACTTTGCCAGTCCAATAGACATACAGTTTAAAGATCGCTTGATCTTGTCAGGCTTGCCCCTGACAGTTTGGTTGTGTTTTAGTTTTTCCTCTGTGTGTGTAGTATTTCCTGTCAGCGCTCTTGTTTTGGTTCTGTTTCCTGTGTGTCTCCCTGAGTGCTGTGTCCCCTCAGCTGTGGCTGATTGGCACCTGGCCACACCTGGTGTCAATCAGCCAGCTGCTATTTATACCTGCCCTACCCTCCAGTCACTGCTGGATTATTGTCATTGTCATTCCTACTTGTCGATGCCAGTGTAGCTGTAAGCGATAGCGGTAAGCTATTTATTGTAGATGTTTGTAGCCTGCTGTCTTTTTGTTCCTCGTCTTCCAGTTCCTGTTTTCCTGGCATCCTGTTTCCTGTTCCTAGTTCCTGGTTTGTGTTTTTTCCTTTATTTTATGAACATTAAATCATGTTTTCCCGCACAATGCCTTCCACCTTCTCTGCATCTTGGGGTTCGTCACCTACAAACTCTGACAGATCTCCTCTAAGTCGTTTGCCACAGGCATGTTTTTAGATTAAATTAGCGAAGTCAAGAAAGCGACGAGCGATTGGCCCTTTTTTTTGGCTGCTGCCTGAGTGAAGCTAGCATGACGGGCTAGCCTTGAATGCTATCGGCAACATCCTCGCTCTTTACAGTGTAGCTCAGGGGACCTTTTTTTGGACGGACCGGTTTAATGTAGGCATTATTTTCAGGAACCAGCTTTCCACTTGTGCCAGATAAATACAGCAAAAATAAGTGCATGAAAAATACAACTCACTGTTAACGCTGAATTAGTGGGAGGCCTGGGCTTGTTTATTTGCAATAAGATCCCCAGCAAGTTACCATCAACCTGCTGGGGACTGCAGATGACCGGTGGTTGGGGACCACTGTAGCTGACTGTCACCACACACTCCGCACTTCAAATTATAGAGAGAATAATTGTCATGATCCTTCATGCCCTGGAAAACTGGCAATTCTGGGGAATCTGGATTATTTTTTTTTTAATTAAGAAGTCCCAACGATTCCTACATAGGCTGAACATTTTGAAGTTGGAACGGTGTGAATCGGATGAACAGGGATGAAGTTATGCTGAGTCAAAAAGTGGTGCAATAATAATAATAATAATAATAATAATAAAGAATAGTGCTTCTAGCATTCACACAATCACAATAATAACAATAAATAATAATAATAATAAAGAATAGGTGAAAAATGCATGTAGCATTCGCAAAATCACAATAATAATAATAACAATATAGAGGGACAAGCGATAGAAAATGGATGGATGGATAATAATAATAATAATAATAATAATAATCATAAAGTAAATATGTTTCAGAGTGGTTGCACGTGCCTGCGCTCCACTCCAATGCGTGCATCTTAGATAAAGGTGCTCAACAACATACGAGAGGGAAATTCCAAGAATCTTATAATTAGGAATATCCGCTTCAGATTATTACCGTCAGATCGCGAATGGAAGACGACAGCCGTGACCGGATGGAGCGGTTGGTTGAGCTGCAGCAGCTCCACTGCTTCTGAAAGGGAGGGTGACAGCAATGGTAGATCAGTGACGGTCACACCCGCAGGCAGGGCGGGATCCAGCACCAACACCGGCGCAGCAATGCAGTGGGACAACGTGCATTTTGGCTCCTCCCTGGGAGTAAAAAAAAAAAAAGAATGAGACAAAAATTTGATTTTTTTTGTGTTGTGTCTTCTTATCATCTCAACACATTCTTACCCACCTCAGACTTCGTTCTTCCTCCGCCAGTTGCTGTCTGGCCTCTACCAGATCCATCAGCAGGGTCTCGTCTGACCCATTGACCCACGTGTACACCAGATCGATGGGAATGGGTGTGCAATCTCTGCAGGTGATAAGAGGACAAAAGGTCTACCGACAGTACACAAGTACAGACGTGCTCGGCGTACATTCAACTGTTCCCCCTATGAAGGTCAGGGGGTTAGCAACAGAGGGGATTTGAACCTTCAGTCGTACCCTGCATATTCATATAATGTCTCACCTGCTGTGGAACGATGCACACTTCTCGTTGTTCTTGTGCGGATCAAACACCTCATTTACCAGGCGAGGCCTTTCCCGACTCCTTTTCACTACCTTTAATTGTCAACACGTGTTTTAAATCATTCAAAAATAAATCCACACAAACAACACATTTATAGTAAAGTCACCTCTCCTATGTGGTAGACGGACACCATCAAAAGGATGAGGACCGCGCAGTAGACTTTGCATCTGTGTGGCAGAAACAGACAAGCGTAAACCTTCCTGCGCAGTGCCGTGAGCGTCATCTTTCTCTGTACGCATAGCTCAACTGTGCAACACTCCCTTCAACAATGTTAGTCGTGTATCAATTGGGGATTAAGGTGCAAAAAATGGGCGGAGTCTTAAAAAACACCTTTAAAAGGTGAAGAGGGGAGGGGAATTATGAAAAAGGGGAGTGGTTTAAATGTGCTAGCTCACGTCTTACTTAGATTCTGAAACGGACATAGTATGTCATCATCTCGCACCATCAGGCAAGCGTTTTAACACCTGAACACGCCCGCACGCCTCGCCTCTCTCTCTTCAGTCTCTATCTCTCCATACTTGCCACACCACAGCCACAACCCCGAGCGCGCCTGCAGGCTACGCTTTCTCATCTCTCAAATCCGCATTGCATGACGTGCTCATGAATCCTCGCGCTGCGACAATGAATTAAAGGAGCCAAACTGTATATAAGAATTGCATGTCAAGTCATCATTAAATGGCCCTGATATGTCAAAAGGCATTAATAAATCATGTTCTTTTCGAATACCTCTATAACTGATAAGAGTAGTTCAGCCGGGATGTGCTCATTTCAAAATTAGATTTAAAGCCTTGAAATCTTGTTATTGTGTCGACGTTACGCACCGCCATCTTCGTCTAGCTACTGCCACTAGTAAAGTTACTAAACATGTCAGACCTTAGCATACTTGCCAACCCTCCCGGATTTTCCGGGAGACTACCGGAATTCAGCGCCTCTCCCGAAAACCTGTGATGTTGATGTTGTTGATGATGTTGTGATGTTGCGACCCCACGGACCGTAAACAAGGAAGAACATGCAAGAAGGGAGGGAGCTTGAGCACGTTGTCTTCAGCTCCTCGAAAGATTTAAGTATTTTCTTTGATTTGTGCAAAACTTCAAGCAAGTCTTTATTAGAACCTCTTTTAGTTACAAGCAGCCAACGAGATATTGTATTTTTGAAATTTAATTTATTTCCGGTGTTTATTGATGTGAAATCTAAGTCTAATGTACTGTATTGTACTGTATTTTGTAAGTTCTCACGACGTGTTGACGTTGAGGCGTGGATGGTGTGTACAGCAAGAAAGAGTCGTCATTAAACGCTCGTTTTACAAAAAATAATTTTCCTGTGTTGCCGTGTATCGAAAAGAGCTATAAATATTGTCCAATACAGTCTATGATCTTGTTTAACAAAGCTAGTATGTTTGTGCTACGAATGCTTAGCATGCTAGTCTGGTCAAGGGGAGAATACGTACGGGGGAAATATATGCCCGTCGATGTATAATCGAACTGACAGGGCAAAATATATTTTCGACAAATAAAACCTATGTGGATATGGGTAGTACACATGCATTGGCGCTGTCATATGGTTAACCCCTCCCAGGGCTACAAACACTTCATTGTTTATCTCTTTCAACAACAGCCATCTTTGCAAACACACATTAGAATAACTTTATTATAAATAAACGGGACACCTCTTTTCCTAATTTGTTTTTTTAAACTCTGAACTGACACAAACGGAAAAGCCCTGTCCAGTGCTGCTGAAAGAGCAAGTCAGTGGCTCTGGATCAGGAGGAGAGACAACAGCTGGGCTACGAAGTGACCAAGACCATGAGAATTTATATTTAAGATACTGCACTTTATTGCTTTAAATTGTTTTTGAGACAAGTTGCACGGAATTATTTTTTATCCACTGTTTTACTTGTAATTCATGTGAACTGACAATAAAGTTATACTCTGTTCTAGTCTATTTGTACACTAATCTTACTCAGGTATGTGGTCAGGCCATACTTGCCAACCCTCCCAGATTTTCCGGGAGACTCCCGAAATTCAGCGCCTCTCCCGAAAACCACCCGGGACAAATTTTCTCCCGAAATTCATGCGGACCTGAGTGACGTGTCGACAGCCTGTTTTCACGTCCGCTTTCCCACAATATAAACAACGTGCCTGCCCAATCACGTTATAACTGTAGAATGATCGAGGGCGAGTTCTTGGTTTCTTATGTGGGTTTATTGTTAGGCAGTTTCATTAGCGTCCTCCCAGCGCGGCAACAACACACAACAACAGCAGTCAGGTTTTTGTCTACCGTAAAGCAGTTCGTCTGCCGTAAACAGTAATGTTGTGACACTCTTAAACAGGACAATACTGCCATCTACTGGACATGCATATGTGACATTAACATCTAGGGCTTTTAGAGAGTGCAGTGCACAACTGCGCACACAACAAGGAGACGAAGCAGAATGCATCATCAGAGAGGGTGTTCAGCATGGTTAGAAAAATAGTGACAGAGAATAGAACAAGGATGGACAATTCAACCCTTAACTCAACAATGAGTAGATGAGTGTTGTGTGTGTATATGTGTAAATAAATGAACACTGAAATTCAAGTAGTTCTCTTATTTATATATATATATTTATATATATATATATATATATATATATATATATATATATATATATATATATATATATATATATATATATATATATATATATATATATATATGTCTTAATAAGGTTATCCAAAAAATAGTGCTCGATACCGTAGTAGAGCGCAATATATGTATGTGTGGGAAAAAAAATCACAAGACTACTTCATCTCTACAGGCCTGTTTCATGAGGGGGTTCCCTCAATCATCAGGAGATTTTAATGGGAGCATTCACATACCATGGTTTATATAGGACACAGAGTGGGTGGGTACAGGCTGGCGTAGGGGTGTGGTGATTGGCTCATGTGTTACCTAGGAGGTGTTTCCGTCTGTGGCGGCATGCTGATACAATTTCGCTGCGCTTGTTGAGGGATGACAGGTCTGGACGGTATATTATAAACAGTTTCTCTTTCAAGCATAGGTTGCATCTTTTATTACCACTATTGTAAGGTGTGCTGGATGCAAGAATTTGCCATGTTATTGAATATTCAACATTATTGTCTTTGAGGTTCCAAATGTGTTTGCTGAGTTCTGTGGTATTCCGCAGGTTTTGGTTCCTGAAAGAAGCCTTGTGATTGTTCCATCTGGTTTTAAACTCTCCCTCGGTTAATCCTACATATGTGTCGGATGTGTTAATGTCCTTGCGTGTTACCTTAGATTGGTAGACAACTGATGTTTGTAGGCACCCCCCGTTGAGAGGGCAATCAGGTTTCTTGCGGCAGTTGCAGCCTTTGTTGGTTTTGGGGTCGCTCTGTCCGGGGGCCGACGGCTCATTTGCAATTGTTTTGTTGTGGTTTGAGATAATTTGTCGTATATTGTTCATACAGCTGTAGCTCAATTTAATGTTGTTCTTGTTGAATACTTTTCTTAGGCTGTTGCCTTTGGGAAAGTGTTTGTCAATCAGAGTGAGGAATTTGTGGCCAATGTTAGTTGAGACGTTTTTGCTGTATGGGGGGTTGTACCAGATGATGTTGTTTCATTTTCTGTTCTTTTTTGGTTGGTTTCCTGGCGTGGGTTCATAGGTGAGGGTGAAATTGTATCCGCTTTCATCAAGGGCTTTTTGGTACGGGAGGGTTGCTTGGTCAAATTCAGCTGTGAACTCGTTGGGAGTTTCCTCCTCTCCCAGCTCGCTAGCCTCAACCTGAACCTTGGTATTTACCGTGATGACGGACTGGCAGTGTGTCGCGCCTCGCCAAGGAGCAGCGAGAATACCAAGAAGCGCATATGCCAAATTTTCAAAGAGAACGGCCTACGGATCACGATTGAAGCCAACAAGCAAACCGTCACTTTCAACCTGAGAAATAACAGCTACCAACCATTCACGAAATCCAACACAACACTCCAATACGTGCACCATGACAGCAACCACCCACCCACCACCACGAAAAGAATACCTACCGGAATTAATAAAAGGCTATCGATGCTGTCATCTAGCAAAGCTGAATTTGACCAAGCAACCCCCCCGTACCAAAAAGCCCTTGATGAAAGCGGATACAATTTCACCCTCACCTATAAACCCACGCCAGGAAACCAACCAAAAAAGAACAGAAAACGAAACAACATCATCTGGTACAACCCCCCATACAGCAAAAACGTCTCAACTAACATTGGCCACAAATTCCTCACTCTGATTGACAAACACTTTCCCAAAGGCAACAGCCTAAGAAAAGTATTCAACAAGAACAACATTAAATTGAGCTACAGCTATATGAACAATATACGACAAATTATCTCAAACCACAACAAAACAATTGCAAATGAGCCGTCGGTCCCCGGACAGAGCGACCCCAAAACCAACAAAGGCTGCAACTACCGCAAGAAACCTGATTGCCCTCTCAACGGGGGGTGCCTACAAACGTCAGTTGTCTACCAATCTAAGGTAACACGCAAGGACATTAACACATCCGACACATATGTAGGATTAACCGAGGGAGAGTTTAAAACCAGATGGAACAATCACAAGGCTTCTTTCAGGAACCAAAACCTGCGGAATACCACAGAACTCAGCAAACACATTTGGGACCTCAAAGACAATAATGTTGAATATTCAATAACATGGCAAATTCTTGCATCCAGCACACCTTACAATAGTGGTAATAAAAGATGCAACCTATGCTTGAAAGAGAAACTGTTTATAAAATACCGTCCAGACCTGTCATCCCTCAACAAGCGCAGCGAAATTGTATCAGCATGCCGCCACAGACGGAAACACCTCCTAGGTAACACATGAGCCAATCACCACGCCCCTACGCCAGCCTGTACCCACCCACTCTGTGCCCTATATAAACCATGGTATGTGAATGCTCCCATTAAAATCTCCTGATGATTGAGGGAACCCCCTCATGAAACAGGCCTGTAGAGATGAAGTAGTCTTGTGATTTTTTTTCCCACACATACATATATATATATATATATGTATGTGTGGGAAAAAAAATCACAAGACTATATATATATATATATATAGCTAGAATTCACTGAAAGTCAAGTATTTCTTATATATGTATATATGAAATACTTGACTTGGTGAATTATAGCTGTAAATATACTCCTCCCCTCTTAACCAGGTAGATTTGCGGCCTCATGTTTTGGACACTCGGGTGAAGAGAGGGGCGGAGCTTTCTACCGATCACCACGTGGTGGTGAGTTGGCTGCGATGGTGGGGGAGGATGCCGGACAGACCTGGCAGGCCCAAACGCATTGTGAGGGTTTGCTGGGAACGTCTGGCAGAGTCTCCTGTCAGAGAGAGTTTCAATTCCCACCTCCGGAAGAACTTTGAACATGTCACGAGGGAGGTACTGGACATTGAGTCCGAATGGACCATGTTCCGCGCCTCTATTGTCGAGGCGGCTGATTGGAGCTGTGGCCGCAAGGTAGTTGGTGCTTGTCGTGGCGGTAATCCTAGAACCCGTTGGTGGACACCGGCGGTGAGGGATGCCGTCAAGCTGAAGAAGGAGTCCTATCGGGTTCTTTTGGCTCATAGGACTCCTGAGGCAGCGGACAGGTACCGACAGGCCAAGCGGTGTGAGGCTTCAGCGGTCACAAAGGCAAAAACTCGGACATGGGAGGAGTTCGGGGAAGCCATGGAAAGCGACTTCCGGACGGCTTCGAAGCAATTCTGGACCTAATCCGCCGCCTCAGGAAGCGGGTGCAGTGCACTATCAACACCGTGTATGGCGAGGATGGTGTTCTGCTGACCTCGACTGCGGATGTTGTGGATCGGTGGAGGGAATACTTCGAAGACCTCCTCAATCCCACCAACACGTCTTCCTATGAGGAAGCAGTGCCTGGGGGGTCTGTGGTGGGCTCTCCTATTTCTGGGGCTGAGGTTGCTGAGGTAGTTAAAAAGCTCCTCGGTGGCAAGGCCCCGGGGGTAGATGAGATCCGCCCGGAGTTCCTTAAGGCTCTGGATGCTGTGGGGCTGTCTTAGTTGACAAGACTCTGCAGCATCGCGTGGACATCGGGGGCGGTACCTCTGGATTGGCAGACCGGGGTGGTGGTTCCTCTCTTTAAGAAGGGGAACCGGAGGGTGTGTTCTAACTATCGTGGGATCACACTCCTCAGCCTTCCCGGTAAGGTCTATTCAGGTGTACTGGAGAGGAGGCTACGCCGGATAGTCGAACCTCGGATTCAGGAGGAACAGTATGGTTTTCGTCCTGGTCGTGGAACTGTGGACCAGCTCTATACTCTCGGCAGGGTCCTTGAGGGTGCATGGGAGTTTGCCCAACCAGTCTACATGTGTTTTGTGGACTTGGAGAAGGCATTCGACCGTGTCCCTCGGGAAGTCCTGTGGGGAGTGCTCAGAGAGTATGGGGTATCAAACTGTCTGATTGTGGCAGTCCGCTCCCTGTATGCTCAGTGCCAGAGCTTGGTCCGCATTGCCGGCAGTAAGTCGGACACGTTTCCAGTGAGGTTTGGACTCCGCCAAGGCTGTCCTTTGTCACCGATTCTGTTCATAACTTTTATGGACAGAATTTCTAGGTGCAGTCAAGGCGTTGAGGGGATCTGGTTTGGTGGCTGCAGGATTAGGTCTCTGCTTTTTGCAGATGATGTGGTCCTGATGGCTTCATCTGGCCAAGATCTTCAGCTCTCGCTGGATCGGTTCGCAGCCGAGTGTGAAGCGACTGGGATGAGAATCAGCACCTCCAAGTCCGAGTCCATGGTTCTCGCGTGGAAAAGGGTGGAGGGCCATCTCCGGGTTGGGGAGGAGATCTTGCCCCAAGTGGAGGAGTTCAAGTACCTCGGAGTCTTGTTCACGAGTGAGGGAAGAGTGGATCGTGAGATCGACAGGCGGATCGGTGTGGCGTCTTCAGTAATGCGGACGCTGTATCGATCCGTTGTGGTGAAGAAGGAGCTGAGCCGGAAGGCAAAGCTCTCAATTTACCGGTCGATCTACGTTCCCATCCTCACCTATGGTCATGAGCTTTGGGTTATGACCGAAAGGACAAGATCACGGGTACAAGCGGCCGAAATGAGTTTCCTCCACCGGGTGGCGGGGCTCTCCCTTAGAGATAGGGTGAGAAGCTCTGTCATCCGGGGGGAGCTCAAAGTAAAGCCGCTGCTCCTCCACATCGAGAGGAGCCAGATGAGGTGGTTCGGGCATCTGGTCAGGATGCCACCCGATCGCCTCCCTAGGGAGGTGTTTAGGGCACGCCCGACCGGTAGGAGGCCGCGGGGAAGACCCAGGACACGTTGGGAAGACTATGTCTCCCGGCTGGCCTGGGAACGCCTCGGGGTCCCACAGGAAGAGCTGGACGAAGTGGCTGGGGAGAGGGAAGTCTGGGCTTCCCTGCTTAGGCTGCTGCCCCCGCGACCCGACCTCGGATAAGCGGAAGAAGATGGATGGATGGATTATTTTCAACAACTGACATCTGAAAAATCAGACTGTTAGTATCAGACTCTCTGTAAAATACATAGAATAAAATAGATTGATCGGTCAAATCATACAGTCAGTGACCTACTTATCACAGTGGATGTCAGAAGGCGGGAAATACACACCAGGGGCGGGGCTTAGAGGTCATAAATCATTTTGATGGGTTTTTGACAGTTTGACAGAAAGTGGGTCCTATTATCTCTCACCTGTCTGTTACACTTATGTTGGGCAGTGAGAATATTTGGGAGTTTAGTGTTTGTTGGTGCCAGTTACATGGTTTCTCCTGTCATGTATTATGTGTTTTTTCCATTGTACCGCTTTTTTGTTTTCTGTTTCAGACATTGCCACTGCCTGAGCCTGGCATAATCACCAGTAGTGGTCGCAGGTGTGATGATTGATGAGTTTCTTTTAATTCCACCTGCGCGGGAAGGAATTCACAAGGAGATGGAAGTTGGAGACAAGTAGACTGAGAGTAAACTGAGAACGAAAAAACTTGAATTACACATCGTGTGGCAGGATTTGTTGAGGGGCGGTTGTAGCCAGCTGTACCGTGAGTGTATCATGGGCTCAAACTCAGACGTAAGTGGGGGGAAATGGAGTGTCTCCAAACTAAAATGGCAAGAAAAAAAGATTAGGAGACTACAGAGCACACCAAAATTACAATCACTGCCACGGCGACTTATACTAATTGCGCACACGTGTCCATTGCTGGTGCTTTCCCTCGTGTCCTTCCCTGCACACCAGACCATGCCGGTGTTAGCTCTCAACACCTATTCCTATTCCCGTTGGACTACCAGTTGGTATTATTGATTTGCTTCTTTGTTTACTTTTCCCCTTTTTGCTCTGTCTCTCACCTGCCTTCTATTAATTGTTGAGGTTCAAGATTCAAAGTGTCTTTAATGGTACCCGGAGGTAAAATATTTGAGCAGACTTTAACAAACATACACAAATCAAACACAAAACATCCATCCATTCATTCATTTTCTACCGCTTGTCCCTGTCGGGATCGCGGGGGGTGCTGGAGCCCATCTCAGCTGCATTCGGGCGGAAGGCGGGGTACACCCTGTACAAGTCGCCACCTCACCGCAGGGCAAACACAAATAGACAGACAACATTCACACTCCCATTCACACACTAGGGCCAATTTAGTGTTGCCAATCAACCTATCCCCAGGTGCATGTCTTTGGAGGTGGGAGGAAGCCGGAGTACCCAAAGGGAACCCACGCAGTCACAGGGAGAACATGCAAACTCCACACAGAAAGATCCCGAGCCCAGGATCCAACCCAGGACCTTCGTATTGTGAGGCACACGCACTAACCCCTGTTCCACCGTGCTGCCTACACAAAACAGAAAAAACAGAAAAACATCAAATACCACCAACAATCATCAGTATGCAAGCACACTGTAAAACAGTACAATCCATCACCTAATAACCTCTCTCACCAATAAAATCATTGTGATAAAAGTGCTTTGATATAATAAATAAAAATAAATCATGTGATATCATGCTAGCCTTATTTAAAAGTGTAATGGCAGTAGGTACAAAAGTATTTTGTTTAGTCCTACAAAGAGAAACAACAAACCGCCGACCAGAGCGAAGGAGCTGGAATTGATGGATACAGGGATGAAGATTAAAGCTTGCCCTGCGCTGCAGCTGTGTGGCATAGATGTCAGATAGCTCACAAGCTTACTTTACAATTTGATTTAGTGCAGACTTGTTTCTCAAGGACAAACTACCAAACCGTGATACCAAGGGAAAAGGACAATACTGGTTAAATAAATGCCTGATAAAAGATTGCCAACATGGTTCTATTAATGTGAAGACGAGACAGTTTCCTCAGGCAGTGAAGACCCTGGTGTCCCTTTTTACACACAACCTGGCAGTTCATCTTGAAGGTGCTACATTGCCACTTTCTTTGCTTTTGGACTATTTGGCTGTTTTCCTCCAGTGGCATTGTTTTCTGTTTATATAGTCCTTATCTCTAGTGACACAACGCACTGTACATAGTGAAACCTATTGTTTTAGTTACATTTAAACTAGTGTGGGTGGCACTGGGAGCAGGTGGGTAAACTGTCTTGCCCAAGGACACAAGAGCACTGACTAGGATGGCGGAAGCAGGATCGAACCTGGAACCCTTAAGTTGACGGCACGACCGCTCTCTGATAATGGGACTAAGCACACTCCGCCTCTCTGCTCTGGGTTCCAATCGGCTACAAAGCGTAACTATAAGATGACGTGATTTGGGGAGTCATAGTGTAACAACTTGGCATTTACAGTTCATGTGTGGTTTGGAGTTGTCCAACTTTGAGTGTGGCCGTAAACGTATCAGTGGCCGAGTCTAATGAGTGTGTCTGTTGGCACAACTGAGGGAGAGAGCGGCTGCTGTTGATATGACAGCTGACAGAGAGTTGGTTTTGGCCAGTGTTGGGTAGTAGCTTGCTACAAGTAGCGAAGCTATGTACACCAGTGACGTGCGATGAGGTTCATGGCTGGTGAGGCACTGACTTCATCACAGTCAGATTTACAAACATATGAACCCTACAGAGTATCTTATTCACCATTTGATTGGCAGCAGTTAACGGGTTATGTTTAAAAGCTCATACCAGCATTCTTCCCTGCTTGGCACTCAGCATCAAGGTTTGGAATTGCGGGTTAAATCACCAAAAATTATTCCCGGGCGCGGCGCCGCTGCTGCCCACTGCTCCCCTCACCTCCCAGGGGGTGAACAAGGGGATGGGTCAAATACAGACGACAAATTTCATTACACCTAGTGTGTGTGTGACAATCATTGGTACTTTAACTTAACTTTAACTTTACACATACAAACTGTAGCACACAAAAAAGTACATTTAATAAAAAAAACGTTATTATGGTCTTACCTTTACTTATAAATTAAGTCCATGCACCGCAACTAAAGCCCTCACTTAAACTTTCCACGTGCAAGATTGAATCTATTTAAAAAAGTGTAACCGAGGGTTTATAAATGTCGCCTATACTGTATGAAACTACAAAATAACAAACACGGAGGCTCCAGTTTACACGAGGACCACTTTATTTACCTTCTTTCAAAAACTTCCACTCCACCCCATGTCATCACTTCCGCTCTTAGCGCCTTCAAAATAAGAGCTCGAGGCATATACTGTATAACAGCGCATAACAGGAACTTAACATCACAAAGAGGAAAGCCCATGAAAATAGGTTACTTAAGTTATTTAATAAGAAGCCAAAAAGTGCAAAAACAATAATGTTCGTGTTGGAGGAGTTGTGAATTAGATACACCTGCAGTCTGCAGGTGTACCTAATGTTGTGGCCCTGCAGTCATTCACAACTCCTCCAACACGAACATTATTGTTTTTGCACTTTTTGGCTTCTTATGAAATAACATTTTTAAATAGATTCAATCTTGCACGTGGAAAGTTTAAGTGTGGGCTTTAGTTGATATAACAATTCTACAGCGGGGGTGCAGGAGGCGGGGCTACTGGAGCCTCAGCCAGTGCGTCTTTTGCAACCGTTTTATTATCGCTCAGCACAAGAAATACGTTACACACATACAGTTGTTGACAAAATACACTGTACATTATATACCTCAGCTAACTAAACTATGGAAATGTATAATATAATTCATATAGCAATACAGTCTCACTGCACAGCAGGCCAGCAGTTAGCCAAGTCCGCAATCCATGGCTGCTGTTCACCGCACCGTCTCTTCTCAGTATTTGAACGGCAAATGTGGAAATTCAGCGATATTGAATAAAACATTTTTTTCTTTCCATGATGGCAGGTGAGGCCCCGCCTCACCTGCCTCTAGTGACTGCACGTCACTGATGTACACCATATTGCCAAAAGTATTTGGCCACCTGCCTTTACTCACATATGAACTTGAAGTGCCATCCCATGGAATTGTCAAAAATGTTTTGGTATCCTGGAGCATTCAAAGTTCCTTTCACTGGAACTAAGGGGCCAAGCCCAACTCCTGAAAAACAACCCCACACTATAATTCCTCCTCCACCAAATTTCACAGTTGGCACAATGCAGTCCGAAATGTAGCGTTCTCCTGGCAACCTCCCAACCCAGACTGGTCCATCAGATTGCCAGATGGAAAAGTGTGACTCATCACTCCAGAGAAGGCGTCTCCACTGCTCTAGAGTCCAAGTTTTCTTATAATAAAGTTGACTTTGGAATATTTAGGAGAGAGAAATTTCACAACTGGATTTTTATGCACAGGTGGCAGGCATCCTATGACAGTTTCACGCTGGAAATCACTGAGAGCGGCCCATTCTTTCACAAATGTTTGTAGAAACAGTCTCCATGCCTAAGTGCTTGATTTATACACCGGGCCAAGTGATTAGGACACCTGATTCTCATAATTTGGATGGGTGGCCAAATACTTTTGGCAATATAGTGTATCTTAACTACATTTCCCAGTAGGTTGGCAGTAGCTTTGCTACTTTTTGAACGAGTAGATATTTCCGTAGCTTAGCTATTTTTCGACCCAAGTAGCGTGGTAGCTTAGCTACAAAGCTATAAGTGACAAAATAAGTGAGAAGGAGAAGAGAAAAAGAAGAGAAAGAGAGAAAAGGACTACAGACCCAGAGGCAGGGGATAAAAACATATGAAGAAAATCTATAATGATTGGTTGGTTTACTTTGATGAGTCACGATTGGTTAGGATTAGCGCAAAACATTATGGACAGGACAATCAGGACAACCCACAATGCATCTACTTGCCCACATTTGCACAAATGTATGTGTTTGGATTAAACAATGCCAAAAAATTTTATTTTTAGTTGTTTACTTTGTAAATCACATTAGAATACACACCGGTGAGAGACCATTTATGTGCTCATTTAGTGGTAAACGATTCTCTCAGAAAACGCACTTGACATCCCACATGAGAATATGCACTGAAGAAAAAACATAGTACTGTTCAATCTGCAACAAAAGCTTTTAGGACTTTTTATTATGTGTAGTACAAACCCCGTTTCCATATGAGTTGGGAAATTGTGTTAGATGTAAATGTAAACGGAATACAATGATTTGCAAATCATTTTCAACCCATATTCAGTTGAATATGCTACAAAGACAACATATTTGATGTTCAAACTGATAAATATTTTTATTTTTTTTGCAAATAATCATTAACTTGAGAATTTGATGCCAGCAACACGTGACAAAGAAGTTGGGAAAGGTGGCAATAAATACTGATAAAGTTGAGGAATGCTCATCAAACACTTATTTGGAACATCCCACAGGTGAACAGGCAAATTGGAAACAGGTGGGTGCCATGATTGAGTATAAAAGTAGATTCCATGAAATGCTCAGTCATTCACAAACAAGGATGGGGCGAGGGTCACCACTTTGTCAACAAATGTGTGAGCAAATTGTTGAACAGTTTAAGAAAAACCTTTCTCAACCAGCTGTCATGACTTGGACTAAGGCTTGGTTTGTTCTCCCGAGGTGCAAGTGAATTGGACTGGTCATGGCGTGAAGGTAAATACATGATTTATTTAACACTATAACTACAAAGAAAGGATCAAACAAAAGGCGCGCTCTAGGCGGATGTACAAACTTGACTAACGAAAACAAAAGACTTGCACGGGGGCAAAAAACTATGAACAACAAAAAACACTAACTGTGGCAATAATAAACAAAACTTACTTGGCATGGACATGAAGTGCGCAGAGGTGGACAGAGTGTGACATGGGTATGAATACGGGGATGTCGTCAGGACGAACAACAGAAAATGAAAAGCTTAAATAACACAGACATGATTAACGAAAACAGGTGCGTGACTCAAAACGTGAAACAGGTGCGTGACGTGACAGGTGAAAACTAATGGTTGCTATGGTGACAAACAAGAGTGCACAATGAGTCCAAACGTGGAACAGGTGAAACTAATGGGTAATCATGCAAACAAGACAAGGGAGTGAAAAGCCAGAAACTAAACAAAACATGACTAAGACAAAACATGATTACACAGACAAGACACCAGCTATTGCAAGGAATTTAGGGATTTCACCATCTACGGTCCATAATATCATCAAAGGGTTCAGAGAATCTGGAGAAATCACTGCACGTAAGCAGCTAAGCCCGTGACCTTCGATCCCTCAGGCTGTACTGCATCAATAAGCGACATCAGTGTGTAAAGGATATCACCCCATGGGCTCAGGAACACTTCAGAAACCCACTGTCAATAACTACAGTTGGTCGCTACATCTGTAAGTGCAAGTTAAAACTCTCCTATGCAAGGCGAAAACCGTTTATCAACAACACCCAGAAACGCCGTCGGCTTCGCTGGGCCTGAGCTCGTCTAAGATAGACTGATACAAAGTGAACAAGTGTTCTGTGGTCTGACGAGTCCACATTTCAAATTGTTTTTGGAAACTGTGGACGTCGTGTCCTCCGGACCAAAGAGGAAAAGAACCATCCGGATTGTTATAGGCGCAAAGGTGAAAAGCCAGCATCTGTGATGGTATGAAGGTGTAACATGGGTAACTTACACATCTGTGAAGGCACTATTAATGCTGAAAGGTACATACAGGTTTTGGAGCAACATATGTTGCCATCCAAGCAACGTTACCATGGACGCCCCTGCTTATTTCAGCAAGACAATGCCGAGCCACGTGTTACATCAACGTGGCTTCATAGTAAAAGAGTGCGGGTACTAGACTGGTCTGCCTGTAGTCCAGACCTGTCTCCCATTGAAAATGTGTGGCGCATTATGAAGCCTAAAATACCACAAGGGAGACCCCCGGACTGTTGAACAACTTAAGCTGTACATCAAGCAAGAATGGGAAAGAATTCCACCTGAGAAGCTTCAAAAATGTGTCTCCTCAGTTCCCAAACGTTTACTGAGTGTTGTTAAAAGGAATGGCCATGTAACACAGTGGTGAACATGCCCTTTCCCAACTACTTTGTCACGTGTTGCGGCCATGAAATTTTAAGTTAATTATTATTTGCAAAAAATAAAATAAAGTTTATGAGTTTGAACATGAAATATCTTGTCTTTGTAGTGCATTCAATTGAATATGGGTTGAAAAGGATTTGCAAATCATTGTATTCCGTTTATATTTACATCTAACACAATTTCCCAACTCATATGAAAACTGGGTTTGTAAAAAAAAATTGGATAAGGATCGGAGGCTAAAAATCTTGATGGGGACATACACACACACACACACACACACACACACACACACACACACACACACACACACACACACACATCCATCCATCCATATTCTACCGCTTATTCCCTTCAGGGTGGTGGGGGGCGCTGGAGCCTATCTCAGCTACAATCGGGCGGAAGGCGGGGTACACCCTGGACAAGTCGCCACCTCATCGCAGGGCCAACACAGATAGACAGACAACATTCACACTCACATTTACACACTAGGGCCAATTTAGTGTATATATATATATATATATATATATATATATATATATATATATATATATATATATATATATATTTATATATATATATGTATATATTAGGGCTGTCAAAGTTAACGCGATAATAATGCGTTAACTATAAGGTCCTTTAACTGCAATAATTTTTTTAATGCACGATTAACATCCTGACTCGTTTTTGACCTACGGCCGGTTCGGTAGCCTGAGGAAAAGAAATGGCGTCCAGTTACTGTAGAACCACAAGCACGGGCATTAGCGAGCAGAAATGTACAAAGAAAACATTATCAAAGTCTCAGGTCCAAATTATGACAAGTCGTTATAAGGACAAGACAAGACAATTTTAACTGAAATCCCCCGTGAGACGACATCATTGGAGCTGGCGTGCATTGCTGCTTTTAGAGATGGGGAGCTTAACGTCCGTGTTTGGATTACAGTTGAGTGCATCAATAACATAATGTATAGATTGTTACTCGAACTGCTTTAATAAAATGGAATTAAAACACCAAATTATGTCAAGTTTTTTCTCTTACCAATCACACAATAACAGCGCCATGCTTCTCATCAGGTCTAACCAACAAAGCAACAAAAAATAGTCGCACAATACGATCATGCTTTGTCAAAAATGATTTTGCTCTCAGGCTGTCTAAATTGAAGAGGGGTGACTATAAGTATATATATTGTTTGTCACTCAGTCTGGGCTCTGGCGTAGTTCTTCATTTACTGTACATAAGTAGAAAATGGATAGATGGAAGTGTGTTTAGGAACGTCAGCCAGGGGCGGGAAACCAGGAAACGTCGTCTGGGAATGACAAAATACCTAGCAACGCAATTGTGTTCAAGCCACCACAGTTTCTTATAATCTCAAAGAACAACTCACACAATTTGCTTAAATTGACATGGCAGCACTGCTCACGACTGATTGTCGTGATTGTTTTAAATGAACCAACTGATCCTACATACAGTACTTCAGAATCAGAATTCTGATTCTGATTGTATGTAGAATGTATATTCTACATAGAGTACTTGTGAATGGTTGTTGCTGTCTTGCCTGAAGGCATCTGCGAACAGGTCTTTCTCGACATTTCTCTAAGGCTAAAACCTGAATGTTCTTGATAAACCTACAATTACATGTGCAGTCTCATCTTGACGTGTTGCCTTCCAGCTGACGAGGGCTTGACAGATACAGTCCATACAATGCAAATACCGTAAAGACAAAAATCTTGCTCTACAAATGTCACCTGGTGAGATTCTGTTTCTCACACATCTCCTTTTCTTATTCACAGGTTGTCGTATAGCCCTCAGTAGCCTCCATGACAAAATGATTATGCATATACTGAACTAATATATTCATTCGAATGAATCTGAATTAAAACAAAGCTACAAGTCATACAATATTATAATTTAATACATTCAATAACCCCTTTGGCCCCTTCCTAAAAAGATGGTTTGGTCCACACCGCGGTTTGTTCTTTATCCACCATGGTTCACATCGCAATTAACTTGAGTGAGAGCAAACCCCAGCTGGGTTAGGATGACCCCCAAAAAGCACAAGTCTGGACATCAAAAACAAGTTGGGAAGGAGGCCAGGAGGAAGACCAACAGGACAGTAAAAATGTATTTCTAAAATAGGCGACGTTACGGTGAGCACTTGCGCAATTGCACACTGCACATGCGTCCTCTGCGCATGGCAAAGGGTATGGTGAGCACAAAGTCAAATCCAATCTAAACTCTAAATAAAATAAACTCAAACAATATGTTCTGTAGCATTTTGCCATTCAACTGTGAGCAACACAGTATACTTAGCAAAACTCGTCATGCATTTTCTGCCGTATAAACCAGGCCAAAACCAAATCTTTGTCGTCATATGGCGCTCACACTCATGGCGCTGAGCCACTGCTAGTGATGCGTTTATGGCCACACAAAAAGTCAGACAATGCCAACATTATGACTCCCCAATCAAATGTGTGCTTTTTCATCCATCCATCCATCCATCTTCTTCCGCTTAGCCGAGGTCGGGTCGCGGGGGCAGCAGCCTAAGCAGGGAAGCCCACACTTCCCTCTCCCCAGCCACTTCGTCCAGCTCCTCCCGGGGGATCGCGAGGCGTTCCCAGGCCAGCCGGGAGACATAGTCTTCCCAACGTGTCCTGGGTCTTCCCCGTGGCCTCCTACCGGTCGGTCGTGCCCGAAACACCTCCCCAGGGAGGCGTTCGGGTGGCATCCTGACCAGATGCCCGAACCACCTCATCTGGCTCCTCTCGATGTGGAGGAGCAGCGGCTTTAGTTTGAGCTCCTTCCGGATGACAGAGCTTCTCACCCTATCTCTAAGGGAGAGCACCGCCACCCGGCGGAGGAAGCTCATTTCGGCCCAAAGCTCATGACCATAGGTGAGGATGGGAACGTAGATCGACTGGTAAATTGAGAGCTCTGCCTTCTGGCTCAGCTCCTTCTTCACCACAATGGATCGATACAGCGTCCGCATTACTGAAGACGCTGCACCGATCCGCCTGTCGACCTCACTATCCACTCTTCCCTCACTCGTGAACAAGACTCCGAGGTACTTGAACTCCTCCACTTGGGGCAAGATCTCTTCCCCAACCCGGATATGGCACTCCACCCTTTTCCGGGCGAGAACCATGGACTCGGACTTGTAGGTGCTGATTCCCATCCCAGTCGCTTCACACTCGGCTGCGAACCGATCCAGTGAGAGCTGAAGATCTTGGCCAGATGAAGCTATCAGACCACATCATCTGCAAAAAGCAGAGACCTAATCCTGCAGCCACCAAACCAGATACCCTCAACGCCCTGACTGCGCCTAGAAATTCTGTCCATAAAAGTTATGAACGGAATCGGTGACAAAGGGCAGCCTTGGCGGAGTCCAACCCTCACTGGAAACGTGTCCGACTTACTGCCGGCAATGTGGACCAAGCTCTGACACTGATCATACAGGGAGCGGACCGCCACAATCAGACAGTCCATTACCCCATACTCTCTGAGCACTCCCCACAGGACTTCCCGGGGTACACGGTCGAATGCCTTCTCCAAGTCCACAAAGCACATGTAGACTGGTAGGGCAAACTCCCATGCACCCTCAAGGGTGGTCCACAGTTCCAGGACCACTACCATCAGGGCGCAGGTACAGAACCATCAAATTCCGGAGGGCCCACCTCAGGAAAAGCCTTATCCCTGCAGCTACAGCCGCCGTTAACAGCAGGCCCGGCCGGCCTGTCTGACAAGCCTGTAAATGTGTGTTGGTCATGTAGGATGTCTTTTTGTTATTTTTGTTTTTGTGATGTGTAATGTCTATTGTTCAAATGTACGGCAGTGAAAATGTATTTCCCCAAGGGGACCAATAAATCTAAATATAATCTAAAACTACACTGTTCCTCCTGAATCCGAGGTTCGACTATCCGGCGTAGCCTCCTCTCCAGTACACCTGAATAGACCTTACCGGGAAGGCTGAGGAGTGTGATCCCACTGTGCTTATTCTTCTGTCGTTTATTAAGAATGTTAATCTATGGATATTAATCATGAAATGTGGTTACTAATGACTAATTATGAGCATCTGGCGAAGGTCAGTTACGTAATAATCAATCAAAAATCTCAACCCAATGGGAACAACGAGAAACAATTAGCACTGATGGTCCTATTTTTACAAACAGCTCCTTGATAAGTTTCCCAGGAAGTGGGTCAAGTAAACATGTTGTTTGTTTTGTCCCATTAACAAGTCGCAGGAGTTCCTCTAATGTTATTTCTTCAAAAAGAGAGAGATTATTTTGGAGGGCAATATCTGTTGTACATACATTCTTATCTGTGTTAATAGAAGCCAGTTGGAGCTGGGAGGCGTTTACTTTAATCTCCTTTCTAATATGTTAAATTTTCTTATTACACTTAGACTTAGACTTAGACAAACTTTATTGATCCACAAGGGAAATTGTTCTTATTAAATAAATTCATCAAGTCATCAGCCGAGTGGGTGGAGTTACTGGGGGGAGTCCCTTGTTGGGTTGGCGATGCTACTGTACTGAACAAATATTTAGGATTATTTTTATTGAGGTGAATGAGATTGGAGTAGTAATTAGTTTTAGCTAAGGTAAGCGTGCATTTATAAGTTATTAAACTATCACTCCATGCTTGATGGAAAACCTCAAGTTTAAGTTCCAGCTTTCTACATGACAGTTTAAACCAGGGGGTACGCCTTTTAAGGGGCCTTTTTTGAGCTTTAGCTGTTCTATACTATCAATGGTGTTGCGCAGGGCATTGTTAAAGTTGTAGTGAGGTTATAGATAGAGTGTACATCATTTGAGAACGGTGCCTTTACCGAAGGCAGTAGGCCAGCAAGAGTCGTAGTTGTGACAGCATTAATGTTACGGCTGCTAAAGCAGTGGTTATTAGTAGGTTGTTGACAATAAGTCAGAACTTCAAATTTTATAAGGTAATGATCGGACATTACTTAAGTTTACGGCAGTACCATAACTTTGGAGGTGGTGACACCCCAGACAAGGGCTAGGTCTATCGTGGGTACATTTATTATTTGTGTAAGACCACAGCTATCAATTATAGTCCGGAGCGCCACGCACGGAGGGTCTGACGGAGTATTTATATGGGTATTAAAATTCCTCATTATAATTATATTATCTGCAAAAAAAGCTCTGAAAATTATTCACTGATTAAGTCCAAATCGGGCCCAGGGGAGCGATAGATAACAGCCAGATAGAGAGGTAGCGATGTGACACACCTCCTACTAATCACATCAAATGATTTATATGTATTACTTAGATTAGGGGTATGGTTATGGTTTTCATTGGATATTAGTGCGACCCCTTCACCCCTTTTAAGGGGACGGACAATATGTGCACTTGTATAGTTAGGAGGAGATGCCTCGTTCAGCGGGAAATATTAATCTTGTTTTAGCCAGGTTTCGCTGAGACTAATGACGTTAAGATTGTTGTCTCTAATGACCTCATTAACTAATAACGTTTTGGGAGACAATGATCTGATGTTTAAAAGCCCATATTATAGTTAGAGGGCTGTTTTGAACTCCTCTCTGAGCTGCCACCTTAACGTGGTAGAGGAGTTTGCGTGTCCCAATGATCCTAGGAGCTATGTTGTCCGGGGGCTTCCATGCCCCCTGGTAGGGTCTCCCAAGACAAACAGGTCCTAGGTGAGGGATCAGACAAAGAGCAGCTCGAAGACTTCTATGGAAATGCAAGAACCGAGACTCAGATTTCCCTCGCCCGGACACGGGTCCCCGGGGCCCCCCTCCGGAGCCAGGCCCGGAGTTGGGGCACGATGGCGAGCGCCTGGTGGCCGGGCCTGTCCCCATGGGGCCCGGCCGGGCACAGCCCGAAGAGGCAACGTGGGTCCCCCCTCCAATGGGCTCACCACCCATAGCAGGGGCCATAGAGGTCGGGTGCAATGTGAGCTGGGCGGTAGCCGAAGGCAGGGCACTTGGCGGTCCGATCCTCGGCTACAGAAGCTAGCTCTTGGGACGTGGAACGTCACCTCGCTGGGGGGGAAGGAGCCTGAGCTAGTGCGCGAGGTAGAGAAGTTCAGGTTGGATATAGTCGGACTCACCTCGACGCACAGGAAGGGCTCTGGAACCAGTTCTCTCGAGAGGGGCTGGACTCTCATCCACTCTGGCGTTGCCAGCAGTGAGAGGCGACGGGCTGGGGTGGCAATTCTTGTTGCCCCCCGGCTCAGAGCCTGCATGTTGGAGTTCAACCCGGTGGACGAGAGGGTAGCTTCCCTCCGCCTTCGGGTGGGGGGACGGGTCCTGACTGTTGTTTGCGCTTACGCGCCAAACGGCAGCTCAGAGTACCCACCCTTTTTGGATTCACTCGAGGGAGTACTTGAGAGTGCTCCCCCGGGTGATTCCCTCGTTCTACTGGGGGACTTCAACGCTCATATTGGCAACGACAGTGAAACCTGGAGAGGCGTGATTGGGAAGAATGGCCGCCCGGATCTGAACCCAAGTGGTGTTTTGTTATTGGACTTTTGTGCCCGTCACGTATTGTCTATAACGAACACCATGTTCAAGCATAAGGGTGTCCATATGTGCACTTGGCACCAGGACACCCTAGGCCGCAGTTCTATGATCGACTTTGTAGTTGTGTCATCGGATTTGCGGCCTCATGTTTTGGACACTCGGGTGAAGAGAGGGGCGGAGCTTTCTACCGATCACCACCTGGTGGTGAGTTGGCTGCGATGGTGGGGGAGGATGCCGGACAGACCTGGCAGGCCCAAACGCATTGTGAGGGTTTGCTGGGAACGTCTGGCAGAGTCTCCTGTCAGAGAGAGTTTCAATTCCCACCTCCGGAAGAACTTTGAACATGTCACGAGGGAGGTGCTGGACATTGAGTCCGAGTGGACCATGTTCCGCACCTCTACTGTCGAGGTGGCTGATTGGAGCTGTGGCCGCAAGGTAGTTGGTGCCTGTCGTGGCGGTAATCCTAGAACCCGTTGGTGGACACCGGCGGTGAGGGATGCCGTCAAGCTGAAGAAGGAGTCCTATCGAGTTCTTTTGGCTCATGAGGCATCACTGATGGTGGAAACTTTACACTAGACTTCAGGCAACGTGGATCCTGTGCCTCTCCTGTCTTCCTCCAGACTCTGGGACCTCGATTTCCAAAGGAAATGCAAAATTTGCATGGTTGGGTGATGGTTTTGGGTGCCATGTCATCTGCTGGTGTCGGTCCACTCTGTTTCCTGAGATCCAGGGTCAACGCAGCCGTCTACCAGCAAGTTTTAGAGCACTTCATGCTTCCTGCTGCTGACCTGCTCTATGGAGATGGAGATTTCAAGTTCCAACAGGACTTGGCGCCTGCACACAGCGCAAAATCTACCCGTGCCTGGTTTACGGACCATGGTATTTCTGTTCTAAATTGGCCCGCCAACTCCCCTGACCTTAGCCCCATAGAAAATCTGTGGGGTATTGTGAAAAGGAAGATGCACAATGCCAGACCCAAAAACGCAGAAGAGTTGAAGGCCACTATCAGAGCAACCTGGGCTCTCATAACACCTGAGCAGTGCCAGAAACTCATCGACTCCATGCCACGCCGCATTAACGCAGTAATTGAAGCAAAAGGAGATCCAACCAAGTATTGAGTATTGTACATGCTCATATTTTTCATTTTCATACTTTTCAGTTGGCCAACATTTCTAAAAATCCCTTTTTTGTATTAGCCTTAAGTAATATTCTAATTTTGTGACACACGGAATTTTGGATTTTCATTTGTTGCCACTTCAAATCATCAAAATTAAATGAAATAAACATTTGAATGCATCAGTCTGTGTGCAATGAATAAATATAATGTACAAGTTACACCTTTTGAATGCAATTACTGAAATAAATCAAGTTTTTCAAAATATTCTAATTTACTGGCTTTTACCTGTATGTATGGTGAAATCTGTGTGTATGTATGTAGGTACATATGTATGGTGAAATCTGTGTGTATGTATGTCGGTACATATGTATGTATCGCTGCCCCGGAGTGCATTGCTGGTTGCGGCACCGGGTCTGCTGAGGTGCCGTAGCATGCCGGCTGTGAGCGCGGGGCTGGGTCCTTATGACTTTTTGCCGCATGGGATGCCTGGTGGGTGGTGGGCGGGGGGCCTGGATGTGCGGGAAGGGCTTCGGGGTTTGGTGGCGCTGGGCACTGTTGGCGACCAGGCCTCTTGATTGTTTTTATTTATTTTATTTTATTTAAATGGTTTATTTTTATGTTGTTTTTTTGTTTATGTATGTGTATGTGTATATGTGTACATATGTATATGTATGTAGGTGTATCAATGTGTGTATATTTGTGTGTATGTGTACATGTATATGCATGCATGTGTATATGTGTGTATGTGTATGGATATGTATATACATATATGTATGTATATGTGTATGTGTGTATATATGTGTGTATGTATGTTTGTGTATATGTATGTGTAGGTGTGTGTATGGGTGTGGATGTCCGGTGGCTCGATTGACCTGGCTTTGGATGAGTTGGGGTAGGTGGGTTGGCGGCCTCGGTGGTAGCTGGGGGTGTGCGTTGTTGTGGTTTACGGGGTCGGTGTCTTTTTTGTTTCGGTTTCGGCGACCGTGGGTGTTTGTACTGCGGACGGGCGGTGGTGGTGATGGTTGCTGTGGTGCTACCAGCGGTTGACATCGCTGTGTTGGGTTGGAGTGGTTGGGGGACTGTGGCTGGTATCTGTGCGCTTGTGGGGTTGTGGGGGATGGCTGGCATTGGCTTGCCGGCTGGTTAGGGGGCTGATGTGCGGACGGGATGCATTGGCTTCTACCCCCTTTGGGGGTTCCATCCCCTGGCATATAGGGCCAATGAAAAAGAAGTCACGGGCCACAGATAGCCTCTGTGCCGCACTCTGAGCACCGCAGCTGTAGAAGTAGTCCAAGCGCTGTACTGTATTTGTTCATCCTATGGTCACATGTAGGACGAGAGGCAGGTTTCTTTGTGAGAGGCGATAAACAGGGAAGTCCTTTTTTAGCTGCTGCCTGTTTTTTAATCATATATTACTGCCTTTGCACATTTCAATGTTTACTACAAACGTTTGTATATACTGTAAATCAACACAAAATCCGTACTATGGAGAAATGGTCACGGACGCGAGTGTTTGGCTTGTTTTCTAATATTTTTGCGATCGACCCGTAGGGTCTCAAAGATGGACTGATCGATCTCGATCGACGGGTTGGGATAGGGAATATCGATCCCCAAACGGGACAAGCGGTAGAAAATGAATGGATGGGGAGGGATTGTCGGAATGCCTTACCAATTGCATGTGTTTTTTTGTTTTGACTTTTTCTTTAGCTATTTTGTGATTTATTAAAAATGCATACCGATATTTTTAATGCATTAAAATGTAAGTCTAAATTATGAGGGAACATTTGAGAAAAGAAGGGAGAGCGTTGTACGAATATTTTGTTGTTAGTTTTTAGTGTAGTTTTTCTCTCAGAGAAAGTAAAATAAATAAATAAAAATGTAAGAGTTTTCTTTTTAGAAATATTAATGGTGATTTGAGATATCCCAACTATTTTGTTTGAAGCACAGAATGTTTAAGAAAAAAAAGAATATGCTAAGAACATTGAAAGCACTGCTTAAAACTAGGACCTCACTCTGATTACGCACTTACATAGGGAAGATCTGACATGTACGCTGATATCAGAATCACAATCAGAAATTCTTGAAAAGAACAGACACATCATCTCAGATTGTGTGTTTGTTTTTTGTTTCCAACAGTGCGTCGGTGACTCAGAGTGGACCCCATTCAACATCCTGGAAGATTTGACAAGTCCAATATCATCTGCCGTGACAATTTCTTCAGTTCTTGCTTCACCTAGACATGAAGGGGATCCATCACATGATCATCCGTGTCCTGACTGCTGGAGGTCCATTTCCAGCAGTTCATTGTCATTTGTTTTCAAATGGCTGCTAGCAAGTACCCTGTGAGTGATGAGTGATGACAAGACGAGCAACCATGCGTGGGACAATAATGTGAGAAAGGTGTGCAGGGAGGCCATACCAATCCTGTGTATGTTTAGTTGTCCCACTT
Source organism: Nerophis lumbriciformis (assembly GCF_033978685.3). Taxonomy (NCBI): domain Eukaryota; kingdom Metazoa; phylum Chordata; class Actinopteri; order Syngnathiformes; family Syngnathidae; genus Nerophis; species Nerophis lumbriciformis. The sequence continues at coordinate 41,047,480 of NC_084556.2, forward strand.
CCTAGGACCACTGAATATGAGCTTTGCTGACATGGTTTTCATGGTGAAGAAAATCACATTACGAGCAACCAAAATAGAATGGCTGGCTGCACTATCTATATCTACTGTATATCTCTATCTATCTGTCTGTCTGTCTGTCTGCCTATGTATATATCTATCTAGATAGCTATCTGTCTGTCAGATCGGTATCGCCAAGACCATTCATCACTATCCTTATCTCATCTTGAATATTACCTCAATGTTTCAGGAAATTCCACCTATAACTTTTTGAGTTATGTTGCTAACTAACAGAGGTGTGGACTCAAGTCACATGACTTGGACTCGAGTCAGACTCGAGTCATGAATTTGATGACTTTAGACTCGACTTGACAAAATGTAAAAAGACTTGCAACTCGACTTAGACTTTAACATCAATGACTTGTGACTTCACTTGGACTTGAGCTTTTTGAATTGACATGACTTGACATGACTTGCTACTTTCCCCAAAACCCAAAGATGAAAAAGTTATTCGGGAGCGCTCCGTATTTTTCATTGTGTACTTGTCTATCAGCGTTGCGTGTGTCAGCTGGTGTGGTCTCAGTACAACAGCCAATCAAATTAGATCTACTTTGTTTTCATCACACAGCATTCATCCAATCAAATTGCAGGACAACCAACGAAGAAGACATGTCCAAACCACACGCCAGTAAACAAAAAATGATACCTAAAATAATTTTGTTTGGGTATAAAAATTACGAGGTGGTCAACACAAAACGGTTTGCAGTATGCAACACATGCGGTTCGAAAATTACTGATGGAGAGGCAACAACTTCCAACTTCTTCCGGCATTTGAAGTTGCACAAAGAACGGTAAGTTTTGAATGTAAGATAACGTTTATTGGCTAAGTAACGTGACTTTTATTTGCTGTGTAGTTAAATCAGTGAGGCTGTAAACTCACTGCTAACGTTATAACGTTATTGCAAACACGGGAATCTGTTGCAGTTCACTACCTTATTCATACTTTTTGTTCAGTGATTTTTTTTAAGCAGGGTTACGTTAGTCAATATATCACACGTAACGTTAGACGGCGGTCAGCAGCACCGCGTATTTTAGCCACCTAAAAAAAGACAAAAATAGTAAAATAAAGGTCAGTTAAAATGTATACTATATTATGAATATGTGTACCGTGTTAGCTAGCTTTCTGACATACTGTTGGTTGTTTACCTCAGTGGTCCCCAACCACCGGGCCGCGGCCCGGTACTGGTCCGTGGATCGATTGGTATCGGGCCGCACAAGAAATAATTTTTTTTTCTTTTCTTTTTTTAATTAAATCAACATAAAAAACACAAGATACACTTACAAGTAGTGCACCAACCCAAAACAACTCTCTCCCCCCTTTTGTTCTGGGCATTGAACATGAAGACTCTTCCTTCACTGTTCCGAGTGGCCATGAGAGTCTTGGCAGTGCCTGCCTCCAGTGCTCCAGTGGAGCGAGTTTTCAGCCATGGTGGCATCATACTACGCCCCCATCGTGCACAAATGACTGACAGACTCTTGGCTAATTTGGTCTTTTGCAAATGCAATGCAGCATAGGGCCCTGACATATAAAAAGTACAACTTTTTTGTTATGTTCACGTATATGTCATGTTTTTTCAATGTTAACACTTTTGTACAAATAAGTACATTTGCACTTTATTTTTCAATGTGTTTGTTCTGTAAATGAATGAGTTAATGTTTAAAATGACTGGTTAATAGTGCTATTATAAAGTGCAATGTCAGCACAATTTTCTTTCCAGCAATTTAAAATGCACTTGTTTTAATAAATAAATACAGCGTTTGAAAAGCATACACAATCTGTGTTAATATATTAGTCTGTGGTTAAAAGGACTTGAAAGGACTCGAAATTCAAAATGCAGGACTTAGGACTTGACTTGAGTCTTTCCAGTCTTGACTTTGGACTTGACTCGGGGCTTGCCTGTCTTGACTCGGGACTTGACTCGGACTTGAGGGCAAAGACTTGAGACTTACTTGTGACTTGCAAAACAATGACTTGGTCCCACCTCTGCTAACTAACTGCCAAACAAACACGAACAAAGTGTAGCAATGTTCACAAATTAAATGTCTACTTTTAAACATCCAATATCTTTAATAAATGATTAAATCAATAAATCAGTCCTGGCTAAGCCCAGATATTCATTCATATTAATTATCTTATTACTAAAAAGACCGTCAGCGCAGAAGGAGTTAGTTTATCTTCTATGATCTCTTGACCATATTGGATTGTTGCTTTGCAATCAGATTGACCAATATTATTGTTTCCATGTTACAGGGTGGATTAACAATACCCAATTAGCCTCCATTTCCACCAAGGAATACGGCTCAGTTCCGATTGCTAAGCTACACAGTCTCCTGTCATTCCATTTCAAATGTAAGCCGGATCTGTACATAATACCTGAACTGGACTCCTTGGTGAAACTCTGATTCAGCGCCCATCTCAAAATAAATTACCAACATTTTCTTACCCTGGAGCTATCGTCCTGAAAGCGCTGGTACCCTTTCCAACGGCAAAGCTTGATGCCAGTGACAAAGGACACGAACACCATAGACCTGGAAGGGTTGGTGTTTCACCATGCTCCTTTAGCCTCAACGTAGCACCAGCCCGTTAGCATCCCACAGTGGCCTGGGAACACTGAAGAAGATCAGGCAATGAGATGATAAAGATGTTCAAATTGATCAACCTCAGTTCTTATTGTGGCAAGAACATACTTACAAATTGCTTGCAACGCTATTTCTTAAAAAAAAAAAATCACCATGTCGGTAGGGGTAGAGACTAGGGGTGTGATGATGGAACATAAGGAGCAAGCATATTCAAATTGCTGTTCCATCACGTCTATAATTAACTTATGTGACGGTCGTTGTATTTGCTTCTGCTCGGACAGAAACAATGCATTAACTGTTGAACAACAAGTAGCTACACTTGTCACCCTCCCGAGTAAACGAGTGACGCGGGCAACAGTTTGCAAGGTTTATAGTGTGCGGAAAGCACTTATTCGTACTATATCGTACTATATTAATTGCATTATCAGTCACAATAGCCATGCAATGGTTTGGTCTTTTAAGTTTCAAGTCAGTACCAGCTGCTCATAACGAGATCTCATCGCAGCCCAAGTGAACACAATCAGGTCGGCCAGCCCTGCTAACAAGGTATGCCTTATTCATTTCTCAGGGTTTTTTTGCCAACCACTAATTGTGTTATTTTATTGCAAAAGGTTCACCATTTGTCTTTGTCTTGTGATTTGGGGGCAGCGTGGTTCACAAGGTAGAGCAGTCTCCCACAAACTTAAGGGTTTCCTGGTACAAGCCAAGCTTCCGACATCCCAGTCACTGCCATTGTGTCTTTGGGCAAGACACTTCACCCACCTTGCTTCCAGTGCCACCCACACTGGTGTATGAATGAATACATGTTTGGTGGTGTATGGAGGGGCAGCTGTGGTGATAAATGTAGTTTACCACCATCATGTCAATGTGGACTGAGTGAATGATGAGTGTCACTGTTAAGCGCTTTGGGTGTCTAGAACGGTGCTATATAAATACAATCAATGATTATTATCATTATTATTATTGAGGGCCATGTTCCTGATTTATGTAAAGCTTCTTGCTGTGCAAAACGCAGGACAAAGCAGCCACGGAATCCTTTTTGCTCCATAAACAAAAGTGGTGCAAAAGGACCTCATGTAGTCTTTAACATATGTCAGTATTGTAGCTACACAGATGGAAAACTGCAACGTTCTATTGCTACAGTACTTTCACTGCCTCTTGCAATTATATCACAACAAGCACCAAGCAACACATCGACTCTCCCCACAAGTTTTAGGAAAAGCTAAACTGTACTTTGTTTTGTAGTTTTTCCCATCATCCACAATCCTTATGTGAGACGAGATCACACGTCTTTCCTTTTTGTATGTGTTCTAGATGGTAAATCAATTAGATTTATTTTGAATAACAATGTAGGTAATGTAGATTATTTTATTCCACCAATAAAGCTCTAAATGTTATGTTTCAGGAGGAGTAGTAACGGCACAGTTCCACAAGGGGGTAATGTTGCTCTATGTTTTATTTTATATATATATATATATATATATATATATATATATATATATATATATATATATATATACATCCATCCATCCATTTTTTTACCGCTTGTCCCTTTTGGAGTCGCAGGGGGTGCTGGAGCTTATCTCAGCTGCATTCGGGCGGAAGGCGGGGTACACCCTGGACAAGTCGCCACCTCATCGCAAGGCCAACACAGATAGACAGACAACATTCAGACTCACATTCACACACTAGGGCCAATTTAGTGTTGCCAATCAATCTGTGCATGTTTTTGGAGGTGGGAGGAAGCCTGAGTACCCGGAGGGAACCCACGCAGTCACGGGGAGAACATGCAAACTCCATACAAAAAGATCCCGAGATATATATATATATATATATATATATATATATATATATATATATATATATATATAATACTAAATATATCAACTAAACAAGAATGGAGTGTGACTAATCCAAAAGGGGTGTATGTGTGTGTGACTATGTGTGTATTACCGTTATTACCATTGTAATGCGCCCTGGTCATGACACTAAAAACCTCCAACAATGTTTTAAATACATGCTGTAACCATGGACTAGCAGGCACATTTATAATAATATGTAAAATTGACAGTATGTTGTTCATTTAAGCATTACCACTACTTATTTCCTGCGCACATTGATTTCACCCAGCACATAGCAACGAACACGACTTCAGTCAACAAAAACAACTACAACTTATCATGGCAGACTTTTTTTGTTAAAAGATGCTACATTTTAACAGAGTAGCTTGTTTACCAGGCTAATAGCTAACAACAAAGCTGCTTTTTAGTCTCTTTACTTGACTTATGTTTGAAACTCAATAAAAATGACTGGCACTCTGTCACAGATGTCTTTTTCTACTTTTATTACATTTTAAAAGTAGAATTAACAATATTGTGTTACGCACACAACAAAGATGTCACAGTCATGTTAAAAAACAACATCACAAACAACTAATTTTTGCCACTTGCGATTGTTAAACTAGTACTAGTGAATCTTTCACCACACCCGTGTATGTTCTCATATGTACTACACGTGATAAAAAGTCCTAAAAGCTGTTGTTGCAGATTGAAATGTACTATGGTTTTTCTTCAATGTGTATTCTCATGTGGGATGTCAAGTGTATTTTCTGAGAGAGTTGTTTCCCACAAACTGAGCACATGAATAGTCTCTCACCAGTGTGTATTCTCATGTGTAACAATGGAAAACCCTTTACTACAGACTGAGCAGGTAAAGGGTGATTTCCCAGTGTGTACACTTGTGTGTCTTTTCAAACAATTATTTTGTGAAAAATCTGCATGACACACTGAACAACGTTTTTCTTCAGTGTGTATTCTTGTGTGAGCTGCCAAATGTGCCTTCTTATAGAATCCTTTACTACAGCTTGAGCAGATTAACGTCTTTTCTCCTGTGAGACTTCTCATGTGTCAAGTGCGACTACTACGGTAATTAAAGGTTCTGTCACGGTGAGAACATATAAAGTGTCTATTGTCAGTGTGACATGTCGTCCCAGCTTTGGAGTCTTCATCATCAATGTCAGTGTTGTGTGGTAAATATCTGATGGTGGAGCTAAAAGCTCGTCTGCTGGTGATCCTCCACAAGGATCCTCCTTGAGCTTCTGTTGACATGTGTTGGGTTGAGCTGCTCTCTTCTCCTCACATGCATCTTTGTCCTCATCTTCTTCATTCTTCACTCGGACACCAGTCAATGGCAACTTGGTGATGTCAGCCTCCGCCAGTCCTTCAAGCTGCTCTCATTCTTGACTGGTACTGTGTTCCTCCTCTTTGACGTCTGCAGGACACAAGGATAGAGACTCACGCTTTGAAAACAAAGTAGGTAAGTAACTAAGATTGTTAAGAGAGAGTAGACGTTTGTGTTTTCCACAAGACTGTATTTTTTTTTTTTTTTAACCAGGAAAAAATCCCATTGAGATTAAGAACCTCTTTCTCAAAGTCCTGGCCAAGAGGCAGCAAAGTCACACATAAAATCACATTCACATTACACATTAAAATGACAGGATGGACATCAAGTAAAATCGTTACAGATAACTGAGGCTCCTTCAAATGCTCTCAAATTAGATTTAAAAGCATTTAAGGATAAAAATTCAGTCAGCTTCCAGTCTCTTTGTACCATGTTCCAAGCACAAGGAGCTGCATAGACAAAAGTTTTTTTCCCCAGCTCAGTGCGAGCAAAAGGGACAGAGAGCAACAGCCGATCGTTGGATCTCAGTCATACTTGCCAACCCTCCCGGATTCTCCGCGAGACTCCTGAAATTCAGCGCCTCTCCCGAAAATCTCCCAAAATTCAGGCAGAGCTGGAGGCCACGCCCCCTCCAGCTCCATGCGGACCTGACCTGTTTTCACGTCCGCTTTCCCACAATATAAAGAGCGTGCCTGCCCAATTACGTTATAACTGTAGAATGATCGAGGGCGAGTTCTTGGTTTCTTATGTGGGTTTATTGTTAGGCAGTTTCATTAACGTCCTCCCAGCGCGGTAACAACACACAACAACAGCAGTCACGTTTTCGTCTACCGTAAAGCAGTTTGTCTGCCGTAAACAGCAATGTTGTGACACTCTTAAACAGGACAATACTGCCATCTACTGTACATGCATATGTGACAATAACATATACGGCTTATAGAGAGTGCAGTGCACAACTGCGCACACAACAAGGAGACGAAGCAGAAGAACGAGGAAGATACAGCCATGGCGACGCCGACGACGAGTAAGATGAAGAAATACGCTTGTAAGTTCCAAGCCGCAGCTGCGATTGGACCTGGATAGCCTCCGGGAAGAAGTAGTGGACTACCAAGTGCTTGGCAGTGAAGATCTTCCTCAGGAAGCAAAGATTGACCGGTTTTGGGCCATGTTAGGGAGAGATGGAAGATTCCAGACTCTAGTGCATTTGATGAAAGCACTTTTGTGCGTGCCACACAGCAATGCATCATCAGAGAGGGTGTTCAGCATGGTTAGAAAAATAGTGACAGAGAATAGAACAAGGATGGACAAATCAACCCTTAACTCAACAATGAGTAGATGAGTGTTATGTGTGTGTATATGTGCAAATAAATGAACACTGAAATTCAAGTATTTCTTTTATTTATATATATATATATATATATATATATAATCAGAGGTCTCAAGGTTGGCAAGTATGATCTCAGTGCATAAGAGTCCGTACTTCTCTGTGAAATCAATGCACAAATATATTCGGGCAATAGTCCCAGAAGAGCCTTGTAAGTAAAAGTGTACCAGTGGCACTGTCTCCTAATGGACAGAGAAGGCCATCCCACCCGAGAGTACAAGTCACAGTGATGTGACATGGCTCTACAGTTTGTGATGAACCTCAAAGAAGCATGGTAAACACAGTCCACCATCTGAAGACAGGAATGAGTAGCATTCATATAAAAAAGATCACCATAATCTAGGACAGATAAAAATGTGGCAGAGACAAGGCACTTTTTTACATCAATCTATCGAGGGAGGGTAAACGAAATCACCAACATCATTTCCAATTTGGGGCCAGCAAAATGATTGCATTCAACAATCAACTTGGAGTCGACCGTGTAATACCGTATATGACTCCAGTCTACCGCTGAAATCTTCCAGTGGCCAAGCATCTTCGGTTAGATAGGAGCTGGATGTGCACCCGGATGGCTTTGGTCCTCTTTGTCTCCAACTCCAACATGGGTTATAAATCACAACAAAATCCATACAAAATATTGTTTTGGTTTTGGTTAGCTATATCACATGCAATTATCTCCATACTGAGTGAGTTTTGTGTAAACATGATCCACGTTGTTAAAAACTGAGAGCAATATCAAACTCATCAATAATATTCTCTACTGCTCGCTAGTGTTACCATATCTGAGTTATTGTGTAGAAATAAGGGGAAATAACTACAAAAGTACACTTCATTCATTAACGGTGTTTCAAAAAAGATCAGTTGGAATAATACATAATGTTGGATATAGAGAACATGCAAACTCTTTGTTTATTGAATCAAAAATACTTAAATTCCACGACATAGTGAATTTGCAAACAGCTAAAATTATACACAAAGCAAACTATAATCTGCTACCCAAGATACAACTATTCTTCTCAACAAAAGAGGAGAAAGATAATCTTAGAGAAAAATGTAATTTAAAACATTTGTATGCACGTACAACACTTAAGATCTTCTGTATATCAGTATGTGGAATTCAATTATGGAATGGATTAAGCATAGCAATCAAACAAAGTACTAATATGATCCACTTCAAAAAACTCTTTAAACTTAAAGTGTTAACAAGTACAAAGAAGAAGAACCATGATAAACATTCTGAATTTATCTCATCCATCCATTCACTTTCAAGATAATCTTACTCATCTCACCATATGAATTATAACTTACTTCACCAAGTATTATTTATATATTTTTATTGTTATTACTTATGGAGTATATTGTGAACAAATTGAGAACAGGAAGCGAACAAAAGTTTTAACAACTGCTATGTAAAGGAAAAGGGGTAGGATTAAATAAGCTCTGCTTCTTCCTACTCCTTTTCGAACATGTTGAATAGAGAAACTGGAAATTGTGATGTATCATGTTGTATGAATGCATGTTCCAAATAAACTCAAACTCAACTCAATATTGCGTGTCTGATACAGTCACATTTACATGAACAATATACAAAATGTGCATCATCTCCACAAAACAACTTCCTTTCATGTAGGCAATGTTTTAGCAATAGTGTTCATAATCAAACAAAAAGTGAGTAAACAAGTGGGAGAAGAATGAAACAAACGTGTTCTGCATAACACAGCTTGATGTTTGTTGAAAACAGCGTCCAGTAGTTGATGTTGTCGCTCGTTCTTCTCTTTTGGTCAACAAAGTTCCTCCTCGTCGTCTGCCATTGTTCTTTCTAACACTTCAAATATTTCTTTAACAACAGCGTTTAGTCTCTGATTCACCAACACTCTTCCATACTTGCCAACCCTCCCGAATTTTCCGGGAGACTCCCGAATTTCAGTGCCTCTCCCGAAAATCTCCCGGGACAACCATTCTCCCGAATTTCTTCCGATTTCCAGCCGGACTTAAGGCACGCCCCCTCCAGGTCCGTGCTGGTGGGGTTCGGTACCTCCAACAAGGTTAAGAACCACTGCTTTAGAAGCATCAATAAAGCATATAATCATTGAGTAATTCTGTCTGTTATATTTATCTAAAATCTCCTTTAGTGCAACAATACATAAGTCGGTGCCATGCTTACGTATAAAACCAAATTGATTGTCAGTGGTTAAAACAGCACCCCCCGCGACCCCGAAAGGGACAAGCGGTAATAAATGAATGGATGTGTAATGGGTGTAAGAAATACTTTGATTATTTGAGTGAAATTCCTGCTAAAATATGTATATTGTTTTGTTATGCAATGAGAGGTCCAAGTGCGCCATCTGCTGGTACCTAAAAGTCTATAAATATGACCACAAACCGGAAGCTGTTAGCAGACTTCCCGCACTCTGCTAATGGTAAGCCACGGTCTGATATTGCTCTGCAAAGTATTATAAATTATACTAAAGCTAACGTGAGATTTATTGTAAGATACAGTTATTTAACAGCAGTTGAAATGCTGTATTGGTGAATTTTCAATTGGTTGTTGCTCACGTCAGATGTACTACTATTTTGCACTGAAGTCGATATTATTTTTCCCCTGTAGACATCGAAACCAGCGGAGGTGCTAACCACATATTGTGTCTATGTGCGTTCTGATCGCTCATTGCAGGTAATAATTGTTGCACTATGTGCGTTTTATGTGAAACGATGTTCATATTTAAGTTTGTATTGTCCGCCATGGAACAACGTGGCCTGTCATATTCGCTAGTCATCACTAGAGGTTGGTAAAATTAAATTTAATTATTTGTGTCACGTCTTGTATTGTATTCTGTATTTTTCTATTTTCTATTTCATAAATATATACAAAAGGATGATGTTGGTTAAAAACCAAATTAAAAATATGTTGTATTGAATTAATTGTAATACCTATACAATCACACGTTAAAAGGTATACTGTTAAAAATCATTGTATTAAGTCACATCTGTAATTGCATTTCATGTAACTGTAAAACTATAAAAATGTTATGTACATGAGCAGACTTCCCTCACTCTGCTAATGACATCGAAACCAGCGGAGGTGCTAACCACATATTGTGTGTGTGTGCGTTACGATCACTCATTGCAGCTACCATTAAAGAACCACATCATCCAATCCAGCCTGTGTGTGGGTTCTTGGCAGGACGAGTACACAGCAGTTACAGATGGATGAATGGTTAAAATGTATTTCTCCAGTCTACTCAGTAGAACTGACTCGAACACTTTGGACAAGACACTTGCCAGGGCTATTGGCCTATAATTATCTGAGCTGTTTAGCTTTCCAACTTTATCTTTGATCACTGGTACTAGCACAACAGTTAGCATAAACTCAGGTAACACTCCATGGACGAGAAAACCTGTATAGCACATAGCCAACAAAGGGTAGACTTTCTTACGAGCATGTTTATTTAATATGTTCAGCTGCAATGTTATCCAGACCACAGGCCTCATTATCTCTCAACGTCATTATTGTTTCATATATTTTAGTCAACGTGACAGTCACGTCATCATTAAACTCCACTTTATCCATTACTTTTTCATGGAGTTTGACAGTTCACTATATTGTTTCTGCCACAACTGTCACACCATCAATATTCAATGGTAGGGATGTTTTGCAATTATTAATAGTTCTTATTTTTTGCAATTATTTTTTTTTCCGCTTCCTTGCCAGCGAATCTGACCTTGTAGTGTTTTAATTTCCTTTAATATAGCGAAGTCCATGTTTAAATCTAGCATTGGTGCATTTTTTTGTTCTCAAACAAGGGGCCATGTCTGCTTTTGCCTGCCTCAGCCCATTTTTTTAAAAGCAATTTAGGCGTCTGCATGACCACTTTTGTCCTACATTCATACAGGGGCCTGCTCGAGGTACTGAAAGCCTCAACAATGGCTTCAAACAGGGATTGAAGCCAGGGTGCTTGGTTGGTTGTGCTTGCATGACTTTACAATACTGCCATCTATCGGTAACTTTTGCCTATCACATGCTATATTAATATGTAAGCTGGTCCTGGCCGCGACCCCGAAGGGAATAAGCGGTAGAAAATGGATGGATGCTGGTCCTGGATGTAGTAGCTGTCGTCTCCATGGCACTGAAAACTTAAGTTCGACATTGAATTTTTTTCTTATTTTGTGGGTCTTTTATAGTCTCATATTCTAGCATCATTTGGCGAATATGAATGGTTTGTAGCTCTTATTCAGTGGTTTCATAAAATGCTTTATACGTACCTTATTCTGTTTTGACAATACAATTCTATTTTTGATGAATATTTGAAACACAGTTTTTTTTATCCATTGTACTTGAACAAATGAACAAAACGCTAAAAACAACCTTAAAAGTCAATAGTAAAAGTATTTAATGCATGTAGGCATCATAGTCATATTCAGAATAGTTATTGCTGTTGTCAGTAAGGGTTTACATTTCTTTATGGGTCAAAGATGCTTAATGAAACATTAACTAACAAAAATAAACCAGGGTAAAATTAAGATAGAAGTTGAAATAGAATAAAAAATAAATAATTAAATAGCTATGATATAATTGTTATAAAGAACACTTCAATGCTTCAGCTTGAAGTTATAGTTAAAGAAACACTGATAATCACACACACTAGGTGTGGTGAAATTACTGTCTGCGGTTGACCCATCCCCTTGTTCCACCCCGTGGGAGGTGAGGGGAGCAGTGAGTAGCAGTGGCCGCGCTCGGGAATAATTTTGGTGATTTAACCCCCAGTTCCAACCCTTGATGCTGAGTCCCATTTTTATAGTCTTTGGTATGACTCGGCCGGGGTTTGAACTCATGACCTACCGATCACAGGGCGGACCTGAGGTAACTCCTTTCTGCACTGTCACAAAAAAAAAAGGTAAACATAACACGAGCAGCTTAGTCGCCAGAGTATAGTCGTAAAGTTTACAGTGTTTTTTTACACTGAATTACTGTAAAAAAACGGCTTTGCAACTATTTTTACAGAAAACATTTTTGTGATTGTGGCGGGCTAAAATGCCTGAATTTGCGGCAGATTTTACAAAACGTTGAGGCAAAAGTAGTTTGTTTTTTTCAATCACGTTGAATCAGTTTTAATTTGTTGCTGATGTTTTAAGTGTTCCTTGTAACCTTAACCTCTAAAAACACAGGAATTCAACAAATATACTAAATGGTCCGTCTCGTGCTGACAACATTGGCATTTTACTCATTGTTCTGGACCTAAAAATGACGTCTCCAGGTTAAATTCACCCCAAAATATCAAATCAAATCCAAACTAATGTTATTTGTATAGCACTTTCATACATGCACTCTTCAGCATGTACACGCTGCCGCTAGATGACATCATACTCAAATTAGCTTTCACTGTTATGCTGATGACACCCAACTCTACATGCCCCTAAAGCTGACCAACACGCCAGATTGTAGTCAGCTGGAGGCATGTCTTAATGAAATTAAACAATGGATGTCCACTAACTTTTTGCAACTCAACGCTAAGAAAACAGAAATGATTATCGGTCCTGCTAGACACCGACACCTATTTAATAATACCACCTTAACATTTGACAACCAAACAATTGCACAAAGCGACTCGGTAAAGAATCTTAGTATTATCTTTGACCCAACTCTCTCGTTTGAGTCACACATCAAGAGTGTTACTAAAACAGCCTTCTTTTGTCTCCGTAATATCGCTAAACTTTGTTGCATTTTAACCACCACCAACGCTGAGATCATTATTCATGCGTTCGTTATGTCTCGTCTCGATTACTGTAACGTATTATTTTCGGGTCTCCCTATGTCTAGCATTAAAAGATTACAGTTGGTACAAAATGTGGCTGCTAGACTTTTGACAAGAACAAGAAAAGTTTGATCATATGACGCCTATACTGGCTCACCTGCACTGGCTTCCTGTGCACTTAAGATGTGACTTTAAGGTTTTACTACTTATGTATAAAATACTAAATGGTCTAGCTCCATCCTATATTGCTGATTGTAGTGTACCATATGTCCCGGCAAGAAATCTGTGTTCTAAGAATTACAAATTATTAGTGATTCTCAGAGCCCAAAAAAAGTATGCAGGCTTTAGAGCATTTTCTATTCGAGCTCCAGTACTCTGTAATGCCCTACCTGTAACAGTTAGAGATGCTACATCTTAAAACTAATTTATATACTCTCACATTTAAATAGACCCCATTTTATACCAGTTGATCTGCCGTCTCTTTTCTGTTTGTACTACATTCTATTAGGGATGTCCGATAATGGCTTTTTGCCGATATCCGATATCGATATTGTCCAACTCTTTAATTACCAATACCGATATCAACCGATACCGATATCAACCGATATATACAGTCGTGGAATTAACACATTATTATGCCTAATTTGGACAACCAGGTATGGTGAAGATAATGTACTTTTAAAAAAATAAATAAATAAATAAAATAAATTAAAAACATTTTCTTGAACAAAAAAGAAAGTAAAACAATATAAAAACAGTTACATAGAAATTAGTAATTAATGAAAATTAGTCAAATTAACTGTTAAAGGTTAGTACTATTAGTGGACCAGCAGCACGCACAATCATGTGTGCTTACGGACTGTATCCCTTGCAGACTGTATTGATATATATTGATATATAATGTAGGAACCAGAATATTAATAACAGAAAGAAACAACCCTTTTGTGTGAATGAGTGTAAATGGGGGAGGGAGGTTTTTTGGGTTGGTGCACTAATTGTAAGTGTATCTTGTGTTTTTTATGTTGATTTAATAAAAAAAATAAGTAAATTATTTTTTTTTTTTAAAACGATACCGATAATAAAAAAAACGATACCGATAATTTCCGATATTACATTTTAACACATTTATCGACCGATAATATCGGCAGGCTGATATTTTCAAACATCTCTACATTCTATTGTATTGTTTTTCATACAATATTTATTATATTATAGTTAAGTTGTTTTTTTGTTAAAAGGCATGTTACAAGTTAAAAGTGTACTGTTTCGGGGACCATACACCAATTAAACTGATTTTAATACATTTCAATGGGGTACATTGATTTGAGATGCAAATGTTTTGAGTTAAGAGCTCTGTCACAGAACCAATTAAGCTTGTAAGTTGAGGTAAGTTGAGGTCCTGTATATGCAAGCCTCTCTCTTCATGTACAGATTTATAGAAACTAAAAATCTTACAAAAATATCTTGAAGACTAAAGAGGAAAAGTAGAAATAAAACAAAAAGAAAGCAATAATTAAGTGACTAATGAATGACTAGGCACCCCCTCCCGTTATTTTTGCATCTAGTGACGCCCCTGGAGATAACTTCATTAAAGGTCACAGGGTGTGAGAAGCACTGGGTTGCTCTTTAGGCTTCAAGACAAGGAGGGGGAGGGTTCCTCTCCCGCTGCTTTTGGACACAATGGGCGGGACATCCTGGGAAAAAGATTCCACTGCAGACATTTTTGCGCACTGAAAACTTCACACAACTTTGCTGCAGCCGTAGGAAAAGTGTGGCTTTCTATGTAAGCGTCTTTGGGACAAGAATCACTGGAAGATCCTAATAAGGTAAGCTAAAAGTACACGTCAATGTTAAGCATGTGGGAATATGCTCTAGTCCTCTCAGAATGATGAGTTTTGAAGCGTGGGAAACAATCTTGACACTGACGTAAAGAAGTCCGCACATTTTGTCAATGTGATCATGGTCAAATAAGATGTGCAAAAATTAACTGCTGTCATTTCTCTTTACAAAAGTCAGAGTATTTTATAAAAAATCAACTTGACTTGATGATAAGAATAAAAAAATTATTTGCATCAGCTCCCCTCCAACTGCTGCGAGGATACACCCAGCTGCCGCCTGCAGGGATGTTATGTCACACTTGAGAGCTCTTCTTTGGACTGCATGTCTCAGCCAGTAGCCCGGATATTTCCCTCTAAATATATCACAATGAAAACTGTGCAGTCCTGCAGTGTAAAGTCTGAGCTCAACAACATCCTTTCTGTCAACAGCCACCGAAATCAGTGCCAGTGGTTTGTTGTAACTCTCAGAATAAACTGCAATTGATGTGTTTTTTCAACACTAAATGCCAACTCAAAGGCAACTTTTTTTCCCCATTTTTATTCAAGGTTCCCAAGCTACAGATGATTAATTTGAGTAACAAGACCGAAAGTGGTAACAGGAGTGAGTTTTAAGGATTAAATTAGCAAATCCATTGAATATACTGTAGTCACATGCAGGCCCGGCCCTAACCAATCTGGCGCCCTAGGCAAGATTTTAGGTGGCGCCCCCCCACATCGGCAGTGAAGTGTATATACTCACAAGAACCCAAATAGCTTTGTCTTCGACCTTTTTTTTTTACTTACAACTATACCTAATATATAAAGGGGTGGAAAAGTGACTATTACCTGCAGGGCAAACATTAGCTAACCAGAAGGCAATAACAATGTAAACAAAAAACACCTGCTTGAGAGAGATCTAATACAAACATTTATATGCACGTACAACACTTAGAACTTTTAGCATATCAGTATGTGGAATTAAATTATGGAATGGATTAAGTAAAGAAGTTAAAAATTGAACTGATATGATCCAGTTTAAGAGGTTGTTCAAAATAATAGTGCTTACAGAGTACAAAGAAGAAGAATTATGAGAAATACTTTCAACCTTATTGAAAATAAGATATTCTTCATCTCAGTATGTTAATAATGACTGAATTAATTAATTGATTACATATTACAAAACTGTTGTATACTAATTCATAGATGTTATTTTATTATATAAAAAGGTCAGTAAATGATTCTATATATTTGTAAACGCTTTGAAGTGGGAAAGAGGTAGGATTAAATAAGCTTTGCTTCTTCCTACTCCTTTTCGGGCATGATGTAAAATGAAATGATATGAAATTGTGTGATGTATTATGATGTAAGTGTGTTCATGTTCGAAATAAACTAAAGAAAGAAAGAAATGTCCCTGAGGAATGTAAAGTGGGAGTACTGTAATTACCTAACGTTACATTATTATTTTCCATAACAATTTAGCCCCCTCCACAATATTAACCCGACGTTAAAACAGAACTATTAGCAATTGCCGAATCATGTAACATTAGCTTAATGCTAAAAAGCCAGGTTACTATCACATTCTGTAACAGACAAATAATTTCATGTAGGCTACGCTACCTACCTGCTACCTCTGTCTTTTCTCGTTTCTCCTCCTCTTCTTTTCTCTTTTTTCTTCCCTGGGCACCTGACAGTTTTGGCATCTTGTGTTGATTTTTTGATGTGGGGACGTCCAAAAAGAGTCACGATACGGGAAGGGAGGGGGCGCACCGTGCGGGGGAGGAGGGGGGGGGGCGTAATGTTGTAACAAATAATATTTCTATTAAATAGGCTTTACTTTGCATTTTAATTAACGTGGGATTATTTTTTGTATTTAGAAATAATAGTACCAACTTTTGTTTTTTCTCCCAACATTTGTGGCACTGGCGTGGCGCCCCCTGATGGACGGCGCCCTTAGCAAAGCACCATGAGGATTCTAGCGGGAACTCTCGTTCAACCCTTTTTCGATTACGCATGCAGAGCACGACGACCATGTTGATGATCAGCTACTGAAGTGACCGTTTGATATAAACATATGTGGCTCCCCAATGTGTAGAGAGTTTATGCCAGGGGCCGGCCCTGTTTATATGTTTTATTTAATGGGAAAATGTTTCAGATGATTCAGTGGAATGGCCCTTATTGTTAAACGTTCACATTTATTGATGTTTGTCTTTATGTTTGTAGGTTTTAATTTACAAGCACAGCACCATGTGGCTAAAGGTGGTAGCTTTGGCCCTCCTGGCTACAGCAGCATCGGCTGCCCTGAGCAACCACGCTACCACCTTGGCTGACAGCTCTGCCAACTTGGCGTTTAGTCTCTACCAAAACTTAGCCAAGGAGAAGAGCGAAGAAAACGTCCTCCTTTCTCCGGTGGTGGTCGCCGCTTCTCTGGGTCTCGTCGCTCTCGGGGGCAAAGCCTCCACCGCCTCTCAGGCCAAAAAAGTTTTGAAAGCCGACAAAGTGACGGACGAGCAGCTGCATTCGGGCCTGGCAGAGATCCTGACTGAGGTCAACGACCCCAAGACACGCAACGTCACCTGGAAGATAAGCAACCGTCTGTACGGACCCAGCTCTGTCAACTTTGTGGATGCCTTTGTGAAGAGCAGCAAGAAACATTACAGTTGTGACCACTCCAAAATCAACTTGAAAGACAAAACAAGTGCGCTAAAGTCCATTAATGAATGGATCCTTAAGTCCACGGGTGGCAAAGCGCCGAAGATGACAAACAACGTAGAAAATACTGATGGTGCCATCCTCATCAACGCCATGTTTTTCAAACGTGAGTATATACATACAGTCAGTGGTGTGCCGTTACGGCCAGCAAGGCCTTCTCTGCTGGCCTAACATAAATTATGATCATAGATGAATAAAAGTTCATTTTAATCTACTTTCCATTAAGTATTCATCATATTCTCTTCATGTATTATTAGGCTCCAGTGTTGCTTATTTTTATGTTATAGCTTTTATCCAATCAGAATTCAGCTAGTTTGTTGCCGGCACTGTATGAATTCTGTGGATAGACATTTGATAGACAGTTGCGATAGCCAATCAGATCACCAGTTGTTGACAGTAGCCCATCTAGGTAGCCTTACGCTAAACGTGACTGGGATTGGATTTTCACTTGTCACTCCCAAGTGAGAATCCAATCACAAGTTGTAATTTGCGAAAAGCAGGAAGGGGCACCGGAGCCATACCCAGACAACAGAGAAATCATCGTTTCTTACTTTTTTAACTCACAAAGCAAAAGTTCAAAGATTGTATTTATTTATTTTTATTTAATATGTTCTTTACAATTATTTTAATTTTGACAGTAACACGTAAGGTATGTTTTAAATGCTGATGCGGGTTCATTGATTTTTAAATGTGCCAAAACATAGCCTGTTTTGTACACTGTTGGGGTGCTTCAATATAAAGTAGTGCACAAGTGTGTTTCAATGCCCAGTAGTGCACAAGTGTGTTTCAATGCCCAGTAGTGCACAAGTGTGTTTCTGTGTAGTATTTCTCCAGCCGTGGTCATGTGGTTACATAAATTATGGTATTTTGAGGGGTATTTATTAAAGTCGGACTAAGTAGGACATCACTGAAGGCCTAGGTGGGAAACGCACAGCCCGCCACTGCATACAGTACATATAATATATACATGATAAATTCACAGTGGTACCTCAGTTTTCACACGCACCACTTTCCATATCATTAGTTTTTTGACAAAACCTTTTGGCATAGTTTTGCACTGTTTTTTTGTATAATGTCTCACAGACAAATTAGGCAGTTTGCTCGTATATCATCCAACTAAAATGAATGTCCAGACAATAAATCCCTCGCTTTGGTGATTCAGTTTCTGTACTTTATTATTTGAGTACGGTGGAAAAAATAATCCCCCATGGGGCCAAAGAAAGTTGTGAGTGCCAGCACTTTGATAAAGAAGGTTAGAAACACTATTGATTTCAAGAAATAACTAGGGATGATGTTTGATAAGAAATTATCGAGTTCGAGCCCATTATCGAATCCTCTTATCGAATCCAGATAGGTTGTTGTATATGGAAAAAAACACAATATTTGGTTTAACAAAAGCTCACTTTTATTTTATAAGAAAAATGGTTTTTTTTAAATAAATATTGATTGTTGTTACCCCCCTAAAAAAAAAAAAAAAAAAAAAAAAATATTGACTGTTGTTGCCCATGGTATGTTTTTTTTTTTTTGTCATTAAAAAATACAATCATATATGCTTACGGACTGTATCCCTGCAGGCTGTATTGATCTATATCGTATCAGTGTGTGGAGTTAAGGTATGGAATGGATCAACCAAAGAAATCAAACAATGTACTAATATGATCCAGTTCAAGAAACTGTTCAAACTACAAGTGTTTACAGAGTACAGTGAAGAAGACTTATGCCAAATGTCTTGAACTTATTTGAAATAAGATATTAGTCATCTCATTAAATGAATCACAACTGACTTAAAGGGGAACTGTGCTTTTTGGGGGGAAGTTTGTCTATCGTTCACAATACTTATGAGAGACAAGAACACAAAAGGTTTTAGTTTTTTTCGCTTTCTAACATAAAACAATGGGCTCGTTCTGGGTGGCTGGCAACGCAGCTAATTGGAATAATCAATTCTACCTCCAAATCACTTTAAAAATGCATTCAAAAACCGTAAAAAATACTTCATTTATGTTCCGTAAACTGTATAATACCCAAGCTGTAGCGACAGTGATTACGTGATTATTTTTTCGTATTAAATTTGTACGATGTCATCACTTTTTGACAGAAAGTGGGTCCTACATTCTCTAATAAGCTTTGCTTCTTCCTACTCCTTTTTGGACATGTTGTAAAAAGATGAAATTATGTAAAATATGTGATGTATCATATTGAGACTGTATACATGTTCAAAAGAAACTTCAACCAACCAAGCAACCAACATTATATATGTATTTTCTATTATATAGTTACATAGTTCAAAGAACACAATCCAGATGAAATCTTTGTTCAAACATGGCAGATATACGCGCGGACCCCTTTCGCTGTGGTCGCACTTACAAGACAACAATGTGCATTAAGATTTTTGATAGGTAATACAGAGTGGCAATAAGGTCCTTTTATCCTCATCTCAGTGGATGTTTCCAGGTTTCTCAACTGAAGCGATCAGAATGTTTGTTAGTTTACTGAACGTTTTGTTTATCATTTTATTATATGTTTAGTGTACACTGCATCCAAACGCTTAAGTGCAGTATAATATTTGAACTTCCTGGGGCACTGGACTTATTCCTCTCATCATGTCAAGATGTATAACAGGGGTCCCCAAACAACGGCCCGCCAGCGTCCAAAATCCGGCCCGCGAGAAGTCCCATCTTAATAAAAAATAAAAAATAATAATAAAAAAAAATAAAAATAAAATATATATATATATATATATGTATATATATATATATATATATATATATATATATATATATATATATATATATATATATATATATATATATATATATATTATTTTATTTTTAAAATCTGTCCTTTCCGATCCATTTTCACCTGCTTGTTAATTTTGGGTCTGCTAGCCGCTCAGGCAAATCATTTTGTCTAAAAATGCATTTTCCCATCGATAACGTGACATCATCGCGCTCGGAATCTATGTGTATATATATGTATATATATATATATATATATATACACACACACACACATTATATAGATATATATATACACCCATTATATATATATATATATATATATATATATATATATATATATATATATATATATATACACACACACACATATATATACACACATAATAAATATATATATATATATATATATATATATATATATATATATACACAGCCCGGACCCCCGGCCAAATTGTTTTAAACCAATGCGGCCACCGAGTCAAAAAGTTTGAGGACCCCTGATCTACACCATCTATTTGTATTTCTGTTTGAGTATCTATTTTTTTGTTTCCAAGTAACAATGTTTTAGTTTTACTTAAAGGCAAGGATAATCTGCTTTCATCAAACCATCTTTTTAGTGTGCTTATGTCTACTGTAATAGTTGAGTTTGTTTGGAACATGTCATCAGTACTTCCTGCGAGTTTTCCTCTGAGCAGAATGCAGCAGTATCATCTGCAATTAGTATTAGCTTCAGATATTTCGTGTCTTTACAAATGTAACTGATATAGTCCCAGAAGTGACTCCTGACCCCTAAACCCCATCTAAGCACTATGTTGTGCGATTTCCGAGCCTCACATTTTGCATCATGTTAATTAAGTAGCTTTTTACCCAGTCCAAAACTACACCCTTGATGCTGAATAGTTCTAATTAGTCAGTTAGGATATTGTGATTGAATGGTTTTGATAGATTCATAAAGACTGCAGCTGCACACTGTTTATTATGTATCGCCTTACGAGAGGGACAAGTGGTAGAAAATGGACGGATGGATGGATTCCTTTAGTTATTTCAATTAACTAAAGGAATCCATCCATCCATCCATTTTCTACCACTTTCTACTATTTCAATTAGTGCCATCGATGTTGAGATATTTTCTCTGTATCCACTGATGACCTAGACCAGTGTTTCTCAAATGGGGATACGCATACCCCTGGGGGTACTTGAAAGTATGCCAAGGGGTACGTGAGATTTTTTTTAAATATTCTAAAAATAGCAACAATTCAAAAATCCTTTATAAATATATTTATTGAATAATACTTCAACAAAATATGAATGTAAGTTCATAAACTGAACATCAAATCAAATAGGCTATTGCATTCATTACCATAAACCCAAAGTTTCCCCCATGCCATGATGGTTTGACCCTCACTAAAATGTCTGTCAAAACGAATTGTGAAAAGAAATGCAACAATGCAATATTCAGTGTTGACAGCTAGATTTTTTGTAAACATGGTCCATAAATATTGATGTTAAAGATTTCTTTTTTTGTGAAGAAATGTTTATAATTAAGTTCATGAATCCAGATGGATCTCTATTACAATCCCCAAAGAGGGCACTTTAAGTTGATGATTACTTCTATGTGTAGAAATCTTTATTTATAATTGAATCACTTGTTTATTTTTCAACATGTTTTTAGTTATTTTTATATCTTTTTTTCCAAATAGTTCAAAAAAGACCACTACAAATTAGCAATATTTTGCACTGTTATACAATTTAATAAATCAGAAACTGATGACATAGTGCTGTATTTTACTTCTTTATATCTTTTTTTCAACCAAAAATGCTTTGCTCTGATTCGGGGGTACATGAATTAAAATAATGTTCACAGGCAGTAAATCACTGAACAAAGGTTGAGAACCACTGACCTAGACAATAATGGCTTTGGGTTTACTCATTTTAGTGGATTGCCGTCTTCACCAACAAGCGTGTTCAAAAAAGGGATGGTAAATGTTCATTTACACATTTTATTCATTATTCGTATGGATTTGACATTGTTTTTTGCATGTAAAACTATAATTATTTTTTATAAAATAGGTGTTGTGTTACTTTTTTGGTTATGTATACATTAATTCATTAGATTTAAATGTTTATTTTCTATTAAGTGCTTAGATTTTTCATATGATTTACGAATTACTAACGTAAACCAAAGTACTACATCTTACCATAATAGTTAATGATATTTTTGAAACCCTGCTGGCCAACATCCAGAAACATTGAAACTTTGTGCTGCCAGCAAGACTTTAGCCACCAAATACTAAACCACATATTGTATTCTAATGGTCAAACACTTTAATTCATAACCTTTAATTTAATTGTAGATATTTTGTTGACATACTGTTTTGATCCTAAACAAAACCTACCAGGAAAATCTGATTAAAAAATACAGAAGTACATAATATACAGAACATTACATAACAACAAATTGTATATTACGTTGACTTGGTAAATAATAAGATCTATTTTTTTCTCAGCTCACTGGGATCAACTGTTCCATCCCAAGATGGTGGACAAGCGTGGATTCATGGTCTCCCGCAGTTACACTGTTTCAGTCGAGATGATGCATCGCACAGGTGGGTGACGCTAAACACACATAATAATTCACCAGTGGGCACGTGGATCTGAATAGCGATAGTATCAATACCAAGGTCTGTATTGGTATCAGATCGGTATTAGCGTGATAAGATCGATACTTTGCAGTTTCTTGTCAATACATTGAATTTCCTCAGAGTCTCTCTCTCTCTCTCTCTCTCTCTCTCTCTCTCTCTCTCTCTCTCTCTCTCTCTCTCTCTCTCTCCTTTTTCTGAGGTTAGAAATAATGATTTGTAAATAATGATTTGTATTTGAAATAGGATTTTTTTTACATCAAACTTTGCTTTCGTCAAAGAATCCCCCATTTGCAGCAATTACAGCATTGCAGACCTTTGGCATTCTAGCTGTTAATTTGTTGAGGTAATCTGGAGAAATTGCACCCCACGCTTCTAGAAGCAGCTCCCACAAGTTGGATTGGTTGGATGGGCACTTCTTGCGTACCATACGGTCAAGCTGCTCCCACAACAGCTCAATGGGGTTCAGATCTGGTGACTGCGCTGGCCACTCCATTACCAATAGAATACCAGCTGCCTGCTTCTTCTCTAAATAGTTCTTGCACAATTTGGAGGTGTGTTTTGGGTCATTGTCCTGTTGTAGGATGAAATTGGCTCCAATCAAGCGCTGTCCACTGGGTATGGCATGGCGTTGCAAAATGGAGTGATAGCCTTCTTTATTCAGAATCCCTTTTACCCTGTACAAATCTCCCACCTTACCAGCACCAAAGCAACCCCAGACCATCACATTACCTCCACCATGCTTAACAGATGGCGTCAGGCATTCTTCCATCATCTTTTCAGTTGTTCTGCGTCTCACAAACGTTCTTCTTTGTGATCCAAACACATCAAACTTGGATTCATCCGTCTACAACACTTTTTTCCAGTCTTCCTCTGTCCATTATCTGTGTTCTTTTGCCCATCTTAATCTTTTTCTTTTATTGGCCAGTCTCAGATATGGCTTTTTCTTTGCCACTCTGCCATGAAGCCCAGAATCCCGCAGCCGCCTCTTCACTGTAGATGTTGACACTGGTGTTTTGCGGGTACTATTTAATGAAGATGCCAGTTGGGGACCTGTGAGGCGTCTGCTTCTCAAACTAGAGACTCTAATGTACTTATCTTCTTGCTCAGTTGTGCAACGCGGCCTCCCACTTCTTTTTCTACTCTGGTTAGAGCCTGTTTGTGCTGTCCTCTGAAGGGAGTAGTACACACCGTTGTAGGAAATCTTCAATTTCTTAGCAATTTCTCGCATGGAATAGCCTTCATTTCTAAGAACAAGAATAGACTGTTGAGTTTCAGATGAAAGTTCTCTTTTTCTGGACATTTTGAGCGTTTAATTGACCCCACAAATGTGATGTTCCAGAAACTCAATCTGCTCAAAGGAAGGTCAGTTTTGTAGCTTCTGGAACGAGCTAAACTGTTTACAGATGTGTGAACATGATTGCACAAGGGTTTTCTAATCATCAATTAGCCTTCTGAGCCAATGAGCAAACACATTGTACCATTAGAACACTGGAGTGATAGTTGCTGGAAATGGGCCTCTATACACCTATGTAGATATTGCACCAAAAACCAGACATTTGCAGCTAGTATAGTCATTTACCACATTAGCAATGTATAGAGTGTATTTCTTTAAAGTTAAGACTAGTTTAAAGTTATCTTCATTGAAAAGTACAGTGCTTTTCCTTAAAAAATAAGGACATTTCAATGTGACCCCAAACTTTTGAACGGTAGTATATATATATATATATATATATATATATATATATATATATATATATATATATATATATATATATTAGGGTTGTACGGTATACCGGTATTAGTATAGTACCGCGATACATATGAATCATATTTGGTACAATACTGCCTCTAAAAAGTACTGGACCCCCAACCCCCGCCCTCCTCCATTGTCGTCACGTCGTGTCATTGCTGGTTTACGAGCAGACGAGCATGTTCGGCAGGGCACAATCACGGAGTACTTAGAAGCAGACAATGCGTGTAGACAGAAAATGGGGAACAAATGCATTTTGGCTTAAAAAGTAAAGATAAAGGTGAAGTTATAACACTGAAACGCCCTAAGGAAGAGGTGTTTTAAGACATGACTAGCTAGCTAGCGGCTAAAGTCCATCCGCAGTCTGCAGTGTTATAGCTACTTCTAAATCATTAATCCTCGTCTCCATGGCGACAAATAAAGTGAGTTTCTTACAAGTATCATCTCTGCAGGACGAGGAATAGCTAAACATGCTTCACTACACACCGTAGCTCACCGGCGTCAAAATGTAAACAAACGCCATTGGTGGATCTACACCTAATATCCACTGTAATGATACTAAGTACAGGAGCGTATCGAGTCGATGCTACTATGATTACATCGATATTTTTTGGCATCATAACATCTTCTTTCGGTTTTTTTTAAATGTATATTATGTTTATAAACTCAGGAAATATGTCCCTGGACACATGAGGACTTTGAATATGACCCAAAGTATGATCCTGTAACGACGATACCTAAATGTGTGGTATCATCCAAACAACAGAAGAATAAGTGATTATTACATTTTAACAGAAGTGTAGATAGAACATGTTAAAAGAGAAAGTAAGCAGATATTAACAATAAATAAACAAGTAGATTAATAATTCATTTTCTACCACTTGTCCTTAATAATTTTGACAAATTAATAGAATGGAAAATTACAAAATATGTTACTGCATATGTCAGCAGACTAATTAGGAGCCTTTGTGTGATTACTTACTAATTAAAGACAAGTTGTCTTGTATGTTCACTATTTTATTTAAGGACAAACTTGCAATAAAAAAAACATATGTTTAATGTACCCTAAGATTTTTTGTTAAAATAAAGCCAATAATGACATTTTTTGTGGTCCCCTTTATTTCGAAAAGTATCGAAAAGTACCGAAAAGTATCGAAATACATTTTGGTACTGGACGGTACCAAAATATTGGTATCGGGCCAACACTAATATATATATTAATGTATAGTGTAATATATTTGGGAGGGTTCTGTTCTTTTTATGGCTGTTAAGTAGGGGCAACACAGACATCAGCGTGGATCTTTGTTAGCTTAATTTTTTAAGTCACTTACCTGAACAACTTATGCAATGTACGTAACATGTAAGCAAATATACCACAGCGTCAATTCAGGTCCTTCAACAATCGCTATTTCTAATCTATATTAATATATTAAATATGTACCGGTAGCCTATTATTTGTGCACTATTGACTAGATTTGGCCGCCGAGAAAAGACTCAGCTCACCGAAACTGGATGTTGTGATGACGGATCCACTTTCGGTGGCAAGTTGCGTCTTTATCAGCGCATACGAATGACATAGCTCGTTCAAAGATGCCAAAAATAATTGCATTCGGGTTGCATTTCCGTTTAGTCTGAAGTCGCATTTGAAAATATCGGATTTGGACTACCTCCTGATGTGAAAAAAATCATTATTATTGGATCAAGAAAAAAAAATCAGATCTGTATCACTCGAGGGCAAAAAAAATTACATTTGGTGTGCTGTCTAAACTGGGCCTCTACTGCTAACTCAGGCAAACTTTCTCCGTTCCCCTCTTCTGACTCCACTTACGACTGACTGTATTTTTATATTCACACTTGTGTTGTGGGATTTTTTTCTCAAGTAAAATTGTATATTAAAATCAATTTTATACTAATACTTAATATAATAATAATAGTAGAATTTTTATTTGAATACAATTTCAGTCCTTTGCTATCATTGTTTCAACAAATTCAAATTCACTAAAGTATTGGTATCGGCGATGTTATCCCTGTCTTTACTTTGTAACGTATCGATATCAAAATTCCCAGTATTGCTCACTCCTAATTTTCATTTAAAATAATTTGGGATTCGGGATTACAAGAAAGAAAGAAAGTACTGGGATATTTAAACAGGAACTGCACTTTTTTTCGAATTTTGCCTATCATTCACAGTCATTATGAAAGACATAACGATGGATGTATTTTTTTTAATGAATTCTAAATAGTAAATAAATGCGATCAAAAGTCTGCTTACAATGTAGTCTGTTGCAGCCGCTCTATTCTGCCTATACAACACTTAAAAAAACATTCAAACACCGCCATTAAGGTTTTATATACATGATGTAAGTATATATGTAATGTAGTAACATGCACAATTATAAATACATTTATTATTTACGTATTTTGCTCATTTTAAGCATTTGGGGCGCATGAATTTAAAAAACGCATTACGACATTCACTGATAATTTATTCACTGCAAACATTATGAGTGCTAACAAACATGATAAAGCATCACATAATGTACAAGGTCTGCAGTGATGAGGATGCTGACTGCTCGAATGTTCATATATTCCCATTGAGGTAAAGAAAAAAGGGATGGAACCAAAACGTCTTTTCGTGTCGTTCTTGTCATTATCGGGTCTAAATTGGATGTTAAAGTGTACCAACTTGTTGGAATATGTCCTCGTCATTCTATTATCCAGGTGAGAGGCATGATTTAAGATCTACAATAAAGTTTGACAAGCAGGAAGCAGCTGATCAGTCGATGATGTCAACATTGGCACACAAGCTCGTGACCACGGCGCCGCAATAAATAGTTAGTCTGTGCTAGCGCTTATAATAACAATATCACTGATACTTGGTCAAAAATCAAGTCACGAAATGTGAATGGAGAATTAATGGCGCTTTTTGGATGTTTTTTATTGGGTTTTATGGGTTGAAAAGAGGACCTCCCATTGGCTCTGCTGTAAGCAGACTTTTAATTTATTCACGAGTTAGAATACATTAAAATACTACATCCGTCGTCATGTCTTTCATAAGGATTGTGAACGATAGGTAAGATTCCAAAAAAAAAAGTGCAGTTCCCCTTTAAGTTATAAGATGACAACAAACAATCTTATAAGACTAAACTGGAATATTTGAAGGGCAATGTGGTAATTTGATGACAATATCTTCAAAATATTGCAAGCACAAAGTCGACTGCTGAGGTTCTTGTCAAATGACACTTTTGTAAACATTCAACAATAAAGATCTGTTGATGAAATAGTCAAACGAGAAAAGAATTTCGTTGAAATAACCTAATAATGCTGCAGCTCTGATTTCATTTTGGCAAAATTGTGATTCTGCTAAATGTTATGTGGTGTTGCAAAAAATGCTAAATCAACAGATGTCTCACAAGTAGCAGTAAAAAGTTAACATTTGTTTCATCAGGTGTTTACGGCTTCTCTGATGACCCAACCAATCAGCTATCCATCCTGAGCATGCCGTTGGCTGCGAAGAAGTCCACTGTTGTGTTCATCATGCCATACCATGTGGAGAATCTAGACAGACTGGAGAAGATGCTGACCAGGAAGCAACTGGACACTTGGATGAGCAAACTGCAGCCAACTGCAGTGGCGGTGTCTCTGCCCAAGGTCACAATGGAAGTCAGTCACAACCTGAAGGTAAAAGTCAACCTGTGTGTGTTGTCACTCATCCCGTTCTTGCTTGGTAGCTCTTTTACCTTAACCGCTATACACAGTCAGTGACCAGATCAATGCATACTTTAATACAAAAACAGGTGAGGAGACTCCGACTTGTGTGCTCACTGGAAAATATCACTTCAAAATAGAGCCTGAGGTAACTTTAGATGAAACGGTTGCTGCAAATTAGTGACATGCATTCAAGTAAAATGTTTAAAAATGTTACTGGATGACATTCTGCTGAAAAAAAAAGTGCGCATTTGTGTACAAATATTGGGGTCTTTTCTTAAGCAAATTTTTAATTATGTAAGCGAGTAATCACATGTAATTAATTATGATTAATCCAAATTCCAAAATCTGATTATCTGATTTAAAAAATCTAACATTAGACAGCCCTGATTGTTACTTATTTCTGCTACGGTATATTTATCTATGTACTGTACATATGTTTTTTCATTCTAGTTATCATAAAACATGTATACAAATTATTTTTGCATATAATTTGGTATATAAATTGTAACAAAACGTTTTTAAAACAGGTTAGAGGTTACTAAAGCTGCAGTCAGCGAAGCTAAGTCAAGCTGCCTCTTTTCAACCTTTGTGGATAAACTTCCATGTGTTTTTATATTGTACTTTATTTAAACTGCATGATCCTTCTGTCTGTCTTTAGAAACACCTTGAGAAATTGGGCTTGACTGATGCAGTGAACAAATCCAAAGCAGACTTGTCCAACATCTCTGGGAAGAAGAACCTCTATTTGTCCAGTGTTTTCCACGTGGCTGCCATTGAACTGGGCACGGAAGGAAATGAGATTGACACCAGCGTCTTCAACACTGAGAAGATGAAGTCTCCTAAACTTTTCTATGCAGACCATCCTTTCATCTTTTTGGTGAAGGATCAGAACACAACCGCCATCCTGTTCATTGGAAAAATGGTCAGGCCAAAGGGGGAAAAGATGAGGGATGAATTATAATTGTGGGATGTGTGTGGCCGTGTGTGTTGTGTACATTCCTGTCTCACACTAATGCCGTTCTGCAACATATGAGGGCATGTGTCTTCAATCAAACTGTAGGATTTGGTGTATTCATTGTGAAAAAGACTAATGACTTGAATTGTATAAAAACGGAGATAAGCTACTTCAATGCCAGCCCAATAAGAAACCATTTTACTTGAATGATGTCGTAACTCATTTTCTAAGAATTTTTGGCAAATTGAACAATTGCTTTTATTTTTGTCAAGTCCAAAAATTTCAAAGATTTGTCCCCTTCCTGTTTAGGGTCAGCAATCCTTACAAAATACAGTTTGAATCTTAAAAAGATGATGTATTGTCTTTTGTGTTCATTTTTCTTTACCAATTGTAGAACTTTAATGGTACTAATGGTGTAGTGTCTACGTCAGCTCTTCTGAAGGCATCCTGATTCAGTTAGATGAGTCTTTCTTAAATAGTGGGTTGGGGTGGGGGGCGCTTGTGACCTCGGGAAACATGCTTTTTATGTAGCAGTATGTGATGAAGCGTACAGTATGTTACACTTGGCTTCACTGTAACCATGGTGGAAGACGAGGAAAGATCGGTGGGTTGGGGGGGTGTGGTCTCAAAATATTTTCTTCTTCCTGGGGGGTATAACAGAAAATATTTAAAAAGCACAGTGTGGAGTTTGCATGTTCTCCCCGTGACTGTGTTGGTTCCTTCCTGGTACTCTGGAGGGACATGAACCTGGGGAAAGGTTGATTGGCATCACTAAATTGGTCCTAGTGAGTGTGAATGTTGTCCATCTGTGTTGGCTCTGCAATGAGGTGGCGACTTGTCCAAGGTGTACCCCGCCTTCTGCCCCAGTTCAGCTGGGATAAGGTCCAGCACCCCCCCACGACCCCGAGAGGTAGGAAATAGATGTTGGATCGAGTTCAGCGGGGGCTGAGCAATTTTGTGCCGAAACCCTATGAGGCAGTGTTTTCCTGCAACCACGTGTGTGCAATTGAAATTCTTGTTGAAGAGCTCTTTAGCTTCCTGTTTTGATCAATTCGTCCAAGAATTTGCGACGTTGCCATCCCACCAATTCACACAAATTTAACCAATCCCCTCAACTTATGTGCCGCCTCGCAACTTGTGTCCAATCCTCAGTGCTGAACTCTGTAGAACTTGCACCTGGCTCGCTGACAACAAGCTATCCATACACTTGGGTAAAACGGAATCCATCCTATTTGGGTCCCACATCAACCTTAAGAAAGTCAGTGACTTCACTATAAAAGTGGGTGACATTGTTATCACCAGGAAAGATGAGGTCACCTGCCTAGGTTCCATTCTAGAGGCTAATCTTTCCTGTGATAAAATGGCAACCAAGGTAATCAAAAAGGTCAACAAACGAACAAGATTTCTCTACAGAATCTCCTCTCTGGTCAACAATAGCACCATGAGGATTCTAGTGGGAACTCTCGTTCAACCCTTTTTTGATTACGCATGCACCCCCTGGTACCCCAGCACCTCCAAAACATCAAACATCCCAGAACAAGCTAGTCAGAATACTTCTAGACCTCCACCCCAGATCACACCTCACTCCTACCCACTTCTCCAAAGTGGGCTGGCTCAGGGTGGAGGACAGAGTAAAACAACTTGCACTGAGCCTAGTCTATAAAATCTGCTACACCTCCCTGATACCGAAGTACATGTCAAACTACTTCCTTAACGTAAATGACCGCCATAACCGTAACACCAGGGGGAGCTATACTAACCACGTTAAACCCAGATTCCGATCCAACAAAAGTCTTAACTCATTCTCTTTCTATGCCACATCAATATGGAATGTGCTTCCAACAGGTATAAAAGAAAGGGCATCTCTATCCTCCTTCAAAACCGCACTAAAAGAACACCTCCAGGCAACTCCAACCCTAAACTAACACCCTCCCCGGATTGTTAATAATCAAATGTAAATAATCAAATGTAGATACTTTTTTTTATGCTTTCTGATCTCTCTCTCTATGTCCACTACTTGCTGTACATATCCTACCAAGTCAGACCTACACTGTTACAATGTCCATTTCTCTGATGATACAATTGTTGATGACTGAAGTGATGATAACAACCAAGCTTAAACCCCCCCCACATCCCACACCCCGGATTGTAAATAATGTAAATAATTCAATGTATATACTCTGATGATGATTATCTTGTGTGATGACTGTATTATGATGATAGTATATATGGTAGTATATATCTGTATCATGAATCAATTTAAGTGGACCCTGACTTAAACAAGTTGAAAAACTTATTCGGGTGTTACCATTTAGTGGTCAATTGTACGGAATATGTACTTCACTGTGCAATCTACTAATAAAAGTTTCAATCAATCAATCAAACATGTCCGCAACTTTCCCATACATTTGGCTAATAAGCCTCGTCTAATTTGTCTCCCAGCAGCGCTCAAAGACAGGCGTCAACTGTCTAATCAAAACTTGTTCATATCTTGAGTAAACGAAGCAGGAACAATCACATGTAACAATATATCAAGTCTTAAACAGCACAATTGCGGTCCTTCCGCATAGCTCAGACCTACTTCCTGTTTGTGTCTATTGCGCTAAGCCTTCTTGGTAGTGTAGTATATAAACATTTATCAACAAATCGGCGTCCTCACTTCCTAGTGTGCATGTACTGTATCTATGTATTTATTTTACATGTATTTATCCACGGTAAGGCAACTAATATAAGCTTTTCATTTGCAATGCTGACCTAGCAAAGAGCAACACAGTTATTGATCATGCAACACAAAAAAAAGGTTTGCATGTTCTTCCATGACTGCGTGGGTTTCCTCCGAGTACTCCGGCTACCTCCCACCTCCAAAGACATGCACCTGGGGATAGGTTGATTGGCAACACTAAATTGTCCCTAGTGTGTGAATGTGAGTGTGAATGTTGTCTGTCTATATGTGTTGGCCCTGTGATGAGGTGGCGACTTGTCCAGGGTGTACCCTGCCTTCCGCCTGGTTGCAGCTGGGATAGGCTCCAGCTCACCCATGACCCCCACAGGGGATGAGCGGCAGAAAATGGATGGATGGATGGACCGAGCAAAGAGGAAGCATTTACATGTTAAAGAAGATGAAGTGTGATGATAACCTCTCATTGTTTCTCATCTACCAACAAAAAATAGCACTATAGATCGCTTTTAACGGTTTACAAATGTTCTTAATGTGCGGGGGTGTAAATGTGTTGGAACATAAATGAATGTTTAAGAAGGACAAACAGATTTTTAGTGCAATGCATACACAGAGAATGTCTGCAACATACAGACAACAGAGCAGACAGCGGACAAAAATTAAGCCTTCAGTGGTGTTTCTTTTGATAATTATAATTAAGTGTTACGAGGGACAAGCGGAAGAAAATGAATGGAGTATTAGTTATAGTCAACTAAAATAGTACATTGGGCTCTAAGTATGTGCTTTTACTGCCATCGAATGAGTGTGTGTTATAAAACGAGTAAAATAAAATCATGTGTAATTAAACAGTATTGAGATCAGACAGACTGTTTACAAGTGTGTGTGAAAGTTGTGTAGCTTATAAAGACTTTAAATGCATATATTCATATATAAATCATAAAATTAATAGTGTCCCTGCATCGTGGATTTGGAACTTAATTAGTAGAGGTGTGAATTTGTGTGTACCTAACGATTCGATCCGATTCCAATTACTGGGGTGACGATTTGATTCAGAATTGATTCTCGATTCAGCACAATTCTCAGTTCAAACTAATGTTCGCAATGTATTAGTTGGTATAATAATTGTAATGAAAAGTTTTTCAAAACAGGTTACAAGTTAGTTAAGCTCCTTCTGGTTGCATTGAGATGGCCTAAAAACACATTTGAAAAAATATATTCTTTGTTTTGTTTTTTTACAAAAAAGTGCCAATAAATAAATATAAAGTGGCCATAATGTTAATGTAAATAATCCTATAGTTTGTTATTTTTCACTTAATGATGACTATAAATCAGTCAAGTTTTCCTTTAATTCAGAGTGTAAGGTAGAGCTTACCTGATGCACATTGAATTATCATCAGTGGACACTACGACTCAAAACAATACTTCATTATAACTAAGGTTTTATTATAATTAGCACATCTCCTGGGAGTTAAATCTCTCCCTGTCTTACTCGTGATGCTTCTGTTACTAACTTTAATTGAATGTACTTGAACGCACCACAGTAATGGGCAATGAGATGCAAAACTGAAATTGTACATAATTTTCTCTTATGCCACCACAGATATATGTATTATATTTTTACTTTCCTTCTACAGTTGTACTATGTGAAAATGCTTAAAGTTGAGCATATGACATCAGTGTTGAGCGATGAAATGGAATACGGTTTCACTATACGGAAGACTCAATCAGCCCACGCATGCGCAAAGCCTATGTCACTTAGTCAACTTGTTTTACGGCAATTATGTTCGTGCACGTCGTCACTGTGGTCACGGCATACTTTTTTTACTTCAATAACAATGTCAAAAAGATTACATACAAAACAAAAGTTTTTAAAAATATGTTATTCATTTTCAAACCGTATGGATCTGTACAAAAACCTGAACAAAGTGTTCAACAGCCCTAAATGGCAAATGCATCTACAATATTTTTATTTTTTTTACTGCTTTATTTACATCAAATACATTAATTCTAAATACTGACAATATGAAATATATGTTTGGTTATGTTGCAGATATAAATTAGTCTGCCTTTTTGTTATCCTGCAGATAAAGATGTAGATGAGGTGCCTCGTTTAGAAATTTTGAATTGAATAAAAAGTGACTTGTTGGAATTCATCCATCCAGCTTGTCCCTTTTGGGGTCGCCGGGGGTGCTGGAGCCTATCTCATTCAGTGCAATGGCAGTAAAGTGAAAGGAGAGATTGAAATTGTAGAGACGAAACGCCCAGCAGAGATGTAGGGAATAAAAATGTGTGTTCCAAGCGATTTTTGTCCTGTATTATGACTCATCAAACTCACGTGGTCATCCTTGCCCATTATGAGATTTTTTTTTTGCCCAATCAATGAAGCAGTTTGTGCTTTATTGTCTGTAATTCACATTGACAAACATTGCTAATGGTCTTAAGTGTGTGTATATACATTTAGAGCAGTGGTCCCCAACCTTTTTGTAACTGCTTTTTTTTGTCAACGCTTGAAAATTTGTCCCACGGTTGGGGGGGGGGGGGGGTGTATATATATTTTTGTCATTAAAAAATACAATCATGTGTGCTTACGGACTGTATCCCTGCAGACTGTATTGATCTATATTAATATATAATGAAATATTAATAACAGAAAGAAACAACCCTTTTGTGCGAATGAGTGTGAATGAGTGTAAATGGGGGAGGGAGGTTTTTTTGGGTTGGTGCACTAATTGTAAGTGTATCTTGTGTTTTATATGTTGATTTAATAAAAAATTTAAAAAATTAAAACTTTTTTTTTTTAGATGTCTTGTGCGGCTCGGAGCAATCGATCCACGGACCAGTGGTTGGGGACCTCTTATTTAGAGGTCTGAGTAAGGTGTCATTCGTTCAGTGATAATGTTTTTTTGTCAAATATATAGTATGTATATCACAAATTTGATGTTGATTTTTTTTTTTTTTTTTTTACTTAAGGAGGACATTACTTATATGACATGCCATATAAAACCCACGAGGCCACTTGATGCAGTTTCACATTTTTATTAGAACAAACATTTTATCCTTACAGCCTATTTATCCACTACTGAATGTCTGCATAAGTGGTTTCCAGACCCCCACTTGTTATTAGCGTTCTTAAATTTCCTATTAACGGCTTTAATCCATTTTATTTTCATGTCTGGATCTTTTGGAAATGGGTACTGTTTGAATGGGGGATCACAAACACATCTTTCTAAATCAGAATAACACTCATGAATGTCACACATAGTTTGTTTCCATCTTGTGAGGTGATATGACAAATATACACGACACGGAATAAACAATAATTCAGAAATATATCTACTTCTATTCACGCCAAAGAGTAAAAACAAACCACGAACTGACGGAGTTAACTAAAAAAGTATGGAGTCGCTTGGCTTTGTTTATCCCTCACAAACTTTGACCTCGACAAATTGGACATGCGCAGAAGCCAACTTGGAACTGGTCCATAGGCGAGGGCGGACCTACGTCACTTCCGCCTGCCAATCCCCTAGCAGCCGGTCGCCATATTGAATTCGTTGAAAACAAACCAGCTCACAGCGAACACAGCATTGACAGAAAAGGCATTTAACGAGGTTTCACGGCATTTTAAACTGTTCTAAATGGCGTATGATTATGTAAATAGTCTTTCCAGTGAGGCTAGGTTAAGATACGAGTTAAAATGTTCTGTAGTTGGATTAAACGACTGCCTTTACCGCCTTCCAGCAGATGCGTGGACTGATAATCCTACACAATGGAATTTGGAAATCTTTATGTCTACCTCACAAGCGCACCAGGTCGGTTGTTAGCTTCGGTTGTTATATAACGAATAAATCACATAAAAATTGTTAAATCACCCAAGGTATGTTGATAAATGATAATAAGGATGACACGGTGGCTACCAGTATCTGTATATTTATTATATCTGTAGAGAGCTCATTCAAATTCAGTTCAGTATTATGATTTATTATTTGCTGAATTACTGTTCCTTTTTTTAACTGAATTATTTATTTAAAATTACAGGCGTTTTTGCAGCAGGCTCAATGTTTTCACACTCATTTGTCCTTTCCGTTAGATCACTGAAAGGTAGTCATTTCCCACAGTGTTTCTTTGTTCTTTTTGAGTTCTCTGCTGCCGATTCACGCTTTCACGCTTTCACGTTGTCAGTTGATGTCGCTCGTAACTGTCCATCCTATGGGATGCCTTCTTTCCACTCTGTGGCAGGTGAGGTAAGATGGATGGTGCATAATCAGGGTGCATGGGATTCTTTACAGGTCGTCCTGAGAGGGAAAAAATGAAAAAATATTGAGAGATTTGAGGGCTACAACTACAAGTAATGTTTGATTACAACAAAGGAGACTTGCAGACAGCATTTTACGACTGTCTTGAAAAGTTGATTAAATGGCAACATGAAAATTATAGGGTTTATTGGTTTTTAAAAACCCAACCGTTAAGTGCAAATTTAAATGAAACCGGTTTTCGAAAATAGCCTTTATACCGTATGTTATTGTTGTGCAACAACAACAACTTCAGCTGTCGAACGTTATTCAGTAAAAATTCAACGGGTTCAACATTAGCATGGACGGTATAGCCAAGTTGTGGTTAAGAAGGTGGATTTTTGTTTTCCTTATATTTACCAGAAACGAAGTGATCCGAACACACGACCCGGGATTTTGGGGGGCTCCAGTGAGAACCGTCCTCGTTTTCCCGGTGTAAAGCTGCGAGCCATTTGTCTCGTCTCTGTGGGCTTTTAACACGCTTTGGTAGAACAAAATACGACCTTTTTTTCCCCTGTTTCCAGTTGTGGTTTGCACAACCAAAAACAACACAGTTTTTTGGCATTTTGGAGGCAGAATGGCGAGTTTAATCAGCGCAGGTCGACAGGTTAAAGAGTAATGGCGACGGTTTGTTTTCAACGCCAGTCAGGTTGCTATGGCTCGAAGAACCCGTATGTAGCTCAGTTGCCCGGATGTCGGCCCTGCCCTATACTCGAAAAGGTCCATTGTCTTCGGCATATTGAAAAATATACACGACGCGGAATAAACAATAATTCAGAAATATATCTACTACCATTCACGCTAAAGAGTAAAAACAAACCACGAACTGACGAAGTTTACTAAAAAAGTATGGAGTCGCTTGGCTTTGACCTCAATAAATCGGACATGCGCAGAAGCCAACTTGGAACTGGTCTATTTAATCGTATTTACCTGTATTAATATCATTCATGGAAAACAAGTCTAACCTACCCTTAAATGTGGATGTTCAGTGTCGCTGCTTCCTGGCTGCGTGCAGTGTGCACAATTTGCATTTGGCATGATGGCGACTGGTGAGTGCAATGTTGTCAACTTTTCATCACATCTTTACCTTAAGAATTGCTTCCTTCATTTAGCAGGTGTCGTTATAAACAAGACAGCGATTATTTTTCACTCAGCGACCGATGGGGGCAAAAGTGGCGCACTGCATGAGAAATCAGCGAGAGCAGCCAGAAGAAGAAGAAGAAGGGACTTTGCAGCATATTTGATAGTGTGTGCATTCTTCAGCTTTTTTCTTCAACAACTATATTAACTTTGTATGAATATGTATTACATATTTGTATAACGTAGATATTGAAATGGTGGAAAAAAAAAATTCCAACTTTAAAAAAGCCCATGCGCAGTGAACTAAACACCAGGTGAGGCATAGAGTACGTTTTGATGGAGGATAGCTATTGCTGCTTCAGATACAAATACAGAAAGGTAAGATACACTCACAATACTTGATTTATTTTGTTGTAAGCAAATGGGACCAAAAAGTATTAATAACAACTTCATCAAATACATTTTGGACCCATTTATCATATCATAATATCATTATGATAACGTTTTTATGAAAGCGAATAACTCCTTTCTTTTTCCTGTTACTCTACTTTTTCACATTCATTTTGTCTTAAAGTCCCGTTTAGAGAAGTTTTTCATCTTGGATACCAGTGACGTGCGGTGAGGTTCATGGCTGGTGAGGCACTGACTTCATCACAGTCAGATTTACAAACATATGAACCCTTGAGAGTATCTTATTCACCATTTGATTGGCAGCAGTTAAAGGGTTATGTTTAAAAGCTCATACCAGCATTCTTCCCTGCTTAGCACTCAGCATTGGAATTGGGGGTTAAATCACCAAAAATGATTCCCGGGCGCGGTGCCGCTGCTGCCCACTGCTCCCCTCACCTCCCAGGGGGTGATCAAGGGGATGGGTCAAATGCAGAGGACAAATTTCACCACACCTAGTGTAACTTTAACTTAACTTTAACTTTACACATACAAACTGTAGCACACAAAAAAGCACATTTAATAAAAAAAAACGTTATTATGGTCTTACCTTTACTTATAAATGAAGTCCATGCGAAGCTCCTTTTGAACAAAAGCATCGATAACTTGTTTATAGAAGTCTTCCTTATCTTTCTTCAGTTTTAAAAGTCTCTTTGTCTCGATGGAGATCTTCATTTAAGTATTACCTCCTGCTTCGTTTGAAAGTCCAGTTTAGAAAACTGTTTTATTTTAGATATGTAATCCTCCATGTTAAAAGTCCAGGCAAGAGGAAAAAATAAACGATCGCTGCTAACTGTTGCTGCTTGTTGTCACTTCTTCTGCAGCCGTGTAGTCGCAAGAATGATCTCTGGGATCACTACCGCCCTCTACCACTAAGAGGCGGGATTACTGCGAGCCTCAGCCAGTGCGTCTTCGCAGCCATTTTATGATTGCTCAGCACAAGAAATACGTTAAACACATACAGTTGTTGACAAAATACACTGTATATTATATACCTCAGCTAACTAAACTATGGAAATGTATAATATAATTCATATAGCAATACGGTCTCACTGCACAGCAGGCCAGCAGTTAGCCGAGTCATTGCGCAAACCATGGTGAGGCTCAACTCAATGACGTGCCTCAACTGGCTGGTGACTCACCGCAAGTCTCTTCTCAGTATTTGAACGGCAAATGTGAAAATTCAGCGATTTTGAATAAAAAATAATCTAAAACTGGTGAAGTTAAATGGAAAATAACTTTATAGTATAATCACTGAATACATATAACAATTTAATTTTTTTTTTTTCTTTTTACATTTTTTTTCTTTCCATGATGGCACGTGAGGCCCCGCCTCACCTGCCTCCCCTGACTGCACGTCACTGTTGGATACAGTATATAATCCTCCATATTGGCAGACACATTCATTGAATTCAATTTTATTCCAATAGTTTTGCATCTGACAAAACACACACACAAACGCTGACTTACTCTAATAAAAATGACATGTTTGTTACAAATAGTTTAAAAAAATAAATAAATAAAATCTGGTTTCTGCTGAAGAGACATGTGTCTGCTAGCTACCTGTTTTTTGTGCCTTTAAAAAAAGTATTAGAATTATACGTTAAAACACTCTCTACCTCTAACAACCAAAAAGCTGTGAAAACGATGATGCTGTGTTCCAAATTTAAATTATTTACTGAACTTGCGTGAGCCTATAGCTTTGCACTTTGTTATATATATATATATATATATATATATATATATATATATATATATATATATATATATATATATATATAAATTGCATTCTATTTTAGTTACTTTTTTGAGTTTACAACCCCCTGGCGCTGTTTTGTACTGTTGTTGTATTGTTTTTGTACTGTTTTTGTACTTATTTTGATTGTTATTATTTCTCAATTGTTTATAAATGTTGCAATTTATAAATAAAGGTTTATAAAATTCAAAAAAATAAATAATAATAGTAAAAAAAGGGTCTGCTAGCTTGAGCGCCCCAACTTCTCCCAGTGTGGCGAGTCAGAGTAGTGCTGAGGCATTGAACTGCAAGTTGACAATATATCGCCCCCTACTGTGAGGCAGAGGTACTTGCTGCCTCATGGCCTGCCTTTTCCCAGTGGCAACAAGCACGCGCCCCCTCCCACGCACACGCTCAATACACTTTGCGTGTAGCCTTAGAGGCACCACTATTGTCTACCTCACTTCTCGTCAGCCGCGTTATTTTCATCAGGAATCACGGAATTTCCGCGATTTTGACCAAGAAAATTATCAAAATATCCAGGAACCACACCAAAATAACATAGAAAACATAGACCTAAAGAGAAATATTCAAACTTATTTTATTGTATTACTTCATTTTTGAACATCTCATGGTTAAGCCACCTGCTGGCAAGGTGAGGCGCTGCCTCAATTGCCTACCCCGACAGCACGTCAGTGGCCCATGGACTCTCAGCTACCACTAGTGTTGGGACTAACGCGTTACTGTAATGCCGTTAGTTTCGGCGGTAACTAATAATCTAACGCGTTATTTTTTTTTATTCAGTAACTCAGTTACCGTTACTACATGATGCGTTTCTGCGTTATTTTACGTTATTTTTTATGTAGTATCGGCTAGAAACAGAAGATCTGAGTGTGTTTTATTGCAGTGCTGCAGTGTCATCCTTCTGAATCTCTTGTGTCACAAGAGGCACGCTCTGTGTGTGTCTGGGTGTGGGTGTGGGGAAAGAAGGGGAGGGGAGGGGGTGCGCTATACAACGTAAACCGTTGGCCAACCAAAAAGTAACCACAAAACACTATACCGTTCAGTGTTCTGTGGTTACTTTTTGGTTGGCAAAGCGTACGTGACGACAGGCTGTCCTCACTCAGGTCCGCACGGACCTGGAGGGGGCGTGCCTTAAGTCCGGCTGGAAATCGAGAGAAATTCGGGGAGAATGGTGGGGAGAGGCACTGACATTCGGGAGGGTTGGCAAGTATGAGATATTCTCACTTCTTTTCTTTTGTCGAGCACAAAGAAAAGAACATTTTAGTTAAATGTAAGTTGTGTCTTGGATCAAAGATCCCGTCTACTGCCCAAAACAACAATTCAAATCTGCCTGGTTAGGCTTTTGTGTATATCACGTGTGCCTTCCTTAGGCAGAGCCAGGTTTACAGCTATGTTGTTATTATACTTATTTGTTACTTGTGTGTGTTATGTTCCAGCTATTTAAAATAGTTTTGTCAATTTGTTCTGGCCTGAAATAAATTGGCCCTTTGAAACATATCTTTGTCTTTGTGTGTTGTATGTAGACCACATTGCTTAGCAGAGTTCAGTGATGCAAATGCATCTCAAGTTGATCAACAGATTGTATTATTCTCCAGTGCAATAACAGTACTGAAATGAAGGCTAAAAGGGCATTAATGGGAGGTTTAGAAAAAAAAAAGTAACTAGTTACTTTTCACAGTAAAGCATTACTTTTTGGTGTAAGTAACTGAGTTAGTAACTGAGTTACTTTTGAAATAAAGTAACTAGTAACTGTAACGAGTTACTGGTTTTCAGTAACTAAACCAACACTGGCTACCACATCCCTAGTATGCCAAGCTAGTTGTTTATGATGCTAACAGAAAAATAGAAGTATACATATTTAACAATATGCCAAATATAACAATATGCCCAATGGTACATAGATAGAAGCGACTTTATTATTGTTATTATTATTATTTTATTATATAAACCTTTATTTATAATATGCAACATTTACATACAATCAAGAAATAATAGTGAAGTGAAAAATATCGACGTCAATACTCTGTCATCAAAGGCCAATCGTTTGGCCCCGCCCCCTCCTGTGAGTTAGCGGCACAAGAAGGAGGATGTTCCATCATGGCGCCGGCGTTGGACAGGCAAGGTTTCTGGGGTCGGCCCACTTCCACGCTGGACTGGTGCGAAGAGAATTATGCCGTCTCCTTCTACATCGCTGAATTCTGTAAGTTGCCTTTCATCGTCCTGTATCCCAAAAAAAAAAAAAAAAAAAAGACCGAAATGAAAATTTAACGGCGCAAGGTTTTAAATGCAGTACCCTGACTAACAAACACACTCACTAAATTAACGTCTTTTTTATTGTTATTTATGTTGTTTGCTTTAAGCGGCGTTAAATCGACGATAAATATTAAGGCGTGTTCGCTTGTAGTAGCGCCACTGTAGCCTATTATTCTGCACCATCAATACCTTCATTCATTCATGGTTACTTATTAACTAATACATATTTACGTACCAACACCAGCCCTGACAAGGCAGGTGAACTTTATACAAGATAAACGTTTAAAGATCGTATAAAATCCATATAATTTTGTCATTTGGTACATTTTGATCAAAAACTGCCGTTAGAAAGCTGTTGTCAATTCACTGCAATTA
Organism: Nerophis lumbriciformis; assembly: GCF_033978685.3. Classification (NCBI taxonomy): domain Eukaryota; kingdom Metazoa; phylum Chordata; class Actinopteri; order Syngnathiformes; family Syngnathidae; genus Nerophis; species Nerophis lumbriciformis. The sequence goes on from NC_084556.2 coordinate 41,089,636, forward strand.
AAATTAATATTTCATTTTGCAATGGTGCAGACTTTTATTCTCCACCGTACAATATACTAACACACAATAATTGCATAAAGCAGCTTCTAAGAAATAAAAAACACCTTAATCACTGTTCAAATGTTTAAAAGTTGGATTAAAGGTGCACTTTCCCATTTTTTAGTGCAGTTGGAAGCAGTGTTGTCAGATGGGAAATTATCATAAATTATTGTATTAAAAGCTTTTTTAAAAGCAGTTTGCAACTTTCTCAGTTATATTTTCTAAACCAAAAATATGACAAGCGTATGTTACCATCAGTGGTTTTTATGTGTCCAATTTTTTTTTTTTTTTTTTACAATTAATAATGAAACTGGTATAGGCTCCAGCACCCCTGCAACCCCGACAGGGACAAGCGGTAGAAAATAGATTGATGGACAATTATGTTGGTTGAAAATAATTGCTCGAGGTCTGAGGAATTTGTCTGGCTCGTTACTCAAAACATGATTTACAAATGTACATTACATTTATCATTTATCATTACCATGAATTGATTTACTTTAAACAAGTTGAAAAACGTATTCGGGTGTTACCATTTAGTGGTCAATTGTACGGAATATGTACTGAACTGTGCAATCTACTAATAAAAGTTTCAATCAATCAATCAATCATGAATAAGGGCTGCAACTAATGATTATTTGATAGTCGACGGGTCACCGATTATCTTAACGATTAGTCAACTAATAGGATTATAAAGCATAAACCTATTCAGCCATTTACTTTTAAATTCAGCTTAAAATATTTTGGCATTTGCTAACTAATTGAGATCAAAACAAATTATTTCAGAAATATTTACAATACTGTAACTGTGCTGCTCATTAGGCTGTTATAAAAAACAAAATGACTAATATACTGTTGTCCATTTTAAAAGCAAAGACAGGCTCATTACTGACTAGGCATCTAACGTTATATACATTTCATATCACGGGTATTGTGAACAAGTTATCACTGTGATCATTATTATCGCATAATTGTTGAATGTGCTGTAAAAGTACTTACATACATACTAAAATCTTATATTGAAAGTCAATATCTTAGTTGTCCAGACAGCAATGTGTTTATATATAATATATAATGTGTTTAATTTTTCTGAAGGAACTCTCATGAAGGAATCAATACTATCTATCTATCTATAAGTTTAGATTGGGGTATGTCATTTCTTAATGGGGACAGACAAAATGGGTTATCAATCGCTGTTTGATAAATTTAGTAAAACTAACCATGGGGAGTTTTATTGTGGTTATCATTATCGTTTATTGTTACATCTGTAGTACTGACAAAAAACACAGCATATTTTTTTTATGAAAACAAAGGACAGTAAAAATAGCAGCAATAACATCAAACACCAAAGCTCTCTAACTTCAAACAAGCATTTTGAGATGATGTGTTTAAAAAGCTGTACACAGCTATGTTACTGATTATTGATTAACTCCTGGTATTTTCAGCAATCTAATAGACTCCATTATTTCTGAACATTTTAGTCAATGGATTGTTTATTTATTATTTTATGATGTCCACACCAGGGATCTTAATGTTCTTGTGCGCGCGCGATTTACTGTTGTTATTGTGCATTTCTTCTTTGCACACTGCATATTGATGCTGCTTCACACCTGAAGTTCCTGACAAATAAAGTACGTAAAGTCATAGACAAAACTTAGCTGGCTGACTTTAGGGAAAATGACTTTCACAGAACTTCTGCTCACACTTCTCAGCTAGTTGGCACAGCTAGTTGGCAGGTAAAAAGATCAACTATCTTACCGAGTTGAGATCGCATCTTCCAGATGTCCGACATCATGCCTCCACTTAGGGCTGGGCGATATGGCCTTTTACTAATATCTCAATATTTTTAGGTCATGGCACGATACACGATATATATCTCGATATTTGGCCTTAGCCTTGAATTAACACTTGATGCATATAATCACAACAGTATGATGATTATATGTGTCTACATTAAAACATTCTTGTTTATACTGCATTAATATATGCTAATTTTAAACTTTCATGCAGAGAGGCAAATCACAACTAAGTCCATTTACCAAAGCTGTATTTATTAAACAGTTATTAAGCAGTGGCACAAACATTCATGTCATTTCCAAAACAGAAAGTGCAAGATTGTCAGAAACATTTTAAAACAAGCTATTAGTGCACTTTTGTGAATGATGTCACTAAGATGACATATCAAAACAACACTAAATTAAAGTGCACTTTTTGTACAAAACATCACTACAATAGTTAAAAACAAATAAAGGGCACTTTTGTGCATGATGTCACACAAGATATATCAATAAGTGTCAAATAAAAATGAGCTGCATAATAGGAAATCAAATAGTGTATGTCCTTCGCTACGTGGTAGGTTACTGCGGATGTTATCTCCTTCTGTTGTAGACAATTTTTTTCATACGGTGTTGATCTGGAAATTGTTGTTTTGGCATTTTGTGGGTGTGGCACCGAACAGAGATGTTGACATGCGGAGTTTCAAGCACTCTTCATTCTCTAGCGGGTGACTTTTCAAATGATGCTACAAATTAGTAGTGCTGCTACTTTTTGCAGCAACGCTTTTGCCGCATACTTGACATATTACGGTTGTCTGTTCAACATATTCCCGCTTGAAGCCAAACCACCGCCAGACGATGCACCCCCTGCTGTTTTTCTTGGGAATTAATTATTCTTCCTTCATTTGTTACCAGATTCGCACCTTCTTTCTCTCATATTACCACTCGCACCGCCCCGCTAGCATCACAGCTGTTACCGATGTCGCTACCTCTCTGCTCCGTGAGAGCATATGACGTTGCACGCGCGACAGTATGTGACGTATGTAGAAGGTGCGCTTGTTTTACGTCTCTGTGAGAAGGAGAGACAAGAAAGAGTGAGAAGAGCCTGTAGTGTAATGCCCGCAGCTAAAAGCAACTGCGTGAGAACGTATACTCGAATTTCACGATATAGTCATTTTCTATATCGCACAGAGACAAACCCGCGATATATCGAGTATTTTTCGATATATCGCCCAGCCCTTCCTCCACTTTAAATGTTACCGTATCACAGATGTACCGCTATAAAACAAGGTCCGCTTAGCAAAGTGAGCAAGGTATTGATGGTTTGAACAAATGTTGCCACAATTTACATGTTTTCACCTGCGATGTTGTTGCGAGTGGCCGCGCTGACTTGCTTCAGTCCAGAAAAACAAGACAAATGAATTTGTCGACAACAAATTTTATTGATAAATTCAACTACATTTTTAATTTTCACTTCCTGTAGCGATGATATCCCAATACTTTTATATAAATGTCTCAATACTTGAATGCAGCGCTCAGGTTTCAGTAATGAGATATGGTTCATGGTGTTATAATAACCACAACATGATGTCTTTTAACTCTCATAATCTCTGCTGTTTTCCTGTTGTGTTGTGCTGTTTGCTTATAGGGAACACGATCAGCAACCTGATTATGATTATTCCTCCTATTTGTGGAGCCATCCAGACATTTCGTGATGGCCTTGAGTTTCGCTACATCTGCTCTTTCCTTGGACTAGCGGGTCAGTCTTTAAAGTCACACATTGTCACTACTGCAGCCTTCACAGTTGTCATCACACTTTTGTATTGTCACCCAGCTGTTGGCGTTGGTTCGTGGTGCTTCCACATGACACTTCTCTATGAAATGCAGGTATGCTGAATGAATACTAAAACATGTCAACTGAAGTACACACAATTTATATATGTGGGCCATTCACCAACATATTGGCATTTGCTGTAACTCTCAGATTTAAAAAACAAACAAACATGTTTTTCAATTCTAAATCTGATAATACACACATAGAACTACTTAAAATGTGTATTGGTCCATCTCAGGCAACTTATTACATTTTTGACAATATTCCCAAGCCTAAAATAACTAATTTGAGTAATGGGGCTGAAAGTAACAGCAGTGAGGTTTAGCATATAATTTGCAAATACATGGCATATAGCCATATGTGTTTTATGCTAATTGCATGTTGGCACTGAGCACATTATGACAGTGATTGAACAAACAATAAACTTCAAACAATTTAGGTTACAGGCATACTTGCCAACCCTCCCGATTTTCCCGGGAGACTCCCGAATTTCAGTGCCATCCATCCATCCATCTTCTTCCGCTTATCCGAGGTCGGGTCGCGGGGGCAGCAGCCTAAGCAGGGAAGCCCAGACTTCCCTCTCCCCAGCCACTTCGTCCAGCTCTTCCCGGGGGATCCCGAGGCGTTCCCAGGCCAGCCGGGAGACATAGTCTTCCCAACGTGTCCTGGGTCTTCCCCGTGGCCTCCTACCGGTCGGATGTGCCCTAAACACCTACCGAGGGAGGCGATCGGGTGGCATCCTGACCAGATGCCCGAACCACCTCATCTGGCTCCTCTCGATGTGGAGGAGCAGCGGCTTTACTTTGAGCTCCACCCGGATGACAGAGCTTCTCACCCTATCTCTAAGGGAGAGCCCTGCCACCCGGCGGAGGCAACTAATTTCGGCCGCTTGTACCCGTGATCTTGTCCTTTCTGTCATAACCCAAAGCTCATGACCATAGGTGAGGATGGGAACGTAGATCGACTGGTAAATTGAGAGCTTTGCCTTCCGGCTCAGCTCCTTCTTCACCACAACAATTTCAGTGCCCCTCCCGAAAATCTCCCGGGGCAACCATTGTCCCGAATTTCTCCCGATTTCCACCTTACAACAATATTGGGGGTGTGCCTCAAAGGCACTGCCTTTAGCGTCCTCTCTCACCTGAAAAGGAGACTATTATATGTGTCTCCGTTATCCATAGATTTATTTATAACCCATAAAATAGGCAGGCACTGAGCTATTTCTCAGCGTGTGTTTATTCCAGCCGGCACGTTAATACACTGACACACAACATCCGGATTCCCATCATGCATTGCTTCAAAACTACGGCAAGTAGTAATGTTCAAAAACATAACCGAGACAAAGCAGAAGAAAGAAGAAGATACATGGCGACGACGAGTAAGAAGAAGAAGTACGCTTGCAAGTTCCAAAATTATTGGAAAAAATAATTTCAGTTCATCCAGGACAGCTCGAAGGGGAAAGGGTATGCTGCCTGCAAAGTTTGTAGATCAGACTTCTCCATTGAACACGGTGGCCGAACGGATATACTCATTCATGATCGGATTATTCATTTATTTATATATATACAGTATATATATGTATATATATAAGAAATACTTGAAAATATATACACCCCACCTCAACACCCATCCAGCCCCCCAATCTCCCGAATTCAGAGGTCTCAAGGTTGGCAAGTATGGTTACAGGGCTGTCCGGTGATCTCAAGTCACCTTTAACCCGATACTACCTGTTGCATGGTTGGGCCCCTGGCGACCCCACCAACTCCTTTAGGAGCATGGTGTGGAGGGTGACTGGACACCCAGTTGGTACTTAAAACAAAAAACTACTTCAAGGGCATTGGTTCAGAAGAACCAACGACGGCCATCCAGCAAAGCCCCGCCAGCCTGTAGAGGAGATAGGAACTACTGGGAGACATGCCTTATGCCTGTGTATCGTATCATGAGTAAAACTCTTAATTTCTCTATACCGGATGGGATGAGGCCCGGGTTAACATCATCCACACTTCTCGCTGACACCCAGGGTGAGAGTGAAAAGTATGCTATTGGTGGAAAAATAATTAGACTAGTTCATGACACCATTAAAATCGGTACATGGAATGTCCGCACACTACATGCTACTACAAAGTTGGAAGTACTCACACATGAGATGTAAAGATACAAAGGGAAAGTGCATGGCCTGGAAGAAGTTAGATGGCTGGGCAATGGAGAACTCACAACTGATGATGGACATAAAATCTGGTACATTGGTACGAAAGACCGACATAGGATTCAGAAGTTATTTTTCACACAACTTCGTCCCACTCTTGTTAGCTAGCTAGCAAGGTAGAAGAATACTCTTACCATGGTTGACCGCATCCCCCCTTCAAATGTCCGACATCATGTCTCCGTTTTAAATGCTCGAATGTTACTGATGTACTGCCATTAAAACAAGGTCTGCTTTGCAAAATAAGCAAGGTATTCATATTTTTAACAAGAATAAAAGGAAATATCCTCAAACTTTACATGTTATTACTGGCGTTGTTTTTGCAAGTGACCCACTTCCGTACGGAAAAACAAGAGTGATGACTTCACGACTATTGTCGACAAATATAATTGTTGGCAACAAATGTTATTGTCGACAATGTCGATTCATCGTAGCAGCCCTAGCTAGTTACCTGTAGTTGATAAAGAGGAGTCGCCAGCCGATGGAGCTACGGTGCAGGCACGTTGGCTGTGCGTGAAGGCGAATGTGGTGGAGTGTCGCTGTCAGCAAAGTGCAATAGCGACTCTGGACGTGCGACAGATGGATGCTTTGAAGGAACCGTGTTAATTGGCGAAAGAAAAATATGCAATCTACATTTTGGCGATGACATTGATATATTTGCTGGATATAGAGGAGAATTTAGTGATTTGACAGCAAGACTAAATGATGTGGCAAAAGCCTATGGAATGGAAATAGCACAGTAAAGAGCAAAACAATGACAATGGGAAGTGCATCTGACATACCAAGCTAAGGAGTCTCCATGACAGGAGAACTATTTGAGGAAGTTGAAAACCTCAAGCATCTTGGTGCCACCATTACAGCTGATGGGAAGTATGACAAAGAGATCATGACAAGAGTGGACAGAGCACTACAGTCTTACAGTCTGTGACACAATTAACCAGGAATAATAAGAGCAATATCTCAACAAGCACAAAAGTTCACCACCTTTGTTCTGTAGTCTTCTCCACCTTCCTCTATGGATGTGAAAGCTAGACACTCTCTGCAAGCTTAGAAAAGAGGATTGAGGCTTTTAAAATTAACTGCTATTGTCGTCTCCTGAGAGTCCCATACACAGCTCATGAAACCAATTAATTTATCAGAAGTGAAATAACTACAACCATTGGAGTCCACAAATATGTCCTTCAAAAGTCGAGGTAAAACTACAAATACCGGTAATCAGAATGACTCCAAACAAAAATATTCAATTTATTAAGAAATGTGCCCAAGTCCACCACAGTATGAATGATTTTAATATGGGTACGCCAATAGCAAATTGAAAATTAAAAAGTGTGCAAAGAGCATTTAATAATAAGTTGTGTTGGTAAATTGTCTTTCAAATATTGTATGTTTTCTCTGCTTTGTCATTTGCAGCTACTGGATGAGCTGCCAATGATTTACAGCACGTGTGTCTTTGTCTACTGCCTGTAAGTGGCTTTTACATTTGGATTTCATGTTTTGAAGGATTCTCAATAATAATATTAATATATTTTATTTGTATTGCACGTAACATTTGAATAACAAATCTCATACAGTGTGAAACACTACATTTAAAGTCCCACAGGCCATAGAGTTCATAATTATGCATATCTAGCGGAAACTTCAACTTAAATTATTGATCCTAGTTTTGCAAGCATCAAAAAATGAACTAGCTTCTTATTTGTTATTAGCAAGGTTTAGAAACAAGATCAGGTGTAGCTAAATATTCCATCCGTTGTACCGAGAATATTGTCCAACTACAAAAAAATGGAAAAGTATGGGAGATCAAGTTTCTTCTGTTTAGCCCTTATTACCCATATTTACACTATAGGCCAACTTCTGTTCAGACTCTAGCACAACAGTTAACACTCCTTTCTTTCTTGTGGTGTAGTTCAAGTTCACCATTGTAGTAGAAAAATCGGGTAAAACCTGATCAGACTTTTATTTAGCTTTGTCAGCAATGTAGATGGTGTGACGACATGGCATGCAAGCGAGATAGCGTGTAATATGGAAATAAATTAATAAACAAGTCACAATGCAGTATGCTGTCAGTACCTGTAGCTAGAAAACCCTACGTTCAATGTAATCCTTCCTGTGTATAGCGTTCATTGGAACACAGATGTGTTTAATGTACCAAAGCGTACCTTTAAGACCAGTTCCCTTACAAAACTATTTTTGGTTTATGAATTTATCTGCCAGCATTAGGACTGGGTGATATGGCTGAAAACTTTATCACGATATGTGTTTTATATTGATACAGTAGAAATCGATAATTACTGAGATTTTTTATTACCTGTAGAAAATAAGGACCAAGAGAAAAATATTAAATGTAAACATTTTTAATTAAAATGTAACCTTCCTATGATTATAATCCCTTCAGCTATCACGGCAGAAAGAAAATAAAATGTCAACACAACCATGGAAAACAATCAATGTAAATAAAATTCTAAAATCACATTGAACACTTAACAATAACTTCTCAAAATTAAGGTGTACAAATAAGGAATACATAAGACATTCTTAATAAAGTGTAACAAAATAGTGCAAAGTGTGAACACGGAAACAGAGAAACCTGAGAAGAACTATTTTCTGCAGGTTTAGTACCAGGAAGTTGTTTGTGCTCAAAGTTGGCGTAGTATTACCGATCTTGGTGGTGACGAGCGCATTGCATATTTTACAGACCACATTTGTCTGACTACGATCTGTTTAAAAAAAAAAAAAAATCCTAAAAACTTCTCCTGTTTTATTGACAATTTATTTGCTCTCTGTAGCACTCATTTTTAGTTTCTCTTCACACTCAATGCAAAGAATCAACTGCGAGACAACAAGACCGCGCAACCACACTTGAAAGTTGATACTGTTACCTGATTGACTGATTGACTGTTAGCGTGTCACTCCTACTGATCAGTAATCACTTACTGCGTTGCTCTGTTACCAGAGAGCAAGTGCCTTTGTTCATGCAACCAACTTTGCGTCGCAAATTCAGGTTTTTCGGAGAAGAAAAACAACAAAAACGTTTGATCAAGCACACTTTTGTTGATATCGATTATTTTTGTCTACCGCAATAAATTGATATCGTTTTTAGCTCTAGCCAGCATGCTATGTCCTGTAAATATTCATCCAAGTCATTGTATTTTCAGGGCATTGAATCGATTGCAAAACGTGTCACCTCTCATCCGAGCAGACTTCATTAGTTCAGGCTCAAAAACTAGATAGGACAGCAGAACTGCCAACATATGGGGGCCCAGAGTTGCATGAAGAAGCACATGTAAATGTGAATTAATGAATGACAAAAATGCAAACAAATTCTTAGCCCCTTCTTACTCTGTCATTGATAAAATTATAATGGCAAATGTCCTTAATAGTCTCATTGTCCCTAACGGTGAGCAGCATTAGTGCTGGGCTTGTAAAGCATTCTGCGTTCGAATCCCGGTCTGTTTACGCCTTCTTCGCCTTGTAATTACCTGCTTAGTTCACTTCTAATTTACTTTTATTTATTCTGGAGTCAGAATGAAGCCGATATTCTCAATTTCTTTAGCTACCTTTTTAAATAAATATGTTTCTTTTTTTTCCCATCGATGCACTTCAAAATTTTCAGTTCTTTTAATTTGTGAAGTAAATATACGGTATCCTCTTCATTCTAAAAATGGATGCTCCTAAATGCTGCCGATGCCATGTTGGAGTAGTTGCCTGTGTTGGATTGAATGGGATTCCGTGTGTTGAGACTGACACATGCACGATAAGAAGGGTCTACACCTGCAGCACACATCCACTCGAGAACTGATTTTCAATCGCATAATCTACGTGTGTTAATCTGACTAAATCAGACTAATTTAGTGCATGGAAGCAAAGTCACTGGGACTTCACATGAATGAAACTACGAAAATACGTGAAAATACAAAAAACAAACTATTTGAGAAATCTGACTTACATTATTGCATGGAAATGTAGTCAATGGTTTCACTTTGACAGAGACCTCACCTTTCGGAAAAGTGTTTTTAGTTATTAATAACACCATTAATAATATTAATATTAACATTTTCTTTTTATATAATCAGAATCACATTCAGCTTTTAACACAAGGAATTTGTCTGTGCTCTTTTTTCAATGCAGTTTCAGTTGTTGCTGCTTACTGTAAAAGGTAGTAACACAGGCTATACTTTATTCTGGCCTCCCTCAGTGTTGCAATTTAGTTTGCCAAATACGTAAACAGTCCTTTGAATTAGATTTGAAAAAAATAGCTAGGTGTTTTGTTGATGTTCTTCACAATTAAGTCAATGTAAAACTAGTCACACTAAAGTACATTATGTATACACATGAAGTGCACATAAGGGAAATTGTTATCTCTATAAACCCAGTGGACATAATGCCGTTAAGCCAGTCTAGAATAATGCATTCTCAGAAATGATTCAACCCAAGTTTGACACTCTGCATAATCGCAGATAACCAATCTAAGTTCATATCCGCAGACTGTTGACTTTACAACCAGTTTAAGAGAATGTTTTCATGTTGCTTTTGTTTAGTGTAAAGGCTACTGTCTGGATGAAAGAAGTGAGTACTATTTTCATCAATACAACAAAGTTATTTTACCAAGCATATTAAGTTAATGCAAAGTGTCTGTCATTTATTTTAGAATATTTTTTACTTTCAAAATGTTTTACCTAAAATGATCTGAACAAACAAAGTCGTCAGCACGTCACATCTCAATTGATTGGAGCAATCCATGCTTGTCTTCGCCATTGACTCTTCTTTACAGCCACTTCCGTTTGTCCAGAAATACGCCTCCAAGCTAGGGATATCGCTCTCGATTGTGGCAGTTGACAATGGCACACGTCGTCTGCATTATGAATATTACTGGTTAAATGAACGCCGCCTTTAGTCAAGTCACTTTTGGAATGTAACTTCCGCCCTTCATTATGGATACCAGCAAGGCATTGTGGGAAATATAAAAAAATCCGAACCCCTCTATAGTTGGTAGTAATGTCATAAGATTTAGGGTAGTTTAAACAATTTCTTCCCCTAAACTTTCTCTCCTTACTTTTGCCAGGTGTCAACTCCGTTTAGGTGTGCGACCAGCTGACGAGCTTCTGACAGGCGTTTTGTTTTTTCAAAATAAAGCAATAAGGAACGTTTTTATGATGTTTAAACTGTTTTTCAAACTTATTATAACCAATAGTACGTATATAATAGACTATATACGGTATATCCATTCACACAATATATCATTTAAATTTGTTTTCATGTAAAAAAAAAAAAAAAAGAGTTTTCATGTAAAAAAACCCTCAAACTAAACAATTTTGAATGTGTGGCGGCGTTGCGCCACTATTGTTTAAGTGTGGGGGAAACCCTGGAATGTATGGGAAACACTGTGTTGAATCCTGCACCATCCCCTCAGGCTAAAAGCTGTTCTATCGAGTCTTTGAGCATTAAATAGTGAAACCTGCTCAGATGTAACGCAGACCGTCCTCAAAGACAACAGGCCGTCCAGTTGCGATCGATTCAGTGCTCTGAGACCATTTGACAAAAACAAGTCTTTTCTTTTTTTCCAGATATGAGTGCTTCAAACAAGAGAACAGCGTTAGTTGGTTTCCTGTAGCATTATTATTCATCTTCAGTGTCACAGTCACTGCGGTGCGTATCGATGATGGTATTGTTGCTCATCATGTCCTCTATATCATATTTTTGCTTGATGAAATTGTCTGTGTTTGTGCAGGTCTACTTGCAGTGGAAGGAACCAGTGTTTCACCAGGTAAGTGTGTGTTTAGCTCATTAACCTTTCTCGATGTTTGCTTTTAGGGCTCGGTATGGTCAAATTTTTATTTGCCTTGGTTAAACAAGGCAATCTTCACAAGACAATAATCAGGATCTCCTTGGCTAAACATAAGTTAGCTTTTCAAAATAAGGTGCTAAACTTTTGAAATGTCTTCAAGGTTGGCAGGTGTGTTTTATTCTACTGTCTCACTCATCCATAGTGTTTTGTTAAGTTTTTGTGTACCGTATTTTTTGGATTATAAATCGCTCCGGAGTATAAATCGCACCGGCCAAAAATGCATACCGTATTTTTCGGACTATAAGTCACAGTTTTTTTCATAGTTTGGCCGGGGGTGCGACTTATACTCAGGAGCGACTTATGTGTGGAATTATTAACACATTACCGTAAAATATCAAATAATATTAATTAGCTCATTCACGTAAGAGACTAGACATATAAGATTTCATCAGATTTAGCGATTAGGAGTGACAGATTGTTTGGTAAACGTATAGCATGTTCTATATGTTAGTTATAGTTATTTGAATGACTCTTACATAATATGTTACGTTAACGTTCTCGGTTCGTTATTTATGCGTCATATAACGTACACTTATTCAGCCTGTTGTTCACTATTCTTTATTTATTTTAAATTTCCTTTCAAATGTCTATTCTTGGTGTTGGGTTTTATCAAATAAATTTCCCCAAAAGATGCGACTTATATATGTTTTTTTCCTTCTTTATTATGCATTTTCGGCCGGTGCAAGTTATACTCCGGAGCAACTTATAGTCCGAAAAATACGGTAATAAAGAAGGAAAAAAACATATATAAGTCGCACTAGACACAGTGGTCCCCAACCACCGGGCCACGGCCCGGTACCGGTCCGTGGATCGATTGGTAACGGGCCGCACAAGAAAAAAAAAATATATATAAAATAAAATAAAAAAATATTTATTTTTTATTTTTTTATTAAATCAACATAAAAAACACAAGATACACTACAATTAGTGCACCAACCCAAAAAACCTCCCTCCCCCATTTACACCCATTCACACTCATTCGCACAAAAGGGTTGCTTCTTTCTGTTATTAATATTTCTGGTTCCTACATTATATATCAATATAGATCAATACAGTCTGCAGGGATACAGTCCGTAAGCACACATGATTGTATTTTTTTATGACAAAAAATTAAAAAAAAATACCATACCACGTCCCACCCCCATGCCCCCGGTCCGTGGAACAAATTTTCAAGCGTTGACCGGTCCTCAGTTACAATAAGGTTGGGGACCACTGCCTAGAGTATAAGTCACATTTTTTGGGGGGGAAATTTATTTGATAAAATCCAACACCAAGAATAGACATTTGAAAGGCAATTTAAAATAGATAAAGAATAGTGAACAACAGGCTGAATAAGTGTACGTTATGTGACGCATAAATAACGAACCGAGAACATAACATATTATGGTAAGAGTCATTCAAATAACTATAACATATAGAACATGCTGTACGTTTACCAAACAATCTGTCACTCCTAATCGCTAAATCCGATGAAATCTTCTCCCTCGGTGTCGCTTCTAAACAACTCTGCCAACTCCAAAGGTAGACAATGCGCCGCTTCCTCTTCTATCGGTACGTCGCTTACGTCAGAGTCATCGTCAGTTGCAGTTCCAATTATTCCAGCCTTTCTGAATCCGGACAGGATGGTTTTGGTTGTCAATGAAGCCCATGCTTTGTCGATCCATCCAATGACATCCAGAAAAGTTGCAATATTATTTGATATTTTACAGCAATGTGTTGTTAATTTCACACATAAGTCGCTCCAGAGTATAAGTCGCACCCCCGGCCAAACTATGAAAAAAACTGCGACTTATAATCCGAAAAATACGGTATATGTTTATGAATATTCCCGTATTTTCTACCAAGTCAAAACATGTTAGATACAACAAACTTCTCTACAAATAGAATATAATAATTTATTTGTATAGGAAATGTCAAACATATTATTTGCTATTAAATATACCTTTTTATTTATAAAGTGTAGCAGAGAAAGTTCCCTGCTTGGAAAACACACCTTTAGAGGTGTGTCCTGGGGATGTGGGGTGCTTGTAAGATGTTTGCATACCCCTTAAAAAGTAGATAGTTGCGTCCCTGCTCGTGATGATGAACTCGATTTATTTCACTTCATATCTGGAGCAAAGGCCAGCAGTTAGTCGTACTGCTATAATGATTGACGTTTATGACTGACCAGTGATTGCATGAGCAGTGCCTGAGATGCCAGCCTTAGTTCAGATAGTCACCTACTAACGTTGTAGAGAGGTGTTTCCCATCGTGCATGCATTATATGTTGCCTAGCCCTCTTTGACCTGCATGCATTTTATTGTTCATACTAGGGCTGGGGATTACGGTCTAAAATCTATATTGCGATATATATTGAATCCCCCTGCGATATCAATGTATATCACAATATATTATTTGGTATGTAAATGATAATAGAACTGTTTTTCAACAGGCTACAAAAGCTGTTTAACAAGGTTAAAATGCTGATACGTAATTATTTTCAAGACAATTGGATTATCTGATTTTTGATCAGATTTATAATTGGATCAACACAGAATGGCAGTGTAACAATATAATTTAGGTATTTTAATTATTTCCTTATTCCGTTTTCATTACATACAAAATTTTAGCAAAGTTAAGTCACAAGTGGGGCAGCACGGTGGAACAGGGGTAGTGCATGTGCCACACAATACGAAGGTCATAAGGAGTGTGTGGAGTTTGCATATTCTCCCCGCGACTGCATGGGTTCCCTCCGGGTACTCCGGCTTCCTCCCACCTCCAAAGACATGCACCTGGGGATAGGTTGATTGGCAACCCAAAATGGCCCTAGTGTGTGAATGTGAGTGTGACTGTTGTCTGTCTATCTGTGTTGGCCCTGCGATGAGGTGGCGACTTGTCCAGGGTGTACCCCGTCTTCCGCCCGAATGCAGCTGTGATAGGCTCCAGCACCCCCGCGACCCCGAAAGGGTCAAAGCGGTAGAAAATGAATGGATGGAAGTCACAAGTGCAAAATAAGTAAACAAGCAAATTCTACTATAACCGTGAGCTCTCTCATTTCAACCCTTTAGTTTTTACACTTAAAGTCCTCTTGTATCCGGGGACTTATTTCCTGAGTTTGTAAACAATAACAAACAAATAGTGATAGTAAAAATATAGATTTAATCACTGTAGTATCAACCATATACAGTACTTATACTTACGAATGTGCCAATCGATCGGCACATCGCGATTTTCATACAAAATGATGTATACATATATTTAATATTAACGTGCATGCCACATTTTTCCGAGGTTTACTTTAAACCAGAGCTGTTAAATATGCGGCCCGCGAACAGGTTTAATTGGGCCCACGAGATGAGTTTTCTAAGTGTAACTGAGCTGTATTTTTAAATGAAAAACTGCTCCTCTCAATGTGTCCACTGGATGTCGCAATAGCAATTTTGTTTGGCAAAAAAATGGTTTATACCAAGGCGGAGCAAGCAAAATGTACACAGTAAAGTGGGGCTGCGGTTCCTCCCCCTCAACCCAACATAAAACCTGTGTTACCGTACTTAACTTACGTATTTTGCTTTGAACACATCGTGCTTTGGCGCCTTCATTTCCACAAAATGTTTTATGAAAGAAGTGAAAAGTGCAAGCAGAGTGCAGAGTGTGCCAACAAAAATAATCCTCCTCCTATTTATTCACCGAAATGAATGAAGAATCACATATCTTTGTGAGCAAGTTTTGTACGTAATGACTATCAATAAAACAAAGCTACGCTCAATGCTCGTGCATAAGTACTTGAATAACATCCTGGAATGGTCTGCCACTCAAGATGTGACACCTGATATTGATGCACTTGTGAAAGCTAAAAGATGCCAGGTTTTTGCAATAAAATAAACAATTGGGTTAGGCCATGTAAAATGCTGCATGAGACACTGCACCTTGATAGAGTTCTTTTGAAAATGATTGTCTTTTGTGGAAATTTAAAGAAAGTGAACAGGGTTTTACTGCAATACAGTCAGTCTCTTAAGTTCATATGTTCCATTTGTTGAAATTGTTCATGCATTGCACAGCTTCTATTTTTTTTATCAATACACAGTGATGCCTGCAAGGCAGGGAGTAACTCAACCCTCTTGAATCGTTTCTACCTCCGTTTGTATAGTTTATGTTTGCACAGGATTAATATGTGGAAATGACAAACGAGGTATTCAATACCTCGAAGAGTTTTTATTAATTATTTATTCTGTATTTTGTTCAATCTCAGATTCGCTGTGATTTACAGTTTTAATGGCTTTGTAGATACACTGAGACTAAGTTTAAGTTAATTGCGTTCATGGTGCTTTTACAGCTGCACCAATTTTTTTCCTCATCGTTTTCAACTAACTTGAAGTGTTTTGTCAAGAGGATTATATGTGATATGTACATTTTCGGAATGTGCTTGTTCCATTTTGGGCAAAGTTAAAACAAGAAAACAATCTGAAGTTTTCGTATTTTTAAGTTATTATGCCATGATTTTATAAACCCGGCCCACGTGGGAATAGATTTTCCTCCATGCGGCCCCTGAGTTAAAATGTGTTTGACACCCCTGCTTTAAACACTTATTTAATTACTTTACATCTGTTTTTTTTACTTTGTACCCAATACGGGTGTTAAAGTACCAGTAGAGTAGAAAAACAAGTTGCCTCTATAGTGAAGCTATTATCATATATACAGTATTTTATTTATAACACCTAAAGACTTTCCAAAGTTTGAGAATAAATAGATATGATGAAAATATCAATCTCTCAGAGATTCTCGAGCAATTTCGAGAGGTAATGAGGAAGCCAGACAGGTCATCGCGTGACGCAGTAGAAGGGAACTTGCAGACTTTTTGAGAGCCAACAACAATTACATTTGGCAAAATTATAATCCAGAACCTTATATTGTTGATCCTGAATATAAGGAGGATGAGCTACAGCACGGTGGAACAGGGGTTAGTGCATGTGCCTCACAATACGAAGGTCCTGAGTAGTCCTGAGTTCAATCCCGGGCTCGGGATCTTTCTGTGTTGAGTTTGCATGTTCTCCCCGTGACTGCGTGGCTTCCTCCCACCTCCAAAGACATGCACCTGGGGATAGGTTGATTGGCAACACTAAATTGGCCCTAGTGTGTGAATGTGAGTGTGAATGTTGTCTGTCTGTCTGTGTTGGCCCTGTGATAAGGTGGCAACTTGTCCAGGGTGTACCCCGCCTTCCGCCCGAATGCAGCTGAGATAAGCTCCAGCACCCCCGCGACCCCAAAAGGGACAAGCGGTAGAAAATGGATGGATGGATGGAGCTACAAGATTTAGAAGCTCAGCTAAACAAATCCAGCTTTAGTGAAACAATAAGCATCATGTAGCAATATCACTAAGTGCTAAACAAAAAATACAAACTACAAACAAATACAACGATAGCTAACTGTACAATATCTGCTCTTACTTCGATGACGACTGATAGGATGTCCATATCTTCCCGTTAAGATGAACAATGAATCATGATGCACACAAAGGGTTAACAAGGAATCAAATCAAATCAAACGTTATTTATAAAGCGCTTATCATACATAAAATAAATGCAATG
The DNA here is from genome assembly GCF_033978685.3 of Nerophis lumbriciformis. Lineage (NCBI taxonomy): Eukaryota > Metazoa > Chordata > Actinopteri > Syngnathiformes > Syngnathidae > Nerophis > Nerophis lumbriciformis. The sequence goes on from NC_084556.2 coordinate 41,106,890, forward strand.
CAAGGTGCTTTACAGACTTAAAAACAATACCCCAATGACCCAGATCCCCCATTATCACACACACACACACACACACACACACGCACACACTGATGTGCACATATATGAACAAATGAATGCTGAGTACAGAGGAGACATGTGAGTAAACATATATCACAGGAGCCATCTGCACCAGGAGGTCATCAGACCATGGCCACCAGGACGCAGACACAAAGCGCCCCCACAGCACGGCCAATAACCCGTGACTGATGCAGATGGCTCCCTCTGAGGAACGCTGGAAAGTAAAATTAATATAACCTGTAAAATAGTTCGAACAATGAGTAGAGAAGAAGGATAAAATACAAGTAAGACATATGAAGATAATAACTAATTAAATATATGATAAATAAATAGAACTAAATACAATCTATCTTTGGTTGTGTGTGTTTGTCTCCATCTCTAGGTATACATTGTATGTCACAGATGAACAGCTTCTAGGTTCAAGGCTAAATCATCCTAAAATTATCCAGATGAGAGGCATGATTTTGAATCTAGAATTACTTTGACGAGCCGAAACGCGATGATACGGGAGCAGCAGGACATCGATGCCGGCCGGCTAACAGTCAAGGCAGCAAAGGGCTAATTAGCTGTCTGTATCATTGTGCCGCTAATAAATAGTTTGTCCACGTTAGCGCTTATAATAGTACTTTATTGATTCCTTTAGGAGAGTTCCCTCGGGAAAATTTAAATTCCAGCAGCAGTGTACAAAATTGTAAAAAGTAAATAATGGGGGTATAAATGGAAACAAAATAGAAAAATATTACAATAGAATAAAAATAAAAAGCAACAATGAGAATAAAAATATAACAGTAAAATAAGAATATAACAAGAGAAACTAGGCAGTAGTGAATATATTTATAATAATAAAGTATTATATTTATAATAATAACATTGCTAATATTTGGTTAATATTCAAATCACGATATGTATAAAGAGTATTGTTTGCGGGTTTGGGTGGTTATTTCAAAGGTTCTGTGGGCAAAATAGAGATTGTTAGTGGACTTTTTGTGTATTTATTTATTTACCACTAAGAAAGCATAAAAAAAGAAGAAACGGTGTTCATGTCTTGTATAGGGATTGTGAATTATAGACAGCTCATATCTCTCAAATGTTTGCGTATTTCCAGATCTGTTACCGTAGTCATAGTGCAGAAGCGTTCCCATTGTGACCTCAATCTCCGGAAATAGCCAAAAATATTCGGAGCAGAATATTCAAAATGGCTGACTTAATTTTTTGAATTTTGTGATGTTTAAACGGTATTTTTACATATTTTGCAGATTGCAAATAAGATTGGATATGGTTTAATGGATACAATAAAACATAATTAAGCATATAAAGTCAACTTGTTTTTCCACACTACTGGTACTTTAAGATAGTGTTTTGGTTTTATTATTTATCTATACATAGTGCAATTGTTACTGCACAATATGTATTGTTTATTAATCATTTTTAGTTTTTTATTATGTTACCTCTGTTACTGTATGTGAAAATCTGCACTACAACCACATAATTTCCCCATTGTAGGATAAATTTAAAAAGTCTATACTAAATTAGATTTCTCTCTTTTCACTTTGACTGTAGTTTGAAAAAAAATTTTTTTTAATTTATTTATTAATTTTATTTTATTTTTACAAATGAACACTTTTAACCACTACATGCTTTTCTTAATGGTCTCTCGTCTTTTTCAGGTTATGTACGGTGCTTTAGTAGCTTGTCTGGTGATGCGATCTGTCTTTATAGTTACATGGTGAGTTTGCTAACACAACATTTCATTCAGTCTTTGGACAAAAATGTTTTCTCTTTTTTTAATTGTAGCTTTCCCTCAATTTTTTTTTTTAGTTAGGTTTTTAAATATATGAAATTCCATGTAATTGCTATTTTAATGAATAAAGAATAATGTTCAAGGACACAAAATGATTTAATTTTGTGAAAAAATTGCAATAACGATGTAATAATAATACAACTTTTGTTTCACTTTTAGGATGTATACATGGTTGCGGCCTTTGTGTTACACTTCCCTGGGTGTGTTCATGCTAGGGTTTTTCCTGTGGAACATTGACAATGTCTTTTGCGACTCAATAAGGTATTTATAAAGTTTTTGTTCATTTCTAAATGTTATAAAGTGATAAAAAATTTTTTTTGATGGAGTCAAAGTCAAAGTTATTTTTCATTACACACTTTGGAAAATATATAGTCAATTTAAAAATCCATACATTTTCTACCGCTTGTCCCTTTCGGGGTCGCAGGGGGTGCTGGAGCCTATGTATTCTGTGTAATTGGATGGATTTGTTTTCTCTGTCATTGTAGAGCCAGTAGGCAAACACTTCCCCCTGGTGTTGGAGTGCTAACACAGTTCCATGCCTGGTGGCACATCTTCACAGGCTTGGGGTCCTACCTGCACATACTTCTTAGGTAATTACACATTACCTCTACACTGGTACCTCGGTTTGCATCAAGTGTTCATGATTAATGCGGTAATTTTTTTGTGATTGATCACAAGTTAACTCGTTGATTATGACAGCCCTAGTTAAAAATACGTTACAACCTTAAGATATTTTGTTTCCTCCTTATTTTTGTACCTATGAAAAATATATTTTTTGTATATTCTTTGTTGGCACACTTAATTTTGTAATGTTTGAACCTGCAATAACCGAGATAGTGTACCAAAACTGTCCTCAAAAAACTGTACTCATACTCGTGTTATGACTTTTTTGATATTGTACTGTTACACCCAATGTGACCCATGTCCCTGTATTGACATTTACTGCTAAACTCTCAACTGCATCACTTCCTCCAAAGAACAGGCAGGAGTTGTTGGTCCACAATTTTAATGCAACAAGGTGTCAAACAGAAATCTGAACAGCCGATATGGGCATCTACATCAACTATATGATTTGCCTGAGAAGCTGGACAGGACACAAAAAAAAAAACAGAAAGCCCTGAAAAATTATAAAGCCATATAGTTACCAAATCAAAACAATCCGGACCAAAGCAGATCAGTGTATGGCATCACATACTATATTCAGCAGGAACTCAAATTGGACTATCGTGTTTTGTTCTTACAGTAAAATGCTTTAATTGCCACAATGATCACAGATAAACATTTTAGCACTCAAATAAAAAATACACTTTACCCATTGCCACTGAAAGGGCTAGAAAGGAGATGAAGGATTGGATGGAAAATTAAAAACTCTGCTTAATCAGCTGTTGACATATAGCAAATAAAGACATTTCGTATACTTAATTTCCTGTTGCTGCTTATTGGCTGAACACTAACATATGGAATGACCTCTAGTGGCCTGGAAGAAAACAAAATTACATAAATTCCAATTCAATTACAGTGATACCTCAAATTAAGAGTGTTATGACATAAGAGCTTTCTTTTGGCTTATTGTTATGCCTGAAGTTGAGAGCAAAAATGTAAGTTACAATCATCCCCACCATTAGTTGGAAAAGCAAATGTCACAATAAACACTGTAAAATACAACCAAAGCATCCGGTCTTACTAGCTAGTTTTGGCTTATAGCTAGAGATGGGCATAATGTTGTTTTTCTAAACATGGGAAGTAAGAAAGTGAGTGATAAGGCGACATTGATTTCTAGATACAAGTGCTTTGAGTTAAGTGTTCCATCACAGATCCAATTAAGCTAGTAAAGTGAGGCATACTGTATATTAGGGCTGCAACTAAGGATTCATTTGATCATCGATTAATCTGTCGATTATTACTTCGATTGTTTAATTAATAATCGGATAAAAGAGACAAACTACATTTCTATCCTTTCCAGTATTTTTTTGGAAAAAAACAGCATACTGGCACCATACTTATTTTGATTATTGTTTCTCAGCTGTTTGTACATGTTGCAGTTTATAAATAAAGGTTTATAAAAAATTTAAAAAAATTAAAAATAGCCTCTGCGCATAGCATAGATCCAACGAATCGATGGCTAAATTAATCGCCAACTATTTTTATAATCGATTTTAATTGATTTAATCGATTAGTTGTTGCAGCCCTACTGTATATATTTAGTATTTTCATTGATACTAGATAATTTATATATTTACTGTTCACAATTTACTATGATGACACACGTTCAAGCACGTTCAACTGAAATGTTTTTTTTCCTCATTTAGTTTGCAAATCAGATCAACTTACCTCAAGCACCGACCAAAAGTAAAGGTATGTATTTCATTTTTATAGTTATATACTTAAACATTCTGTCTTTTTAAAACAACGCCTTTATTTAGTTTTTATGTGGCGTTTGGCCCACTCTGCACATTGAGCCACAAAAGACAAGCTGAAATGAAGGACCTCCCAAGGGATGGTGACCCATCACCTTGAGGACCAACCATTGCCCCTCGTCTTCAGCTACGGGGATGTGTGCACCCCATAAGCCCTGGACTAATGGAGGACAGTAAGGCACTGACACTACTTTTATTGGAAACTTCCTTTTTTTTAAACCCATAATCATTTATTAGATCAGCTTTCCAGTGATTTGCTTATTGTTAATGCCAAATTATTAGGTTCAATTGTGTGTTACTGATGCTCATAAACACCTGTAATGGAAATTCTTTATCTAGGATAAGGAGAAGAGAAAATACAGTGAATCTGCATTACCTTCACTGGCGTTAGTGCTAGAGCTCCCTTGGACAGACAGAACCCCCACATCCTTCACAAAACACAAATTATTGAGCAATTAAGTTTGCATGTTCTCCCGTGACTGCGTGGGTTCCCGCCAGATACTCCGGCTTCCTCCCACCTCTAAAGACATGCACCTGGGAATAGGTTGATTGGCAACACTAAATTGGCCCTAGTGTGTGAATGTGAGTTTGAATGTTGTCTGTCTATCTGTGTTGGCCCTGCGATGAGGTGGCGACTTGTCCAGGGTGTATCCCGCCTTCTGCCCGAATGCAGCTTCTTTTTTTTTTTAAATACCACTCCACTACAATTTAAAGACATCATGAGTCCATTCCATAGGTTAGTGTTTTTCTTACCTACCATTATTCACTGTTTGACTAATTTCACTTTATCAAACCGTTCCACACTACAGAATAATAAAAGTATGTACTACGATTCTGGCTAATACTGTATCAAATTAATATCAGCCAGTATTCAAGACTCCAATATTGGTATCGGATCGGAAATTCAAAGTTGTATCAAGACAGAATGTAGTCCAAAATAGTACAGTGGTTTTATGAAGTAATGTAATAGTTAAGTACAGCATTTACCTTGGAGAGTAGACCTATACAGTATCTCCTTTCAGCTGCTTCTCCGTCAAACACACCATCAGCAGCTTCCCATATTTTAATAGATAAATGTCAACGTGTAAATATTATTTTAACGTCCTCGGCTGGCGTCATGGACTCAATTTGCTTCAGTATGGTACAGGCTTGAAGATCAACGCTAAGTTAGCCAGCTACACGCTCCGTCATGTTTTTGATGATTTCTGTCTTTAAAGGGGAACATTATCACCAGACCTATGTACCGTAAGCGTCAATATATACCTTATGTTGCAGAAAAAAGACCATATATTTTTTAACCGATTTCCGAACTCTAAATGGGTGAATTTTGGCGAATTAAACGCCTTTCTATTATTCGCTCTTGTGTGACGTCACATCGGGAAGCAATCCGCCATTTTCTCAAACACATTACAAACACCGAGTCAAATCAGCTCTGTTATTTTCCGCTTTTTTGACTGTTTTCCGTAATTGGAGACATCATGCCTCGTCGGTGTGTTGTCGGAGGGTGTAACAACACAAACAGGGATGGATTCAAGTTGCACCAGTGGCCCAAAGATGCGAAAGTGGCAAGAAATTGGACGTTTGTTCCACACACTTTACCGACGAAAGCTATGCTACGACAGAGATGGCAAGAATGTGTGGATATCCTGCGACACTCAAAGCAGATGCATTTCCAACTGGACTGGACAGATCAGCTTTCAGGAAAAGAGATCGGATGAGGGTATGTCTACAGAATATATTAATTGATGAAAACTGGGCTGTCTGCACTCTCAAAGTGCATGTTGTTGCCAAATGTATTTCATATGCTGTAAACCTAGTTCATAGTTGTTAGTTTTCTTTAATGCCAAACAAACACATACCAATCGTTGGTTAGAAGGCGATCGCCGAATTCGTCCTCGCTTTCTCCCGTGTCGCTGACTGTCGTGTCGTTTTCGTCGGTTTCGCTTGCATACGGTTCAAACCGATATGGCTCAATAGCTTCAGTTTCTTCTTCAATTTCGTTTTCGCTACCTGCCTCACACTACCACCATCCGTTTCAATACATACGTAATCTGTTGAATCGCTTAAGCCGCTGAAATCCGAGTCTGAATCCGAGCTAATGTCGCTATACCTTGCTGTTCTATGCGCCATGTTTGTTTGTATTGGCATCACTATGTGACGTCACAGGAAAATGGACGGGTGTATATAACGATGGTTAAAATCAGGCACTTTGAAGCTTTTTTTAGGGATATTGCGTGATGGGTAAAATTTTGAAAAAAAACTTCAAAAAATAAAACAAGCCACTGGGAACTGATTTTTAATGGTTTTAACCATTCTGAAATTGTGATAATGTTCCCCTTTAATTAAATTAATATCATCAACTTCTTCTTCTCAGCACTGTCCTTCACTCTCATGTTCCTACTTCTCATGCTTGAAAAAAACAGTTATGTCCAGTAAGACCGGGTGTTTTGGTCAGATCTTACAGTGTTCATTCACTGTGACTTGCACTACACCACTTAGTGGTGGGGGACTAAAAATTTTGCTCGCAATCTAAAGCATAACAAATAGCCAAGAGATGGCTCTTATCTTGAAGAACTTGTGAGCTTAGGTTTGTGTTTTTTTTAAACAAATATTACCCTTTAATTGCCAATGTTCTTTTTAGAGACACACATGAACCAACTACTGTACTTTATTTTACTCACATGTACACCACTCACCAACGTAAGTTTTGGCTATTGAACTTTGGGGTGATATTATATATTATATTTACAGATGAGCTTTGGTTTTTACACAACTTGCGGTTCTCAAACAAGGAAGTAAACGGCAAAATGGACACGGGTGTGTGTGCGTGTGTGCGTGCGTGCGTGCGTGCGTGCGATCCATGGATAGATCAATAAATGTCTCGGTTCAATTAGAACTGGTATTTAAAAGAAAACTGCACTTTTTTTCCATTATCCACAATCCTCATGTGAGACAAGAACACACAAGTCTTTGCCTTTTCTGTGCATTTTAAATAGCAAAAAACCTCTAGTGTGAGGCGGCTCACATTGCAGGTAATAAGACTCGTCTATTCCGCCTACAAAGCGCTCCAAAAACAGCCAACAATGCTTTATTTACATGATGTGACCTGCATATTAACCAAGATATAGCAACATTGTTATTATAAGAGCTTTTATATTTTCTGGCATAGTGACACATTGCCTTGCTCACACTGCTCCTCCAACCTCTTCTAGCTACTAGCGAGCTTGAGCTGCTAATAACGTTGGTTGAAACTCTCCATTAATAAAAGCAATTTGAGCTGCTTTTGCTGCTGTAATAACCTTTTGAGTTAGTACAATTTCAAGATAGATTATAAATCATACACCTCATCTGTATAGTAGAAGGGTGTTGCACCAAGTTGGTCAATTTTGAAAGTTCACACGTGACCAACTCGATATTACTGTAAATGGCTCAACAAATGTAACACAGCGTAAAGCCGACAACATCACTAGAAAGCATTTTTTATGAGGATTATTCTGAATTTAGCAGCTCAAGGAGAGCACAAGTGCTGAAAGATACAAACATCCCATCAGTCGACATTGTAAGTCATTGTTTTAAGTTCCTCTTTAAAATGTTAGGTAAAAGGGCTACATGATAACGCTCCAAAGCTCTCGCCAAGTCTGCTATTAATGGTAGCAAACATTGAAAGTGCTCTCTATGTTGTTGTTGTTGACAGAAATAGTGTTCGTTGCTATGCGCTCTGTGAAAACGATGTACCCAGGAAAGAAGTATTGGTAATGCTTAAATGAGTAAAATACTATATATATTAATATATGAATGTGCCTGTTACTACATTACATCATATCCCTATTACCCGCATTGTTTGCCCCCTCTTGCTAGCAATGTTTCACCATTTAGAATGCACAGAAAAGGGAAAGTATGTGTTCTTGTCTCACTTAAAGTTTGGGGATGACCAAAAAATAGTGTAGTTCCTCTTAGAACATCCTTTTCATCATGCGGTTCACATTTTGACATCACAACACCGAACAATTGATCAACTGTACCTCACCATTCAAACATGCTGTACTTAGAGGGAAGTATTAGGTTAGAACAAGGTTGTGTATTTTTAAATGAAAAAATTATTGAGACTTTTGCCGTTCAGCACCTTGCTAAAGAACAGCGACTTGTGTAATTGCTGCTGAAACATTGAAGAGTTGGGCAAGTCTAGCGAGGGTTAAATGACCACAATACAGCGGTGCAGCAACTTGATTTGTTTGTCTTATTTCTCCGCTTGTGCAACCATGCATGACACTGCCACTAGATGGCGTACATGCCAACCCTGCCATGAAAGTTGACCTTCCTCATCCATGAATTTAATGATCTAATGAAGGTTTTGATTTTATTGTCTATGTGATGAAAAAGGGAACCTGTGTGAAACATACAGTAAGGTTGTTTTTTTTAACTTAATGTGGCACATTTAGTGCCAGTGACTATTTCTGAACATACTTTGTTTTTTCAAACAAGTATTACCATATTTCATATGTTTGTGCCTGGAATGTTCATCACCTCTTGTGTAAATGATACGCAGTTTTTCAAATGTGTGCCTTATTTGGTGGTATGCAAGTTAATCCATGCTGCCTTATTTGTTCACATGAAAATGACTTTGTGTAGGACATTACAAGAATTTGTGCTTCTACTGTATGTTGTACTACTGATCACATGTTATAGTAACATTATATGTCTTAACATCAACATTTACACGTGTATTCCAATATTTCATGTTGTGTGTATGAAATAATAAATGTCATGAATTGTAAACCAGTGTTTGACGCTATTTTGCCCAGCAATTCTGCAAAAAGTTTGGTCAACTTGATGGTCGCAGCTATGACCATGAGTCGTGTTGATAGCATGGCGTGTCTTGCCTTGTCTTTTCACATCGCTCACACCAAAGCAGGTGTGCCAAATCTGGCCCGTGTATGGGTGGCTTCCTTAACTGAATACATATTCATACTGACCCTGTTTCAAGCTCAAACAATCATTGATGGGTAACTAGTTGTCATATATCCAGGGCTGCCACTCCCTATACGCAAATCACGATATTGCCCCGCGAGACATCGGGTGTCACATTCTGCGTGAATAGATGGATGTAAAATGCCAATTAATGAATGACAAGAGGCTTCCTATACAATTTTACTGCAATTGTATTATACATTATTTATTGAACAATTATTTTCCATTGAAATAATGTTTGTAAAAAACAGCTATCAAATTAAATACAAGTTTTACTGGAATATAAAAAAAGTGGAAAAAAAAGGTTCCGGTGAGGGGCATCCTGATAGAATTCTGCTTAGGGCCCCAATTTAGCCAGAAGCGGGCCTTCATCTATCCATGTTATTTGCACTGATCAAAATTAATTTTATGATTTACATTTAGCGATTTGTCTTTCACGCTTAAAATCTAAGAGTTTTGGCCAATTAGCACATTTTTCTTTTGGCCCTTGGGGGAAGATTTTGGACACCCCTGTGCCAAAGGCTCACCAATGTCATGTGGAGCTGATAATGTGGAAGACAAACTCTGGACAGCTGTTGATAGCAGTCTTGTTAGCATTAAGTGGCATCTTTCAACATTGCTCACGTCAAAGGCTCACCAATTCGTAAATGTGTTATTGATGAGGCAGGGGGTGGTTAAGTGCTTAAAAAAGTTGTTCTTTTAAAACTTGGTCAACTTGATTATCGCCGTGTTGTTGGCATTGTTCCGGAAACGGAAGTCACGCTTAGTATCTTTATAGATCGCCACAACATAATAGAAAATAAGACTGCACTGCAATATAAATATGATACATTTATGAGCCATAAATAAAGTTTAATTCAATATTTTAATTTTATCCAAGATTATGTAGAAATATGCTTCAGCAAAAATCTTGGATGATTTGGCGAGGGACGACCGTATTCTGGACCCATTCCATCCCATGTGATGTCATTCCCTGTGAGGCTACAACGAACAAATTGATAAGAACTGCACACTGATTTAAAGTTTTGAGACTATTTTGGCAGATCTCGAATATCGTGTGGAAAGAAAACAAGCTAACATTTGCCGATGATGCAAGACATGCTAAACGTAGCTAACGCAGAAACTTAAGACAGACAAAATGGTCCGACTTTTGTCATAAGGAATGCATAGGAGGAGGTTGTGGAAGAGAGCCAGGATTAAGGTAATGTCCGAAAAGTAAGTTGAATGACATAATAGACATGTTCAACAACATGGAAGACAGGTTGAATGAAATAGGAATAGGAGGCAAGTACACAATATGAACTTATTGTCAACACATTAAAGAAGTCACGTAGCAGTTAATAAAGTTCAACAAATCAAAACAAGGTGGCATTGCTGCGACTGAAAGAAACAAATGTTTACACTCATGGCCAAAAGTTTTGAGAGTGACCTAAATTGTGTATCATAAACTTTTGCTGCTTCGTTTTATTACAGAAGACACAAATACTTAGGAAGGAGAATTTTTGAAACATCGGTCAGGCTTGCTACTCACCGTTTGCTCATGTACCGTATTTTCCGCACCATTAGCCGCACCTAAAAACCACAAATTTACTCAAAAGCTGACAGTGCGGCTTTTAACCCGGTGCGCTTTATATATGGATAAATATTAAGATTCATTTTCATAAAGTTTCGATCTCGCAACTTAGGTAAACAGCCGCCATCTTTTTTCCCGGTAGAACAGGAAGCGCTTCTTCTTCTACTGTAAGCAACCACCCGCCCCCGGAAGAAGAAGAAAAAACGCGCGGATATCACCGTACGTTTCATTTCCTGTTTACATCTGTAAAGACCACAAAATGGCTCCTACTAAGCGACAAGGATCCGGTTCATGAAATGACGCAATCTCTCCATCCGCACACGGATTACTACCGTATTTCACAGCAACTGATATTCCTGTGAACCGCACTGTGGAACGGGAGCACGTACGGTGAATATTCGCACCACAGGGAATGAGAAGTCATCCTTCACTGTGGTTCTAGCTTGCCATGCTAACTTCCACCCATGGTGATATTCAAAAGGAAGACCTTGCCAAAAGAGACCTTTCCAGCCGGCGTCATCATAAAAGCTAACTCGAAGGGATGGATGAAGAAAAGATGAGCGAGTGGTTAAGGTAAGTTTAAGTTTACGCGAAGAGGCCGGGTGGCTTTTTTCACGCAGCTCTGTCCATGTTGATATACGTATGTTTGTGATTGCACATTTGCGTACATTTTGGGAGTGAACAGAGTTGTTAGAACGCTGGTTTTTAATATATTATTAAAGTTTGACTGACCTATCTGACTGTTTTTTTGACATTCCTTTAGCGCAGTTAGATGCGGCTTACAACACGGGGCGGCTTATTGGTGGACAAAGTTTTGAAATATGCCGTTCATTGAAGGCGCGGCTTTTAACCCAGGGCGCCTTATGGTGCGGAAAATACGGTATGTCTTATCCTGTGTTATTTCTAGTTCCTTCTTCCTGTGTTTTTGAATCACTTCCTGTCCTGTTGCCCTTGTTTTGTTAGTATTTCCTGTTTGTTCTCTGCGTTTTGAAGCACCTTTACTTTACTATGAGTAGCTGTGCAGCTGGGGAGGCACAGCAACTTCCTGCTCCAGTGAGGTCATCCATGACACCGCTACCATGCCTCTCTTATTGGATGACCTCATCAAGGAAGTCGCTACCATTAAGTCTTCGTGCTTCGGTGAGGTCGTCCACAATGCTACAATGTCTCCCTGCTGGGATGGCCTCAACGACGTCGCTACCAGTACTCCCTTCTGCTCCAGTGAGTTTGTCCAGCATGCCAACACCTTTCCGCCTGTCCTGCAGACGCCGCCGTCCTCTCCAGTAGGTCTGCCACAGTCGCCGCCGTCTTCTCCAGTGGATCTGCCGCTGTCGCCGCCGTCTTCTCCAGTGGGTCTGCCGCTGTCGCCGCCGTCTTCTCCAGTGGGTCTGCCGCTGTCGCCGTCGTCTTCTCCAGTGAGTCTGCCGCTGTCGCCGCCGTCTTCTCCAGTGGGTCTGCCGCTGCCGCCGCCGTCTTCTCCAGTGGGTCTGCCGCTGTCGCCGCCGTCTTCTCCAGTGGGTCTGTTGCAGTCACCGCCGTCTTCTCCAGTGGGTCTGCCGCTGCCGCCGCCGTCTTCTCCAGTGGGTCTGTTGCAGTCGCCGCCGTCTTCTCCAGTGAGTCTGCCGCAGTCGCCGCCGTCTTCTCCAGTGAGTCTGCCGCTGTCGCCGCCGTCTTCTCCAGTGGGTCTGCCGCTGTCGCCGCCGTCTTCTCCAGTGGGTCTGTTGCAGTCGCCGCCGTCTTCTCCAGTGAGTCTGCCGCAGTCGCCGCCGTCTTCTCCAGTGAGTCTGCCGCAGTCGCCGCCGTCTTCTCCAGTGAGTCTGCCGCCGTCTTCTCCAGTGGGTCTGCCGCTGTCGCCGCCGTCTTCTCTAGTGGGTCTGCCGCTGTCGCCGCCGTCTTCTCCAGTGGGTCTGTTGCAGTCGCCGCCGTCTTTTCCAGTGAGTCTGCCGCAGTCGCCGCCGTCTTCTCCAGTGAGTCTGCCGCTGTCGCCGCCGTCTTCTCCAGTGGGTCTGCCGCTGTCGCCGCCGTCTTCTCCAGTGGGTCTGTTGCAGTCGCCGCCGTCTTCTCCAGTGAGTCTGCCGCAGTCGCCGCCGTCTTCTCCAGTGAGTCTGCCGCTGTCGCCGCCGTCTTCTCCAGTGGGTCTGCCGCAGTCGCCGCCGTTTTCTCCAGTGAGTCTGCCGCTGTCGCAGCAGTCTTCTCCAGTGTGTCTGCCGCAGTCTCCGCCGTCTTTTCCAGTGTGTCTGCCGCAGTCGTCGCCGTCATCGCCATCTGCTCCAGTGGGTCTGCCGCGGTCGCCACCATCCTCTCAAGTGGGTCTGCCGCAGTCGCCGCCATCCTCTCAAGTGGGTCTGCCGCAGTCGCCGCCATCCTCTCAAGTGGGTCTGCCGCAGTCGCCGCCATCCTCTCAAGTGGGTCTGCCGCAGTCGCCGCCATCCTCTCAAGTGGGTCTGCCGCAGTCGCCGCCTTCTCCAGTGAGTCTGCCGCTGTCGCCGCCGTCTTCTCCAGTGGGTCTGCCGCTGTCGCCGCCGTCTTCTCCAGTGGGTTTGCCGCTGTCGCCGCCGTCTTCTCCAGTGGGTCTGTTGCAGTCGCCGCCGTCTTCTCCAGTGAGTCTGCCGCTGTCGCCGCCGTCTTCTCCAGTGGGTCTGCCGCTGTCGCCGCCGTCTTCTCCAGTGGGTCTGCCGCTATCGCCGCCGTCTTCTCCAGTGGGTCTGTTGCAGTCGCCGCCGTCTTCTCCAGTGAGTCTGCCGCAGTCGCCGCCGTCTTCTCCAGTGAGTCTGCCGCTGTCGCCGCCGTCTTCTCCAGTGGGTCTGCCGCTGTCGCAGCAGTCTTCTCCAGTGTGTCTGCCGCAGTCTCCGCCGTCTTCTCCAGTGTGTCTGCCGCAGTCGCCGCCGTCGTCGCCATCTGCTCCAGTGGGTCTGCCGCGGTCGCCACCATCCTCTCAAGTGGGTCTGCCGCAGTCGCCGCCATCCTCTCAAGTGGGTCTGCCGCAGTCGCCGCCATCCTCTCAAGTGGGTCTGCCGCAGTCGCCGCCATCCTCTCCAGTGGGTCTGCCGCAGTCGCCGCCAACCTCTCAAGTGGGTCTGCCGCAGTCGCCGCCATCCTTTCCAGTGGGTCTGCCGCGTCCACCAGCCTGGTTTCCAGTGGGTCTCCCACAGTCGCCACCCGTTGGTTGTTGTGTCAGTAGAAATGTTCACATGCCACTCTGCCTCAGCATGGTGGCAGCAAGCTAGTCAGAATTGTCTGCCTGGCTTCTGGTAATCAGACTGCAAATGTGGCTTTTTGCCGTAGCAAAAAAAAATAACAATGAAAAGTTTGGAGATTGATTTTGTGTGAATGTTGTCCGTCTATCTATGATGAGGTGACGACTTGTCCAGGGTGTACTCTGCCTTACACCCAACTGCAGCTCGAATAGGTTCCAGCGCCCGCGACCCCAAAAGGGACAAGTAGTAGAAAATGGATGGAAACTACATGTTGCTATCACGTCATGCTAACTTGATATTATTAAGTTTCATTTAACCAGTGATCGGCATTAACAAGCTACATGTAGCAAAGCTATGTAGCTTAACTGCATTTTCCAGTAGATTGGCGGTAGTTTAGCTACTTTAACGAGTAGCTTTTCCTGTGGCTTAGCTACTTTTAGACCCATGTAGCTAGGTAGCTTATATCAAAGCTAGAAAGAGAGAAAATGGACTGCGAATCCAGACAAAGAAAAAATCACGAATCACCCTGTAAATTTTCAGAAAAAAAATCTGTACATTAGTCTGCAGTTCAAAAGGGGGTGTTCACACTTTGGAGAGTGAAGTGAATTTTATTTATATAGCATGTTTTCTCCAGAGACTTACAGCGCTTTAAATAGTGAAACCAATTATCTACATCTTTAAGCTACATTTAAACCAGTGTAGATGGCACTGGGAGCAGGTGGGTAAAGTGGCTTGCCCAAAAACACGACAGCAGTGACTAGGATGGCGGGAGCGGGAGTCAAACCTGGAAACCTCAAGTTGCTGCCACAGCCACGCTACCAACCGAGCCAGGTGGATTGACATTAATCATGGCTACAACACGAGAGATGTTAATTGAAACAAAGTAGAGAATGAAAAACAAATAGGTGGAAACTGCAGTCACCGTCTGTGACCGAACTATAAAACATCGCAAGAAGGTAACAGAAAAAAACAAGCTTCCAATGGGCTAAGGAAAACCAATCGTGGAATATGGATGAATCGATTAAAGTCATATTCAGTGATGAATCGTGAATCTTCATTGGGCAAAGTGATGACAGTGGAACTTTTGTTTGGTGGCCTTCCAATGGGATTTATGAAGCCGACTGCCTGAACACTTATATTGAAATGTATATTTACATTTTGGACACTTTTCTTATACATTAATCGAAAGAATGTTTAGGGATGATTTAATTTTTCTATATGATAATGCATCCTGGCGTCGAGAAAAAACTAATAACATTCCTTGAAGAAAGCTACATAAAGCTAATGTTATGGCCTGCAAATAGTCTGCATCTCAATCCAATTAAAAATCAATGGTGGAAATTGAAGAAAATTGTTCATGACACCGTTGACATGACTCCAACCTGCAAAGCTGAGAACAGCAATCAGAAAGTTGGAGCAAGATTAATGTGTTTGGCACTCATTAAAGACGCTGTTTGCAACATTTGCACAGATGTTTAGAGGGCACCAACTTTCCAATAAAGCTTGTCAGTGTTCTGAAAATTACTTTTAAAAAGTAATTAATTATTACTTTACCAAAAAAGTATTTGAATTACTAACGGAATTACTCTTTAATAAATGTAATTCATTACTAAGGAAAGTAATGTATACATTTTTTTTTTTAAACTAACACTTTAAATATCTGGCATATGCATTTGAGAGATGTTTAATATGAGATCACAGTGTGCGGAGTCTACTTTTTTAAAGGCAGTGCCTGTTGCCTAGCAACGCATGACGTCATCGAGGGTTTAAACGGAGCTGTGTTTGGTAGCTTTAGCAGTTAGCAGCGGCAATGTGTCGCCTCTGATGCCAGCTTTTTTTAATAATTTCACCGGATTCTGCTTAATAAAGAGATTGACTGTGCTTCCCTGGTTGTCATATCTTGTTGTCAACAAACGGGGTATGTTTTGGATGGCAAATTTGTCACTTCAATCATTAATTTGTTCAATATTCCCATTGTGTACGTGTGTATGTTGTCTGCCATGGTGTCTCTTTCTATTTGATATCAAGTTCCTCTTTCTATTTGATATCAACTTCAATGCAAAACTCGCGAGAGCGTACGTGACGTAGGAAAAAAAACAGCCAAGCGGATCACAAGGCTGTCAGACAATTCTGATTAATTCAGACATCCGCCAAAATTAAACTAAGGCAAAAAATATAAAACATTGAAATTTCAAAATCTGGAGGCACTCAAAGACTATATTGAAGAGTGCTTCGATCGTCTCGTCATGGAAAAGCCCTCAAAGACGCCAACATCGAAAAGGAGCCGCCTGGAAGACTCACCTGACTGCGTGTCACCGCCGGGTTCAAGCTTCACTGATATCTTAGATTCCATTGACAAGAGGCTGATTTGTTTGGATGGCTGCATCGCACTTGTCGAAGTGCTCCACAAGGAGTTCCAAGCCATCCGAAAGAGTTTGCACTTCGGACAACAACAGTTCATCTTTCTCACCCAAGAGACCACTGCTCTTCGTGAGTCTGTAAATTCCCTCACCGACGGAGTGGCACAACACACCCGGAAAAATAAGACCATGCAGGAGACGATGCTGGACCTCTAGGTGAGAAGCATGAGGGCACAATTGTTTTCGCGGGAATACCGGAAATGGCAGAGAAAGATCTAGAGGAAACCATGAAGTGCTTCATGGAACACCGCTCAAGCTTCCAGCGGACTCCATCAGGAACATCACCTTCCACCGCGTCGACCGGCATGGAGCCAAAAAGCTGGAGAATAGGAGGCCGAGACCCATTGTGGCCAAATTTGAGCACTTCTAGCAGAAGGAACAGGTGAAGGGCCGGGGCCGAGAGCTGAAAGGATCCAACTTCAGCATTAACGACCAGTTCCCCAAGGACATCCTTGACAGACGCTGTTCCCGCTTCGTAAGAAGTTTATCGCCGAAGAATGTCGCGCTGTCATCGCGGTGGATAAACCTTTTATCAACGGTTAACTTTACCATGATCCGGAAGCTACGCCCTGCCTGTATTATTAACCTCTGAAACTCGGTAAATGTGAAATGTAAATTATGCTTCATTCCCTCTTTCTTTTTTACTTTTTTTCCTCTCTCACAATACGCCTGTGTGTCATGATAGCGCTCACGTAAACACCAACCGTTCTCTCTCTCTTTCGGAGAATCATTAGCTATGTTTATTGTTTTTCTTTCTCGTTTTCCTGTTTATCTGACTTATTTCACTACTTGTCGAATCCACCACTCTTTTCTTTTTTCTGTTCTATTTATGTTATGTTTTTTGTTTTTCCCTTTCTATTTCTTCACGTGTTATGTGTCCCCGTGTCATTGTCAGCATGTATCACCGTTAAATTACACACACTCACAATTCTCTGCTAATACATGCACAACACCCTTTACATATTTACTCACTTTGCACACATCAATATATGCATGATAGGCTTACATTTAGATACAGATGTGCATTACTTACACAAAAGTATATACATATATCCACACACTTAGTTACAGTCTAGTTTAGTATGTCCACTTTACAGTGTTGTATATTATCGTGTCACTCTCCCAGGACAGAGTGACTGTGTGATGGTTGATGAGCCAAGAAGACGCTAACGAGGAATCGTTGAACAAAAAGCTTTATTTGTTTCCGCGAGCCTCCGACTGGGACTGCAGCTTCCAGGAGAAAGTGTATGGGCCTAATTACTTTTCTGCTGTCCTCTCGAACCACTGTCCGTAAATACCCCTTGCACAAAGACCCCCACTCTTCATAACTCTAGCCTTGGAGCCGCCCAGTCTTGACAAAGCCCAGTTTGTTGTTTGGCCAGTCAACCTATTTCCTGACCTCTTTCCTCTGATCAGTTTGAGTCGGGTGACCTCCGACACCTATCCTCTACTCCGACTTGTGGGGGCTCCTACCAGATGTCACTAATGTGTTCATAATCACTCCTAAAATCCATTCCTTTAGGATTCCAATTGTCCTAGGATCAAGAACCACCACTCTTTGGACGTGCTGTGATGGACATCTGCACCTGAAGCTATCTAAGGGCAATCCCCGAAAAGATTATGTGACCAAATACAAATACATGCTAGATCACAATCATATAAGAAAATTGTATACGGTATAATTTACCACAACAGTTTGTCACATGCAATGTGCGTGGGGTCGGGTCCAAGGAAAAGGGCAGATTCATAATTCTTAATATTTCTGTTAAACTTTTGTTTCGCCAACATTTATGGTCCAAATGTTGACTACCCATCATTTTTCCACACTTTTTTCTCTTCACTCTCCACTCAGTCAAATTCATCCTTGATTCTAGGAGGGGACCTTAGCTTAGTGTTTAATCCAAATATAGATCGGTCCAGCGTGACTGGCAGTCACCATGAATCTCAGTCAATGGGAATACTTAAGCAATATATGAACGATTATGATCTTTGCGGTGCCTGGCGTTCTTATCACTCCACTCTTAGGGAATACACTTATATTTCACCAGTTCACCACTCATTCTCTCACATTGACTACTTTTAACAATTAGCTCAATTTTATCTGACATCTCAAACTTTCACATCCACCCTATCATCATCAGTGACCATACACCTGTCTCACTCTCCCTCACTAACAAAACTATCACTGCACCTACAAAACAATGGAGACTTAATACAGCATTAATAAAGGACCCAGACTTCCTAAACTATTTTGAGAAAGAATGGACAGATTTTTTTCAATTTTAATGACCGACCAGAAACCACGGCGTGGGTTCTCTGGTAGACCGCGAAAGTAGTTATGCGAGGAAAAAATATTTTTTATTCATCATACAAGAAAAAAAAGGAACGTTTATTAGAGCAAAATATTAGAAATAGCTTAAGCTAACTCACAAAACAAATCTGAACATGTTGAGAAAACTCAAATTAGACTTAAGAGAAATAATTGATAAGAAAACTCAATTCCTGCTGCAGAGGTTACACTTGGAGAAGTTTGAGCATGACAATAAACCAACCAAGCAAACATTTGGCTAACCAACTAAAACTAAACAAAGAAAAAAGCTTTATACCATCCATTAGGGATTCAGCTAGGAACATTACACACGTTCCTGAGGAAATTAACTCCATCTTTAGAGACTTTTACATAAACATATATACACCCCAGATTGACCCATCTCGTTCAGATATTGAGACATGTCTTATTGATATAGAGTTACCTAAATTAAATACAAGCCTGGTATAATATTTAAATCTTTCTATTTCAGGACCTGAAATGCATGATGCTCTTCAACAGATGCCAAACAATAAAGCACCAGGGCCTGATGGGTTTCCTGTGGAGTTCTACAAAACATTCTAGTGACTGCAAGCTCCAAAATTTACAAAAATGGCTTTAGAGATTAAAGAAAACTCATTCCTTCCTCCAAATATGAAATCTGCTATAATCAGTCTCTTGCTAAAACCTGATAAAGACCCAACACTTCTGTCCAGTTACGGACCAATCTCCCTGATTGATGCTGATCTTTAAAATGATCTACAAAGCATTAGCTCAAAGATTAGAAAAAGTCACACCATATATTGTACATCCTGATCAAACAGGTTTCATCAAAGGGAGACAATGGTCCAACAATGTTCATTGTCAACTCAATCGGATAGATTATTCTGTTATTCATAATCTAAAAACAGCTGTTGTTTCATTAGATGCTGAAAAAGTGTTTGATTGAGTGAATTGGAATTTTCTTCTAGCTTACTCTACAGAAATTTGGATTCTGAGACTCATTTATAGCATGGATCAAGGTCCTATATAGTTTCCCTACAGCTTTAAGTTAGAACTAACAGCCAAATCTCTCCAAGGTTTCATCTTATGAGGGGCACGAGGCAAGGTTGTCCACTTTCTCCGTCACTGTTTGCTATATTTATTGAACCTCTTTCAACCACAATTCGACAGCATGCAAATATTAAAGGCATCCATACTGCAACCGTTCATCATAACATAAGCGTTTATGCTGATGATGTATTATTTTCCTACAAAATCCACATTCTTCTCTTCAAGACACAATCTCACTCATTGATAAATTCAGTTCTGTTTCAGATGACTCCATCAACTGGTCCAAATCTACCGTGTTACCAATTAATTTTGACTTCCTCTTTGATTTTACTGCACAAAGGGAACATTAAATACCTGGGTATCAATATTTCCTCCACCTTGTCGGATCTAAATCGCTTGAAAAACTTCCAAATCTTAAAATCGATTGAGGATGATCTGGCGCGTTGGAAGACACTGCCCATCTCACTTATGAGAAGGCTTTCTACCGTGAAAATGATGGTCTTGCCTCGGGTTAATTATCTATTTTCAATGATTCCCACCAAACCTTCTCAAATTTGGTTCGGTGTGTGTATGTATGTACAGTATATGTATTGTTGCATTTGAAACAATTGTATTGTTGATAATAGAGGTAATTATTATCATTCATTATCAATAGTGCTATTTTACATTCCGAGAGCTCTTTAGACATTAAAAAGTAACATTTACCCCCCATTAAGCCAATATAATAATACTGCATGAGGCTGAGCCAATCAGTGGCTACAATACTAAACAGTGTGCTCTGATGGGTTTGGTCTCATCTTGTTGCAAATACTGATGTTTTTATGTTCACTTAGACATTGTTCTGCTTAAAAATGCTTAGTTCATGCTGAAAAGGCAAAATATATATATATATATATATATATATATATATATATATATATATATATATATATATATATATATATATATATATATATATATAGAGCTTATTGACTCTGGGTACATTTCTACCCATCCATCCATCCATTTTCTACCACTTGTCCCTTTCGGGGTCGCTGGGGGTGCTGGAGCCTATCTCAGCTACATTCGGGCGGAAGGTGGCGTACACCCTGGACAAGTCGCCATATATATGGATAATCCGCTGATGTCACTTGAAAAAAAACGTTACACTTGTAGCAAATTCCAAATAGTACATTTGTAGGAAGTAGGAAGGAAAGCAAGAGTGTTTTATAAATATCTCCGCCATTCCTCCATGGTGTGATTTCACATTTTAGGGACTTATGCAGATCACAAACATACAACAAAAAGGTTGGTTTTGCATAATATGGCCCCTATAAAGTATAGTGTTAATTTGTGTTTTGGCGACACTTAGTGTCCACATCATTAAATTAAGCACATGACGCAGTAAGCTGAATAATGTGAACACGTTTGTTTCTGATTATTATCAAATATTCTGCCTTGGAGACTTCGTATGTTTAAGTAATATACAACTATAATTATTTTATACTTGTTATTTTGAAAAATGTGCTGTTTTAGACTGCAATATTTCTCAATGAAGGACACTTGTGTGCGTATGCATGTTCGAAATAAACTGAACTGAACTGAACTGAACTTATTATGTATGTCTGGCTTGTGTGCGAATGTGTTTAGCTGTTGTAAAGCTGTTAGCTCTTAGTAGCCTAGTACTTAAATAACTTTTTGAAAGAATTGTAGTTGTAAGAGTAGTTTAAATGCAACATACTTTTACCTTGAGCATTTTTATGAAATGTCATTATTTTATTCAAAATCTTGTGTTTACTGCTTGCAAAGCCTTATTCCTTTGGCTTGTTAGACCTCTTCCAGCAGGCACTTTCACATGACTCTGTTTCACCAATCCAACGTGTAGTGATCTTTGACTTCAATTTACCATTCAAATGGGGGTCTGGCTTTCACATGACCACAATCAAACCGCATGCTGTAAAAAGTGACAGGATTTCAGATGTGGCAATGCCAATGTTTATTTACAAACTATGCAAAATAACATTTATATCATTATTTGTGTCTTTAGAAATGATCACATTTCAGCCTACAATAATTCTACTTCCAAG
Organism: Nerophis lumbriciformis; assembly: GCF_033978685.3. NCBI lineage: Eukaryota > Metazoa > Chordata > Actinopteri > Syngnathiformes > Syngnathidae > Nerophis > Nerophis lumbriciformis. The sequence goes on from NC_084556.2 coordinate 41,128,753, forward strand.
TATAGAAAAAAACATGCTGTAAGTCAGTGACGTGCAGTCAGGGGAGGCAGGTGAGGCGGGGCCTCACGTGCCATCATGGAAAGAAAAAAATGTAAAAAGAAAAAAAAAAATTAAATTGTTTTATGTATCCAGTGATTATACTATAAAGTTATTTTCCATTTAACTTCACCAGTTTTAGATTAGTTTTTATTTAAAGTCGCTGAATTTTCACATTTGCCGTTCAAATACTGAGAAGAGACTTGCCACCAGCCAGTTGAGGCACGTCACTGAGTTGAGCCTCGCCATGGATTGCACAATGACTCGGCTAACTGCTGGCCTGCTGTGCAGTGAGACCGTATTGCTATATGAATTATATTATACATTTCCATAGTTTATTTAACTGAGGTATATAATGTACAGTGTATTTTGTCAACAACTGTATGTGTGTAACGTATTTCTTGTGCTGAGCAATCATAAAACTGCTGCGAAGACGCACTGTGAGGCTCGCAGTAATCCCGCCTCCTGGTGGTAGAGGGCGCTAGTGATCCCAGGGAGCATTTCTGCGACTACTCGGTTGCAGAATAAGTGACAACAAGCAGCAACAGTTAGCAGCGATCGTTTATTTTTTCCTCTCGCTTGGACTTTTAACATGGTGGATTACATATCTAAAATAAAAAAGTTTTCTAAACTGGACTTTCAATCGAAGCAGGAGGTAATACTTAAAGGAAGATCTCCATCGAGACAGAGATACTTTTAAAACTGAAGAAAGATAAGGAAGACTTCTAAAAACAAGTTATCGATGCTTTTGTTCAGAAGGAGCTGTGCATGGACTTCATTTATAAGTAAAGGTAAGACCATCCATCCATCCATCCATTTTCTACCGCTTATTCCCTTTGGGGTCGCGGGGGGCGCTGGAGCCTATCTCAGCTACAATCGGGCGGAAGGCGGGGTACACCCTGGACAAGTCGCCACCTCATCGCAGGGCCAACACAGATAGACAGACAACATTTACACTCACATCCACACACTAGGGCCAATTTAGTGTTGCCAATCAACTTATCCCCAGGTGCATGTCTTTGGAAGTGGGAGGAAGCCGGAGTACCCGGAGGGAACCCACGCAGTCACGGGGAGGACATGCAAACTCCACACAGAAAGATCTCGAGCCCGGGATTGAACCCAAGACTACTCAGGACCTTCGTATTGTGAGGCAGATGCACTAACCCCTCTGCCACCGTGAAGACCATAATAAAGTTTTTTTTAATTAAATGTGCTTTTTTGTGTGCTAGTTTGTATGTGTAAAGTTAAGTTAAAGTACCGATGATTGTCACACACACACTAGGTGTGGTGAAATTTGTCCTCTGCATTTGACCCATCCCCTTGCTCACACCCTGGGAGGTGAGGGGAGCAGTGGGCAGAAGCAGCGCCGCGCCCGGGAATCATTTTTGGTGATTTAACCCCCAATTCCAACCCTTGATGCTGAGTGCCAAGCAGGGAAGAATGCTGGTATGAGCTTTTACACATAACCCGTTAACTGCTGCCAATCAAATGGTGAATAAGATACTCTTTAGGGTTCATATGTTTGTAAATCTGACTGTGATGAAGTCAGTGCTTCACCAGCCATCAACCTCACCGCACGTCACTGCTGTAAGTTGTACATGTTTTTTTTTTTTTTTTTAGCCATTGTTATGCAAGCATTAGCCCTGTTAGTGACTGTAAAATGTGCATATTTGGTGGTAAGTGCTTTAGGAGTGTTGCTCTCTCTCACACACACAAACAATCCCAGCAAGCACAAGACATTGATACAACTTTGTTTATACATACAGCCGTGGTCAAAAGTTTACATACACTTGTAAAGAAAATAATGTCATGGCTGTCTTGAGTTTCCAATAATCTCTAAAACTCTTTTTTTTTTGTGATAGAGTGATTGGAGCACATACTTATTGGTCACAAAAAAACATTCATGAAGTTTGGTTCTCTTATAAATGTATTATGTATCTACAGTACTGAAAATGTGACCAAATCTGCTGGGTCAAAAGTATACATACAGCAATGTTAATATTTGGTTACATGTCCCTTGGCAAGTTTCACTGCAATAAGGCGCTTGAAATTGGTGCAGTTCAGCTAAATGTGTTGGTTTTCTGATATGGACTTGTTTCTTCAGCATTGTCCACATGTTCTCAATGGGGTTTAAGTCAGGACTATGGGAAGGCCATTCTAAAACCTTAATTCTAGCCTGATTTAGCCATTCCTTTACCACTTTTGATGTGCGTTTGGGGTCATGGTCCTGTTGGAACACCCAACTGTGCCCAAGACCCAACCTCCGGGCTGTACTCTGTACTCTTCAGATTGTTTTCTTTGTCTTACTTTGGCCAAAAATAGAACAAACACATTCTGAAAATATTACAATAAAAATATAGAAAAAAGCAGCGGTAAAGTTTAGATCCATGAAGGAAAGAAGAAAGTGAATGAATGTTTATAACTGAATAAATGTACATATTCATAAAAATGTGTTTTCTTTTGTAATATTGTTTTTATGAATGAAGTAACGTTTACGACAACCTTTTTCCAAAACACAATATAGAATGTGAGATATAACAGGATAATGCATACATTTATCATTTGTTTTCAAAACGCTTACAAAAAAGTGGCACCCCAAAAATTTACTGTGGGACACCATTTTTATGACTTGATGGGGTCCCTGGGACCCCTTTTGAAAATTCCTAGCGCCGAACACTGATGGAGTATTGGTGCGTGCAAAACAGCAGCAGGCAGCTGTGGCCTGCGGGCCGGTTCTAATACTAATCAAATATCATCCCGGGGGCCATAGATCATTCATTCGCGGGCCGAATCTGGCCCGCGGGCCTTGACTTTGACACCCCTGCTCTAGTATTTTCACTGAATATTTACTTTAACTCAAGTAATTATTTGGACGACTACATTTTACTTTTACTTTTGTCATTTTACTCTAAAGTAACTGTATCTTGATGATAAAGTGCCTTGAATCCTTGATTGCTGACATGTATTACTTTATCACAGTCTATGCACAATTTTAAAGCCCAAATAATTAATAATTTGAGTAAATTATCGCTTGGTATCAAATTTGGGGGAACGCATCTTCTCAAATTTAATGAAAATTAATACAAATGTCTATCATTTTTTTTTTATTGTCATTTCCAGACAAAAGATCTTAAAGATAAAAAGGTTTGTATTTACAGTTCGTACATGATTATTATTGTATTTTTTCTGAAATAATGAATGGGTATTATTTAATATGCCAAAAAAAAAAAAAAAGTCCCGCTCATGTGATCAATAACGGTAATGCCGTTGTGATGTGAAATGTGTGTGCGTTTTTATCAACAATGCGCAGAAGTCCGCTGCCGATGGCCGGCGCGTGACGTGCGCACCGCGTCGCGTCATAATTACATTACGTGATGCTAAGCGGTTGAAACGTGGGCGTGTAATCACACACGTTTTCATTATGTAAAAGTTGATGTTAGCGCCGACAAAACTCTGTCGAGTCCGTCATTCCATGTGTGCGTGCTCACCTGCACCTGAGATGTGCTTTCAGTCCGGAGTGACACAGCTTGTGTGTGAACATGGATCAGATGTGGTCAGGCTGTGATCCCAGGGACGTGCGCTTCAACTACCAAACTTTGCCGCGCTTTGGGGAGCAAGGGCCGCCCGCCATTGCTGCTCCCGACATGTTCAACATGCAGCCAATGTACATGAACAGTACTGCGGGATACTACAACCACGGACAGGTAATACTGCAGTTGCCTTAACATATATGACACTCACCTTGCATGCACAGGTGAATGTTGCACTCTTACACTGCAATAATTGCACAATTACACTTCAACACAGTACAACCTGCACAGGTGAATACTGCACTATACTGCAATCATTAAGTCATAATTATACTTCAACATAGTACAACCATGCATAGATAAATACTGCACTATTATACTGCAATTCACTGCAATCATCATCCATAATTATACTTCAACATAGTACAACCATGCATGGGTAAATACTGCACTATTAAAATACAAATCACTGCAATCATTAATTCATAATTATACTTCAACATAGTACAATCATGCACAGGTAAGCACTATTATACTGCAATATTCTGCAACTATTTCATGCACAGGTAAATACTGCACTATTAGACTTGAATATACTGCAATCACGAGATCATAATTATACTACAGCCATGCACAGGTAAATACTGCACTATTATACTTCAATATACTGCAATCATTAACTCATAATTAAACTTCAACATAGTACAACATAGTATAATCATAATTATACTAAAACCATGCACTGGTAAATACTGCACTACTATTCTTGAATAAACTGCAATCACGAGATCATAATTATACTACAACCATGCACAGGTAAATACTGCACTATTATACTTGAATATACTGCAATCACGAGATCATAATTATACTACAACCATGCACAGGTAAATACTGCACTATTATACTTGAATATACTGCAATCACGAGATCATAATTATACTACAATGATGCACAGGTAAATACTGCCCTATTATACTTCAATATACTGCAATCATTAAATCATAAGCTGCACTACTATATGTCAATATACTGCAATCATTAACTCATAATTAAACTTCAACATAGTACAACCCTGCACAGGTGAATACTGCACTATTATACTGTAATCATATTCATAATTATACTTCAACATAGTACAATCATGCACAGGTAAATACTACACTATAATACTGCAATATTCTGCAATTATTTCATGCACAGGTTAATACTGCACTATTAGACTTGAATATACTGCAATCATGATAATTATACTACAACCCTGCACAGGTGAATACTGCACTATACTGCAATCATTAAATCATAATTATACTTCAACATAGTACAACCATGCATAGGTAAATATTGCACTATTATACTTCAATATACTGCAATCATTAAATCATAATTATACTTCCACATAGTACAACCATGCACGGGTAAATACTGCATTATTATACCGCAATTCATTGCAATCGTGAATTCATAAATATACTTCAACGAAGTACAACCCTGCACAGGTGAATATTGCACCTTTATACTGCAATTCACTGCAATCATTATTCATGATTATACTTCAACATAGTACAATCATGCACAGGTAAATACTGCACTATTATACTGCAATATTCTGCAATTATTTCATGCACACGTTAATACTGCACTATGAGACTTGAATATACTGCAATCACGAGATCATAATTATAATACAGCCACGCACAGGTAAATACTGCACTATTATACTTCAATATACTATAATCATTAAATCATAAGCTGCACTACCATACTTCAAATACTGCAATCATTAACTCATAATTAAACTTCAACATAGTACAACCATGCACAGGTAAATACTTGAATATACTGCAATCATGAGATCATAATTATACTAAAACCATGCACAGGTAAATACTGCACTACTATACTTGAATATACTGCAATAATTTAATCATAATTATATTTCAATATAGTACAACCATGCATAGGTAAATACTGCACTATTATACTGCAATTTACTGCAATCATTAATTCATAGTTATACTTTAACAGTACAACCATGCCCAGGTAAATTCTGCACTATTATACTTTAATATACTCCAATCATTGCATATATTTCAACATAGTACGATCATGCATGCACAGGTAAATACTGCACTATTATACTGCAGTATTCTGCAATCATCGCATCATAAATACACTTCAACACAGTACAACCCCGCACAGGTAAATACTGCACTATTATACTTTAATGTACTTCAATCATTTAATCATAATTATATTTCAATATAGTACAACCATGCACAGGTAAATACTGCACTATTATACTGCAATCATTTCATCATAATTATATTTCAATATACTACAACCATGCACAGGTAAATACTGCACTATTATACTTCAATATACTGCAATCATTTCATCATAATTATATTTCACTATAGTACAACCATGCAAAGGTAAATACTGCACTATTATACTGCAATTTACTGAAATTGTTAAATCATAATTATACTTCAACATGCACAGGTAAATACTGCACTATTATACTTGAATATACTGCAATCATGAGATCATAATTATACTACAACCATGCAAAGGTACATACTGCACTGCTATACTTCAGTATACTGCAATCATTTCATTATAACTATCTGTTAATATAGTACCATCATGCACAGGTAAATTCTGCACTATTATATTTTATATACTCCAATCATTGCATATACTTCCACATAGTACGATCGTGCATGCACAGGTAAATACTGCACTTTTATACTGCAATCATGGCATCATAATTATACTTCAACACAGTACGATCATGCACAGGTAAATACTGCACTATTATACTTCAATATACTGCAATCATTTCATAATAATTGTATTTCAATATAGTACAATCATGCACAGGTAAATCCTGCACTATTACACTTTAATATACTCCAATCATTGCAAATACTTCAACCGTCTCAGTGGCCTAGTGGTTAGAGTGTCCGCCCTGAGATCGGTAGGTTGTGAGGGCCGAGTCATACCAAAGACTACAAAAATGGGACCCATTACCTCCCTGCTTGGCACTCAGCATCAAGGGTTGGAATTAGAGATTTATAGAGATTAATGCGTTAAAATGTAATATCGGAAATTATTGGTATCGTTTTCTTTTATTATCTGTATCGGGGTTTTTTTTTGTTTGTTTTTTTGTTTTTTGTTTTTATTAAATCAACATAAAAAATACAAGATACACTTACAATTAGTGCACCAACCCAAAAAACCTCCCTCCCCCATTTACACTCATTCACACAAAAGGGTTGTTTCTTTCTGTTATTAATATTCTGGTTCCTACATTATATATCAATATATATCAATACAGTCTGCAAGAGATACAGTCCGTAAGCACACATGATTGTGCGTGCTGCTGGTCCACTAATAGTACTAACCTTTAATAGTTAATTTGACTCATTTTCATTCATTACTAGTTTCTATGTACCGTATTTTTCGGACTATAAGTCGCCGTTTTTTCATAGTTTGGCCGGGGGTGCGACTTATACTCAGGAGCGACTTATGTGTGAAATTATTAACACATTACCGTAAAATATCAAATTATATTTATCTCATTCACGTAAGAGACTAGACGTATAAGATTTCATGGGATTTAGCGATTAGGAGTGACAGATTGTTTGGTAAACGTATAGCATGTTCTATATGTTATAGTTATTTGAATGACTCTTACCATAATATGTTACGTTAACATACCAGGCACGTTCTCAGTTGGTTATTTATGCCTCATATAACGTACACTTATTCAGCCTGTTGTTCACTATTCTTTAGTTATTTTAAATTGCCTTTCAAATCTCTATTCTTGGTGTTGGGTTTTATCAAATACATTTCCCCAAAAAATGCGACTTATTCTCCAGTGCGACTTATATATGTTTTTTTCCTTCTTTATTATGCATTTTCGGCAGGTGCGACTTATACTCCGGTGCGACTTATACTCCGAAAAATATGGTAACTGTTTTTATATTGTTTTACTTTCTTTTTTATTCAAGAATTTTTTATTTATTTATTTATCTTATTTTATTTTATTAATTTTTTTTTAAAGTACCTTATCTTCACCATACCTGGTTGTCCAAATTAGGCATAATAATGTGTTAATTCCACGACTGTATATATCAGTTGATATCGGTATCGGTTGATATCGGTATCGGTAATTAAAGAGTTGGACAATATCGGAATATCGGATATCAGCAAAAAGCCATTATCGGACATCCCTAGTTAGAATTGGGGGTTAACTCACCAAAAATGATTCCCGGGCGCGGCACCGCTGCTGCCCACTGCTTCCCTCACCTCCCAGGAGGTGAACAAGGGGATGGGTCAAATGCAAAGGACAAATTTCACCACACCTAGTGTGTGTGTGACAATCATTGGTACTTTAACTTTTAGTACGAGCGTGCATGCACAGGTAAATACTGCTCTATTGTACTGCAATATTCTGCAATCATTAAACCATAATTATACCTCAACATAGTACAATCATGCACAGGTTAATATTGCACTAATATATTTCAATATACTGCAATCATTGCATCATAACTACTCCAACGTAGTACATGCCCAAGTAAGGACAGATAAATACATCACAATTGCTCATTCATATTATTTTTGATTGATCACAATTACTTTTCGATATACAGTATAGTTGACCATGTAAGGGTACATTAAATACACCTGAGTACAGATTCACCATAAAATAAATATGACCGCAAGCCCAATTATACTGCATCTTAGTACAACTACAGACAGTAGTTGGACAGTATACCATAATTGTGATGTAGTTTTTCATATATTCAAGTATATTTATGAAAAAAATACATTATTATTATACTTGTACAATATTTATGAAAAAATACATCATAATTATATTTGAAGTCAAAAAAGAAGCACTTCATCAAATGATTGTATAACAATTGTCTTGTACAGTTCAAAGTTTGCAGCTACACTTTATAGCACATTTCTGTTGTTGATTTTGTTTAACATTGTCCACGTATTTTTGGTATCAATTACACATTTTCAAGCATAAAAATGGCTCGGTGATCTAAATATATTCATATTACAATATAATTGACCACTAGATGTGATAAAACCAATCAGGTTCAGCCTCAGACAGCATTCTTATATGTGATTAAAAGAGTGTAAAGGTGACTAAAGGGTGTTGTTTTGTGTCTGGAAACGTTTTTTATGCTCGAGCCATGAAAATCCACCACGGTCAGGCCCAAGAGACTAATTAACCGATAAACAAGGGATTACTGTACATACAAGTTTAAAGTTATTTGACGTGTACTTAAGTAAACTTGGCGTAAACTTGACGTGTATATTGGTGAATTCAGATGAAATACAATACAATAGAAAAACTGACAATTGTTTTGCTCACTTTTTGAACTCACAAATTCTCAGGACTTTTTAATACTTTCTTTTTAGAAGGATGACCTCTACAAAGACCAACCGGTAGATGTCTTCTAAGTTTGTTCAATTGTTTTACTATTATAAGAAAATGCATGAAAAAAAACCCAAGAAAATGCACAAACAAAAAAAAGAGCACGGTTGTAAATCTATTTAGTTCACTCCTGGCCCAAGGGTGGCAGTGTTGTTCATTACAAAGAGGTGGAAGCATCATCTGGCATATTAGCTGTTTTGCAACTCTGTACATTTCCATTCTGCTCATTTAAAGGGCTTTTTAAATGATATTGGATCCCGGTGGGGCTTTATATTATATTTTAATAAAATACTCCATAAATGCCAAGTTGTGTACGGGGGTAAATCTGCATTCTTCTCCTTTTAGCTCAAACACTCAAGACAGCCTTTTGCTCCCCGACTACGTGTACTTTGTGGGAACTGGTCAGAGGTCATTATACAACAAAACAAATAACATTATTTCAAAGAATCATTCAAATTACATTAATGTAAAATACATCAAATATATGATAACATAAATATTATTTTTTTAATATAAATGTATTTATATTATATTATGTATTATTCAATCATATATTTTTCATTACATTGTATAGTGTTTATTTATAAATGTATTTCCACCAGGGACCGGTTTATTGTAGGGATGTCCGATAATGGCTTTTTGCCGATATCCGATATTCCGATATTGACCAAACCCTTAATTACCGATACCGATATCAACCGATACCGATATCAACCGATATATACAGTCGTGGAATTAACACATTATTATGCCTAATTTGGACAACCAGGTATGGTGAAGATAAGGTCCTTTTTAAAAAAATAAAATAAAGATAAATAAATTTAAAAAAAAATTATTGAATAAAAAAGAAAGTAAAACAATATAAAAACAGCTACGTAGAAACTAGTAATTAATGAAAATGAGTAAAATTAACTGTTAAAGGTTAGTACTATTAGTGAACCAACAGCACGCACAATCATGTGTGCTTACGGACTGTATCCCTTGCAGACTCTATTGATATATATTGATATATAATGTAGGAACCAGAATATTAATAACAGAAAGAAACTACCCTTTTGTGTGAATGAGTGTAAATGGGGGAGGGAGGTTTTTTGGGTTGGTGTATTAATTGTAAGTGTATCTTGTGTTTTTTTATGTTGATTTAATACAAAAAAAACAAAAAAAAACGATACCAATAAAAAAAAAAACGATACTGATAATGTCCGATATTACATTTTAAGCATTTATCGGCCGATAATATCGGCAGGCCGATATTGTCGGACATCTCCAGTTTATTGTATGTATTATTTTCACGAACCGGCTCTCCACGTGTGACAAATAAAAACAGCAAAAAAATTAGCATGAAAAATCAACACACCATAACGTTGAAGTAGTGGGAGCCATGGGTGTTTCTTTGTGAAGAGATTGTTCCCGGCACATTGATGGCATATACTATATACCAGTGTTGGGCCGCGAGCGCCCCCGAAAATGTGATATATCTGTTTTTTCAGCTGTGGTCCCCACAGGCTGCAGCGGTACTATGTTATAGTACACTTTTCCACCACTTGTGGCAGTAATGACAATTCAAAACAAGCAGAAGAAGTCCGGCGCGAATGTCATCGAGAAATGTTTTAAGCGCAAAAATTATGACTAAATTTGTGAAGCTGTATTTTCATTTGCACTTTAATTGTATTGACAGTTTAGTTAAGAAACATTTATTATAAATGTAGTTACTTTATTTTAGCACAACATAATACATATTGGATGTAAATGTATCGTTTATTTGGCTAGTACTTATTTTTCTAATCAGCTTGACCTAAGCCCAAGGTTCACTTGTTAAATTAATGATAATCTTTGTGATTAACACATGCTTTTATATCATTTGACAAGGTAATAAACTACGTAGGTTACATATAAATATTGAATATGATCAAAATCAAGAGTAAGATTACTAATTCAGTGTTAATATTGGAGTGGCTTGGCCCTTCTGTAGTGGAAAAGTTGGGTCCTGTGGTCAAAGAAGTTAAGAACCCCTGCGATATACACTGACCCTGCAGATGGAATTTAGCCTTTGGCTACAATCTGGCACATTAACATAGTATATGTTCATTAAATGGGCAGAACGGTGTCGCAGGGGTTATTGCATGTGCCTCACAATAAGAAGGTCCTGAGTAGTCCTGGGTTCGATCCTGCGCTCGGGATCTTTCTGTGTGGAGTTTGCATGTCCTCCCCGTGACTGCGTGGATTCCCTCCGGGTACTCCGGCTTCCTCCCACATGCACCTGGGGATAGGTTGATTGGCAACACTAAATTGGCCCTAGTGTGTGAATGTGAGTGTGAATGTTGTCTGTCTATCTGTGTTGGCCCTGCGATGAGGTGGCGACTTGTCCAGGGTGTACCCGCCTTCCGCCCGAATGCAGCTGAGATAGATTCCGGCACCCCCCACGACCCCAAAAGGGACGAGCGGTAGAAAATGAATGGATTGCATTGTCCCATGTGCTATAACAAATGGTGACTTCCTATCAGGAGTTGTAATATACATCTATAAACAAGCGTATTGGTGTGTTTAGTGGGACAGGCGAAAGTTAAGTCGGAGAAAATAGTTTATAAATTAATGAATGTTTCTGTGAGGTCCGGTAGCAAATGTGTCACGGACCGGTACCGGTCCCCAGACCGGTGGTTGGGGACTACTGATATACAGTTAACACTTGTGTACCTGACCCTGGTATATTAATATCCGATAAGTAGGAATTATTGTTTACGACCTTCTAATCATATTTTTACATTGCAAGAGCTCTTTAGACATTACAAATAGTCACCTTCACACCCTCCTTTAAGCCAATATAGTAATGCTGCATGAGGCTGAGCCAATCAGTGGCTACGATACTGAACAGTATGCTCTTATGGGTTTGGTCTCATCTAGTTGCAAATACTGACGTTTTTAGTTCATTTAGACATCGTTCTGCTTAAAATGCTTAGTTTAAGCTGAAAATACATAGAATACCGTATTTTTTGGAGTATAAGTCGCACCGGAGTATAAGTCGCACCTGCCGAAAATGCATAATAAAGAAGGAAAAAAACATATATAAGTCGCACTGGAGCCCGGCCAAACTATGAAAAAAACTGCGACTTATAGTCCGAAAAATACGGTATGCTAAAAAAAAAAAAAAGCACCAAAAAAATTAGTAATATTTAATAACAAAACTTTCTATTTTCTGGACATTTTGTTTTTTGTGCTGCATTTAAAGAAAATATCCGAATGAGATTTTCTTTCAAAACTTTTTTTTAATCTAGCAACCTTTAGCTTTACAGATGCCACTCCTGCTGTTCAGGCAGTGTGTGTTGTAGTAAAGTCTAGTGTGATACGGGGTGATATCAGTCACAGTGAAAGGTAATTACAGCCACTAAGATACCATGCATGATAACTTACATCCTTAATAGTTAATTAGTTGATGAATGAACAGATTATTAAATAATTGGCAATTGTGAATATTGTGTTGAACCTGAATCTCCCGCCATGTTGTCATGATGTCACGTTATTACAGCTTTCTTCTCATCCACAGCAGGTACCGTATTGGTGGCCTGTGCAAAACTTTGTCCCGCCAGCATCCGTCAGTTTTGCTGCGGCACCTCCACAAATGGTAATAACCCGCTGGACCACACACACACACACACAAAACAGAAAAAAACAGGTGGTCCTCGGTTTACGTATCAGTTCCGTTCCTACAAATGTGATGTTAGTCGAGTTTTAGTGTAAGCCGGAACTTCTACCTACTGTAAATGATAGCTAAATGAACATGAATATATACCATCTTTATCCTTCATGATGATCATGTTTGACTAGACATGCAACCATTGTTGATTTCTCTAATTTCACTTGTTTCCTTCATACTGCCATCAGAAGAGTCTCCAGGCAAATACGAAGGGCAAAAAAGTTAACTAAAGACAACCAAAATGACGTCTTTTGTCAGTGTTTTGATGCACGACTACATGTTCTTCTGCTGCTAATCATAAAACGTCGCAAACCAAAAAGTTGTGAACTGAAACAACACTAAATGTTGTCGTGGCAAGAAAGGCCTCAGCATGAAACGTCTTAACTACTACAAGCCGGAATACTAAAAGTCTTGACACTAAAAGTGGCAACACTGGGGTTCGCAATAAAAATCATCGTAGCACTATAAAAGTCATAAAACAAAATGTCGTAACACCAGGACTGCCTGTTGAAGAATACACATGCATGCATTTTGTATTGAAGTCCTACATGAATAACTACAAAATATCCAGACAAAAAATGTCATAAAATAAAATGTCGTAACACAAAACGTCCTCACTCTTGAAGATGTAACAAAGTCATGTTACCTAAAGTAATAATAGTTCAAGTTGTAACACGAAACGCCGTAACACTTAACGGCGTAACCCTAAATGGCGTAAAACTAAACGCTGTAACACTAATCGCCGTAACACTTAGCACCGTAACACCTAGCGTCGTAACACTAAACGCTGTAACACTAAACGTCGTAACACTTAACGCCGTAACACTTAACGCCGTAACACTTAACGCCGTAACACTAAACGCCGTAACACTAAACGCCGTTACACTTAGCACCGTAACACTTAGCACCGTAACACTTAGCGTCGTAACACTAAACGCTGTAACACTTACACCGTAACACTTAACGGCGTAACCCTAAACGGCGTAAAACTAAATGTTGTAACACTAAACGCCGTAACACTTAGCACCGTAACACCTAGCGTCGTAACACTAAACGCCGTAACACTGAACTCTGTAACACTAAACGTCATAAAACAAAATGTCGTAACACAAGACGTAACACGAAACATTGTAACGCAAGAACCGCCTGTTGAAGAAGACACATTCATGCATTTTGTATTGAAGTCCTACATAAATAACCACAAAATATCGGCACAAAAAATGTCATAAAACATAACGTTTCTAACACAAAACGTCGTCACTCTTGAAGTTGTAATAAAGTCCATCCATCCATCCATCCATCCATCCATTTTCTACCGCTTGTCCCTTTTGGAGGTTCACGGGTGCTGGAGCCTATCTCAGCTGCATTCGGGCGGTAGGCGGGGTACATCCTGGGCAAGTCGCCACCTCATCGCGGTCCATCCATCCATCCATCCATTTTCTACCGCTTATTCCCTTCGGGGTCGCGGGGGGTGCTGGAACCTATCTCAGCTACAATCGGGCGGAAGGCGGGGTACATCCTGGACAAGTCGCCACCTCATCACAGTCATGTTACCAAAATAGTTAAAAGTTGTAACACGAAACGCCGTAACACTTAATGGCGTAACACTAAACCGCGTAACATTAAACGCCGTAATACTAAACGCCGTAGCACTAAACGCCGTAACACTAAACGCCGTAACACTAAACGCCGTAACACTAATTGCCGTAACACTAATTGCCGTAACACTAAACGCCATAACACTAAACGTTATAACACAAAATGTCGTAACGCAAGACGTAACGCGAGGACCGCTTGTTGAAGAAGACACATTCATGTATGTTGTATAGAAGTCCTATCTGCATTACCACAAAATCGTCGGCGCACAGAATGTGATAACACAATGTCGCATCATGAAATGTAACAATAAAAGTCGCAACACTGAAACTTGCAATACGAATCATCTTTGCACAAAAAGTCATAACACAAAATGTTGTAACACGAGGGCTGCCTGTTAAAGAAGACACATTCAAGGATTTGGGGTATTGAAGTTTTATATAAATAACCGCAAAATATCGGCGCAAAGAATGTCGTAACACAAAATGTTATAACACGAAAAGTCTTTACTTTTAAAGTTGTAACACGGTCATAAAATGTAAAGTCATAATAATTAAAGTTGTAAGAAAAAACGCACTCGCAGGAAAAAACGTTACACGAAACGCCATAACACGAAATGTTCCAACCCGAAACATCATACTACAAAACGTCAACACAAAACGCAACAGGAAATGTAACGCGAGGACGCGAAGACACATTCATGCATTTTGTATGCAAGTCCTATCTACATAACCACAAAGTATACGAAATGTTGTATAGTATGTCGTAACATGAGATGTCGTAGCTCAAAATGTCGAGCACAAGGACCGCCTGTTAAAGATAAGGCACATTCTTGTATTTTGAATACATACATCATATATAATTATATGCATATGTATATATATTTGATTCCTATTTTTAGATTGGAGGCACAACAATGATGATGCCTGGGGCGCCAAGTATGGGTCCTGGTGTGTTCATGTACGTGGCCAGCATAGATTTTACATCCTGTTTGCCTCCACATAGACAAAAAAAGTAACATCGTCGTCATCATTAACAGGAGAGATGCTGACGACGAGGTGGAGCAGCAATACATAAAGAAGCCGCCCAACGCCTTTATGGTTTTTGCAAGGAAGCATCGCAAAGCCCTGATGGGAAAACTGGACAAAAAAGACAGCGCGTCTGTCAACGTCATCCTGGGAGAAATGGTAAGTGTTTGCTCCTTCATACAAATTACTCGATGACAACACCAAATTGTGGACATTTTTCAGCTCCAATTTCTAATAATCTCATAATACACACATAAGAAAGTTCTAAATAGAGCTTTAAAATGAAAAGTGAGAGAGTGAGACAAATATATTTTTGGGAAGCAGATAATTGCACACAACAGTGAACAGTGACAAGTGCTGTTCATCAGCTAATCAAACGTTTAAGACAACAGGTAAGAAAAAAAATTGAAATAGAAATGTCAAAAAAGGAAATCAGTAATGAGTAGTTGCACCATTGTTGTTAATGCATCACCTCAAAAATTTAGTGGGAATGTTGCTGATTAATTTGTAATTAATGACAAGCGGTAGAAAATGGATGGATGGATGAACAACAATCAAAGTCATTTGTATCCTTTTTGATATGCTGGCATGTTTGAATTTGAAAGATTGCAAACTGGGTATTACAAAACCCAAAACCAGTGAAGTTGTCACTTTGTGCAAATCATAAAATAAAAACAGAATACAATGATTTGCAAATCCTTTTCAACCTATATGGAATAGACTGCAAAAGACAAGATACTTGATGGTCGAACTGGAAAACTTTATTTTTTGCAAATATTAGCTCATTTGGAAATTGATGCCTGCAACATGTTTAAAAAAAGCTGGCACAAGTGGCAAAAAAGACTGAGAAAGTTCATGCTCATCAAACACTTATTTGGAACATCCCACAGGTCAACAGGCTAAATGGGAACAGGTGGGTGCCATGATTGGGTATAAAAGCAGCTTCCATGAAATGCTCAGTCATTCACAAACAAGGATGGGGCGAGGGTCACCACTTTGTGAACAAATGCGTGAGCAAATTGTCCAACAGTTTAAGAACAACATTTCTCAACGAGCTATTGCAAGGAATTTTGAGATTTCACCATCTGCGGTCAGTAATATCATCAAAAGGTTCAGAGAATCTAGAGAAATCACTGCACGTAAGCGATGATATTACGGACCTTTGATCCCCCAAGTGGTACTGCATCAAAAAGCCACATCAGTGTGTAAAGGATATCACTACATGGGCTAAGGAACACTTCAGAAAACCACTGTCAGTAACTACAGTTTGTCGCTACATCTGTAAGTGCAAGTTAAAACTCTACTACGCAAAGCGAAAGCCATTTATCAACAACACCCAGAAACGCCGCAGGCTTCGCTGGACCTGAGCTCATCTAAGATGGACTGATGCAAAGTGGGAAAGTGTTCTGTGGTCTGACGAATCCACATTTCAAATTGTTTTTGGAAACTGTGGACGTCGTGCCCTTCCGAACAAAGAGAAAAAGAACCATCCGGATTGTTATAGGCGCAAAGTTCTAAAGCCAGCATCTGTGATGTATGGGGGTGTATTAGTGCCCAAGGCATGGGTAACTTACACATCTGTGAAGGCACCATTAATGCTGAAAGGTACATACAGGTTTTGGAGCAACATATTTTGCCATCAAGCAACGTCTTTTTCATGGACGCCCCTGCTTATTTCAGCAAAACAATGCCAAGCCACATTCTGCCATTCTGCTTGTGTTACAGCAGCGTGGCTTCATAGTAAAAGAATGCAGATACTAGACTGCCCTCCCCGTAGACCTGTCTCCCATTGAAAATGTGTGGCGCATTATGAAGCTTAAAATACCACAACAGAGACCCCGGACTGTTGAACAACTTAGGCTGTACATCAAGCAAGAATGGGAAAGAATTCCATCCGAAAAGCATCAAAAATGTGTCTCCTCACTTCCCAAACGTTTACTGAGTGTTGTTAAAAGGAAAGGCCATGAAACACAGTGATAAAAATGCCCCTGTGCCAGCTTTTTTGCAATGTGTTGCTGCCATTCTATTCTAAGATCATGATTATTTGCACAAAAAAAAAAAGTTTCTCAGTTTGAACATTAAATATCTTGTCTTTGCAGTCTATTCAATTGAGTATATAAGTTGAAAATGATTTGCAAATCATTGTATTCTGTTTTTATTTACAATTTACACAACGTGCCAACTTCACTGGTTTTGGGTTATGTAATACCCAGTTTGCAGTCTTTCAAATTCAAACATGCCAGCATATCAAAAAGGATGCAAAATACTTTGACTCTTGTTTGATTACATAATGTATTATTGAAACACAGGAGGGTTACTTGCAGTAGCAGCCACATGATACAAAGTCGGGCTCCAGTGTCAATAATGTGCCGTAACCAGCAGCGGCTGCAACAGCCCGCCCGACTGACCAGCTGTGCTGGAGTCACAGGGACACATTTTGACAGCAATAAGCGGCAACATGATTGCCTAGATAGATTAATAGACGTCCTCATGAAGATTAATATGACTATGAAGAATTTAATGCTTTGGCGAAAAAGTAAATTTGTGTCCTTGCCTCGATTGTTTATATTGTCAAAATCAATTGTTATTTGTGTCACCAAAATATCCACAGCATGTAGAAATGTGCATACGCCAGCCATGAAGTTGGCGTTAGGCACCACACATTTCCATTTCCATTCCCCTCTTGATACATCCCAACTTTGCTGTGAATAAGGATTTACGCCATGATTTTGTGCGTACGCCCGCTTAATAAATTAGAGTCGCTGCCCTTTTGCCCTCATTGAGAATTATTTTTTTTCTGCTGGAGCCCTTTTTTCTTTATTACTAGTGGTGCCCCGATCCGAAATTGATATCAGATATCTTTCCGACATTAGCAGAAATACAGGTATCGGGGATATATATATATATATATATATATATATATATATATATATATATATATATATATATATATATATATATATATATATATATATATTATATATATATATATATATATATGTACAGTATATATATATATATATATATATAATAATAATAATAATAATAACTGGGATTTATATAGCGCTTTTCTAAGTACCCAAAGTCGCTTTACATGTAAAACCCATCAATCATTCACACCTGGTGGTGGTAAGCTACTTTCATAGCCACAGCTGCCCTGGGGTAAGGTACACATATATATATATATATATATATATACACATACATATATACATATACATATGTATATATATATATATATATATATATATATATATATATATATATATATATATATATATATATATATATATATATAGGGTTGTACGGTATACCGGCACTAGCAAAGTACCGCGTTACTAATGAATCATAATCTACTACATAGCCTCTAAAAAGTACCGGTTCTCTTTTTTTTTTGTATTAACGGGCAAAACGGCGCGCTGTCGTCACATCGTGACATTGCTGGTTTTACGAGTAGAGGAGCATGTTCGGCAACGCACAATCACGGAGTACTTACAGGCAGGCACGGTGTGGAGACAGAAAATGGAGAATGGACAATAAAATGGCAATTGTGTCAAAATATTGGGGTCTTAAAATGAATTTAAATAATGCAATTATTACAATTGATGTAGTACAATTTAGTGAAAATGTATTGTTTAGACTTAGACTTAGACAAACTTTAATGATCCACAAGGGAAATTGTTCCACACAGTAGCTCAGTTACAAAGGATGGAAAGGATAAGGTACACAAGGGCACAAAAAGAGGGCAAAAACAAAAGGGTAGACTAAAACGTACAATAGTAGCAATATAAAATATAACATATATGTAATATTTACACATTATATATATAGTATATAATGTATACTGATTATATATTATGAAATATATAACAAATACCAAATACCATGTACAATATTATGTAACAGCTGCAGCAAAAAAAAAGGGCAGCATAATAGATCCAGCAGAAAATAGACATAAACAAAGAGGACAGCACTCATTATTTGGTATAAAAATTATAATAAAACCTTTTCAAAAACAGATTACATGTTACAAATTCTCATCGTTATGTGCTGCGAATACAAACAGAATAAAATCGATTTTTGAAAATTAAAATCGATTCAGAAATGTTGACCTGTGTGTGTGTTTGTGTGTGTGTGTGTGTGTCACTGTCAACACATGAACTGTAAAAAAATACAAATATTTGACATTGTTTATTTATAAGTGGGGATGGGTACCAAGTTCAATACTTTTATAGGCGCCGACCAAAGTCCGTCAATACTATTTCGCGTAAAATCAAACACTGCCATAATTTGATACCTTTGTTGCATGTGATGTCACGTATACCACTCTTCCAAAATGTGCTAGCTCGATGCTAATTTACACTGGATTTGCCATAGACAGGCTACTAATAGCATCAGCGATTTTACATGGCGATTTAAACACCTTCCAATATGGTAAGGAAAACAACTGAGATGAATGTTACAAACAGCTGGTGTGTAATAAACACACCAGTATACAGTATACTACAGTATAAACACTTTGTAGGGTGCAACTAACACATTCAGCTTCCTGGAAAAAGTGTGTGTTTCCATGGGCACACGATGCCGTTAGTGCATGCAGAGAACTCATTCAAATAGGGCGGTCTGCCCCCGTTATCATGTACACACAATTTTATATTTTGCCCACACTGTTTAGCGCATGCTTTTTGAATCTTAGTAGAGCAGGTCCTAAATGTCCTCCAATAAGCACATGAGATTGGTCTTTTCTTGTATTTTAGTCAAGTCATTTACAAAAGCGAAACATTGTAGGATATAGGCTACTAGGAGCGAGCAGCGACACAACAGCTAAGCACACAATAGCACACAAACTAGACATACATGAAAAGTGTCCTTCATTGAACAATATTACAGTCTAAAACAGCACATTTGTAAATATATACAAGTATCAAATAATTATAGTTACATATTACTTACACATTCATACATGCCTCCAAGGCAGATGCGTATGTGAAAAACGAGTATTAATCAATGTAATTAGAGATTGTGTAAAATGTAGACATTTAGAAAATATGCATGATCTGTTAAACCGCTAATAGTAACATCAGCTTGCACATGGTGTTCTTGTTATAATTTTTGGTTTAAAAAAATGTAAGTTGTAATAGCCCCCAGTATAAGTCCATTCCAGATGGTTAATACCGAAAATAAATAGGTTAGTGTTTTTCTACCATAGTTCTCTGTTTCACTAATAGCATGTATGAGACATGTTGAGATTGCATAGGATACAATACTAATATTGGTATAGTATCAGAAGTGAAAAAGTTGACACCCCTACTTTTTGATTGACACATCACAGGGAATTAATTTGAGCTTACATCTGATAGAATGTGTAATTGTTCTTGATAAGTTCTATAAAGTGTTTGTGATTTTGTTTGCACTCACACTTTTTTGTTTCGACTCACTTGCGTCTCCATGTGTCCACAGTGGAATTCTCTACCACAGCAGGACCAAGCGAAATATTACGAGGAAGCCGATGTGGAGAGGAGACGACATGCACAGTTGTACCCCAACTGGTCAATGTGTGACAACTATGTGTGTCTCAATATTTAACTTTTCTACACTTCTTCTGTATCTTTTTAATACACAGTATGTATGAATCCACTGTTATCTGAAAACACACTTGTGTATCATCTTTTCATACAGGGCAAAAAGAGGAAGAGGATGCGAGGAAATGCTTCTGCCTCAGTTTCAGGTAATCCTTTACACTTAATACATAATAATAATACGTGGTTGCAGTAACTACATGAGATCATTTGTAACACAAATTATCACATTTAAATTAACTAAGTGCTTTGATCCAATATTAATATTGGATATCAGTTTGTTGTCAGTAAAAAAACAAGTAATGGATGATATCGGTAATTTGTAAAATGTACACAAGGTAGGCTATTGGCTATAGCAGCTATGTACCAGCTAAGCCTCTCTCCCTCTCTAATATATATATATATATATATATATATATATATATATATATATATACAGTGTTGGGACTAACGCGTTACAAAGTAACGCGTTACTGTAACGCCGTTAGTTTCGGCGGTAACTAGTAATCTAACGCGTTATTTTTTTATATTAAGTAACTCAGTTACCGTTACTACATGATGCGTTACTGCGTTATTTTACGTTATTTTTTATGTAGTATCGGCTAGAAACTGAGGATCTGATCGTGTTTTATGGCAGCGAAGCAGAGACGTGCTTCGCATGGCAGCTCCCTCCATCAGTGTGTGAATGTGTGTGTGAATGGGTAAATGTGGAAGTAGTGTCAAAGCGCTTTGAGTACCTTGAAGGTAGAAAAGCGCTATACAAGTACAACCCATTCTGATTCTTCCTCTGCGCTCTCTGTGTGTGTGTGCGGGTGTGGGGAGGGGAGGGGAGGGGAGGGGAGGGGGGTGCGCAATAATAACCGTTGGCCAACAAAAAAGTAACCACAGAACACTATACGACTATACGGTATAGTGTTCTGTGGTTACTTTTTGGTTGGCCAAGCGGACGTGACGGCAGGCTGTCCTCACTCAGGTCCGCACGGACCTGGAGGGGCGTGCCTTAAGTCCGGCTGGAAATCGGGAGAAATTTGAGAGAATGGTTGTCCCGGGGAGAGGCAAGTATGAGATATTCTCCCTTCTTTTCTTTTGTCGAGCACAATTTATTTAAATGTAAGTTGTGTCTTGGATCAAAGATCCCGTCTACTGCCCAAAACAACAATTCAAATCTGCCTGGTTAGGCTCTGTGTATGTCACGTGTGCCTTCCTTAGGTGAAGCCAGCTTTACAGCTATGTTGTTGATTGATTGATTGATTGAAACTTTTATTAGTATGTTGCACAGTACAGTACATATTCCGTACAATTGACCACTAAATGGTAACACCCCAGTAAGTTTATCAACTTGCTTAAGTCGGGGTCCACTGATTCATGATACAGATATATACTATCAGATATATACTAACATCATAATACAGTCATCACACAAGATAATCATCAGGGTATATACATTGAATTATTTACAATCCGGGGTGTGGGATATGGAGGAGGGGGGGGGTTAGGTGTGGTTGGTATCAACACTTCTGTCATCAACAATCAGCATCAACAATTGCATCATCAGAGAAATGGACATTGAAACAGTGTAGGACTGACTTGGTAGGATATGTACAGCAAGTAGTGGACACAGAGAGAGAGAGATCAGAAATTATAAGAAAAAATGTCTACATTTGATTATTTACAATCCGAAGAGGTATTATGTGGAAGGGAGGGTGTTAGTTTAAGGTTGTAGTTGCCTGGAGATGTTCTTTTAGTGCGGTCTTGAAGGAGGATAGAGATGCCCTTTATTTTACACCTGTTGGGAGTGCATTCCATATTGAAGTGGCATAGAAAGAGAATGAGTTAAGACCTTTGTTAGTTTGGAATCTGGGTTTAACGTGGTTAGTGTTAGTGTTAGTGTTATTATGCTGTTTGTTACTTATGTATGTTATGTTGCAGCTATTTAAAATAGTTTTGTCAATTTGTTCTGGCCTGAAATAAATTGGCCCTTTGAAACATATCTTTGTCTTTGTGTGTTGTATGTAGAGCACATTGCTTAGCAGAGTTCAGTGATGCAAATGCATGTCAAGTTGATCAACAGATTGTATTATTCTCCAGTGCAATAACAGTACTGAAATGAAGGCTAAAAGGGCATTAATGGGAGCTTTAAAAACAAAAAGTAGAAGAAGTAACTAAATAGTTACTTTTCACAGTAACGCATTACTTTTTGGTGTAAGTAACTGAGTTAGTAACTGAGTTACTTTTGAAATAAAGTAACTAGTAACTGTAACTAGTTACTGGTTTTCAGTAACTAACCGAACACTGTATATATATATATATATATATATATATATATATATATATACATATATATATATATAGATATAGATATAGATATATATATATATATATATATATATATATATATATATATATATATATATATATATATATATATATATATATATATATATATATATATATATATATGTATATGTATATGTATGTATATATATATGTATATATATATATATATATAGATGTATATATATATATATATATATATATATATATATATATATATATATATATATATGTGTGGGGGAAAAAAAATCACAAGACTATTTCATCTCTACAGGCCTGTTTCATGAGGGGGGTTCCCTCAATCATCAGGAGATTTTAATGGGAGCATTCACATACCATGGTTTGTATAGGGCACAGAGTGGGTGGGTGCAGGCTGGCGTAGGGGCGTGGTGATTGGCTCATGTGTTACCTAGGAGGTGTTTCCGTCTGTGGCGGCATGCTGTTACAATTTCGCTGCGCTTGTTGAGGGATGACAGGTCTGGACGGTAAATAATAAACAGTTTCTCTTTCAAGCATAGGTTGCATCTTTTATTACCACTATTGTAAGGTGTGCTGGATGCAAGAATTTGCCATGTTATTGAATATTCAACATTATTGTCTTTGAGGTCCCAAATGTGTTTGCTGAGTTCTGTGGTATTCCGCAGGTTTTGGTTCCTGAAAGAAGCCTTGTGATTGTTCCATCTGGTTTTGAACTCTCCCTCGGTTAATCCTACATATGTGTCGGATGTGTTAATGTCCTTGCGTGTTACCTTAGATTGGTAGACAACTGATGTTTGTAAGCACCCCCCGTTGAGAGGGCAATCAGGTTTCTTTCGACAGTTGCAGCCTTTGTTGGTTTTGGAGTCGCTCTGTCCGGGGGCCGACGGCTCATTTGCAATTGTTTTGTTGTGGTTTGAGATGATTTGTCGTATATTGTTCATACAGCTGTAGCTCAATTTAATGTTGTTCTTGTTGTCTTTGGGAAAGTGTTTGTCAATCAGATTGAGGAATTTGTGTCCAATGTTAGTTGAGACGTTTTTGCTGTATGGGGGGTTGTACCAGATGATGTCGTTTCGTTTTCTGTTCTTTTTTGGTTGGTTTCCTGGCGTGGGTTCATAGGTGAGGGTGAAATTGTATCCGCTTTCATCAAGGGCTTTTTGGTACGGGGGGATTGCTTGGTCAAATTCAGCTTTGCTAGATGACAGCATCGATAGCCTTTTATTAATTCCGGTAGGTATTCTTTTCGTGGTGGTGGGTGGGTGGTTGCTGTCATGGTGCATGGTGCATGATTTTTTTTTCCCCCACACATACATATATTGCGCTCTACTACATATATACATACATATATATATATACATATACATACATATATATATATATATATATATATATATATATATATATATATATATATATATATATATATATATATATATATATATATACATATATATATATATATATATACATACATATATATATATATGCATATATATTTCAGAGTCAAATGTTAGTATGTTAACGTTAACATGGTAGCTTTTTAGCTAATTTTACAGTAAATGCCTCAGTCAAGTATTCTGTGCTAACATTAGCATGCTAACTTTTGGCTAGTTTATAAGTGTGGACTGATTGATTTTATGGCTTGTTTTTTTCCCCCAAAAATCCAGAAGCTCCTCAGCCCACAAGGATGTTTGTGGCTAACATTTAGCATGTTCGCATGTTACTGTTAACATTCAGGATTTTTAGCTATTTTGCACATATTACGCCTCAGAGTCAAATATTATTTCACACATGTTAACATTGGCAAGTTAGCATGTTATACCTCATAGTCAAATATTGTACGCATGCAAACTTTTGCCATAACATCCTATATTTTGACCTAATTATGCAAATATATGCCTCAGAATCAAATATCGTGTTACTTCATGCATGTTAAATGTAAGTATGTTAACGTTAGCATGGTAGCTTTTTAGCAAATTTTATTGTTAACTTTATCAAGTGAGCATGTTGGTTATACCTCATAGTCAAATATTGTACGCATGCCAACTTTTGGCATAGCATCCTATATTGTTACCTAATTTTGCAAACATGCTTCAAAATCAAATATTATGTTACTTCATGCATGTTAAATGCAGTGTTGGGTTAGTTACTGAAAAACAGTAACTAGTTATAGTTACTAGTTACTTCATTTCAAAAGTAACTCAGTTACTAACTCAGTTACGTACACCAAAAAGTAATGCGTTACTGTGAAAAGTAACTATTTAGTTACTTATTTTTTTCTTCTTTTTTTTTTTAAAGCTCCATTTAATGCCCTTTTAGCCTTTATTTCAGTACTGTTATTGCACTGGAGAATAATACAATCTGTTGATCAACTTGACATGCATTTGCATCACTGAACTCTGCTAAGCAATGTGGTCGACATACAACACACAAAGACAAAGATATGTTACAAAGGCCAATTTGTTTCTGGCCAGAACAAATTGACAAAACTATTTTAAATAGCTGCAACATAACATACATAAGTAACAAACAGCATAATAACAGCATAGCTGTAAAGCAAGAAAGGCCACACTACATACACAAAGCCTAACCAGGCATTTTTTCCTCAAGAAATTCTGACACAAAATCATGTCTGAAGCCCAGAACACTACACATTTCCCCAGTTTTAGTTTAGAGATAAGGAAAGATTGGCCTGGCCCACTAGGATCCCTCTTTATGTTTGTGAACTTTATAGTCTATACATTTAGAGTGATGTGATAATCAAACACTCTAGAAGTCTAAAATGAAAGAGTATATAAGAGAATTGACAGCAACGTTCCCTCTAAGGAGCGCGCCTGTGCAATTGCGCACTGCTCAAGCGTCCTCTGCGCACGACAAATCTATGCCACGCACAAAATCAAATAAAAAAATAAGCGCATAACAATTTTCGACACGACATGAATTCCATCCATCACTTTACTGAGCAAAACTCTTTATTGTCGGCCATAAACACATCACTTATATCAACAGCAGCCGCTCGCTCTTTCTCACTTGCGCCAACACATGCACATATGGCACTTAGCCAGTGATGCGTTTACAGCCACACAAAAAGTCGGACAACTCCAACACCACACATAAAGTGTAATTCCAGGTCGTTACTCTATGATTTACCAATCAAATGTGTGCCTATACTAGTGTCATTTATTAGGAATCTTAATTTATAAATATTAATCATTAAATGCTGTTAATATACTAATAAAAATATATTTTTTACAAACAGGAAGTTGCAGGAATGTACACATGATCCCCTGCTTACATCTCAGTGTGCAACATGTGAATGTTTTAATGGGAACTAAATGCAATGTCTAAAAGGGGTACAAACTATTTCCAAAGCAGGACCTCCACCCAGACAAACAATACAAGTACACAGTTCATGAAAAACAATATTTTTTGTTATTGTCATTGTAAGTGGGCCTAAACACTTATGTTAGAAATTTAAATGACTGCTGTCATTTGATTATAATAATAAGAGAATGTTGTCTGTCTATCTGTGTTGGCCCTGCGATGGATGGGGACTTGTCCAGGGTGTACCCAGCCTTCCGCCCGAATGCAGCTGAGATAGGCTCCAGCGACCTCGAAAGGGTCAAGCGGTAGAAAAGATGGATGGATGGAGATTGAAGTTGTTATTTAGTCAGGTTTGGGAGAGGTGTGCTGCTGGTGTAGCCACAATGTGCACGTCTGATGTTGCTCACATGGGCTCCACTGAATGCTCAGGGAGTTTTTGCGTTTGCTCACACACATGAACAATTAGAGGGAACATTGATTGACAGAGTGTGTGTACCTTCAGTGCTGAATGATGAGCAGAGGCAGAGTTAATCCTTAAGTGGTGGTGGTGGAAGTGAAGTGTCATTGGAGTCTCTGTCTCTCTTTGCTAGCTTCGTCGAAGCATGTTGCTTATGTAGCTTGTTTCAGCAGATTTGAATTGCTGTTTTGGGCAGTAGATGGGATCTTTGATCCAAAGCATAATTTACATTTAACTAAAATGTTATTTTCTTTGTGCTCGACAAAAGAAAAGTAGTGAAAATATCTCCATGTTAGCAAACTCGACTTCTGGCTCCGCCATGATCAGACACGCCCCCCCCCCCCCCCCTCTCCCCACACTCACACACACCCACACAGAGCGCGTGTCTCTCTCTCTTCTCCGGCTTGTGACACAAGAAGAATCAGAACGATGACACAGCAGCGCTCCGATAAAACACACTTTATACTACATAAAAAGTAACGTAAAATAACGCAGTAACGCATCATGTAGTAACGGTAACTGAGTTACTGAATATAAAAAATAACGCGTTAGATTACTAGTTACCGCCGAAACTAACGGTGTTACAGTAACGCGTTACAAAGTAACACGTTAGTCCCAACACTGGTTAAATGTAAGTATGTTAATGTTAGCATGGTAGCTTTTTAGCTAATTTTATTGTTAACATTATCAAGTTAGCATGTTGGTTATACCTCATATTCAAATATTGTACGCATGCCAACTTTTGCCATAGCATCCTATATTTTGACCTAATTTTGCAAATATATGCCTCAGAATCAAATATCGTGTTACTTCATGCATGTTAAATGTTAGTATGTTAACGTTAGCATGGTAGCTTTTTAGCTAATTTTACAGTAGATGCCTCAGTCAAGTATTGTGTGCTAACAAGCTAACATAAGCATGCTAGCTTTTGGCTTTTTGATTGATTGATTGAGACTTTTGTTAGTAGATTGCACAGAACAGTAAATATTCCGTACAATTGACCACAATGGTAACACCCGAATAACTTTTTCAACTTGTTTAAGTCGGGGTCCACGTTAATCAATTCATGGTACAAATATATACTATCAGCATTATACAGTCATCACACAAGTTAATCATCAGAGTATATACATTGAATTATTTACTTTATTTACAATCTGGGGGGTGGGATATGGAGGGGGTTGGGGCGGCGGGGTTAGGTTTGGTTGATATCAGCACTTCAGTCATCAACAATTGCATCATCAGAGAAATGGACATTGAAACAGTGTAGGTCTGACTTTGTAGGATATGTACAGCGAGCAGTGAACATAGTGAGCTCAGAAAGTATAAGAATAAGTATATACATTTGATTATTTACATTTGATTATTTACAATCCGGGGAGGTGGAATGTGTAGGGGGGAGGGTGTTAGTCAAGAGTTGTAGTTGCCTGGAGGTGTTCTTTTAGTGCGGTTTTGAAGGAGGATAGAGATGCCCTTTCTTTTACACCTGTTGGGAGTGCATTCCATATTGATGTGGCTAGTTCATAAGTGTGGACTGATTGATTTTATGGCTTGTTTTTTTTCCAAAGATCTTGAAGCTCCTCAGCCCACAAGGATGTGTATGGCTCCCGTCCAGACCGGCTTGATGGGTCCTGAACGATACTCGACACAGGCCGAGTCCCAGTCTGTCAGCAACCTTGCGGGTTTGCAGCAGCCTAAAGCTAGCCTCTCTACCTTTATGCACAACTTCCTCCCACCCGCTGCTCCCGCTTCATCTGGGATGGAAATTTCCCAGCTTCTGAGCGGCGTCAATTACCTGCCGGCTCCCCACGATAAACTTCAGAGGCCACCGGCGGTCAACTCGTCCGAGCCTTGCTTGGAGGAAGAGCTCCACGTAATCCTGGATAGATTCGAAGAAGAATCCTCCACCACACAGACAGAGGAGTCGGTGGCGGATCTGATTTTGGAGGAGGATCTTCATAGTCTGCTGGAACGATTCCAGAAGCCTTCGACCGCACAGTTCGGCACGGACAGGCTCCACTGCGTCTTTGAGGGCTTAGGGATCACCACCACTGACACGGGTCAATGTTGAGTTGCCGGGCCGAATAGCGGAAGAGCCACTGAGCACAAGAAGTCATCCTGGAGCATTTAGAGTCCAACAGATGTTTTAATTGTTTCTGAAATTCTCAGCGTTTACAACAATTTATTTTTTATGCACCTGGACAATAATATATGAGCCTGAGCACTTTATTTACGATGGGATCGCTTTCTTTTGGGAACGCACACAGTGGTCCTGCTGGACTATCTGAACTTCAAGCCTGTGCAGAGCAGTTCTGTTTGTTTTTTTGTAACATTCCCTTATTAACTTTTATAATATCATCTCGGTCTACTCAGACTTCTATTGGACCACTTAGACTGGAATCACAGCATCGTTCCATTTGTTCTGACACCAGTCCAGATATTTATTGTAAACAAAAAAACATCGTATCGCATACCCTTACCTGGTTGTTTTTATATTTATAGTATTCTAATTATTACTTTTCCTTTTGTTTCGTCCCACATTTTTCATCCAATTGAAATCATTCCATTTCCCACATCGCATTTGAACTAATTGTATACCTCAGGGTCAACTTTTATGACTTTGATGCATTTTAACTGTTAGCATGCTAGCTTTTCGAACTGAGTTTGCTGACCCCAGTCATACATTTTGGTACTTCACTATAACTGTTGTTATCATTTTAACAATTATAACTTTTAATTTCAGCTTCTTTTCCCAGGTATACACTGAATAATATTTCACGCTATACGTACATGCTAGCATGCAAATGTTAGAATGCTAGCGTATAAGTAGCTAAACCTAGCTTTCCTAGTTTATTTTGCAGTTACACACTTAAAAGTTGGATATTTTGTTATTTGATGCTATATGGCTAGCATGCTAACTGTTAGCGTGTCCCACTTTTATCCACCATTCTTCAAAACATTGCACTCCATTCAGGCTGTCTATTTTTTATGCCTGAAAATTTCCCCCGTTTTCTTGGAGTTTTCACTTTTTCGTAATACTTCTTCTCCACTCAAGTCTTATCACGATCACATTTGTCCAAATATTCCAAAGTCAAAAAGGTTCCTTGCTAATAAGTAAGTCAACGCTATGCTAGTATTAGCTAATTTAGATAATTTTGCATATACGCACCTCAGACAAATATTTAAAAAGGACTGGTATAGCTCAACTTGTAACTTTACAGTTAGGAGTAGTATATTTTGTTATTTGGCGCAATATGGCTTGTGCGCTAACTTTTAATATTTTAGTTAGGCTTTTGACCGAAATGGCATTTTGTCATTTATTCATGAAGTTGTCACTTGTTCTGGGCTGGTACAATAGTGGAATGACTTTGAACCTGCACTTTAAATCTGGCCTTTGACTACCTCCAAGACATTGTTGCACTGTGTCCTCAGCCGCCGAAAAAAACTTGAATTTCCTTCAGCATCGGACATGACACACTAAAGGTGATCCCAGCTGATTCCACTGACGCTCGGACCAAAAAAGATGAGGTTTGGCTTCACGAGCAGGAAGATCTTCCATGATAGCATCATTGCACTCACTGATACTTGAATTGCACTATTATGTGCTGCACAGACTACATGATAGCATCATTGCACTCACTGATACTTGAATTGCACTATTATGTGCTGCACAGACTAGCCTCCTACAGTGTATATATACAACTGTAAATATGTACCTTACACATGTGTATACATACCATATAATAGGCAGAATGTTTGTATATTGAAAGTGTACTGTATATCATTGTACATAAAATGAGATGTCTTATACTCTAGTATAGTATGTCTAGGTAATATTTTATTTTTGCACTTCTGGTTGAATGCCAGCTGTATTTCACTGCTACGTATCTGCACAATGAGAATAAAACAATATTTTTATCGCTTGTTTCTGCATGTTACAAAAGTCACAGCTGACATTGTATATAAAGGTAGCTTAGTTGCCACAATTTTGCTGTAAACGTTTTCATTTTTTACACCGAATTACGGTTACCATTGTTTGAACAGTAAAATTCTGGCTAATCAGCTGCCCGTTTTTTACAGTAAAATCTGCGGCCATTGTTTGTACACTGCATAACTATGGAAGAACTGTAGCCTACAACTTTTATTTAAAGTCTGGCATTTAAACTAACATGTTGACACTAAGCAAGACCCGGGATGGCTGAGTGGTTAAGACCAATGTCTCCCCAACAAGTGCTACTGGGTTCGAATCCCAGTAGGACTGATAGGTAACTTACAAAACTCTAGTTGGAAGAGTTATAGCATCTCTTTGATAGTTTACTAAGACAGGGTCCCAATTTAATATGGCAATAGGGCTTGAAATCTGGCATTGGAAACCACAAGGATAGCTGAGTGGTTAACACTGGTAACTGTGAATCAAGGGGTACTGGGTACGGATCCCGTTCAGGTTACAATGCTCCAGTCAAAAGAGTGAGTGTTTTGTTTCACCTCCATTGTAGTTTACTGAGACAGGTTCTGATTTAAATATATAATTGGGGCTCGAAATCTGCCCTTCAACTGACCAAGGATAGCTGAGTGGTTAAACAGCAAGCTCCCAATCAAAGGGAACTAGGTTCAAATCCAAATCATGGTCGAGCGGTGACTAGGAAAGCTCCAGCTGGGGGAGTTACTGTTTTATCATAGTTTACTAGGACAGGTTATGTCATTGGGGCCCGAAAACGGAGAATTGGCAGACAAAGGATAGCTGAGTGGTTAAGGCAGCAAGTCTCACTCAAAGGGGATTGGTTTCAAATCCACGTCATATTGTACAGTGACTAGGAAAGCTCCAACTGGAGGAGTTACTGTATATCATTGTTTACTGAGACAGGTTCTCAATTAAATATGTCATTGGGGCCCAAAATCTTGGCTCTAGCGGATCGATGATAGCTGAGTGGTTAAGGCAGCTAACTCTAACTCAAAGGGGATTGGTTTCAAATCCAAGTCATGTCATGCACTGACTAGGAAAGCTCCAACTGGAAGAGTTAGTGTTTTATATCATAGTTTACTAGGACAGGTTATGTCACTGGGGCCCGAAAACTCTAAATTGGCAGACAAAGGATAGCTGAGTGGTTAAAGCAGCTAACTCCCAACCAAAGGATACTAGGTTCAAATCCAAGACATGGTCGAGCAGTGAATAGGAGAGCTACAGCTGGGGGAGTTACTGTTTTATATCATAATTTTCTGAGACGGCTTCTCAAATAAATATGTCATTGGGGCCCAAAATCTTGCTTCAAGAAGACCAAGAATAGCTGAATGGTTAAACAGCTAGCTCCCAATCAAAGGGTCCTGGGTTCAATCCCAGTCAGGTCGATCGGCTTGCCAAGCCAAAGAATGCAGGAGTGGGGACGCCGGACAATGTTGGGGTGTTTCACCTCCCCCACACAGAGTAAAGCTAAGTGGTAGTGCGTTAATTAACTTATAGTTAAAAAGGTAAGTATGAGTAATAATAATAAATAGTCTAAAGTCCAAAAGTCAAGGGTAACCTCGGGGGTTAGCTGCCATCTTGTGTGCCGAGGCTAAAGTTGGTAAGTGTACCATCGTAATTCCTGGGCTGGGATGGGTGGGAATAGGAACATGAATAATTAATCATTGTGGGCGTTCACCAATTAGCTCTTCTGGGTCTGACAGATAATCAAAGTAATACATTGGAAAATTAAATGAAAAATTGAGTAATTGGAAATGTATTAAGAAATGTATTAATTAACGATAATGAACACATTTAATAAAAGAATGTTTTATGTTGATTTAATTGATTTTTTTCAATTAACCAATTGAAAAAAATTGGTTAATTATTGTTCATTAATTAACCAACCAACTACCGTATTTTCCGCACTATTAGCCGCACCTAAAAACCACAAATGTTCTCAAAAGCTGACAGTGCGGCTTATAACCCGGTGCGCTTTATATATGGATTAATATTAAGATTCATTTTCATAAAGTTTAGGTCTCGCAACTACGGTAAACAGCCGCCATCTTTTTTCCCCGTAGAAGAGGAAGTGCTTCTTCTTCTACGGTAAGCAACCGCCAAGGTAAGCACCCGCCCCCGTAGAAGAGGAAGCGCTTCTTCTTCTACGGTAAGCAACCGCCAAGGTAAGCACCCGCCCCCGTAGAAGAAGAAGCGCGCGGATATTACGTTTCATTTCATTTGTGTGTTTACATCTGTAA
This sequence comes from Nerophis lumbriciformis, assembly GCF_033978685.3. Lineage (NCBI taxonomy): Eukaryota > Metazoa > Chordata > Actinopteri > Syngnathiformes > Syngnathidae > Nerophis > Nerophis lumbriciformis. The sequence continues at coordinate 41,161,972 of NC_084556.2, forward strand.
AGACCACAAAATGGCTCCTATTAAGAGACACGCGTACAACGCAGAATTCAAACTCAAGGCAATAAGTCACGCAGTAGAACACGGAAATAGAGCAGCAGCGAGAGAATTGAACATAAATGAATCAATGGTGCGTAGGTAGAGGAAGCAATAAGATGACCTGCGCCACTAAGACAGGGAGACAGCGCCGGACGACATACGCCAACATCTGCCAGTGGATTGTAAATGCCTGGCGGATATATCGGTCTCAACTGTGGTCCGAGCTTTCCGGAAGGCAGGATTCACGGAACTGCTGGACAACAACAGCGACACTGACTCTGATGACTTCCACCAGACGGAGCCGGCCATTTTGGATGCCGTATTCGCCCAACTTTTTAATTCAGACACTGAAGAAGAATTCGAGGGATTTATGGATGAGGAATAACTTCAGAAAGTGAGCTTTAAATGTTTATTTTGTGTGTTGTGTGACATTAACGTTCGAGCAACGTTGAGTTATTGATGTTGCTCTGCACTAATTTGAGTGTTACTATTTTTGTGATTGCACATTTGCACATTACATTTTGGGGGTGAACAGAGTTGTTAGAACGCTGGTTTGTAATACATTATTAAAGTTTGACTGACCTATCTGACTGTTTTTTTGACATTCCCTTTAGCGCAGCGTAGGCGCGGCTTATAACCCGGGGCGGCTTATAGGTGGACAAAGTTTTGAAATATGCCGTTCATTGAAGGCGCGGCTTATAACCCAGGGCGGCTTATGGTGCGGAAAATACGGTACTCAATTTTTTGGTTTAATTTTCCAATTATTATTTTATTGCTAATTGTCTGTCAGACCCAGAAGAGCTAATTGATTCAAAGCCCACAATGATTAATTATTCATGTTCCTATTCTCACCCATCCCAGCCTTGGAATTACGATGGTACTTTAGCCTCAGCACACAGGAGGAGCTAACCCCCGAGGTTACCCTTGACTTTTGGACTTTAGACTATTTATTATTATTACCCATACTTACCTTTTTAACTACAAGTTAATTAACCCACCACCACTTAACTTTACTCTGTGCGGGGGAGGTGAAACACCCCCACATTGTCCGGCGTCCCCACTCCTGCATTCCTTGGCTTGGCAAGCCGATCGACCTGACTGGGATTGAACCCAGGACCCCTTGATTGGGAGCTAGCTGTTTAACCATTCAGCTATTCTTGGTCTTCTTGAGGCAAGATTTCGGGCCCCAATGACATATTTATTTGAAAAGCTGTCTCAGAAAAGTATGATATAAAACAGTAACTCCCCCAGCTGTTGCTTTCCTAGTTACTGCTCGACCATGACTTGGATTTGAACCTAGTACCCTTTGATTGGGGGATAGCTGCTATAACCACTCGGCTATCCTTTGTCTGCCAATTCACAGTTTTCGGGCCCCAATGACATAACCTGTCCTAGTAAACTATGATATAAAACAGCAACTCTTCCAGTTGGAGCTTCCCTAGTCACTGCTCGACATGACGTGGATTTGAAACCAATCCCCTTTGAGTGAGAGCTAGCTGCCTTAACCACTCAGCTATCATCTGTCTGCTGGAGCTAAGATTTCGGGCCCCAATGACATATTTAATTGAGAAACTGTCTCAGTAAACTATGATACAAAAAAGTAACTCTTCCCAGCCGGGGTTTACCCAGTCATGACTGGGATTTGAAACCAGTCCTCTTTGATTGGAAGCTAGCTGCTTTAACCACTCAGCTACCCTTGGTTGGCTGAATAATAGATTTTCGTTCCCCAATGACATATTTAAATGAGAACCTGTCTCAGTTAACTACAAATGAACGTGTAAAAAAATATTGACTCTTTTGGCTGGAGCCTTGTAACCTGACCAGGATTCGTACCGAGTACCCCTTGGTTCACAGTTACCAGTGTTAACCACTCAGCTACATATATATGCTGTTCATACTGTATTTGTATATATACATATACAAAAATTAACATTTATACCGTATATCTAAGGGCTGTCAAGTGATTAATTTGTTTTAATCAGATTAATCACACTCTAGATATGTGATTAATCCTGATTAATCACAGATTATTTTTCTATCATTTTTTTTATTTAATATATATATATATATATATATATATATATATATATATATATATTCGAATTCGAATCGCGATTCTCACGTTGTGCGATTCAGAATCGATTCTTATTTTAAAATTTTTATGTTTTATTTTTTTTAGTTAATCAATCCAACAAAACAATACACAGCAATACCATAACAATGCAATCCAATTCCAAAACCAAACCCGACCCAGCAACACTCAGAACTGCAATAAACAGAGCAATTGAGAGGAGACACAAACACGACACAGAACAAACCAAAAGTAGTGAAACGAAAATGAATATTATCAACAACAGTATCAATATTAGTTACAATTTCAACATAGCAGTGATTAAAAATCCCCCATTGACATTATCATTAGACATTTATAAAAAAAAATTAAAAAAAATTAACAATAGTGTCACAGTGGCTTACACTTGCATCGCATCTCATAACACACTGTGTCCAATATTTTCACAAAGATAAAATAAGTCATATTTTTGGTTCATTTAATAGTTAAAACAAATTTACATTATTGCAATCAGTTGACAAAACATTGTCCTTTACAATTATAAAAGCTTTTTACATAAATCTACTACTCTGCTTGCATGTCGGCAGACTGGGGTAGATCCTGCTGAAATCCTGTGTATGAATGAGTAGAGAATTGTTTTGAATCGGGAAAAAATAGTTTGTGAATCGAGAATTGTGTTGAATTGAAAAAATATCGATTTTGAATCGAATCGTGAGACACCCAAAGATTCGCAGCTCTAATATATACGTTTGTATATATATATATATATATACACACACACGTTAGGTCAGGAAAAAACACAGAGGCTATTTCATCCCTACAAGCCTGTTTCGCAGGTGGAACAGGCTTGTAGGGATGAAATAGCCTCTGTGTTTTTTCCTGACCTAAAGTATATTCCGCTCTACCCCCTGGCCTGCAGAGAATGTGAATGATGCAACTTCCTGTGGACCATGTGACTTTTGGAATATTCCACCTTATTCAGGAATGCTAACGTGTTACCAATGTGTCAGGGCAGCAGGACGGAGGCACAATCCAGGACCACCACTAAAGTGTGAATTTTAACAAATGTATTATTATTATTAATATTAGTAGTAGTAGTTAGGGTTGTACAGTATACTGTACTATGCTCCCTATTAAAAATACCGGTTCCCTTTTTTTAAAAATTGTATTTGTTGAAAGGGCATGGCAGTGTGTCGTCGTCACGATGTGACATTGCTGGTTTTATGAGCAGAGGAGCATGTTCGGCAGCGCACAATCACAGAGTACTTGCAAGCGCCACAGTGTGTCGACAGAAAATGGAGAAAGGACACATTTTGGTTTGAAAACTAACAATGAGGGTGAAGCTATAACACTGAAACGCCGCTCTAGGCGAGGAATAGCTGAACATGCTTCACTACACACCGTAGGAGGATACAACAGCTAACAAAAGCTAGCGTGCCACGGGTGGATCTACACCTGACATTCACTGTAATGATACCAAGTACAAGAGTGTATTTAGTCGATACTACAATTAACTTTTTTTCCTTTTTTGAAAAAAATGATATGTTGTTTATAAACTCCGGAAATTGGTCCCTGGACACATGTACACAAACAAACGTCCCACCAAAAAGAATGCTGACATTGCCCAAAAAGCAAGACACTTGAGAAAAGAAGGAAAAATGCAACACATTTGGGTATGAAACTGTAAAATATTCATAAAATTACCAAAGGTGGTTAAAAGAATTGAGGACTTGGACAGATACATTTAATACATACACTTGGAAATAACCTGATTTGTTGGAGGACTGGACTAACTTCCTTCTACGCTTTTTTTGATTCATTGAAACTTGTATTAGTAGATTGCACAGTACAGTACATATTCCGTACAATTGACCACTAAATGGTAACACCCGAATAAGTTTTTCAACTTGTTTAAGTTGGGGTCCACGTTAATCAATTCATGGTAACACACACACCCATGATGCACATCACTGACAGTACTTAACCCAATATGGAATTGAAAACATTTTGTAGCATGGAACATAAACATCTGAACTTGGAAAATGATATAGATCCAGACAAAAACGTTTTTTCCCACATCAGAAATAATTGTTTTTATTATATACATTAAAACAGCATTAAAGCCGACAACAAACTGTCAATAATTGAATTCCAACGCCAAATGTTTGTATGCAAATTGCACCACCATGAAACATTTTTTGGAACAATTCAACAACCCCTTCAAAGTGATCGCTGTCTCAGAGACACAGATCGTAGCTGGTTGATTCGTGTGAAAGTCGCGGGCAAACCATTTCACTGCCGGAATAGCTTCCGGTGTTGGTCGATCTCGTCTCACAAGATGTAGTTTCTCTAAAGTATCCTCCTTGAAAATGGCCTTGCAAATATATATCTGTCACCTAATCAACATTTTGCTCTCCTTCTTAGTGAATACCAGTGAGTTTTCTGTAGCTTTCTATGGCTCGTGTGGCTCCGGTGCCACTTCCTGTTTTCGCAACTTGTGATCGGATACTCACTTGGGACTCCCAAGTGAGTATCCGATCACAGTACGTGTAAATGTCCGGGCCAGCTAGAAGGCCTTACTGACAACAACTTGTGATCTGATTGGCCATGGTAACTGTCGATCAACTGTATGTGTCCGCCCGCATTGTTGATTTTGAAGGCTCCGGGCAGATTTGATACAACATGGCAACAGAAGCTAGCTGAATTCTGATTGGATACAAACTTTAAACTAAAAACAACAGCGCTGGAAGGAGCATAATATGACATGAAGAAAATATGAATACTTTTAGATATTTAGGGAAAGTAAAAAAAAAAAAAAACTTTTATCTTTAATTGTGATTATGATTTCTGGTTATGTTAGGCCAGCAAGGCCCTCTCTGCTGACGGTCCACCACTGCATACACTAGGGGTGTAACGGTACGTGTATTTGTATTGAACCGTTTCGGTACGGGGGTTTCGGTTCGGTTCGGAGGTGTACCGAACGAGTTTCCACACTGACATATTAAGTAACCCGATAAGCTAAAGTCTTAACAAGCTGCTCCGCTTCGTACTGCCTCTGTCTCTGTCAGTACTCAACATTGTCCCACCCACACAACCATCTGATTGGTTACACACAGAGCGGTAACAGCCAATCAGCAGTGCGTATTCAGAGCGGTAATAGCCAATCAGCAGTGCGTATTCAGAGCGGTAACAGCCAATCAGCAGTGCGTATTCAGAGCGCATGGTGTCAGTGCTCCAGCGTCGAGCAGATAGGTGTTCAGCAGGTAAGCATCAGGCAGCAGACTCTCCCCAAATTATAATAAACACCTCCCAGTCAACTACTAGTAACATCACTATGAGCCCGTTGACCTTCTAGAAACATAAACTGCAGCTCAGCTCGCTCGCAGTCCTGGTTGGAGGTGAAGGCTAATTCGCTTTTAGCGTAACGTTAGCTCATTTTGCGGTGTTTGTGTGTGTGTGTGTGTGTGTGTGTGTGTGTGTGTGTGTGTGTGTGTGTGTGTGTGTGTGTGTGTGTGTGTGTGGGCGTGTGCGTGTGTGTGTGTTACGGACAGCAAAGCCCTGTCTGTCTGTTATTTCACTTGACCTTTTTCTGTGTTGATTGAGCTGTGTTGAAGCAGGACGTTATGTTAAATGAAGAGTTTCTGTCTCTGATAGTTGATATAATAATGTAACTGCATCATTAAGCCTACATGAACTCCATGGTGTTCAGGGATGAATAGTCTCTCCTATTGCTATTGTACTATTTTTTCAGCTATAGTTACATTAATCATTAGTAATGGAGAAGCCTAGTTTTGAATGGCAGGGTCCCTGCTATCACATGTTGATAAAAATATAACATTTACATAATAATAATCAACCCCAAAGGGAATAAGCGGTAGAAAATGGATGGATGGATAATAATAATCAACTACAGGCTTCCCAAATGCTGTAATAAATTAAGCATGATGAGTTGACTTGAAACTGTTTAATGTTGCACTTTTTATATGTAGAAGAAAAGTTTTGTCATTGTATTTAATCTGAGCAACAACTTGAGGCAGTTTAATGTTGATTAATGTGGACCCCGACTTAAACAAGTTGAAAAACTTATTGGGGTGTTACCATTTAGTGGTCAATTGTACGGAATATGTACTGTACTGTACAATCTACTAATAAAAGTCTCAATCAAACAATCAAAAAAAGCACTTTATATGTAGAAAGGTTATGTTAAGAAACCATTCTGAGCCTTATCTTATTTAGTTTTTATTTTATATATGTTGACCACATTAACCCTGGCAATGGACCCTGTGTGTATATGTATGTTATGCCATTGTTTACATATTTGGTAAATAAATAACCAAAACATTTATATTTTGTTGTTTTCTCACTGTACAGAAAATGAACCGAACCGTGACCTCTAAACGTATGTACCGAACCCAAATTTTTGAGTACTGTTACACCCCTAGCATACACACATATTTAAACAAATCCAAACATAAGCCACCGTTCACCGAGAACCAGCCGATCCATTCTCCCCCTCCCAAAGGTCTGACCGAGCGCCTCCTCCCGCAGGGACAACGCCCTCATTTTGTTTACTGTACTACTAGGGTTGTGAATCTTTGGGCACCACACGTTTCGATTTGATTCTTGAATTCAAAACGTTTCTCGTTTCAAAATTAATACTTTTTTAATAACATTGGGTGTGAGTTCCGGTGGCACAGGGGTTAGTGCATGTGCCTCACAATACGAAGGTCCTGAGTTCAATCCCGGGCTCGGGATCTTTCTGTGTGGAGTTTGCATGTTCTCCCCTTGACTGCGTGGGTTCCCTCCGGGAACTCCGGCTTCCTCCCACCTCCAAAAACATGCACCTGGGGTAGGTTGATTGGCAACACTAAATTGGCCCTAGTGTGTGAATGTGAGTGTGAATGTTGTCTGTCTATCTATGTTGGCCCTGCGATGAGGTGGTGACTTGTCCAGGGTATACCCCGCCTTCCGCCTGAATGCAGCTGAGATAGGCTCCAGCAGTAGGAAATGGATGGATGGATGGATGGGTGCGAGTTCTATGATTAACTACATTCCTCCACAAAATAGATAACAGCTCTGATAAATGTATTAATTACTTAAAAGAAACTTGGTTTTGTTCGGTAAAATTATACCAAAACATTTAATAAAGTCAAATACATATAAGGCAACAAGAGAAATACCCAACACCTTTCTTTCCTTAAGTAATTATGTATAGCAAACAGTGTTGGGTTAGTTACTGAAAACCAGTAACTAGTTACAGTTACTAGTTACTTTATTTAAAAAGTAACTCAGTTACTAACTCAGTTACTTACACCAAAAAGTAATGCGTTACTGTGAAAAGTAACTATTTAGTTACTTCTTTTTTTCTTCTTTTTTTTTTAAAGCTCCCATTAATGCCCTTTTTGCCTTCATTTCAGTACTGTTATTGCACTGGAGAATAATACAATCTGTTGATCAACTTGACATGCATTTTTATTTTCCTTTTAACATAATTAATGAAAAACAGTGCAACATAAAAAGGCATTCCTCCTTTCTTTAAACTTGGACCAATGACCATTAATAAAAAACAAGTTTAAGTGCAACATAAGAAGAAACATCATCTTCCTTGAAACATAGGTAGTGAAATCAATCAATCAATCAATCAATCTTTATTTATATAGCCCTAAATCACAAGTGTCTCAAAGGGCTGCACAAGCCACAACGACATCCTCGGTACAAAGCCCACATACGGGCAAGGAAAAACTCACCCCAGTGGGACGTCGATGTGAATAACTATGAGAAACCTTGGAGAGGACCGCATATGTGGGTAACCCCCCCCCTCTAGGGGAGACCGAAAGCAATGGATGTCGAGTGGGTCTGACATAATATTGTGAGAGTCCAGTCCATAGTGGATCCAACATAATAGTAAGAGTCCAGTCCATAGTGGGGCCAGCAGGACACCATCCCGAGCGGAGACGGGTCAGCAGCGTAGAGATGTTCCCAGCCGATGCACAGGCGAGCGGTCCACCCCGGGTCCCGACTCTGGACAGCCAGCACTTCATCCATGGCCACCGGACCTATGCCCCCCCCCCCTCAAGGAAAAGGGGAGCAGAGGAGAAAAGAAAAGAAACGGCAGATCAACTGGTCTAACAGGGGGGCTATTTAAAGGCTAGAGTATACAAATGAGTTTTAAGATGGGACTTAAATGCTTCTACTGAGGTAGCATCTCTAATTGTTACCGGGAGGGCATTCCATAGTACTGGAGCCCGAATAGAAAACGCTCTATAGCCCGCAGACTTTTTTTGGGCTCTGGGAATCACTAATAAGCCAGAGTTCTTTGAACGCAGATTTCTTGCCGGGACATATGGTACAATACAATCGACAAGATAGGACGGAGCTAGACCGTGTAGTATTTTATACGTAAGTAGTAAAACCTTAAAGTCACTTCTTAAGTGCACAGGAAGCCAGTGCAGGTGAGCCAGTATAGGCGTAATATGATCAAACTTTCTTGTTCTTGTCAAAAGTCTAGCAGCCGCATTTTGTACCAACTGTAATTTTTTAATGCTAGACATAGGGAGACCCGAAAATAATACGTTACAGTAGTCGAGACGAGACGTAACGAACGCATGAATAATGATCTCAGCGTCGCTAGTGGATAAAATAGAACGAATTTTAGCGATATTACGGAGATGAAAGAAGGCCGTTTTAGTAACACTCTTAATGTGTGATTCAAACGAGAGAGTTGGGTCGAAGATAATAACCAGATTCTTTACTGATTCGCCTTGTGTAATTGTTTGGTTGTCAAATGTTAAGGTGGTATTATTAAATAAATGTCGGTGTTTAGCAGGACCGATAATCAGCATTTCCGTTTTCTTGGCGTTGAGTTGCAAGAAGTTAGCGGACATCCATTGTTTAATTTCATTAAGACACGCCTCCAGCTGACTACAATCCGGCGTGTTGGTCAGCTTTAGGGGCATGTAGAGTTGGGTGTCATCAGCATAACAATGAAAGCTAACACCGTATTTGCGTATGATGTCGCCTAGCGGCAGCATGTAAATACTAAAGAGTGCAGGGCCAAGAACCGAACCCTGAGGAACTCCGCACGTTACCTTAACATAGTCCGAGGTCACATTATTATGGGAGACGCATTGCATCCTGTCAGTAAGATAAGAGTTAAACCACGACAAAGCTAAGTCTGACATACCAATACGTGTTTTGATACGCTCTAATAAAATATTATGATCGACGGTATCGAAAGCAGCGCTAAGATCAAGAAGCAGCAACATAGATGACGCATCAGAATCCATCGTTAGCAGTAGATCATTGGTCATTTTTGCGAGGGCTGTCTCCGTAGAGTGATTTGCCCTGAAACCGGATTGAAAAGGTTCACAGAGATTGTTAGACACTAAGTGTTCATTTAGCTGCTGTGCGACAATTTTTTCGAGGATTTTCGAAATAAAGGGAAGGTGGGACACCGGTCGGTAGTTTACCATGAGGTCAGGATCAAGGTTAGGTCTTTTGAGCAGAGGATGAATAACCGCTTTCTTGAATGCTAGGGGAACAGTGCCAGAGGAAAGTGATAAGTTTATAATATTTAGCACTGATGGACCTAATAATACAAAAAGCTCCTTGATAAGTTTCCCAGGAAGTGGGTCAAGTAAACATGTTGTTTGTTTTATCCCACTTACACGCTGTAATAGTTCCTCTAATGTTATTTCATCAAAAAGAGAGAGACTATTTTGTATTGCAGTATCCGTCGTAGATACAGTTGTATCTGTGTTCATAGAACCCAGTTGTAGCTGGGATGCGTTATCTTTAATCTCCTTTCTAATGAGTTAAATTTTCTTATTAAATAAATTCATAAAGTCATCTGCCGAGTGGGTGGAGCTATTGGGAGGAGTCCCTTGTTGGGTTAGCGATGCTACTGTACTAAACAACAATTTAGGGTCGTTTTTGTTGAGGCGGATGAGATTTGAGTAATATTTAGCTTTAGCTAAGGTAAGCATGCGTTTATACGATATTAAACTATCACTCCATGCTTGATGGAAAACCTCAAGCTTGGTCGCGCGCCATTTGCGTTCCAACTTTCTACATGATAATTTATGAGCTCTGGTTTCCTCTGTAAACCATGGGGTGCGCCTTTTAGGGGCCCTTTTTTGTTTTAGCGGTGCTATACTATCAATGGTTTTGCGCAGGGCATTGTCAAAGTTGTTAGTGAGGTTATCAATAGAGCCGACATAATTTGGGAATGGTGCCATTACCGAAGGCAGTAGGTCAGCAAGAGTCATCGTTGTGGCGGCATTAATGTTGCGGCTGCTATAGCAGTTATTATTATTATTAGTTTGTTGACAATGAGTCAGAACTTCGAATTTTATAAGGTAATGATCGGACATTACTTTAGTATACGGGAGTACCATAACTTTGGAGGTGGTGACACCCCTGACCAGCACTAGATCTATCGTATTGCCGTTGCGATGCGTAGGTTAATTTATTATTTGTGTAAGACCACAGCTATCAATTATAGTCTGGAGCGCCACGCACTGAGGGTCCGATGGGGTATTCATATGGATATTAAAGTCCCCCATTATGATTATATTGTCTGCGTGCGTCACTAGATCAGCAACGAACTCTGAGAATTCATTAATAAAGTCCGAGTAGGGCCCTGGGGGGCGGTAGATAACAGCCATATCGAGAGGCAGCGGTGCGACAGACCTCATAGTAAGCACCTCAAACGATTTGTATTTATTATTTAGGTTAGGGGTAAGGTTAAAGTTTTCATTGTATATTAGTGCGACCCCCCCACCCCTTTTAAGGGGACGGGCAATATGCGCATTCGTATAGTTAGGAGGAGATGCCTCATTTAGCGCAAAAAATTCGTCTGGTTTGAGCCAGGTTTCGCTAAGACCAATGACGTTAAGATTGTTGTCTCTAATGACCTCATTAACTAATAACGTTTTGGGAGACAATGATCTTATGTTTAAAAAGCCCATATTATAAGTATTGGGCTGTTTTGACGAGTTTTTGTTTAAATTATCCGTAGTAGAAATATTAATAATGTTGCGTTTATTATACGTAGTGCACTTTAAATAGTTTCGACCATATCTAGGAATTGATACGACGGGAATTTTCAGATTGTTTGCTTGATGCTGCGATCGACTGAACGCATCATGATTTGCCACCTCAGTAGAATGCATATCTACCCCGGACACATTCACAACAGAAAACACATTATGTGAGGTGTGTGTTATTCTAAGAAAATTGCTATGCGTACAGGAATTATCCAGCCTGGTGCTGGCTAGTTCTAGCTTAACTGACTCCTCACCCGGACTAGCAGGCTCTGTAATTGCCTGTGGCCGGGCTTGCTCTAGTGTAGTTAGTCAAATGTGACTTAAACAGTAGTCTATATTCTTAGACAGGATGATGGCGCCTTCCTGGTTAGGGTGAAGGCCGTCCCTCATCAGCAAGCCTGGTTTGCCCCAGAAAGAGGGCCAATTATCAATAAACGTTAGTCCCTGTTGTCTACAGAAGCTAGCCAGCCACTTGTTAAGCGAGACTAATCTGCTATATCTCTCATCATTGCCTCTCGCAGGCAGGGGGCCAGAGACAATTACTCGATGCCTGGACATCTTTCTAGCGAGATCACAAGTCCTGGCTATGTTTCTCTTTGTAATCTCTGACTGTCTCATTCTAGTGTCATTGGAGCCAACGTGTACAACTATATTCGCATAACTAGTGGTGCGATTAGCCTGTCGTACGTGTTTACTAAGCCTGTTGCGAGTTAGCTCCCTAAGATTAGCCTCAATGTCAGGTGCTCGGGCCCCCGGGATGCACTTAATTGTGGCTGGTTTGCTAAGCTTTATGTTTCGGGTGATGGAGTCCCCTATGACTAAGGTGTGGTGCCCGGTAGACTGGGGTGTAGGACTAGCTAAAGAGCTAAATCTATTATGCGTCTCAACCGGTACACCGTAGCTTGTAGGCCGCTTAGGACTGCTACAGGCTGGGCTAGTTAGCTCGCTACAGCTAACGCTAGCAGATGTGTCCGCAACATCTAAAGTTACGAGATTACTCTGCTCTAACTGGCGGACACGGCCCTCTAGCAGAGCCAGCCTCTCCGTGAGTAAGGTGCAAGACGCGCAGGAAGCCATACTCACGGTGTTTTCTGTCACCGAGTGAAGTTCCTGCTGTCTTCCGAGAAGTCCTGGTCACGGTGTGCAGGAGTAGACTCCTTCTGACCGGCGCCCGGCGACGCCTTTCTCCGCGCTAGCTTCGCTAGCTTAGCAGCTAGCTGCTAGCTAGCTGCGGGAGGGGTGGAGAGACAGAGATCGGGTGATTTGCAAGTTAAATAGTACTACTAAATATGTTGAGAAAGTAATAAAGAAAGCTGCAGAACAATTTAAATAAAGCCTGACATCTGGAGTGATGCTGCTGTCTTCCACACTTGGAGCCATGGATTGTAGAATCCTTGTTTTCAGTGGCAGGATCATTGACACAGATGGTGAAGTTTCAGTGCTCAGTAGAGATGTAACACTTTTGAGGGGTTTAAGCACCTAGAGGACCTCATCTGCCACTCTCACATCATCATCAGACAGGGTGACATTTGTCTTCAGGGTGTTGTGGGTCAATGCAGAGTATATGGCTGCCTGCTGCTCCAACATATCATAAGTGGAGTTTCACCTCGTTGGGACATCATGTATGAGCAGGCAGCTTTAGCATTTCTTGCTTTGTCTTAAGCACATGAGCAGCTGTTGTGCTTGGGTGGAAGTAAGAAACCTTCCTGATCCTCCCAAAGAGGCGCTCCATCCTATTGACTGAGATTCCCTTCTGTGATGCCAAATTCACTACATGTGCAAAGCACCTATCTGTGGTCCCAGTCCTGCCTCATTCTCTGTAATTATTTGATTTTTGGCATTATCACGTGTGACTGGGATATCTTTATCTTCCAGTCCTCCACTGCTTGTGTCAGTACCTGCGCAAGGTGACTCTCGTAGAGGGGGCGTGTCTTCTCATCTCCCAGTCTGCTGTGATGAAGTGAGCGCATATAGTTCCGCTGGACGTCCACCCGTCTGTCATGAGCGCAACAGCTGATGCTCGGGATAGTTCATCCACAACTTTTTTTCTTCTTCTGCTCATAAAGATCTGGCACAATCTTATTGCTGAAGTGGGTGCGCGACGGGATGTCGTAACGTGGTTCAAGCACGTTCAGCATGTGTTTAAAACCCTCGTTTTGCACAACCGAATCTGCACTTATAAACACACCGATTCAATGGCGGGGGCGTTCAAGCTCCTCCGTTATTGCGCTCGCCATGACCACGCTGTGTGTGGACTGAACGTGCCAACAACTTTTTTTTGTTTGTTTCATATATCAAACCTCCCCTCCCCGCCCCCCCCCCCCCCCCCCCACCCCCCCACACACACATAGACCGCGCCTCTTTTCTTCTCTCCAGCTTGTGACAGAGGAAGATTCAGAAGAAAGACACCGCAGCGCTTCTGTTTCTAGCCGATACTACATCAAAAGTAACGTAAAATAACGCAGTAACGCATCATGTAGTAACGGTAACTAAATTACTGAATAAAAAAAAATAACGCGTTAGATTACTAGTTACCGCCGAAACTAACGGCGCTACAGTAACGCGTTACTTTGTAACGCGTTAGTCCCAACACTGATAGCAAATATGGGCATCTACATCAACAATATGACATGTCTGAGAGGCTGGACAGGACAGATTTAAAAAAACGCTTTAAAATTCTAATTTTTTTATCGATTTAGAATTGTTACAAGAATTGCGATCCATTCGAAAATTAACACCCATAATTTCTACCATTATTATTTTTATCTTTATTTATTTTGATTCATTTTCTTTAGCTAATCCCAATGAGTGGGTGTGTGAAGGGGTCCTTGTTTCACAAAAAAAAGAAAAAACAAAAGATGTCAGCATTTTAATTTTTTTGTATGCACTGTATCATATATTGCATTGTCTATGCAATATATATATATTACATATATATATATATATATGCAATAAGAAAATATTAATCAATTGATAATTGAAACCTCCCCCTTCCCTTCTCAGACTATTCCATGTTACTGGCCATGCTCCGACTTGATTCGTGAAGACAGACTAAAATAAACCTGGTGCGTTTATGAGAGGTTTGTGGTGCAAAGAAGAAGAGAAAGCGAAAGGAAAACAGATTTTATTAAAACTCTCTGGTGTCAACCTTGTTCTCAGTGACATAGAATGTATGTGATCATCACAGCAAGTACTAATGTCAGTGCAGGATGCAAATGGCCAGTAACGCTGTTCATCACAAATATGTAAGTATTAAATATGCAAATATTAAAGTGCTCCCAATGGTAAACTATTGTAACCGAGGGTCTAAAACAGGGGTCCCCAAACTTTTTGACCCGGGGGCCGCATTGGGTCAAAAAAATTTGCCCAGGCGCCGGGCTGTGTGTATGTATATATATATATATATATATATATATATATATATATATATATATATATATATATATATATATATATATATATATATATATATATATATAAATATATATATACAGTATATATATATATATACATATATATATATATATTTATATATATATATATATATATATATATATATATATATATATATATATATATATATATATATATATATATATATATATATATATATATATATATATATATATATATACTGTGGTCCCAGTCCTGCCTCATATATATATTTATATATATATATATATATATATATATTTATATATATATATATATATATATATATATATATATATATATATATATATATATATATATATATATATATACATACAGTATATATATATATATATATATATATATATATATATATATATATATATATATATATATATATATATATATATATATTCCTCACGCACTAATTGACTAAAAGAGTGCGCGCATGCGATGATGTCACGTTACCAATGGGAAAATGCATTTTTAGACAATATGATTAGCCTGAGTGGCTAAGAGACCCCGAGAGTAACAAGCGGTAGAAAATAGATTAAAAAGGGCAAATTTAAAAAAGACCTTTAGACTTCCCGCGGGCCGTATTTTGGACGCTGGCGGGCCGTATTCTGCCTGCAGGCCGTATTTTGGAGATCCCTGATCTAAACTTTACCGCTGCCGGGTATTTTTTTTCTATGCTTTTATTGTAATATTTTCAGAATGTGTTTGTTCTATTTTTGGCCAAAGTAAGACAAAGAAAACAATCTGAAGTTGTCTTTATTTTTTTGTTTTAATGCCATGATTTTAATAGTCCGGCCTACGTGTGCGCATATTTCCCTCCATGTGGCCTCTGAGCTACAAACCCCGTTTCCATATGAGTTGGGAAATTGTTTTAGATGTAAATATAAAAGGAATACAATGATTTGCAAATCATTTTCAACCCATATTCAGTTGAATATGCTACAAAAACAACATATTTGATGTTGAAACTGATAAACTTTTTTTTGCAAATAATCATTAACTTTAGAATTTGATGCCAGCAACACATGACAAAGAAGTTGGGAAAGGTGGCAATAAATACTGATAAAGTTGAGGAATGCTCATCAAACACTTATTTGGAACATCCCACAGGTGTGCAGGCTAATTGGGAACAGGTGGGTGCCATGATTGGGTATAAGAACAGCTTCCCAAAAAATGCTCAGTCTTTCACAAGAAAGGATGGGGCGAGGTACACCCCTTTGTCCACAACTGCGTGAGCAAATAGTCAAACAGTTTAAGAACAACGTTTCTCAAAGTGCAATTGCAAGAAATTTAGGGATTTCAACATCTACGGTCCATAATATCATCAAAAGGTTCAGAAAATCTGGAGAAATCACTGCACGTAAGCGGCATGGCCGGAAACCAACATTGAATGACCGTGACCTTCGATCCTTCAGACGGCACTGTATCAAAAACCGACCTCAATCTCTAAAGGATATCACCACATGGGCTCAGAAACACTTCAGAAAACCACTGTCACTAAATACAGTTCGTCGCTACATCTGTAAGTGCAATTTAGAGCTCTACTATGCAAAGCGAAAGCCATTTATCAACAACATCCAGAAACGCCGCCGGCTTCTCTGGGCCCGAGATCATCTAAGATGGACTCATGCAAAGTGGAAAAGTGTTCTGTGGTCTGACGAGTCCACAATTCAAATTGTTTTTGGAAATATTCGACATCGTGTCATCCGGACCAAAGAGGAAGCGAACCATCCAGACTGTTATCGACGCAAAGTTCAAAAGCCAGCATTTGTGATGTTATGGGGGTGCATTAGTGCCCAAGGCATGGGTAACTTACACATCTGTGAAGGCACCATTAATGCTGAAAGGTATATACAGGTTTTGGAACAACATATGCTGCCATCCAAGCCCCTGCTTATTTCAGCAAGACAATGCCAAGCCACATTCAACACGTGTTACAACAGCGTGGCTTCGTAAAAAAAGAGGGCGGGTTCTTTCCTGGCCCGCCTGCAGTCCAGACCTGTCTCCCATCAAAAATGCGTGGCGCATTATGAAGCGTAAAATACGACAGCGGAGACCCCGGACTGTTGAACGACTGAAGCTCTACATAAAACAAGAATGGGAAAGAATTCCACTTTCAAATCTTCAACAATTAGTTTCCTCAGTTCCCAATCGTTTATTGAGTGTTGTTAAAAGAAAAGGTGATGTAACACAGTGGTGAACATGCCTTTTTCCAACTACTTTGGCACGTGTTGCAGCCATGAAATTCTAAGTTAATTATTATTTGCAAAAAAAAAAAAAAGTTTATGAGTTTGAACATCAAATATCTTGTCCTTGTAGTGCATTCAATTGAATATGGGTTGAAAAGGATTTGCAAATCATTGTATTCCGTTTATATTTACATCTAACACAATTTCCCAACTCATATGGAAACGGGGTTTGTAAAATGAGTTGGACACACCTGATGTACAGTATTACAGTATATGTAACAGCTGCAGCAACAAAAAAAAAAGGGGCAGCATAAAATAGAGAGTAGATCTAGCAGAAAATAGATATTATAAACAAAGAGAGGTAGCTAACATAGAAGCGGTCGGACAAATAAAAAAAAAAACTTTGACACTTCCCACAGGCCGGATTTTGGACGCTAGTGGGCCGTATTCGGGCCGTAGTTTCGGGACCCCTGGTCTAATAAGATGTAGTACAAGCTCAAAAGGAAGAAACTTGGGAGTTACCTTTCTAAAATCAGCATTCTTTTTCTTATTCTCACGCGACCACCATCAAGAGCTCTCTTTTTCCCACCGCTGACATATTTTTGGCCTTCACAATAATAGCACTTCGCATTACATCCAGTCCAACTGCGCTAACAAAATAATGATAGCTTATATTTGATTAATTGTTGTTTAATGATCAATTACAGTAAAAGCGTAAGGATCAGTGATACTTTATCTTTCATGTGCAGCTCGCATGGTAGTTTCTAATAATGTGATGAATGGCCAAGTTGTTTTAGTTGTGTGGAGGGCCCCAATGACTACTACCTAAATGAGTCATTTGTAAAAATGTAATGTTGCGAATCCTGGAGGTTATCAGTCGCACATCGCTTTAGGGAAGTTGCTTCTTGTTTTATTCAACTCGTCAACCAGGGGAAACAGCGGGAAATCCTGACTCATCATAAGAGTCTGAGTCACGGTGTCGTAAACAATAATGGCATAACAATCACACAGCCACTTAACACGCAACAACGAGATAACACATGCTGTCCACAAAGCTACTACTACTATTACTGGACGAGAGTAAATAACAGTTATGTTGACTCCAGACATGTACTTATACAAGTATTTGCAGAAAGTTGCCAAAGAACATGCTAGAAGTAGGGTTGGGCATTATTTACATTTTAATGATACTACTGGGGGCGTATATAGTCATTTAGAGGCTAAAGGCTGACTTAGTCATTGAGGCCCTCCACATAACAAAAAACAACGTGGCTATTTACCATTTGTTGTTAGAAACTACACTTGCGCAATGAGTATCACAAACCTCAACATTTTGACAAGCTACTTTTCAGAGACCATTTTCTTAGTTAGACCGAATGTGACGTGTAGCACTATTATTGTGAAGGTTGGAAGTGTGTGACTGGTGGGAAAAAGAGAGTTTATGGCGGCGGCTGTGTTTTACTCACATGTCTCCTCTGTACTCAGCCATGCTTTCATTTGTTCATAAATGTGTGTGTTCTACCCTTCTTGAGACATCAACAAGGAAAAGTACCTTCTAGATGAGGACCGGTGAACAAGTTAGGACCGAAATCATGGTCCCAATAAGGAAAACCATTGCATCTAATAGAGAATGTTTCATTTGGTCAAATCTATCAAAATTAGGGTGGTCCCAAAAAGGAGGGATTTTTCAAATTGACTGTGTGTCGGTTTTAAAGGTGCTCCCCCCTCGGGTCAACATATGAAATAACAAGTGTGTGTAAAAATTTGAAGTGCTCTCCCTCTGGCCAAAATATGTAATAACAAGTGTGTGTAAGAAATTGAAATGCACCCCCTTTGGCCAAAATTAATTAAACAAAATACATAAATATGTATATAGAGACATACTGTAATAATTTTAAGTAAATAATGAAGATTAAAAACCAATTGCAAACAAAAAAAATAAAAGCTTACCTTTTTTATATTTGCATAGTATGTATGTATTATTAAAGGCCTACTGAAATGCGATTTTCTTATTTAAACGGGGATAGCAGGTCCATTCTATGTGTCATACTTGATCATTTCGCGATATTGCCAAATTTTTGCTGAAAGATTTAGTAGAGAACATCGACGATAAAGTTCGCAACTTTTGGTCGCTGATAAAAAAGCCTTGCCTGTACCGGAAGTAGCAGACGATATGCACGTGATGTCACAGGTTGTGGAGCTCCTCACATCTGCACATTGTTTACAATCATGGCCACCAGCAGCGAGAGCGATTCGGACCGAGAAAGCGACGATTTCCCCAGTAATTTGAGCGAGGATGAAAGATTCGTGGATGAGGAAAGTGAGAGTGAAGGACTACAGGGCAGTGGGAGCGATTCAGATAGGGAAGATGCTGTGAGAGGCGGGTGGGACCTGATATTCAGCTGGGAATGACTAAAACAGTAAATAAACACAAGACATATATATATACTCTATTAGCCACAACACAACCAGGCTTATATTTAATATGCCACAAATTAATCCCGCATAACAAACACCTCCCCCCTCCCGTCCATTTAACCCGCCAATACAACTCAAACACCTGCACAACACACAGCCCAAAGTACCGTTCACCTCCCCAAAGTTCATACAGCACATATATTTCCCCAAAGTCCCCAAAGTTACGTACGTGACATGCACATAGCGGCACGCACGTACGGGCAAGCGATCAAATGTTTGGAAGCCGCAGCTGCATGCGTACTCACGGTACCGCGTCTGCGCATCCAACTCAAAGTCCTCCTGGTAAGAGTCTCTGTTGTCCCAGTTCTCCACAGGCCAATGGTAAAGCTTGACTGTCATCTTCCGGAAATGTAAACAATGTGTTATCCGACACAACAGTCAGGGGGTGCATTCTACGGCGGGGGTGCGTTTTACGGCACAACACCTGCCGCAATACACCGCTTCCCACCTACAGCTTTCTTCTTTGCTGTCTCCATTGTTCATTGAACAAATTGCAAAAGATTCACCAACACAGATGTCCAGAATACTGTGGAAGTTTGCGATGAAAACAGACGACTTAATAGCTGGCCACCATGCTGTCCCAAAATGTCCTCTACAATCTGTGACGTCACGCGCAGACGTCATCATACCGAGACATTTTCAGCAGGATATTTTGCGCGAAATTTAAAATTGCACTTTAGTAAGCTAACCCGGCCGTATTGGCATGTGTTGCATATAAACTATCAGACTGCGTGGTCGGTAGTAGTGGGTTTCAGTAGGCCTTTAATGTTTGTATATACAAATCGTTATGTATCTAGAAAGGGTGGTCCTAAAGAGGTTGGAATTTTTCGAAGGCCCCCAAGAAGGTAACAAAGAATGTGTGTGTGTGTGTGTGTGTGTGTGTGTGTGTGTGTGTGTGTGTGTATGTGATTGTGCGTGCGCAACAATGGGGGATGTGGGTCATCAGGGTATTGTTTTTAGGTCTGTAAAGCACTTTGCGTTGCATTTCTTTTACGTATGACAAGCGCTTTACAAATAAAGTTTGATTTGATGATTTGATTTGAACAAGACGAGATTTGTTGACTTTAAAAAAAGGGCCTTAAAAGTTCCAGCCTGCTCAGCTGGCACTACATCTTGGTTTACAATACAGTGTTCCCTCGCTACAACACGGTTCACTCGCTGTTACGCAGATTTTTTTTGTGTGTGTAATTTTTTACAGTGTCGCATGTCTTTTTTTTTTTTTTTTTTACCGCGTATGAATGCGCATTGTGTTCTGCGTCCTGATTCGCTAAGGGACTGTAGACCATTGTCAATCAATCTTTCATGCCAATGTGTTCACCTTGCCTAACTTACAAAATGGTTTGATGCGTGCATACATATACTGTACAGTACTGTAAACAAAAAAACATGTGACGATCTGTCACTTCATTTCTGTTTGTTTCCTTTTTTGATGTTTATTTCCTGGCAGCGCTCTTATTTTTGTTACAATTCCTGCATGTCTCCCAGAGTGCTAGTTTCCCCTCACCTGTCCCTATTTGGCAGCCCGGCACACCTGGTTGCAGTTGCCAATCAGGCTGCTAATTATGCCTGCCTCGCCTGTTTCTCAGTACTCGAGGATTGCGATTATTTCCATGCATGACTGCTCGTCCTATGTTTGTGAGTATATTCAAAGACTCTTACCTGCTCATCACTCTCCTGTTTCCTGCATCTTGGGGTCACAACCGCCGCAGCCATGCGGATTCCTGAAAAAATCCTTGAGTACCGAGGAACAGGTGAGGCAGGCACCAGGTGTGTAAAACTATGCGACGCCATCGTAACAGAAGTTATATATAAGTCTCACATTTGCATCTCATAGCATATAACTGTGGTGCATTCAATGTCCCTTGATTACCTATTCAGTGGCCTAGTGGTTAGAGTGTCCGCCCTGAGATCGATAGGTTGTGAGTTCAAACCCCGGCCGAGTCATACCAAAGACTATAAAAAATGGGAGCCATTACCTCCCTGCTTGGCACTCAGCATCAAGGGTTGGAATTGGAGGTTAAATCACCAAAAAGGATTTCCGGGCGCGGCCACCCTCACCTCCCAGGGGGTGATCAAGGGTGATGGGTCAAATGCAGAGAATAATTTCACCACACCTAGTGTGTGTGTGACAACCATTGGCACTTTAACTTAACTTAACATTTTGAAACAATATTTTTTAAATACAGGGTAGACTTAACCCCCAGGAGATGCTCTAATAATAATACATTCGTAATAATAATGATGTATTATGATTTGTGTTATCCACTGATATCCACAGATGTGTTTCAGCTAATCTTTACTTTACACTCTGACATAAAGGAAAACTTGACATATTTAATTATATTTAAGTGAATAATGATTATTTAGATTCATATTCATTTTTTAGCACTTTGTTTTAAACAAATCGCCCGATTGTAGCTGAGATAGGCTCCAGCACCCCGAAAGGGACAAGCGGTAGAAAATGGATGGATGGATTTCAGGGTGTTTATCTAGATATGTTCTCGATATTTTAATCCCATCTTTAAAAAGTCAATCCATTCATTTTACCATGAATTGATTTACGTGGACCCCGACTTAAACAAGTTGAAAAACTTATTCGGGTGTTACCATTTAGTGGTCAATTGTACGGAATATGCACTGTACTGTGCAATCTACTAATAAAAGTCTCAGTCAATCAATCAATCAATCAATTTTCTACCGCATGTCCCTTATGGGGTCAAAAGCCCAATTAAAGTTTTTACATGTGTTTTAAAAAGCTGGTTTCAACAAAATAATTAGTTTTTTAGTGCATGTAAACATAACATTAACATGTAACATGGAATAGCTGTCGAAACCAACATGTTTGATAAAATAATTTGATGTATTTTAGCACACAACTTAAAACAAAAATACATCAATTGAAATGTCCCCTTACACTCTCACTGCCTTCTGTGGCATGCATGCGTGAATGGAATCTCCTCTCTAAACAAATATATATACTGACAGAAAGCTTATTCAGATTTTAAATGTTATTGAAAATGTTGGCAATATAAATCACTAATATAATAACAGATTTTACATGTATTAAGAACCTAAATCTGCTCTTTTGAAATTGCAGATGATACCTGTATGTAGGGATAGGTACTGAATCCAGTACTTTTTTTGGCACTGAACGATCCCGGCCAGTCCGGCACTGTCCATCCACCCATCCATTTTCTGCTGCTTGTCCCTCTCAGATTCACATAAAATCAGTTTCGGCATTTGGCAAAAAGAAATTGGCAAAATAAGTTGACTCAAAGACGTTCCAACGTAAGTTAAGCAAGGCTCCACTTTTCCAAAAATGCCCTAGGTTGATGCTAATATACAAACCCCGTTTCCATATGAGTTGGGAAATTGTGTTAGATGTAAATATAAACGGAATACAATGATTTGCAAATTATTTTCAACCCATATTCAGTTGAATATGCTACAAAGACAACATATTTGATGTTCAAACTGATAAACATTTTTTTTTTTGCAAATAATCATTAACTTTAGAATTTGATGCCAGCAACAGGTGACAAAGAAGTTGGGAAAGGTGGCAATAAATACTGATAAAGTTGAGGAATGTTCATCAAACACTTTTTAGGAACATCCCACAGGTGTGCAGGCTAATTGGGAACAGGTGGGTACCATGATTGGGTATAAAAACAGCTTCCCATAAAATGCTCAGTCTTTCACAAGAAAAGATGGGGCGAGGTACACCCCTTTGTCCACAACTGCGTGAGCAAATAGTCAAACAGTTTAAGAACAACGTTTCTCAAAGTGCAATTGCAAGAAATTTAGGGATTTCAACATCTACGGTCCATAATATCATCAAAACGTTCAGAGAATCTGGAGAAATCACTGCACGTAAGCGGCATGGCCGGAAACCAACATTGATTGACCGTGACCTTCGATCCCTCAGACGGCACTGTATCAAAAACCGACATCAATCTATAAAGGATATCACCACATGGGCTCAGGAACACTTCAGAAAACCACTGTCACTAAATACAGTTTGTCGCTACATCTGTAAGTGCAAGTTAAAGCTCTACTATGCAAAGCGAAAGCCATTTATCAACAACATCCAGAAACGCCGCCGGCTTCTCTGGGCCCGAGATCATCTAAGATGGACTCATGCAAAGTGGAAAAGTGTTCTGTGGTCTGACAAGTCCACATTTCAAATTGTTTTTGGAAATATTCGACATCGTGTCATCCGGACCAAAGGGGAAGCGAACCATCCAGACTGTTATCGACGCAAAGTTCAAAAGCCAGCATCTGTGATGGTATGGGGGTGCATTAGTGCCCAAGGCATGGGTAACTTACACATCTGTGAAGGGACCATTAATGCTGAAAGGTACATACAGGTTTTGGAACAACATATGCTGCCATCTAAGCGCCGTCTTTTTCATGGACGACCCTGCTTATTTCAGCAAGACAATGCCAAGCCACATTCAGCACGTGTTACAACAGCGTGGCTTCGTAAAAAAAGAGTGCGGGTACTTTCCTGGCCCGCCTGCAGTCCAGACCTGTCTCCCATCAAAAATGTGTGGCGCATTATGAAGCCTAAAATACGACAGCGGAGACCTCGGACTGTTGAACGACTGAAGCTCTACATAAAACAAGAATGGGAAAGAATTCCACTTTAAAAGCTTCAACAATTAGTTTCCTCAGTTCCCAATCGTTTGAGTGTTGTTAAAAGAAAAGGTGATGTACCACAGTGGTGAACATGCCCTTTCCCAACTACTTTGGCACATGTTGCAGCCATGAAATTCTAATCTAATTATTATTTGCAAAAAAAAAATAAAGTTTATGAGTATGAACATCAAATATCTTGTCTTTGTAGTGCATTCAATTGAATATGGGTTGAAAAGGATTTGCAAATCATTGTATTCCGTTTATATTTACATCTAACACAATTTCCCAACTCATATGGAAACAGGGTTTGTACATTGGCTTTGCTATTGACATGCTACCAATTAGCATTAGCGATTTTACATTGCAGTTTCAACACCTCCAAATTTGTTAATGAAAACTCCCACTAAGATACACCTTACAGTCAAACAGCAGGGGCATAAGAAGTACAAGTACAACACTTACAGTATTAACACTTTTTAGTGCGCAACAAAAGACAAAATTCCAGAAACACTGAACTGACTAGCCAACACACCATACTGTCTTGGACTTGCAACTGAAATTGCAACCTATGTCATACGTGCAAATGAGATTCAGAAATGTGATAATAAACAAGATATAACAACCGGACAGCGGTTATCATAATCAGCTCATTTTTAAATGTTGCAATTAAGAAATCAGATGCTTTTGCTGCATAATACATTGTAAATATTGATGTGTAGTGTGCTATTGTCTATTGTTGTATTTTTCTTTTGGAGCCCAGGCAGAATAGCAGCAGTTTATGCTACAGCTAATGGGGTCACAATAAATACACATAAACACATCCAATAAAACACTATCGCTATGTGTATCGCCCCACCCCCCGCCCTATGTGCTGCCTATGATGCAAGTGTTCCTAAAGTGTGCATATCGTCATACACAGTAAACCAGTCTAGTTCCCTTTTGGCTTTGACACAACTCCAATTGATACATTTCCTGTGTGACTAAAGAATGTTTTGTCGCGTCGTGGACATCTTGTGTGGGTTCTCACGATGCGGCCCTTGTTAGGAGGTGTGATTTGTATTGCACTTTCATTTCAACACCACATGCAAAATGTCAGCTCGGACGATGGCGTCAGAGAAGTTCCTTCTCGTTCATGCACTTTTCATGTGTATTTCAAAAATAATAATTTCTTCATAGTTTCTTATGAAAATATTAATCCCGGAGTTTTGATTTGCTCACATGACTTGTTGGCAGTCATGCACGAGTCTTTCAACAGATAATAACCAAAACAAGAATATGTAAGAAAGTTTTATTTTCAAATGGCCTTTAAAGAGCTTGAATGCGTGTTTGCTCAATTATCTGTCGACAGGTGCAGATGTCTCACCAAGAGTTACACAAATCGCTTCATTGCGGCGATTGTTGCGTACCCCGGGGGTGTTTGCACACCTCCTTACTCTGACATCTCCTTGCACTGGTGTCTACTTCTGTGTGGCGTACAATTAAATATACTGTATACCAGAGGTGTGGACTCGAGTCACATGACTTGGACTCGAGTCAGACTCGAGTCATGAATTTGATGACTTTAGACTCGACTTGACAAAATGTAAAAAGACTTGCAACTCGACTTAGACTTTAACATCAATGACTTGTGACTTCACTTGGACTTGAGCCTTTTGAATTGACATGACTTGACATGACTTGCTACTTTCCCCAAAACCCAAAGATGAAAAAGTTATTCGGGAGCGCTCCGTATTTTTCATTGTGTACTTGTCTATCAGCGTTGCATGTGTCAGCTAGTGTGCTCTCAGTACAACAACCAATCAAATTAGATCTACTTTGTTTTCATCACACCGCATTCATCCAATCAAATTGCAGGACAACCAACGAAGAAGACATGTCCAAACCACACGCCAGTGAACAAAAAATGATACCTAAAATAATTTTGTTTGGGTATAAAAATTACGAGGTGGTCAACACAAAACAGTTTGCAGTATGCAACACATGCGGTTCGAAAATTACTGATGGAGAGGCAACAACTTCCAACTTCGTCCGGCATTTGAAGTTGCACAAAGAACGGTAAGTTTTGAATGTAAGATAACGTTTATTGGCTAAGTAACGTGACTTTTATTTGCTGTGTAGTTAAATCAGTGAGGCTGTAAACTCACTGCTAACGTTATAACGTTATTGCAAACACGGGAATCTGTTGCAGTTCACTACCTTATTCATACTTTTTGTTCAGTGATTTTTTTCAAGCAGGGTTACGTTAGTCAATATATCACACGTAACGTTAGACGGCGGTCAGCAGCACCGCGTATTTTAGCCACCTAAAAAAAGACAAAAATAGTAAAATAAAGGTCAGTTAAAATGTATACTATATTATGAATATGTGTACCGTTTTAGCTAGCTTTCTGACATACTGTTGGTTGTTTACCTCAGTGGTCCCCAACCACCGGGCCGCGGCCCGGTACTGGTCCGTGGATCGATTGGTATCGGGCCGCACAAGAAATAATTTTTTTTTTCTTTTCTTTTTTTAATTAAATCAACATAAAAAACACAAGATACACTTACAAGTAGTGCACCAACCCAAAACAACTCTCTCCCCCCTTTTGTTCTGGGCATTGAACATGAAGACTCTTCCTTCACTGTTCCGAGTGGCCATGAGAGTCTTGGCAGTGCCTGCCTCCAGTGCTCCAGTGGAGCGAGTTTTCAGCCATGGTGGCATCATACTACGCCCCCATCGTGCACAAATGACTGACAGACTCTTGGCTAATTTGGTCTTTTGCAAATGCAATGCAGCATAGGGCCCTGACATATAAAAAGTACAACTTTTTTGTTATGTTCACGTATATGTCATGTTTTTTCAATGTTAACACTTTTGTACAAATAAGAACATTTGCACTTTATTTTTCAATGTGTTTGTTCTGTAAAGGAATGAGTTAATGTTTAAAATGACTGGTTAATAGTGCTATTATAAAGTGCAATGTCAGCACAATTTTCTTTCCTGCAATTTAAAATGCACTTGTTTTAATAAATAAATACAGCGTTTGAAAAGCATACACAATCTGTGTTAATATATTAGTCTGTGGTTAAAATGACTTGAAAGGACTCAAAACTCAAAATGCAGGACTTAGGACTTGACTTGAGACTTTCCAGTCTTGACTTTGGACTTGACTCGGGGCTTGCCTGTCTTGACTCGGGACTTGACTCGGACTTGAGGGCAAAGACTTGAGACTTACTTGTGACTTGCAAAACAATGACTTGGTCCCACCTCTGCTGTATACACACAGGTCCAGGGATGGGCAATACGGCCAAACATGTATATCACAATATATATTGCAGCCTCTTGTGATCCCCATATATATATCACAATATATAAATGATAATAGAATTATTACAAGGGCTCCTAATTTTGCTGCTGACATATGCAGTAACATATTGTGTCATTTATAATTGTACCATTTTTTCTAAACTATTATTAATCTACTTGTTATTTTACTGTCAATATCTGGTTACTTTCTATTGTAACATTGTTATACATACACTTCTGTTAAAATGTAATATTATGTTGTTTGGATACTTTACAGTAGTTTGGAGCAATACTACAAATTTGGGTAGCGGTCCAATACCAAGTAGTTACAGGGGCAGTATTGGTCATACCCATACTGATACTTACATTGTTCAGGTTCCCTAAATTTATTTTTATTTTTGATCACAATTATAATAAGACCAAAACACACATTATCAATTAAATATTATTTCCCTATTCTCTTTTATTTGCATATAGAATTCTCCTATTTCCTGAGTTTGTAAACAATAACAAAAAACAACAAAACATTTTTGGGTGATAAACAAAATACATTGATCTAATTACTACAGTATCGACGGTATAATGATATTATACTTGGTGTTGCTACTGTCGATATTTGTATCGATCTGACCACCCTTGTTTACATTCAAGAGCTCTAGCTTAGCGGTCAGCTATGCTTTTTTTTTTTTTATCCTTCTCGGGTGTGTCGAGTAGCATGTTTAACTATTCCTTGCCCTCCAGTGATAATGGTGCTTGTAAGAATGGAGGCAAGGATTGCTGACTTAGAAGCTGCACTGTGGAGGGACATTAGCCACTAGCTCGTTAGTGAAGATACTACATTGCGTTACCTTCTTTCATGTGTAGTTTCTTTTAAAAGGACAATAAATATTAATTAACATTTGGCATGTAAATATGTGAGATTAAAGCCCATGGCTAATTTCCATCTCTAGTCCCTTGGCAAGTTGATGTTAAAATAAAGAGAAATACACTCAAAACTTAGTACACTCTAGGGTTGTCCCGATACCAATATTTTGGTATCGGTACCAGAACCAAAATGTATTTTGATACTTTTTTCTTAATAATGGGCACCGCAAAAAATGGCTTTATTTTAACAAAAAATGTTAGGGTACATTAAACATATCTTTCTTATTGCAATTTTGTCCTTTAATAAAATAGTAAACGTACGAGGCATTTTTTCTTTTAGTAGTAAGCAAACAAACAAAGGCTCCTAATTTAGCTGCTGACATATGCAGTATTATATTGTGTCATTTTCCATTCTATTATTTTGTCAAAATCATTAAGGACAAGCGGTAGAAAATGAATTATTAATCTACTTGTTCATTTACTGTTAATATCTGCTTACTTTCTCTTTTAACATGTTCTATCTACACTTCTGTTAAAATGTAATAAGCACTTATTCTTCTGTTGTTTGGATGCTTTACATTAGTTTTGGATGATACCACAAATTTGGGTATCGATCCGATACCAAGTAGTTACAGGATCATAATGGTCATAATTTAAGTCCTCTTGTGTCCAGGGACGTATTTCCTGAGTTTATAAACATAATATGAATATGTACTTGGTATCATTACAGAGGATGTCAGGTGTAGATCCACCGATGGCGTTTGTTTACATTGTGACGCTGGTGAGCTATTGTATCCTCCTACGGTGTGTAGTGAAGCATGTTTAGCTATTCCTCGTCCTGCAGGGATGATACTTGTAAGAAACTCACTTTATTGGTCGTCATGGAGGTGAGGATTAGTTATTTAGAAGTAGCTAAAACACTGACGACTGCGGCTGGATGTTAGCCGCTAGCTAGCTAGCCATGTCTTAAAGCACCTCTTCCTGAGGGCGTTTCAGTGTTATAACTTCACCTTTATTGTTAGTTTTTAAGCCAAAATGTGTCCATTCTCTATTTTCTGTCTACACACTGTGTCTGCTTGTAAGTACTCCGTGATTGTGCGTTGCAGAACATGCTCCTCTGCTCGTAAATCCAGCAATGTCACGACGTGACGACGTGCCATCATGCACGTAAAAGAAAAAAAGGGGGAGCGTGGACCGGTACTTTTTAGGGGCGGTATAGTACCGAATATGATTCATTAGTATTGTGGTAATATATTAGTACTGGTATACCGTACAACCCTGGTACACTCACAATATCAAAATGTAAAATATCAAGATTTCAGTGCCAAAAGTGCTGTTGTCGACACAAATTGTACCTTGTACATTACATGATTAGAAACAACAATTGATAAACTACATGTTTCATGATATTAAGATGTAACGATTGATCGATACAAAAATATATCAATTTATATTCCTAACTTCCAAATACATCGATCAGTGCTCGCCAGGTTTGCCTTCCAAGAGATAGGTATCGATCAGAGATCGTTTTAAAAAAGAACCGATCGATTTTATTGACACTAGAAAAGAAAACATTGGATTTACAAACGGCAGACTTTACATGAAGTTGAGCACTTAATAATAACTAGGGATGTCACACTCATTCACACAAAAGGGTTGTTTTTTTCTGTTATTAATATTCTGGTTCCTACATTATATATCAATATATGTCAATACAGTCTGCAAGGGATACAGTCCGTAAGCACACATGATTGTGCGTGCTGCTGGTCCACTAATAGTACTAACCTTTAACAGTTAATTTGACTGATTTTCATTAATTACTAGTTTCTATGTAACTGTTTTGATATTGTTTTACTTTCTTTTTTATTCAAGAAAATGTTTCTAATTTATTTATCTTATTTTATTTTATTTTTTTAAAAAGGACCTTATCTTCACCATACCTGGTTGTCCAAATTAGGCATAATAATGTGTTAATTCCACGACTGCATATATCGGTATCGGTTGATATCGTTATATGGGTAATTAAAGAGTTGGACCATTGCCGTTGCTAGGCCTATTTTAGAGGGGCTCAAGCCCCCCTAAAATATTCTTAAGCCCCCCCCTTTTTTTTTTTTTTTTTTTTTTACAAATACATGCCGACATATTCATTATGAAGTGGCCCGAATATGAGTTTAAATAAATAATCATATAACCTGTCATTATTCACTCAGTTTCCCCTCACTTCATAGCATAAGGTAGAGAGCCCCTTTCGTGCGTCAGTATCCAATCCATTCCACTTGTTCATATAGAAAATCACTCAAAATCCAGTCCGCATTTTCTCTGCGACCTTGCTTGCGGTCCTTGGACTTGTTCATATAGAAAATGCCCACATCACTCAAAATCCAGTCCGCATTTTCTCTGCGACCTTGCTTGCGGTCCTGCAGGTGTACGAAGCACATTAGCACACAGCACTGCAGAACAAGAACGTGAACGGATGCAAAATGGACATAAGAAACTTTTTCAAGAAAGTGAATATTCATCACTGCTTGTATTAAAATGTATTAGCTCCACTTTACACCAGGTCTGTGTTTGACAAAAAGTTACATTCCCACTCTAAAACAATGCTGCTACTTAGTTAGCAAGTTAGCCTGAAATGCATCATGAAGGTCCTGGTTATTTATAAAGTTAAATGTGCACTCTTTTTTACCATTTGCTATCTTTGGGTTACTTCCTTCTGGAGCATCAGCTGTGTTTCTCACTTTACACATGGAGGAGAACAGGAGCTGAGCTCATTCACGTATGACTATCATCAGTAGATAATAATAATAATCACTCCACAACCCCTATTGACCTGTAGGAGTCAGAGCAGAGGAGCACATAAAGTGAGAGGGGAGAGGCCTCTACTGGAAAGGTGAGTAAGAGAATAATGATATTAAAACAATTTTTGCCCTGCGATGAGGTGGTGACTTGTCCAGGGTGTACCCCGCCTTCCGCCCGATTGTAGCTGAGATAGGCTCCAGCGCCCCCCGCGACCCCAAAGGGAATAAGCGGTAGAAAATGGATGGATGGATGGGCTTATCGATAAGCCATTTGTTTTATTTATTTCTGGGTGGATCATGTTGACTATTGGTCCTCCTAATTGTCAATCATTCTGGTGATGTTACGTAAGGACATATATATATATATATATATATATATATATATATATATATATATGTATATATATATATATGTATATATATGTATGTGTGGGAAAAAATCACAAGACTATTTCATCTCTTTCATCTCGCAAGACCTACTGACTCAAGCACTAGACTTCGCCTCAGACTACGACTCAATCACAGGCAACGAAAGAAATATCATCATCCACGCAAAAAAACTCCATTCTCATCCACAACAGTACACCATGGCAAAAAAAGAACAATGCAACATTTGACATCACTATGGGAAGTTTTGACGGAGCAGAAACGTGTGAACTCGTTGGGAGTTTCCTCCTCTCCCAGCTCGCTAGCCTCAATCTGAACCTTGGTATTTACCGTGATGACGGACTGGCAGTGTGTCGCGCCTCGCCAAGGAGCAGCGAGAATACCAAGAAGCGCATATGCCAAATTTTCAAAGAGAACGGCCTACGGATCACGATTGAAGCCAACAAGCAAACCGTCAACTCCCTTGACGTCACTTTCAACCTGAGAAATAACAGCTACCAACCATTCACGAAACCCAACACAACACTCCAATACGTGCACCATGACAGCAACCACCCACCCACCACCACGAAAAGAATACCTACCGGAATTAATAAAAGGCTATCGATGTTGTCATCTAGCAAAGCTGAATTTGACCAAGCAACCCCCCCGTACCAAAAAGCCCTTGATGAAAGCGGATACAATTTCACCCTCACCTATGAACCCACGCCAGGAAACCAGCCAAAAAAGAACAGAAAACGAAACAACATCATCTGGTACAACCCCCCATACAGCAAAAACGTCTCAACTAACATTGGACACAAATTCCTCAATCTGATTGACAAACACTTTCCCAAAGACAACACCCTAAGAAAAGTATTCAACAAGAACAACATTAAATTGAGCTACAGCTGTATGAACAATATACGACAAATCATCTCAAACCACAACAAAACAATTGCAAATGAGCCGCCGGCCCCCGGACAGAGCGACTCCAAAACCAACAACGGCTGTAACTGTCGAAAGAAACCTGATTGCCCTCTCAACGGGGGGTGCTTACAAACATCAGTTGTCTACCAATCTAAGGTAATACGCAAGGACATTAACACATCCGACACATATGTAGGATTAACCGAGGGAGAATTCAAAACCAGATGGAACAATCACAAGGCTTCTTTCAGGAACCAAAACCTGCGGAATACCACAGAACTCAGCAAACACATTTGGGACCTCAAAGACAATAATGTTGAATATTCAATAACATGGCAAATTCTTGCATCCAGCACACCTTACAATAGTGGTAATAAAAGATGCAAACTATGCTTGAAAGAAAAACTGTTTATTATTTACCGTCCAGACCTGTCATCCCTCAACAAGCGCAGCGAAATTGTAACAGCATGCCGCCACAGACGGAAACACCTCCTAGGTAACACATGAGCCAATCACCACGCCCTTACGCCAGCCTGTACCCACCCACTCTGTGCCCTATATAAACCATGGTATGTGAATGCTCCCATTAAAATCTCCTGATGATTGAGGGAACCCCCCCTCATGAAACAGGCCTGTATTAGAGATGAAATAGTCTTGTGATTTTTTCCCACACATACATATATTGCGCTCTACTACGGTATCGAGCACTATTTTTTGGATAACCTTATTAAGACATATATATATATATATATATATATATATATATATATATATATATATATATATATATATATATATATATATATATATATATATATATATAATTTATATAATAGATTGTATTTGTAATCTACTTTACATTTGATTCCAAATCTCAAAGTGCTACAGAATTACAACCATTGGTGTTGTTAGGCCTATTTTAGCGTTGTAATAAATAAATAAATAAAAAATGGCTTATCGAAAAGCCATTTGTTTTATTTGATATACATATATATATATATATATATATATATATATATATATATATATATATATATGTATATATATATATATATTACGTAACATCACCAGAATGATTGACAATTAGGAGGACCAATAGTCAACATGATCCACAACATCCTCTATCCATCCATCCATTTTCTACCGCTTCTTCCCTTTGGGGTCGCGGGGGGGCTGGAGCCTATCTCGTATACCTTTAAGTCTTTCATATATATATATATATATATATATATATATATATATATATATATATATATATATATATATATATATATATATATATATATATATATATATGTATATGTATGTATATATATATATATATGTATGAAAGACTTAATATGTATTTATATATATATATATATATATATATATATATATATATATATATATATATATATATATATATATATAAGAAAAACCCAGACACCATGTTTGTAGTCATTTTTCTCCTGCGTGGACTTCCGTCTTCCTTTACAATGAGTGAAGCTGCACGAAACCTTGTGTCTGCAATTGTAAATAATTTAGTTTTTAAGTTTTGTGTTTCTTGTAGAATCCATATAAAGTAATATACATTAGCCTATTGACAAAATAATGAAAAAAACATCATTAAATATATTTGTTTTATTGTATTGTTACATTAATCGCTGTTGTATTGTTATAGGATGGCTTGTTAAACATTTCATAGGATTTTCAGAGGGAGGAAAAACCAAGACATTTAATATAAAATGTAAAATGAATAAATACATAAAGAGAAAAAAAATGGTTAAAAGCCATGGTCCCGGAGAGCATTTAATTTCGTCCAGTGCATTTTGTTTACCGTCCCCGGGACGACGGGACTACGTTAATCTCAAGCCCTGGAAGTTACATTTTATGGTTTACATTATTTGTTTCAGCATTGAAATTTGAAGATGGTCCCTCAGCTCTTTGACAGCTTTGGCTCTTTTTCAGATGAGCAGACGGACTCTAAGTCTTTCTTATTTACAGTATATATAAACGTTTCTCATTTCTATTCAGACTTCCATATATTTAATTTCCTTAACGACTTGCCATAATATATATATACCGGGTATATAAATATATTATATATAAGCCAAATTATCCCGATCCAGATATTACTTTAATTCAAGTAATTAAGTAATATTTCCAGGGCTTGCTTTTACAACCATTTTAGTCACATATGTGTCCAAGATGTAATCTGTGCAACTTCAAAATATTTGGGAACAAACAATTATTGTATTGTGAGCAAAAGTCGTGGCATTACCCTCTATGTTGTGAAGTAATAACATAGAGGCTAATGCCATGACTTTCATTGTGTTTCAGTGTATCTTAAAGGATCATGCAAGTAATTGTTTCTTGTTGATGCTGTAAACAAAATGTCACAGTGCAAACCAATGTTTGTTGTTATACTGAACACAGATTGAAAATAAACCGACTGAAATAATAATAATAACAATGTATAATTTATAAGTCTTTGTTAGCCGTTTGTGAGGTTTTGTGCTCGTGCGCTACGTTCGCTCACATCCTGTGCATCTCCTGGGGGCTAAGCCCCCCTGTCCTTAAAAGCTAGTGACGCCCCTGAGTTGGACAATCAGGCCCGGCCCTAACCAATCTGGCGCCCTAGGCAAGGTTTTAGGTGGCGCCCCCCCCCCACCTTTTTTTTTTTTTTTACTTACAACTATACCGAATATATAAAGGGGTGGAAAAGTGACTATTACCTGCAGGGCAAACATTAGCTAACCAGAAGGCAATAACAATGTAAACAAAAAACACCTGCTTAAAAGATCTAATACAAATGTCCCTGAGGAATGGAAGGTGGGAGTACTGGATTGACCTAACGTTACATTATTATTTTCCATAACAATTTAGCGCCCTACACAATATTAACCCGACGTTAAAACAGAACTAGCTATTTATTGATTAGCAATTGCCAAATCATATAACATTAGCTTAATGCAAAAAAGCCAGGTTACTATCACATTCTGTAACAGACAAATAATTTAATGTAGGCTAACGTTACCTACCTGCTACCTCTGTCTTTTCTCGTTTCTCCTCCTCTTCTTTTCTCTTTTTTCTTCCCTGGGC
Source organism: Nerophis lumbriciformis (assembly GCF_033978685.3). NCBI lineage: Eukaryota > Metazoa > Chordata > Actinopteri > Syngnathiformes > Syngnathidae > Nerophis > Nerophis lumbriciformis. Next base: position 41,197,206 of record NC_084556.2, read on the forward strand.
ACTTGACAGTTTTGGCCGTTTTGACATCTTGTGTTGATTTTTTTGATGTGGTGACGTCCAAAAAGAGTCATGATACGGGAAGGGAGGGGGCGCACCGTGCGGGGGGCGTAATGTTGTAACAAATAATATTTCTATTAAATAGGCTTTACTTTGCATTTTAATTAACGTGGGATTATTTTTTGTATTTAGAAATAATAGTACCAACTTTTTTTTTTTTTTTTTTTTTTTTTTCTCCAACATTTGTGGCACTGGCGTGGCGCCCCCTGATGGACGGCGCCCTTAGCATTTGCCTATACGGCCTATGCCACGGGCCGGCCCTGTGGACAATATCGGGATATCGGCAAAAAGCCATTATGGGACATTCCTAATAATAACCATGTAAAATGTTAGGTCTTTTTTCCCCCTTCTGTGGCATCATCAAAATAAAAATGGCGGTGGTCAGGAAAAGTGAGAAAAAAACGCAAGCGCCACAAGACAATTGTGTACACCTGTGACGTGTGTCCGTGCCTTTAAGAGGTGGTGCTGTTGTGTGTGACGTGTGCGAGAACGGCGGAGTGAACAGTGACGACGGAATTGACAGCGGAGCAAGTTACAGTGACACACCGCCTCCCGGAACTCAAGGAGAAGTCATTTGATAAAGAAATAAATAAATACATGAAATAGATGAAGGAGGCTATGGAAATTAGGAAAGGAGGGGCCAAGTGGTAATTGTTTTTTTGGTGACGCTTCGTGGTCACAATAATTATTAACGTTTGTTACTGGATACTTTCTAATATGTTTCTGTATTGGAACCTTTGCATGTGTAAGTAATATGCAACTATTATTATTTGATTCTTGTGTATGTTGACAAATGTGCTGTTTTAGACTGCAATATTGTCCAATGAAGGAGACTTATTGTTATGCATGTCTAGCTTGTGTGCTATCGTGTGCTTAGCTTATGTGTAGCTGCTAGCTCCTCATAGCCATCTTGACATTTTGTAAAAAAAAAAAAAAAAAAAAAGCTTAAAATAAAAGAAAAGAACAATTTTGTGTGCTTATTGGAGGACATTTAGATGCTATTTGGCGGTCCAGCTTTACACAAGTAAACCTATCAGAGATGTTATGCAACATTCCAAACTCCACCCATCCATTTCCTACCGCTTGTCCATTTTGGGGTGGCGAGGGGTGCTGGAGCCTATCTCAGCTACATTCGGGCGGAAGTCGGGGTACACCCTGGACAAGTCGCCACCTCATCGCAGGTATTCCCAAACTTGTTTTTTTAATTATCTTAGAGCAATATCTGATATCAATGTCGGATTGGGGGTCGGGACACCCTGAAATGAGAGGCCACTTCTTTCTTGCTACGTTACCACCCACCGCTTGGTGTTCTGAAGCTACATTATGCACAATAGTTGTGCTAAGTAAGCTATATAAAAAGAAAAACATGGCTAATGTCAATTTAAAAATTAACTTGCTACTTTCAACAACTTCTCCCACATTTTTTAACCGAATTCAGCCATTCCATCATAAAACATTCCACTCATGTAGAATAATAGAGCTATCTATTTTTTTAGACCCGAAAAACGTCCCCGGTTTTCACACTTATCCATAATACTTAAACATGAAAACCCTATTTATTTTTAGCATTACATTTACTTTTTTATCCACTGTTTGTGTGACAGATTGAGTACAAACAAATGGGAAGTGAAGTGAATTATTTTTATATAGCGCTTTTCTCAAGTGACTCAAAGCGCTTTACATCGTGAAACCCAATATCTAAGTTACATTTAAACCAGTGTGGGTGGCACTGGGAGCAGGTGGGTAAAGTGTCTTGCCCAAGGACACAACGGCAGTGACTAGGATGGCGGAAGCGGGAATCGAACCTGCAACCCTCAAGTTGCTGGCACGGCCGCTCTACCAACCGAGCTATGCCGCCCCTTTGATGAGGTGGCGACTTGTCCAGGGTGTACCCCGTCTACCGCCCGAATGCAGCTGAGATAGGCTCCAGTACCCCCCGCGACCCTGAAAGTATATAAAAAATAAAACATTTTAAGTCAACAACGCTGCTGAGTCTCACAGTTATTACCTAGCAAAGCCATTCCAGCAGGAAGACAAAATCGAGATTAGAATGTTTGTGTTTGAGGAAAACCCATTTATTGTCCTCAAAATAATGATAACTTCCCTTGCAGCGCAGACAGCTTCTCCAAGATGTTATCCAGTTTGCGATTCAGTTCAAAATTGCCACAGCTCAATCGTTCAGTTCAGTTTCAGTTTATTTTGAACATTCATACGATACAATGTAATGCATCACATACAGTGTTTCCAATGTGGTGGAAATTGCTATGAAACGGAAATGGGTAGGATTAAATACAGTACCCTTTGCTTCTTCCTTCTCCTTTTCAGTCATGCTGTAATGAAAAAAACTGTAAATATGTGACGTAGCACCATATTAAAACTGTATGCATGTCTCAACACGCTGCAGGACTGATTGTATGGGATCTTTTACATGCAAGTCGATATCATCCGATACTTGTTTCAGTCATATCAGACCGATTTCTGGACAGGATCGGATATTTATGGATTGGATCAGACATTTATGAACACATACGTCATTGACATGTTTACGTTCTATTTGGACAACAGTATCATAATCTATCAGATTTTTCTACTTGATAACACAATGCCATTTATAACCTACTCTATGCAAATCCTATTCTATTTAAAGTATTTTGAACATATCATTCTTGTGGTACTCATTGGGCTAAATCTGGGGCCTCGGGTACTAAATTTCATGCCATCTCATGTGTGCTGACATAAAAAAAATGAAAATAAAGTTAAGTAGTACATTTCTATCAAAATTGCATTTTCCAGTTTCCTGTTAATTTCTGGCGTTCCTGTTTGTTGCGCTTTAAATTAGCCAATTTACATCTGACTCAACACAACAATAGTAATAACGTCCTCTTTTATAGTGCATGTGATAATTATCATGCTCAGTGCGTCCATATTTGGCAATAACCATAAGGTAAAAACATAAAGTGGAAATGAACAGTTAATGTGTGGTTAAACGTTACGTATGTAATTTGATGTTGTAATAGTGGCTTTTTTCCTCACGCTGACACCAGTATTAGTCATTACGTTATGCTTACACGGTATCACTGCATGGAAAATAACAACTTTGACACCACACATGCACATTTAGTCATATTACACAGTCTACTTTGAATAATTAGGTCAAAATAATGAGTTCCATTTGTTAAAAGATATTCATATTGCAGATTAATTTGTGATTTTCAAAACGTAGCTCTTATTTACTCAGGGATAAAGTGAGATTATTTCAGAATGCCTTTTTTTTTTGTCTGACAAGCAAGGAACTAAAAAGACTCAAAGCCACAACATTAGGTATACCTGTACAATCACATTCAGTAAATGCAGGACTATAAATCCAATTAATTCAATTTAAATACAAATTATATACCGTATTTTTCGGACTATAATTCGCATTTTTTTTCATAGTTTGGCCGGGGGTGCGACTTATACTCAGGAGCAACTTATGTGTGAAAATATTAACACATTACCGTAAAATATCAAATAATATTATTTAGCTCATTCACGTAAGAGACTAGACGTATAAGATTTCATGGGATTTAGCGATTAAGAGTGACAGATTGTTTGGAAAACGTATAGCATGTTCTATATGTTATAGTTATTTGTGAAACGACGTGGTCGCATGGTGATGCGGGTGTGGTTCTCCCAAGGATGCAGACGGCTTCGGACACAGCTTGCAGGTAGGAAAATAATTTATTGAACATATAAATCGTACGGGGATCAAACAAAAGACGTGCAAAAGGCAAAAACAAAAGGACTAGCGTGGGAGCTAGCAGGCAAAATGGCATAGCGTGAAAAGCTAGCGGAATCTAAGTTGTCGTTATCAGTTGTATGGGAACAAACTACGAAGCCAGCCAGAGTGAGGCCAGAGCAAAGACTAAATAGCCCTCTGATTAGTGCCCGGGCAACAGGTGCGCGTCCCGAACACTAACCAGAAGCAGGTGAAAGTAATCAGCTGACATGGCAACTGAACACAAACAAAATCAAATGTGCTGAAAACATATGTGACGAGAAACATAAACAAACTATGATCCGTGCAGCGGATCGTAACAGTACCCCCCCCTTAAAGGACAGATTCCAGATGTCCCTTGACACTAAATAAAACTAGAACCCAAAAAACAAGAAATAGTTCGAGAGTCAAGGGAGGGTGGAGGGAGGATTTGGTGGTGGGTCGCCAGGCCACGTGTCCCCGAATCCACCGGGGAAGAGTCAGGTGGCGGCGGCGAGTGGAACGCCGCTGCCGCAGGCGAGGCGGGCGACCACGGAAAGGCCACATTCGTGGCTGCCGAGAAGGTGGGCGTGAGTGGCGCCAGAAGTTCAGCAGCCGGAGAGTTCTACGACTACGTCTCGGGTGTCGCTGCTGTTTGCGCCACTGGCGTCCATAAACAAACCTCCGAGAGCGCCGCTTGCGCAGCCAGACCACTCGAGGTCGCTGAGACGAAGACGAGGAGAGAGCAGACGTCGCCGTGGAAACAGGAGGAGCCGACGTCGCCGTGGAGGCAGGAGGAGCCGACGTCGCCGTGGAGGCAGGAGGAGCCGACGTCGCCGTGGAGGCAGGAGGAGACGTCGTCGCCGTGGAGGCAGGAGGAGACGTCGTCGCCGTGGAGGCAGGAGGAGACGTCGTCGCCGTGGAGGCAGGAGGAGGTTCTGGTACCAGCCGTGGAGCAGGTGCAGGTTCTGGTACCAGCCGTGGAGCCGGCGCTGGTGTGGGTACCAGCCGTGGAGCCGGCGCTGGTGTGGGAACCAGCCGTGGAGCCGGCGCTGGTGTGGGAACCAGCCTTGGAGCCGGCGCTGGTGTGGGAACCAGCCTTGGAGCCGGCGCTGGTGTGGGAACCAGCCTTGGAGCCGGCGCTGGTGTGGGAACCAGCCTTGGAGCCGGCGCTGGTGTGGGAACCAGCCTTGGAGCCGGGACAGGGGTTGGTCTTGGAGTCGGTGCTGGTGTGAGAACCAGCCTTGGAGCCGGCGCTGGTGTGAGAACCAGCCTTGGAGCCGGCGCTGGTGTGGGAACCAGCCTTGGAGCCGGCGCTGGTGTGGGAACCAGCCTTGGAGCCGGCGCTGGTGTGGGAACCAGCTGAGGAACTTGGCATGGTGGAGCTTGGCGTGGTGGAGGTACTGGAGACGAAGCTTGGTGTGTCAGCCGAGGTGCAGGAACAGGTACTAGCCGAGGTGCAGCTGGAGGTGGCCTAGCTGGCGGTTGTGGCTTAGCAGGACGAAGGACTGGTGGCGGTGGCCGTGCAGGAGGTTGCGGTTTAGCATGCCGAAAGACTGGTGGCGGTGGCCTTGCAGGAGGTTGCGGTTTAGCACGCCGAAAGACTGGTGGCGGTGGCCGTGCAGGGGGTTGCGGCTTAGCACGCCGAAAAACTGGTGGCGGTGGCCGTGCAGGAGGTTGCGGCTTAGCACGCCGAAAAACTGGTGGCGGTGGCCGTGCAGGAGGTTGCGGCTTAGCACGCCGAAGTTGTGCCACCGCACTAGCACAGTTCCCAGTACTAGCCCCCCCCTCAAGACGCGGATACCAGACGCGCTTTTTGCGGTTTGGAACCGTCTTCAAGGGTGGGTGGGGGGAGGTATGGAGGGGGGTATACTCTTCTTTAAATTGTCCAAATTGACTATTATCACTCCTCACTTGAGATTGGGTGAGAGAACAGGGGGAGAAAATATGTGCAGTGGGCGGAGCAATAGTCACTGGGGGCGGAACCAAAGTCACTGGAGGTGGAGTTTGAAAATCAGAATGTGACTGACTAGACGTACACTTAGCAAAAATGTCCTGATAATGTTTTATCTTGGAATAAAAGTCATTTAGAGGTGGCTGACTGAATGAAGCAGAAGATGGGAAAAAAAATTCTTGCTCAATGACGTCATCGGGAGTGGGCGGAGTTACCTCTTCGGGGGCGCCAATGAAATGACGTCATTGTTGATTCTGTCCATGTGACTGACAGCCCAATCGGAGAAATGTTTGGCAAAGTGGTCGATTGGGTTGCCAAACATCTGAGGAGGGGAAGTTTGAGCTGCATGTAGCTTGCTTCGGTCCGGGGGAGGAGTTTGCAGGAGCGGCGCGTCTTGGCGGCGAGGGAAAGACCTCCTGGCCGGCTTCCGTTTTTGACGGCGCGCACGGTACTGCGGTGTAGCGGCGATGTCTTCCGACCAGAGGGAGTCGATGGGGATAAGAGAGCCTCCAGCTCCCCACATGAGTTTCGACCTCTCCTCCGTCGAATAGCGAAGCGTCTCGGCTTCCATCGCTCGCAACACCATGAGCGTACCTTCGTCCCACTCCTCGTTAGCCAGTGCGGGAGAATTGTCTTCTGCTGGCTTCGTACTGAAACGACGTGGTCGCATGGTGATGCGGGTGTGGTTCTCCCAAGGATGCAGACGGCTTCGGACACAGCTTGCAGGTAGGAAAATAATTTATTGAACATATAAATCGTACGGGGATCAAACAAAAGACGTGCAAAAGGCAAAAACAAAAGGACTAGCGTGGGAGCTAGCAGGCAAAATGGCATAGCGTGAAAAGCTAGCGGAATCTAAGTTGTCGTTATCAGTTGTATGGGAACAAACTACGAAGCCAGCCAGAGTGAGGCCAGAGCAAAGACTAAATAGCCCTCTGATTAGTGCCCGGGCAACAGGTGCGCGTCCCGAACACTAACCAGAGGCAGGTGAAAGTAATCAGCTGACATGGCAACTGAACACAAACAAAATCAAATGTGCTGAAAACATATGTGACGAGAAACATAAACAAACTATGATCCGTGCAGCGGATCGTAACAATTTGAATGACTCTTACCATAATATGTTACGTTAACATACCAGGCACGTTCTCAGTTGGTTATTTATGCGTCATACATAACGTACACTTATTCAGCCTGTTGTTCACTATTCTTTATTTATTTTAAATTGCCTTTCAAATGTCTATTCTTGGTGTTGGCTTTTATCAAATAAATTTCCCCCAAAAATGCGACTTATATATGTTTTTTTCCTTCTTTATTATGCATTTTCGGCCGATGCGGCTCATACTCCGGAGCGACTTATACTCAGAAAAATACGGTAGCCTATTTATTTTATATACAGCTGTATGTACATTTACAGTAACTCCATTGACCGGGTTTTTGTATACCATCTCCGTTATGGTACAATATGTAATGGTATTACACGTAACAAACTAGTCCGGAACAGTCTAAGGAACAGTGTCCAAACAAGGAATTGGTGACGTTGTTCTTTTTTTATTGAGTACGACTGCAAAATAATCCACCACAAGACCAAAGAAAGTTGCGAGTGCAAGAGTAAATCTATCATTATTATCTAATAAATGTGTTTTGTCTTCATAGTTTCGGGTGTCTGGAATATTACCCTACATGTCATGATCCGTTACCCGGATCATGGCATGATTTATGTTGGTTATGTTTCTGTTTACGAATACGAAGGTCCTGAGTAATCTTGGGTTCAATCCCGGGCTCGGGATCTTTCTGTGTGGAGTTTGCATGTTCTCCCCGTGACTGCGTGGGTTCCCTCCGGGTACTCCGGCTTCCTCCCACCTCCAAAGACATGCACCTGGGGATAAGTTGATTGGCAACACTAAATTGGCCCTAGTGTGTGAATGTGAGTGTGAATGTTGTCTGTCTATCTGTGTTGGCCCTGCGATGAGGTGGCGACTTGTCCAGGGTGTACCCCGCATTCCGCCCGATTGTAGCTGAGATAGGCTCCAGCGCCCCCCGCGACCCCAAAAGGGAATAAGCGGTAGAAAATCGATGGATGGATGGATGTTTCTGTTTTAGTCTGTTTCCTGGGTGCACCCTCTTTCGCTGTTTATTGTTGGTTTCCATGGGCACTGATTTTCCTCACCTTTCTTAGTTTTGCAATTAGTGTTTCCACCAGGTGTTTTGGCTAATCACTCCCCTTTATAGTTTCCTGTCACCCAGCAGTAAGTGCTGGGTCAATGTTTGCTTTATGCAACATTTACGTTTCCCCTGGTTTTCTCCTCGTTGTAGTAAGTTTGTGCACGCTAGCATTCTTTGTTTATCACCCTTGGTGACATTTTGGTTTTTGTTTAGTTCCACGCTTGCTAGCGTCCTCTGTTTTGTAATTTTGATCCTGCCTTGAAATAATTTATTAAAAGAAACTTAAATCTTACCTGCACGCCGCTCCTGCTTGTCTTCTGCCTTGGAAGGAACACGACAACCGCAACCATGCGCCCCAGACGTAACACTACAATACATAACATATTTTTTGGATGGGGAAAAATTGCTTCGGTTTTAATACGAATAAGTTAATAACCTGTACTATTGGAACTAACTGAGGAAAACATAACAAAACAATGATCAAAAATGGTGCTTTAACTTTGCCTGTCTTGCATGAAAACTAAGCATTAATATAGCTATTCATTATTACAGTAACCAAAACACAGGGCTCTACCCCGTAGAATGAAATAACACCCTTAGAGTCACTCTTACATTCGTTTTACCTAATATAGTAGACATAATCATAGAAAATGGGACATATCCTATACTGTAATTCGAGACATGCCAGTAATATTGACACACACACAGTTTGAGTTTGAGGATGAAGCTTAGATTTTATAAATCTAATATTTTCATTGAGCATAAAAAAATGTTTTCCCTGAAATTCTAAATGCCTTTTTTTTTTTCAAACATAATTTGATGCCCCTAGACTTTAAATACCACCCCTATAGCCACCTGTACACTCGTCTTACATGATATAGTAGACATAGTCAATGGACAACAATGGAATTGATCAACTGGCCTCTCAATGAAATTGACAAGATCTTTTCGATAAGAAGCTCGGGTTCGAGAGAACCTGTTTGTCCTGATAGAACTTTTTTTGTTGGATACACGATGAACTCTCGGGAGAAATGGAGGGTTGTGTGCCTGGCGATTCTTTTAGTTGAGGACGTTGAATACATCTACCTATTCAGAATCATGATAACAGGACATCATTGCTGATCGGTGTAAGTGTTGCCCTGGTGTATCGACAAATTCTGACGTTGGCAGCTGGGTTAACAAGGGGTGTGGTGTTCGGGTCTGTGGGACCCGTTTTTATTTTTTATTAAAAGAAAAATGATACAATTAATGAATTTTTCAAACTGAGACTCACTGACTTTGGCTCATTTTTTGTGAAGAACATATATCGGAATACATATTTAATAACCACACACCATACACCCCCCCTACACATTTCTATGACATATAAGATGTCCGGGTCCACTGGACCCAGGGCTAATAGAAGTGTGGAAATTGATGTTCTGTGTACCACACGCACACACACACACACACACACACACACACACACACACACACACACACACACACACACACACACACATACAGCAGGCCTAGACAGGAGGAGGACAGAGTGTAGGTACACAGAGGTCCTATCAGAGGGTCAAATGTGCGAGAAAATGAGAGCAGACAGTGTTGACAAACAATGTTGCAACCTTGTGTGGGAACCGCAGGTGCAAAAACACAAAAGAAGAATCCCTGTGGGATGCAGAAAATGGCAGAGAAATTTTCCGTGCAACGTTCATATTGTTGTTACTCGGCCAGCGTTTGTGGGTCTGATGCACTTGTTGCATTTTGTGGCTTTTAATGCCTCACAATCAAAACACTTTTATGCTAAAATACTGAACAGATGTTTATTGGGATAAGGTAAACATCTGTTCAGTATTTTAACATAAAAGTGTTTGATTGTGAGGCATTAAAAGCCACAAAATGCAACGGGTCCATCAGACCCACAAACGCTGGCTGAGTAACAACAATATGAACATTACACAAGGGTTTAGGTACCTTTAAACTACCATAAATGAACAAGGAAATGGGATTAAATTGCTATGGAATGAAAAGGGGTAGGATTAAGTAAACTCTGCCTTTTCCTACTCCTTTTCGGATGTGCTGTAATGAAACAACTGGATACACTATATGTGATGCATTACGTTGTATCGTATGCATGTTCGAAATAAACTGAAACTAAACTGAACTGAACTGAATGATTGAGCTGTGGCAGTCTGTGGCAATTTTGAACTTAATCGCAAACTGGATAACATCTTGGAGAAGCTGCCTGCGCTGCAAGGGAAGTTATCATTATTTTGAGGACAAGAAATGGGTTTTCCTTAAACTCAAACATTCTAATCTCGATTTTGTCTTCCTGCTGGAACGGCTTGGCTACGTAAAAACTGTGAGACTCAGCAGCGTTGTTGACTTAAAAAAAATATATTTTATCCATCCATCCATTTTCTACCGCTTGTCCCTTTCGGGGTCGTGGGGGGTGCTGGAGCCAATCTCAGCTGCATTCGGGCGGTAGGCGGGGTACACCCTGGACAAGTTGCCACCTCATCACAGGGCCAACATTTTATAAAAAGTGTAATCAACCAAAAATTGCATACCTCTATGGACCTCCTGTTGAAGTTCTCTGTTGTACAGTCATATTGATTCTCACACACACACACACACACACACACACACACACACACACACACACACACACACACACACACACACACACACACACACACACACACACACATACTGGTTATCATTTGGAATGGGGACCAAGTTTATGATCATCACTTGTGGGGACCACCCTTTCTACAGGTTGTGGAAGCATAAAAAAAATAGGTAAAATGTCCACTGCCCAGTTAGCTCATACACGTCTTTAAATCTCTGGATTGATGAAATAATGTGCTGATCATTCTTACTGGGGACCCTGTGGAAAAAGAGTTTATACGGTTCATGGGGACCAAATTTAAATAATTTTGCATAATTCTAACAAATTTGTACGTGACTACTGAGGACCATTTAAAAAAAAAAAAAAGTTCTAATTAAACATGACTTGATCCCAGTGCCGGCCCAAGCCTCCATGGGGCCCTAAGCAAAATTTGATTTTGGGGCCCTCTATTTCTGCCAATAATATTGATTGTTGATCATTCACACACCTACTATAAACTCATTGCGGCTCTGGCAGTGTTGTTTACATGATCCTATTGTCAGCCTGGCATGTCTTTACAAATGACATGTCATTTATAAAGATATGGGGGTGGCCCAGTTAAGAACATAAATAATACCAATGAATGAATGAATGATGTCCAGAGTGCCACATATGGTTCCTAATCTTAAAATGTAGAAAACATTCAGCTACAAGAGTGGCCTGGGGTTGAACAGTCCAAGTGATAAAGCTTTGTATTTACAGTAAAAGTCTCATCTTGTCTCATCAGTCTTGTACATATTAGTCTTTAATTACTAGTTTATATTTTTAGTTAATTGTTCATATTTAATGTTTACTTTGTACAAAGAGAGCGCAGTCTACTGAAGTTAAATTCATCAATAGTTTTCCCCTTTGAAAGACGCAAGGCAAATTCCTTCCATTTCACCATGTTGCTCCAATGATCTTCACTGTTTTCATGCTGTTTCAGCAGTGCACCTATGTTGACCCAATCCCGCTGTCCCTCGGCTGCCAGTTTTAAGGACTTTTTGGAAAATAATTTGCAGCAAAAGCAATAGACTGCATCTTTGCTTCTTGAATAAGTCAGCCAGCTACGCTTGACTTTTTCCCCATTGACTAGCTGTCTATAGGTATAATGATAATGAAAACTTCGGCCATCATGCCGTTTGGGGAATAAAAAGTTCTCCTTAATAGACAGTGGTCCTGTGATCACCTGCTCAGTCCTGTCTGAATCTGAGCGGAAAGAAGGCCACTCAGCTGGGTCAACTGGCGCAGCTGATGATGGTCCATGGTGTGAAGGGGACGTTGTGGTGGAAGTTGCTGAGGAAGTGACCAAAGAAAGACAATGACTAAAAAAGAAGGACCTATAAGGTCATTAAATTGCACTGTTGGACATAATTATTAATCTCAGAATGTTTTGCAGTACAATGAGCAATTATAAAGGGTGTTTTGCAGTTAACTTACTAGATAAATCAGCTGTGGTTTCAGACATGGAGGGGACAGTGGGCACAGAGGATGGAGGTGTGTGAGAGAGCACTGTAGAGGATGGAGATGGACCTAAGATGAAATACATACATACATACATATAGGCACACATATTAATGAGATACTTTGACTATATTAATTTCCCTTGAGGTGTAATGTTTATACTAAGAAATTAAATGTATACTGTATGGTGACAGTCTTTTCCTCACCTGATTCATCACTCACAGTTGAGCCTGAAGATGTGGACTGGCTCTGGGCTGATTAAGTACCTCCAAAGTATTTTAACAATGCTCCTGGGGAAGTTTCACATAACTTATGAGTTGATGTAAAAAATAATGTTTATTTTACTCACATAAATTACCGTGCTCTGCTGCAAACAATTTGTGCAAACAACATATCTCACTAGTAACCTGATGCTAAAAACATATTGCTAGCACCGCGCTAGCTAGCTAACGTCACCTAGCTAAAGCTAATTACAGCTACAAATCTCTTTGATAAACTTTCTATTACCAAGTCATGCAAACATGCCTTTATCATGGCATTTTTTCTCCTCTTCCACTTTCTTCTTCTTCCTTTTTTCTGCACCTGAAGGATATGTCCTTTTTTGTGACATTGTTTTGCCTCTATCTGCGCTTTTGATGCCCAGTGCGCACTGGCATTGCACGGCAGGCGGCAAACGTCACAAGTGCAGCAGAGGCAGCTTTACATTTAAAGAGAGGCAGGAAGAATCACTAGGCATAGATCAGCAGCAGCACTCTGTTGACCTAAAATTGTGTTTTTGTACAATAATATATCTTTGACCATTTAGAAATCATCAGTCAGACTCGTACATGCAAAAAATAAAAAATAAGAATTTTTTGTTAATTGCTTTTGGGGCCCCCCTGGTGGCCGCGGGGCCCTAAGCAAGCGCTTAGTACGCTTATGCCTTGGGCCGGCTCTGCTTGATCCTCAGAATACAGCACAGCTGTTCCCTTAAAGGAAGTTTCACCACTTAAATGTTAAAGCAAATCCTGCATCTTCTGTGACATTACTGAAAACTGCTATTTAGCAGTAATGAAGTTGTCTGCAACTCCAACTACCATATATAGAAGGATGGACAATTCTGAATGTGAATCATACTTTAAGGTAATAATGTTTTATAATCATGCTGTATGCTCCTCTCTGAGCTGCCACCTTAACGTGGTAGAGGAGTTTGCGTGTCCCAATGATCCTAGGAGCTATGTTGTCCGGGGGCTTCCATGCCCCCTGGTAGGGTCTCCCAAGACAAACAGGTCCTAGGTGAGGGATCAGACAAAGAGCAGCTCGAAGACTTCTATGGAAATGCAAGAACCGAGACTCAGATTTCCCTCGCCCGGACGCGGGTCACCGGGGCCCCCCTCCGGAGCCAGGCCCGGAGTTGGGGCACGATGGCCAGCGCCTGGTGGCCGGGCCTGTCCCCATGGGGCCCGGCCGGGCACAGCCCGAAGAGGCAACGTGGGTCCCCCCTCCAATGGGCTCACCACCCATAGCAGGGGCCATAGAGGTCGGGTGCAATGTGAGCTGGGCGGTAGCCGAAGGCAGGGCACTTGGCGGTCCGATCCTCGGCTACAGAAGCTAGCTCTTGGGACGTGGAACGTCACCTCGCTGGGGGGGAAGGAGCCTGAGCTAGTGCGCGAGGTAGAGAAGTTCCTCGACGCACAGCAAGGGCTCTGGAACCAGTTCTCTCGAGAGGGGCTGGACTCTCTTCCACTCTGGCATTGCCAGCAGTGAGAGGCGACGGGCTGGGGTGGCAATTCTTGTTGCCCCCCGGCTCAGAGCCTGCATGTTGGAGTTCAACCCGGTGGACGAGAGGGTAGCTTCCCTCCGCCTTCGGGTGGGGGGACGGGTCCTGACTGTTGTTTGCGCTTACGCGCCAAACAGCAGCTCAGAGTACCCACCCTTTTTGGATTCACTCGAGGGAGTACTTGAGAGTGCTCCCCCGGGTGAGTCCCTCGTTCTACTGGGGGACTTCAACGCTCATATTGGCAACGACAGTGAAACCTGGAGAGGCGTGATTGGGAAGAATGGCCGCCCGGATCTGAACCCAAGTGGTGTTTTGTTATTGGACTTTTGTGCCCGTCACGGATTGTCCATAACGAACACCATGTTCAAGCATAAGGGTGTCCATATGTGCACTTGGCACCAGGACACCCTAGGCCGCAGTTCTATGATCGACTTTGTAGTTGTGTCATCGGATTTGCGGCCTCATGTTTTGGACACTCGGGTGAAGAGAGGGGTGGAGCTTTCTACCGATCACCACCTGGTGGTGAGTTGGCTGCGATGGTGGGGGAGGATGCCGGACAGACCTGGCAGGCCCAAACGCATTGTGAGGGTTTGCTGGGAACGTCTGGCAGAGTCTCCTGTCAGAGAGAGTTTCAATTCCCACCTCCGGAAGAACTTTGAACATGTCACGAGGGAGGTGCTGGACATTGAGTCCGAGTGGACCATGTTCCGCACCTCTATTGTCGAGGCGGCCGATTGGAGCTGTGGCCGCAAGGTAGTTGGTGCCTGTCGTGGCGGTAATCCTAGAACCCGTTGGTGGACACCGGCGGTGAGGGATGCCGTCAAGCTGAAGAAGGAGTCCTATCGGGTTCTTTTGGCTCATGGGACTCCTGAGGCAGCGGACAGGTACCGACAGGCCAAGCGGTGTGCGGCTTCAGCGGTCGCGGAGGCAAAAACTCAGACATGGGAGGAGTTCGGGGAAGCCATGGAAAACGACTTCCGGACGGCTTCGAAGCGATTCTGGACCACCATCCACCGCCTCAGGAAGGGGAAGCAGTGCACTACCAACACCGTGTATGGTGCGGATGGTGTTCTGCTGACCTCGACTGCGGAAGTTGTGGATCGGTGGAGGGAATACTTCGAAGACCTCCTCAATCCCACCAACACGTCTTCCTATGAGGAAGCAGTGCCTGAGGAATCTGTGGTGGGCTCTCCTATTTCTGGGGCTGAGGTTGCTGAGGTAGTTAAAAAGCTCCTCGGTGGCAAGGCCCCGGGGGTGGATGAGATCCGCCCGGAGTTCCTTAAGGCTCTGGATGCTGTAGGGCTGTCTTGGTTGACAAGACTCTGCAGCATCGCGTGGACATCGGGGGCAGTACCTCTGGATTGGCAGACCGGGGTGGTGGTTCCTCTCTTTAAAAAGGGGAACCGGAGGGTGTGTTCTAACTATCGTGGGATCACACTCCTCAGCCTTCCCGGTAAGGTCTATTCAGGTGTACTGGAGAGGAGGCTACGCCGGATAGTCGAACCTCGGATTCAGGAGGAACAGTGTGGTTTTCGTCCTGGTCGTGGAACTGTGGACCAGCTCTATACTCTCGGCAGGGTCCTTGAGGGTGCATGGGAGTTTGCCCAACCAGTCTACATGTGCTTTGTGGACTTGGAGAAGGCATTCGACCGTGTCCCTCGGGAAGTCCTGTGGGGAGTGCTCAGAGAGTATGGGGTTTCGGACTGTCTGATTGTGGCGGTCCGCTCCCTGTATGATCAGTGTCAGAGCTTGGTTCGCATTGCCGGCAGTAAGTCGGACACGTTTCCGGTGAGGGTTGGACTCCGCCAAGGCTGCCCTTTGTCACCGATTCTGTTCATAACTTTTATGGACAGAATTTCTAGGCGCAGTCAAGGCGTTGAGGGGATCCGGTTTGGTGGCTGCAGGATTAGGTCTCTGCTTTTTGCAGATGATTTGGTCCTGATGGCTTCATCTGGCCAAGATCTTCAGCTCTCACTGGATCGGTTCGCAGCTGAGTGTGAAGCGACTGGGATGAGAATCAGCACCTCCAAGTCCGAGTCCATGGTTCTCGCCCGGAAAAGGGTGGAGTGCCATCTCCGGGTTGGGGAGGAGATCTTGCCCCAAGTGGGCAAGATCTCCTCAAGTACCTCGGAGTCTTGTTCACGAGTGAGGGAAGAGTGGATCGTGAGATCGACAGGCGGATCGGTGCGGCGTCTTCAGTAATGCGGACGCTGTATCGATCCGTTGTGGTGAAGAAGGAGCTGAGCCGGAAGGCAAAGCTCTCAATTTACCGGTCGATCTACGTTCCCATCCTCACCTATGGTCATGAGCTTTGGGTTATGACCGAAAGGACAAGATCACGGGTACAAGCGGCCGAAATGAGTTTCCTCCGCCGGGTGGCGGGGCTCTCCCTTAGAGATAGGGTGAGAAGCTCTGTCATCCGGGGGGAGTTCAAAGTAAAGCCGCTGCTCCTCCGCATCGAGAGGAGCCAGATGAGGTGGTTCGGGCATCTGGTCAGGATGCCACCCGAGCGCCTCCCTAAGGAGGTGTTTAGGGCATGTCCGACCGGTAGGAGGCCACGAGGAAGACCCAGGACACGTTGGGAAGACTATGTCTCCCGGCTGGCCTGGGAACGCCTCGGGATCCCCCGGGAGGAGCTGGACAAAGTGGCTGGGTTTCCCTGCTTAGGCTGCTGCCCCCGCGACCCGACCTCGGATAAGCGGAAGAAGATGGATGGCTGGATGGATGGAATCATGCTGTATGATAATGTCATCCTAAGGACCACTAAACCAGATTTTGATTTTGGAAAAATATATTAGTTTTAACTAAGGATGGATACCATACAGAATCACAGTACTATTAATGGTTAACACATTTTAAATGATTAACATCATTTAAAAAGGTTTCCCTTTAGGGGACCTGTTTCTTAGTCCCCATACCGTCAGAGGTCCCCTAAAGGTGACTGTAAACAGAGCGATGTCCCCATTAAGTTAGCATTGCCAGAACACCAGTGACGTGCAGTCAGGGGAGGAAGTGGCCTCACGTGCCATCATGGAAAGAAAAAAAATGTAAAAAGAAAAAAAAAAAATTAAATTGTTATATGTATCCAGTGATTATACTATAAAGTTATTTTCCATTTAACTTCACCAGTTTTAGAATATTTGTATTCAAAATAGCAGAATTTTCACATTTGCCATTCAAATACTGAGAAGAGACGGTGCGGTGAGTCAGCAGCCAGTTGAGGCAAGTCACTGAGTTGAGCCTCACCATGGATTGCGCAATGACTCGGCTAACTGCTGGCCTGCTGTGCAGTGAGACCGTATTGCTATATGAATTATATTATACATTTCCATAGTTTAGTTAGCTGAGGTATATAATGTACAGTGTATTTTGTCAACAACTGTATGTGTGTAACGTATTTCTTGTGCTGAGCAATCATAAAACGGCTGCGAAGACGCACTGGCTGAGGCTCGCAGTAATCCCGCCTCCTGGTGGTAGAGGGCGCTAGTGATCCCAGAGATCATTCTTGCGACTACTCGGCTGCAGAAGAAGTGACAACAAGCAGCAACAGTTAGCAGCGATCGTTTATTTTTTCCTCTTGCCCTGGACTTTTAACATGGAGGATTACATATCTAAAATAAAACAGTTTTCTAAACTGGACTTTCAATCGAAGCAGGAGGTAATACTTAAAGGAAGATCTCCATCGAGACAGAGAGACTTTTAAAACTGAAGACAGATAAGGAAGACTTCTATAAACAAGTTATCGATGCTTTTGTTCAAAAGGAGCAGCGCATGGACTTCATTTATAAGTAAAGGTAAGACCATAATAACATTTTTTTTTATTAAATGTGCTTTTTTGTGAGCTACAGTTTGTATGTGTAAAGTTAAAGTTAAGTTAAAGTACCAATGATTGTCACACACACTAGGTGTGGTGAAATTTGTCCTCTGCATTTGACCCATCCCCTTGAACACCCCCTGGGAGGTGAGGGGAGCAGTGGGCAGCAGCGGCGCCGCGCCCGGGAATAATTTTTGGTGATTTAACCCCCAATTCCAACCCTTGATGCTGAGTGCCAAGCAGGGAAGAATGCTGGTGTGAGCTTTTAAACATAACCCGTTAACTGCTGCCAATCAAATGGTGAATAAGATACTCTTTAGGGTTCATATGTTTGTGAATCTGACTGTGATGAAGTCAGTGCCTCACCAGTCATGAACCTCACCGCACGTCACTGCAGAACACACACATACACACACACACACTCACACACACACACACACACACACACACACACACACACACACACACACACACACACACACACACACACACACACACACACACACACACACACACACACCACTTTAGACATTTTTTTGCTTAAATACGTAATTTGCCGCTAATACATAAATATGCAAATGTGTGCCTTGTAAAATTCATTTGCGAAACGGCAAAGAACCATGATATGATTTTTTTTTAAATTGGGGATCAAGCAAAGCCCCAAAATTGGAAGCATGAAGTGGTGAGGAATTTGTTTTGCTCACCTCTGCAAATGTCCAAGTGCTTAAGAAACAAATATTTAGTCACTGCCAAATGACAGAGTTGTTGTGGAAAACTTTGAAGTGGTATGAGTAATCAAATGCAAACTTCCTCATCTTCCTTATTAGGGAAATAGTGTTTCTCAACCTGCAGACATGTGGACTATATAAGAGCACACACAAAAACACAAGTTGAACACATGAAAGCAAACATGGACGCTCTCAACGTGTGTTTTTTACTTTGCCTGGCAGCCACAGTAGGCTGTGTGCCGACGTCTTATTCGACGGAACCTGAGGACACTTTTGCAGAGGTACGTTTGTTTTACTGCCTTGTCTCTGGATCTTGAATGTTACTTAGACATTCTATATAATAAATATATATCTCGCCTGATAAAACTGCCTCTGTTTGCAGAGCTACCTCAAAAAATTCTACGACCTAAAGGAGGCGGAGGGCCCAACGTTCAGAAGGGGGATCAGTGCGCGCAGTCGTAAGCTGAGAGAGATGCAGAGATTCTTCAGTTTACAAATCACAGGCACGCTAAATGAGGACACCTTGGAGATGATGAAGAAGCCTCGCTGTGGCGTTCCTGATCAACAAACTGCTCATTTCTCCACTTTTGGAAACAACCTCAAGTGGCAGAAAAATAGTCTGACCTACAGGTAAATGATTTCATAAGCACCTCAGTGACAATAACCTACAGAAGATCAAATGGGGCAAATATAAGTAATTAAAAAAGTCTTTAAATAATTACTTAAACGTGCCATAATGTGTGTCATTAGTTTAATGTAAAAGTGCATGTATTTTTTAAAATAATGTAATTAATAAATTCTAATTATTAATTTTCAATATTTTATTATCAATGTATTCATTTATTTCACGATTTAATTCATCCTTTGATGATTAAAAATGATGTATTTCACTATTTAATGCACATGTGCGTGGGGGGTCAAATCTTTAAATACTTATTTAAATGTGTCATTGATTACAGTATAATGTGAAATAATAAATACTGTTAATATTAAACATAACATGAATTAATTCACTGAAAAAATATATTTATTAATTTCACTATTTTAATAATTATTTCACTATTTCACTAATGATTTAATTATTCTAAGATTGAATTAATCATTTAATGACATACACTATCTAATTATTTAATGAACATGTGTTTGGAGGGTTAAAATGACAAATGAACAAATCTTCAATAATGATAACAATATGTCATTATTTAAAATGTAAAAATAAATAAATACATTATCTACAACATGTGTGCAAAAAAAAGTTTGATTATTTGAGATGAATTAATTTAACAAAGTATTTCACAATTTAGTAAATCATTTCATAATTGTATGAATTTGAAGTTGTAATTATTTATTTGAATATTTAATTACTTAATTATTGTATGGTTTAATTACTTTTTTTCTGATGTATTGATGTATTTAATTATTTAATGAACACAGCGCTTCATGAATTCATTGTATCCGTCATAGTCAGTGGGCAAGTCCTAACTTACCGGCACTTACACTTGTCTGTGGAACTTTGACCAGAGAAGCGAAGCAGTACTTGTCAATATCTTGGTTTGAAAGTGCGGAAATAATTCCGACAACTTAAATGAATTCCTTTACTTTAACTGCTACATGCTCTGAGTCAGCAGGTCTTTGCTTCCACATACTTTGCAAGATCTAAAATATCTACCACCGGTACTGTATAGCCGCCTTAACCGCCATGTTTTCAAAGACTTACAGTACAAAGTTTCAGACTTCAGACCAAAGCAATCATTGGACTAGATCAGGGGTGTCAAACGTACGGCCCACGGGCCGGATCAGGGCCGCGAACAGGTTTTATCCGTTTGCTAAGTATAAAAATGAGCAGAAACTTTTTGAATAAAAAAAAAACTGCTGTTCTACATGTGTCCACTAGATGTCGCAATAGCGGTTCTTTGCATCTTTGTACATTATGCTACATATGTACAAAAAATAATAAACCACATGATGTTAGCGTACCAGTCGAGGAAAATGAGCAAACTACATAAATAAAATCCTGTAATTTGATTTTGATATTGATTTTGATAACATCAATGAGTTGACTGATGAACACATAATAACAACAAATAAAGGTAGAATACTATTAACCGCAACATGTAAGTGTAAAAAAAACCCAACATTATGATTTGTACATTTTCAGAATGTGCTTGTTCTACTTTTAAACAAAGAAAACAATCTGAAATTGTCTTTATTTTTAAGTTATCGTGCCGTGATTTTACCACTTGGGGGTAGATTTTTCTCCATGTGGCCCCTGATCTAAAATGAGTTTGACACCCCTGGACTAGATTCTTGTTAGCCCCGCCCACTGATTTTGATGGCCGAGTTTGACGGATAAAATACATTTTACATCTAATAACACATGTATTCATTTAATTCAAATTATAACTAATTAATGACAAATTTAAGTAATTCTTAAAAATGCATCCACAAAATGTTGTCCCATTTGACCCTCTATAACAGGGGCCGGGAACCTTTTTGGATAAGAGAGCCATTAAAGCCAAATATTTTAAAATGTATTTCCGTGAGAGCCATATAATATTTCTTAACACTGAATACAACTAAATGTGTGCATTTTCAAGTAAGACCAACATTTTTTGAGTATAATAAGTCTTATTATTTTTAATAACATATTTATTCTGAAGCTAACCAATAATAAATAAAATACTTTTTACCATTAATGCGACTTCTTGAACAGGTTCAGTAGAAAACGGATGGATGGATTAAAATGCATGAGAATGTTTTATATTTTGAACGTTATTTTTAACACTGTGATTACCAACAGAATGAATCATTACTTGTCGTGTTAAGCAATGTCAGCTAAGATTTATCTGAGAGTCAGATGCAGTCATCAAAAGAGCCACATCTGGCTCGAGAGCCATAGGTTCCTTACCCCTGCTCTATAATAACCAAGCATGCAGTTCATGTTTCATATTTTTTTTGTGTGTGTGTTTGTTTTGTTTTTTTGATGTGCAGGATAGAGAACTACACACCAGACATGTCCCAGTCAGAGGTGGATGATTCCATAGAAAAAGCTCTGGACGTTTGGGCCAAAGTGACTCCTCTTAGATTCACTAGAATCTACACTGGCACAGCAGACATCATGATCTCCTTTGGTCGCCTGTGTGAGTACAAAACATTCCAAAATGTATTTTAGATTGAATTTAAGATTACACAAAGTATACATCGAAACTTGAAACACTTGCTACCAGCATTGAGATATGTTTCAGTGTATTAACAAGTGTAAAATAGAATCAAGAATACAAATTTAAAAAAGTATAGACAAGATATTGGAAGTGCAGCAGTGTTTCAGCAGTATTCAAATATTTCTATG
Source organism: Nerophis lumbriciformis (assembly GCF_033978685.3). Classification (NCBI taxonomy): domain Eukaryota; kingdom Metazoa; phylum Chordata; class Actinopteri; order Syngnathiformes; family Syngnathidae; genus Nerophis; species Nerophis lumbriciformis. The sequence goes on from NC_084556.2 coordinate 41,218,871, forward strand.
TTTGTGCAACTTTAAAACAGACTTTCCGAAAAAACGTTCAAAAAACAGCAATCACTTCTCACTCACAATTGATTTGTTTACCCCTTGGTCACAAGTGCCCCAAAGGGGTTTTACATCCAGGCAAGGAAAAACTCCAAAAGTCTGAGCTGGTAAAAAGAAGAAACTTTGGGAAAATATTTTGTTTTCCCAGAAAAATTTAACTCACAAAACATTGACCCAAAAAACATAAAAAAAAAGTAAACATTTTTCCCCAAATAAAATAAAAAAATCTCTAAAAAACATGTATGTTTTATATTAAAGATGTGGCCTGTAAAACATAAAACAAATATACACATTTTCTCAAAATACATTTAAAAAAAACAAAACGGAAAAGATGAAGTGAATTATATTTATATTATTATTTATAACCCAATATCTAAGTTACATTTAAACCAGTGTGGGTGGCACTGGGATCAGGTGGGTAAAGCGTCTTGCCCAAGGACACAACGGAAGTGACTGGGATGGCGGAAGCGGGGATCGAACCTGGAACCCTCAAGTTGCTGGCACGGCTGTTCTACCAAACGAGCTATACCACGCGGTATAAAAAGGCTGTGCAATCCAAGCATGTCGGCCAATAGGAGAATGCAGATTTGCCCTTTACACTATATTTATGCTGTATTTTATTAAAGAGAAACGTGTGGAGCTGTGCATCTTTCCCGGAAACCCACACTCAAATTTCCCTAACTGTATGTTACCCAGCAAGTTGCAAGTTATAAACTAGCACATATGTAGATATAACTACATATACTGTAACACCCATGTTAACCGACGCACTTATAAGGCGGCCGTCTTAGCGGGGGCCACATTTCCATTAATGGCAATGCAATACAATTGAAAACATATCATAACTTACTTATTCCACAATCAATCTTCATGTGTTTTACTTTATTGACAACGTAAAAACCAAGTGCTCGTAATACACAAATATTCTAAAAAATCTTACTTATGAAATATTATTGCCTGTGCCCTTGTTTTTAAGCATATATGCATAAATATAGGCATGCAACTAAAAGGGGCGTAACATATTTAGTTATATCTTTAGATTTGCATGTATATCATTCGTGCATAAGTGTGTTTACCTGTGCAGAGCCAGACAGCCAGTTAACATAAAAATGTACTCCTATAAGCACACAAGGTTGGTCTTTTCTTCTGTTTAAGTCAAAGTCACTCACAAAAGGTAAACATGGTAGGCTATATAGTCTAGTAGGAGCTAGCAGCTACACCACAGCTAGACACAAAATAGCACACAAGCTAGACATACAGTACGTCATACGTGTCCTTCATTGAACAATATTGCAGTCTAAAACAGCACATTTGTCAATATAAACAAGTATCAAATGGGGCAGTATAGCTCGGTTGGTAGAGCGGCTGTGCCAGCAACTTGAGGGTTCCGGGTTCGATCCCTGCTCCCGCCATCCTAGTCACTGCCGTTGTGTCCTTGGGCAAGACACTTTACCCACCTGCTCCCAGTGCCACCCACACTGGTTTAAATGTAACTTAGATATTGGGTTTCACTATGTAAAGCGCTTTGAGTCACTAGAGAAAAGCGCTATATAAATATAATTTACTTCACACTTCACTTCAAATAATGATAATTGTATATTACTTACATATACAAAGTGTCCTAGGCAGTATCCATTAACAAATGTTGCCACTAGTGGTTGCCAAAAAATCAATTACTACTCCACTTCAACTTAAAAACAGCATACTGTAAGTCTATTCTACAGGGTTAATATTAAATAGGTTAGAGTTTCTCATACCTAGAGTGGTTGTCTGTTTGACTGATTGAATTTGATCAAACCTTTTCTAACATTCCACACTGCAAAATAATTAAAGTATGTATAATTCTTGCAGATATCATATTGGATCAATCACGATATCGGACAATACTCAGGGCTCTGTTGTTGGTATCATATCAGACTGCTGAGATCCAATTTAATTTTAAAATACCCCTTTTTAATGATAACCAACGCATATCATAACATGATTATCAATAATCCCAAAATCCCACAGCTACTGTAAATTTGAATTCGTAATTTCGACATGTCACTTAATTAATGCAATCGCTACTCTTGCGAGTAATTAAGGACAGCAACCATCTTGCAAAATAAATCATCACAATGACTCAAAATGGAACTGGAAATAATCCACAAAGTCAGGGAAATTGCAGCGAAAAAGTAGAAGAAAACATAAGAGGTAAACATGTCTTAACACGAACATACTGTAAGGCAGGGGTCTCAAACACGTTGCCCGCGGGCCAATTGCGGCCCGCGAGACGTTATTTTGCGGCCCGCACCTTAATATGAAAATGTAATGTTAGTGCGGCCCGCGAGTTTTATATGAATGGCGCTTGACAGCGTCATACTTGTAAACCCTCACGATTTTTCCGGTAGACTCCCGGAAATCTCCAGGGGCAACCATTCTCCCGAATTTCTGCCTATTTTCACCCAGACAACAGTATTAAGGGCGTGCCGTGACGGCACTGCCTTTAGCATCCTCTACAGCCTGTACAAACAGCGTGCCAGCCCAGTCACATGTTGTATTTGGCTTCTGTACACACATCTAAGTGACTGCAAGACATACTTGATCAACAGCCATACAGGTCACACTGAGGGTGGTCGTATAAACAACTTTATCACTGTTACAAATATGTGCCACACTGTGAACCCACACCAAACAAGAATGACAAACACATTTCGGGAGAACATCCGCACCGTAACACAACATAAACACAACAGAACAAATACCCAGAATCCCATGCAGCCCTATCTCTTCCGGGCTACAATATACACCCCCCGCACCCCGCCTCGCCCCGAGTTAGGACTGCAAGGTTTTCTGGGTATTTGTTATGTTGTGTTTATGTTGTGTTACGGTGCGAATGTTCTCCCGAAATGTGTTTGTCATTCTGGTTTGGTGTGGATTCACAGTGTGGCACATATTTGTAACAGTGATAAAGTTGTTTATACGGCCACCCTCAGGGTGACCTGTATGGCTGTTGACCAAGTATGCCTTGCAGTCACTTACGTGTGTCTGCAGAAGCCAAATACAACATGTGACTGGACTGGCACGCTGTTTGTATGGTGAAAAAGCGGACGCGACGATAGGTTGTAGAGGACGTTAAAGGCAGTGCTATCACGGCACGCCCTTAATATTGTTGTCTGGGTGAAAATCGGGAGGAATTCGGGGGAATGGTTGCCCCGGGAGATTGTCGGGAGGGGCACTGAAATTTGGGAGGGTTGGCAAGTATGTTGCTAGGGCGGGATAGCCATTCAAAGAAGGTGAATTCATTCAAAAGTGCATGTTAGATTTTTTAAAGAAATCTTTTCTTGCGGCCCAGCCTCACCCAGTTTCTGCATCCAGTGGCCCCCAGGTAAATTGAGTTTGAGACCCCTGCTGTAAGGTATGCAGGATAGGATAGTGTAGGGTGGGATATGTTTTTATTTATCCTAAAATATGGAAATTTAGTGGTTGGAGTGAAGATTCAAAAAGTCCGCAAAAAAGTAATAAAAGCAGCACAAAAGTCACAAAAGTGCCCTGTTGCAGGGTCCAGAAGTGGTTTAAACCAAAAGGTAAAAAACCCAAACGAAAACAAGAAGGAAACATTGAAAAGGAGGACATCAAAGAGCACAGAGCCAATTTACATACAGCAACAAAAGTAAACTACAATGAAAATGTAAATTTAGTAATAGATAATACATATTGTGCACATACGATATGAATCGAACCAAAGTCCGTTATGGTACGAAAACTTTATTGTGAGTATAGATTTATTGTAGTGTTGGTTCTAACTATCTAATTAGATTAATCACACTTTTGCATCGTGATTAATTGTGATAAATCACAGTAAATTACTACTGTGCATACATTATATTAACTGTAAAAAAAAGACCACAGTATTTGGACACATTTGCAATTTCATTGACAGAAAGCCTTATAGGAAAATGTTTTAAATGTATTACTTTAATGCTAAAAACAGTTTTATCTAAAGTACTGTCAGTGTTTATTTTGAAGTAAAATGCGTCAAAAGTCTCCTCACTCATCTTTGCTGACCTGATCACTGACTGTACTACAACCCTTAATAACCATTCAGGTCTAAATACATTATTATTATCCATCCATTTTCTACCGCTTGTCCCTTATGGGGTCACATGGAGTGCTGGAGCCTATCCGGAATAATGAAATAATTTTGTTGTGATTCATCTCAAGCGTGAACATGTTGACTTTGACAGCCCTAGAATAAACACATAACAGTTTAAATTGGCGTGCAATGTTTTTTCTAATCAAAGTTGTTCTACGTTTGCGTGTGAACATCTCATATCACATTGTCACTTGTTTTGTGAGAGTGGCGTCGATGGCTATGCCAGCATGTTTCAGACATTGTTTACTTGGGATATTGCCAGGGGTGCATTTGAGTGGCATTTTTCACTTTGTTATTGTACGGTTGTTACATAGCACACATTGCTCAACAAAGAAGCATGCTAGTGCATGTAGTTAAGCTCATTGCTTTGCGTGTCTGACCTTGAGGACAAAGGGGGTCTTTATCTTCATCTCTGCTGACTAGGGTTGGGAAATTCCCAAAAATGTCCTAAAAGTTTTTCAGAAGGATCTTCCTGTTCAGTTATTCTGTAACTGCATGAATCACACAGTGGACTTAGCTACAATGATTTAATCGATTGCTTTGATTTATAAACAGCGCATGGTGATTTTTACCCTTTTGACGGTCCCGATGGAACTCTCGCCCACGCCTTCGCTCCGGCTCCTGGCATCGGGGGAGACGCTCACTTTGACGATGACGAGACTTTTACATTTCGCTCCAATTCCGGTAAGTTGTTTAAAGTTGGGAGTAATTTCCTTTCCAGTTCTCGGGCCATTCAGTCCATCGCAACTGGGTTTTTTTTTTTTTTCAGTAAAGGTGCGTAAAAACCCCCAACTCACATTTATTCAGGCAATCTACTCACTGCGTATTTACGTCAAACATCAGCAGCTTAAAGGAACTTTGGTAACCTGTAAACTGTTTTTGAAAATGTTTTTTTTTAAATGTGTATACCTATTAATACATTGTGAAAATTAGTTTGAATTGAAAATTGAGAAACGATTCTGAATCTCATCGTCAACACAAGAATAGGAATACAATCTTAAGCCCGACTGTTCAATTTGTCTTAGAAGATGTTTTGCAGTATTCATCCGTTGAGGCTCACAGAAGAAGCATGATTGACTTTGTGCTGTTAAAAGTCATTTTAAGTGATTGTTTTCTCACAAATGATCTCAATGCTGACGTTCTAATGTCAGCTTTTGGCATTGACCAAGGTGTTGCTCCTTTGCATCTTTACACAGTCCCTCCAGGATTTTCCCGATGTTGCGATCAAACTAATCCCCTGCTAATTATGCGCTGTCTCACAACTTTGTCAAATTCCTTGCCAAATCGAATTTGTCCCTGCAGCACTCAAACGCAACGCAACTATCAGCTATCTCCTTGCATCGTCACTCCCTTGTTTATATAACAGAGATTAATTCAGTCACTTATTAATTACCTACCATTGACTCATTCACCAACAAAATCCCCGCAATAGATCGCGCTCAACAGTCACTCCATGTTCTAACCCAAAGTGTGCCTAATCAATGTTGGAACATGAACTAAAGTCTACGATCGACTTTCAACCGTGAATGTCTGCAGTTTGTGGACAACAGAGCAGACGTCAGACAATAATAGTAATAGTAAGACAGGGGTCTTTGCTTTACATGCAGATGGAGCACTGTTGGTTAAGATATGCATTAAATACACTAAGCTTAAATTTACTCTTTATGAAGCCTGCCTGGAGGAGAGGCGAAATGTCTTCTAATACAAACTGAACAGTCCAATTTTGATGGATAGAGGGTCCCTGAGAATACAATGACCATCCGTCATATACAGTTTTTGTTCAACGTATTTCTATTTTTGTTACCATGTGCTGCAGGATATGTGCTCTTCCTGGTGGCGGCCCATGAGTTTGGTCACTCCCTGGGCTTGTCTCATTCTCAAGACCCCGGTGCCCTCATGTACCCCATATATTCGTACACCAACCCCAAGAGCTTCCGCCTGCCGCGGGACGACATCAATGGCATCCAATCGCTTTACGGTATGTCCCACCTCACTGCTTTGTAGCCTGCATGGTATTTCTACCACCCTCCAGTAACAGACTTATTTAATTACCAGGTGTGAATACTGATGTGGATCCCGATACGAACCCTGATGAACCTCAACCCCCCAGCACTCCTGATGCCTGTGACACCAGCATGGTGCTGGATGCTGTAGCCACCCTGCGGGGAGAGATGCTCTTCTTCAAAGACAGGTATCACCAAAGCTGGCAGTATGGCCTAAAATCTATATCGCGATACAGCACAGATTGCAGCTTCTTGTGATATCACAGTATATTATTTAGCTTGTAAATGATAATTGAACCATTTCAAAACACCTTAAAAAGCTGTCTGCTGATGTATGCAGTAACATATTGCGTAATTTCCAGTTGTATTAATTTCTCAAAGCTATTATTAATATACTTGCTAATTTTCTGTTAATAGTTGGTTACTTTCTGTTTAGGCATTTATTTTTCTGTTGTTTGGATACTTTACATTTCTTTTGAGCGATACTACAAATTTGGGTATCAATCCAATACCAAGTAGTTACACGGTCAGTATCGACCATACCAACACTGATACTGGTACCGGTATTTGAAATTTTCAATAATAATGAATGATTCCACTTTTAATCACAATTATAATCGGACAAAAACACAGGATGGTGGTGTAACAATATCAATTAAATATTCAAAGCATCTCTTTATTTCCTTTTTTCGAGTACAAATAGTACAATAAAGTCAATATTAGGGGTGACAGAAATCATCATGATTCTAAAACAATAATTTTCAATTTTTATTTAATAATTTTAGTTTTTTCTTTATTTATTTACAAACATAAAAAAAAGCTTTTTTAGGCAAACTCCTCGCTTACTCACTACATATATACGTCATACAGTACGTCAGCATCTAAGACGAACCTTTGCAACCTGTCTTCAAGTCAAGTCTTTACTCTCATTTATATACCAAATACTATAACGTGAGAATTGATTTGAATCGAGAATCGGGCTGAATCTGGAATCGATTCTGAATTGAATCGTCACACCGAAAATCGGAATCAAATCGTGAGTTGTTGTAAGAGTCCCATTTCAATAGCTATACAGGAAAATAATTAAACCAAAGCTAAAAGTACTTATTTCTTGAGTTTGTAGCAATAACAAAAGCGACAAAAAACGATTTTGTGAAGATGAAAAATATCTCTAGTATCGACCATACTGTTACTATACTTGGTGTCATTACCGTCGATATTTGTATATTTGTATCAATCCGCCTACCTCTGTTTACATTAAAGAACTCTATCTTAGCAGTTAGCAATGTTTTTTGTATCCTCCTACGGTGTGTAGTGTAAAATGTTTAGCTATTCTTTGTCCTCCAGTGATAATGTACTTGTAAGAAACTAGTTTTGCCACCATGGAGGCGAAGATTAGTGATTTAGAAGCAGCTTCGCACTGTGAAGGGACATTAGCTCGCTAGCGAGGATGTGACATTGTATGGAGGACTTGTCCCTGTCAACAGAGCTTGACTGTTCCATCAAGAAGTAGTATCACACTGCAAAAACTGAAATCTAAGTAAGATGAAATATCTCAAATAAGGCTGATATTTGCTTATTTTCTGTCTGATAAGATAATTCTTCTCACTAAGCAGATTTTATGTTAGAGTGTTTTACTTGTTTTAAGGGTTTTGGTCCTAAATTATCTTAGTAAGATATAACAGCTTGTTGCTGAGATTTGATGAACTATATTAAGTAAAACATGCTTGAAACTAGAATATCAACTGTTGCAAAGCTGTGTCATCAACACTCACAAGTATAAAACTACTTTTTTAAAGTAATCATTTCTTACTTCAAACATGAAAAAAAAAATCATGCATTTACTTAATTTAAGAATATTTTTCAACATATTGAGCAAAAAGGTCTCTCTTTTTTTTCTACCAAGAAAAATGCACTTGTTATTAGTGTGAATATACTTATTTTAAGGTATTTTTGGGTTCATTAAGGTTAGCTCATTTTACTTGTTTTGGAAAGTCTTGACAAGCCGAATTTTCTTGTTCTATTGGCAGATAATTTTGCTCAGTTCAAATAAAAAACCCCGCATTTTTGTATTTTTTTTTCTTGTTTTTAAACACTGACTTTTTGCAGTGTATCACAATATAACCAGCATACTAAAAGCTCTATCTTAGACCAAATGTATATCATTTTTATCGTATATCGTGAATATCGCGCAACCCTACTTTGCATGTATTGTTACATCTAATAATGCTGATTGATGTCTTTGTGTGCTGTCAGGTTCTTATGGCGAGTTCATCCTCAGAGCAGAACACCTCAGCAGAGTTTCATCACAAACTTGTGGCCCAACGCCCCCAACAAAGTTGATGCTGCTTACGAGAACAAAGATTCAGGGAATATTTTCCTTTTTAAAGGTATGTGTCAATTAAGTTAAATCACCTTGCCTAGTTGGAATTTCTTAGAGCAAGTGTGCCCTTAATCTCCCCACCCAACCCATTTTCAATCCTCAATATCCTCTATAATGCACCCTTAAGGTCACAAAGAAAACAATTTTTAATGTGTGCCGTTAAACTCCCTACACAACCCATTTTTTAAATATCATCTCTGATGTGCCCTTACCTTCCAAAAAGACCTCTTTTAAATGCATAATGTATTCTCTGATGTGCCCTTAATCTCCTGGCGTAAACTATATTTAATAGGTAATACAATCTCTGATGTGCCCCTAATCTCCCAATGGAACCCATGTTCAATACATAATATTAATGTCCTGATGGAACCCATTTCGAATACATAATGTAATCTCCAATATGCCCTTAATCTCCCAAAAGAAACCATTTTATATACATAACATTATCTCTGATGTGCCCTTAATCTCCTGTCGGAAACAGTTTTCAATATGTACCTTCAATCTCCCGATGTAACTACTTTTCAATAGGTAATGTGATCGCTGATGTGCCCTTAATCTCACGACAGAACCCATTTTAGATATGTGATATAATCCTTGATGTGCCTTTAATCTATGAACGGAACCTATTTTCAATAAACATTATCATCTATGATGTTGCCCTAATATCCCGACAGTTACCCTAATCTCCCGATGGAACCACTTTTCAATAGTTAATATAATATCTGATGTGCCCTTATCCTCCTGACAGTACCCATTTTAAACATGTTCCCTTAATCTCCTGACAGAAACAATGTTTAATATGTGCCCTTAATTTTCCGACAAAAAACATTTTCAATATGTGCCCTGAATCTCCCGAAAAAAAACATTTTGAATATGTGCCCTTAATCATCCAACATTAGACATTTTCAATATGTTTCCTGAATCTCCCAACGAAAACAATTTTCAATGTGCCCATATTCTCCCAACATAAAACATTATCGATATGTTCCCTTTATTTCCCAACGAAAACCAATTGAAATATGTGCTCTTAATCTCCTGATGGAAAGTAATTGTATTATGTATAATTAATTTCTCGACAAAAAACACATTTTCATTATGTGCCCCTAATATCCCAATGGGAACCATTTTCAATATGTACCCCTAATCTCTTGACGGAACCCATTTTCACGACATAATATCTGATGTGTATTCCCCTTTCTTGCTGCAGGTAATCAAGTGTGGTCTTTCCGAGGCTACGACCTTGTTCAAAGTTATCCGAGGACATTATCACATTTTGGTTTGCCCAAAAGCGTGAAAAAAGTGGATGCAGTTTTGTACGATGAGGAATCTGGGAAGTCTTTGTTCTTTGTTGGCAAATCCTACTACAGGTATGCTCTCATGGTGGCTCCAACATTGGTTGGTTAAAAAACAGGAATAACATTGTTGTTTGTGTCTTAAAGATACGATGAGGCCAGGAAGACGATGGACGAGGGATTCCCCAAACCTGTTTATGAGACTTTTTCTGGTCTGGCGGGGAAGGTGACGGCAGCTTTCCAGTACAAAGGTGATCATGATAATCAGTATTAATATTATTTTACTAACAAACATTGTGTATAATTCTCTTTTGTGAATATGAATACTAAAAAAACCCTCTGTTTTCCAGGTTTTACTTACATCTACAGTGGAAATCACATGTTTGAGTACAGCCTAAGCACGGGGACGTTTTTCCGAGTTCTGGGAAACAACTACTTCTTGCCTTGCTCTAACTTCTAAACTACTTCCTAATGTGTAATGTTGTATTTGTTAAATTACAAATCACTCTTATCGCTGTATCCATCCAACATTATTTATGAAGCACCAGGATTGTATGTCACAATGCATTGATGAACATATGCTGTGCCAAATAAAATATTCATACAATACATTCATTTCCTTGTGGGTTCATTTTTTACAAAACAAAATGTTTTGTCCAATTTCCCATTAATGAATAAACTGGAGGTCCTTCAATTAAACATATATGCAGACAATATATAATTTCGATATAATTGTGGTTTTTTTTTAGTTATAAATGGGCAAAATAAAATCGAACAGTACAGAACTGTTTTGCACCAGACTGTCAAAACGTGGATCTTGGGGGGTTTTGTTTTCCCGGAATGCAAAGGAAAGTTGGTGCGGGCAAGGCGTGAATGTGAGTACATGATTTATTTTTAACTCTAAACTACAAAAAAAGGGTGCAAACAAAAGGCGCGTACAAAGGCTAAAGGATAAACTTGGCTAAGAAACAAAAAACACTTAGACAGAAACTATGGACAAGAAAAACTACACTTACTGTGACGTGAAATGCATGAAAACTATGGCATGGAATACAAGCATGAAATAAGTCAGCACAGAGCAAATCCAGAATGTCAGGGGTAAGATAGGATAATGTCACCAGGCCGACTGCCTGGCAACAACAAGCTTAAATACTGGTGACATGATTAGTGAAAACAGGTGCGTGACTCAAAATGTGAAAACGTGAGACAGGTGCGTGACATGAGGATGTGAACCAGGTGAAACTAATGGTTACTATGGTGACAAAGCAAGGGAGTGAAGACAGGAAGTAAAAAGGGTCCAAAAACCAAGCAAAACATAACTAAACAAAACATGATCACAGACATGACACAGACCTTGCATCAGCAAACACAAAAATACTTAATGGGGTTTTTTTTATGTTTCCAGGGGCCCAGGCTTAGACTGAATATTTTTTTCTCCTGTTTTGTCTGTCTTCTATTTGATAGAATATTATTACATAACTGCGCTGCCGCACCTAAGTCAAGTAGAAATGTTGCTTGGGTGGCCAAATGGACTTTGACAAGACACTTCATGCCACAATATTTTAAGGCGGGGCAGTAGCTCAAGGCCTGAACAAGACAAGGACTATGTTAACATGCATACTTTACATGTAAGTAGTTTGTCCTATTTACGTAAGGTCACAGTATATGTGAACTACCCCTAATTCCAGTCGCAGTGTCCCTCCCGAACACTAGGGATGTCCCACCTCCCCTTATCTCAAAAATTCTCGAAATAATTGAAGACTTAGCATCTAACAATCTCTCTGAACCCTTTCAGTCCGGTTTCAGGGCAAATCACTACGGAGACATCTCTCGCAAAAATTACTAATGACCATTAGTCCATGGTTCTCGCCCGGAAAAGAGTGGAGTGCCATCTCCGGGTTGGGGAGGAGATCTTGCCCCAACTGGAGAAGTTCAAGTACCTTAGAGTCTTGTTCATGAGTGAGGGAAGAGTGGATCGTGGGATCGACTGCGGATCGGTGCAGCGTCTGCAGGGATGCTAATTCTGCATCGATCCGTTGTGGTGAAGAAGGAGCTGAGCCGGAAGGCAAAGGTCTCAATTTACCGGCCAATCTACATTCCTATCTTCACCTATGGTCATGGGTTATGACCGAAAGGACAAGATCACGGGTACAAGCGGCCGAAAGGAAATTCCTTCGTCGGGTGGCGGGGCTCTCCCTTAGAGATAGGGTGAGAGCTCAAAGTAAAGCAGCTGCTCCTCCACATCGAGAGGAGCCAGATAAGGTGCCCGGGCAACTGGTCAGGATGCCCCCCGATTGCCTGCTTGGGGAGGTGTTTAGGGCAAGTCCGACCCGTAGGAGGCCACGGGAAAAAACCCAGGACACTTTGGGGAAACAATGTCTCCCGGCTGGCCTGAGAAGGCCTCGGGATCCCCCGGGAAGAGCTGGACGATGTGGCTGGGGTTAAAGTTAAAGTATGACTGATAGTCACACACACACCAGGTGTGGTGAAATTATCCTCTGCATTTGACCCATCAACTTGTTCCACCCCCTGGTAGATGAGGGGAGCAGTGAGCAGCAGCAGTGGCTGCGCTTGGGAATCATTTTGGTGATTTAACTCTCAATTCCAACCCTTGATGCGGAGTGCCAAGCAGGGAGGTAATGGGTCCCATTTTTATAGTCTTTGGTATGACTCAGCCGGGGTTTGAACTCACGACCTACCGATCTCAGAGCGGACACTCTAACCACAAGGCCACTGAGCAGGGTGACAGTCGTCTGGGCCTCTCTGCTTAGGCTACTGCCCCCGCGACCCGACCTCGGATTATCACGGCTTGTCACACCACGCCGTGCCTTATTTTGAGTTTCTTGGTGATTTTATGGATGTAGTTTTAGTTCCTGTCTTGCGCTCTTATTTTGTGGTTTTTCACTTCCTGTTTTTCCCTTTCCTGCAGCAGCTTTATGCCTGCCTTTGAGCACTTTTCCCCTCACCTGTTTTCTGTTTTCAATTAGCAGTATTTAAGTTGAGCCTGCGACACCATTGGTTTGTCGGACATTGTTCACGATTCACTGGTGTCTGTTGAGGATTTGTTCGATGCAGTGCTCTAGTACGCTCATACTTTGTGGACGCCGTCTACTCCACCGTCCTAGTAAGTGTTTTTGCTGTGTTCCAGCATTTTGGTTTTGTCTCCCTCATAGTCTGTTCGTTCAGAGAACTTCCCTTGCTTTTTTTGTTGTTTTCTTTGTTTAATCAATAAATCCCCTTTTTACGGCATGCTGCCACCTCGTTCGTCTGCATTTTATAATTTTGTCATCTTCCACAACGCAGCACCTGACACGGATAGGCGGAAGAAGATGGATGGATGGATGGATGGATGGATATTATTACGTCTTAATAAGTAATTATTTGTATATATGAATTTAAAAAAAAGATTATTATTATTAAAAATATTTTGGAAAAAAAAAACATTATGATTATTACAAATTGTATTACCATTATTAAATGAATGTTTATTAATGAATTGAAAGTTAGTCTAATGAATAATAGTGATATTTTTGTTGTCATTATTTTTTACTAACAAATATTTTGGAACAAAAACATTTTAATTATTATAATAATTATCATCCATCCATCCATCCATTTTCTACCGCTTATTCCCTTCGGGGTCGCGGGGGGCGCTGGAGCCTATCTCAGCTACAATCGGGCGGAAGGCGGGGTACACCCTAGACAAGTCGCCACCTCATCACAGGGCCAACACAGATAGACAACATTCACACTCACATTCACACACTAGGGCCAATTTAGTGTTGCCAATCAACCTATCCCCAGGTGCATGTCTTATTAATATTAATATTATCTAATTAATATTTACAAATGTATTTCATAAACGACAATAATATAATAATTGTCATCTTTACATTATTTTATTCTATTTACAAATATGTTGGTAAAAAAAAAACATAACTGTAATAATATAATTTGCATTAATTACTTATTTTTAACAAACTGTATTATTACAGTGTAGTTACACAAAGGGAAATGTCACAGATAATTCCTTGTATCAAACACACCTAAAAAAAACTACTTAAATCAACATTTTTGGGGCAAAATCTGATGTTTAAGGCCCCCCCAAAAAATAGGATGTTGAAATCCTGGCAGCATGAGAGCATCTTTTTGAAGATATCAAATAAAAAACTATTGTGTTTTACAGTATAAATAACTGGTATAGTGGTATATGATAAAATGGTAGAGTTCTTGTCATGTATGTTTTCCACATGTATTTGTTTGCAGTTGTTATGTGTTGTATCTTAATTGTATGTTAGTTGATGAGTAATAACAGCTTCTCCATTGGTCATCCATGAGTCAAGAGCAAAGTTGCTCAACAAGCCCACCCCTTATCTCCCCTCCTGGGCGGGCAAACACTATTTAAGTAGCGTACAGAAGATCTCTACTCACATTTACATCGAGCACAAAAAAAGATGACATTCTTCAGGCTGTGCATTGTCCTCAATTTGGTTCTTGCAGTTTATTGCATTCCTGTATCACAGATTCCCACAGAAGATGAGAGTCTGGCAGAGGTGAGATTACTTTCACTGTTTCTGCTTTTGCATGTCTTTCATCTTTTTTTCACCAGGGTTACCTGAAGAAGTTCTTCAATCTTACGGAGGAGAGTGGCCCTCCGTCCAGACGGGGGATCAATCCGCTGAGTCGGCGTCTGAGTGAGATGCAAAGATTCTTTGGTTTACAAATCACAGGCACGCTGGATGCGGACACCTTGGAGATGATGAAGAAGCCTCGCTGTGGCGTTCCTGACAATCATTTTGCCAGATTCTCCATCTTTGGAAACAACCTCAAGTGGCAGAAAAATAGTCTGACATACAGGTACATGATTTCATGATCACCTAACAAAACTTTGTGCTTCATATTTGTTTTTTTGTTTTTTCTTTACGTGCAGGATAGAGAACTACACACCAGATATGTCCCAGTCAGAGGTGGATGATTCCATAGTAAAAGCTCTGGACGTTTGGGCCAAAGTGACTCCTCTTAGATTCACTCGACTCTACAGCGGCACAGCAGACATCATGATCTCCTTTGGTCGACGATGTGAGTACAAAAAACGTTGAAAAATGCCCTAAAAATAATTAAACTAAACAAAAATTAAGTTCAAAGTCAGTTCAAGCCTGTCTTTCTGAGCTTTGCACTTTGTGTCCATAATGTGTAAGCACTGAGATTGACTCGGTGTAGGTCGGTTAGTAGAGTGGCCGTGCCAGCAACTTGAGGGTTCCAGGTTCGATCCTCGCTTCTGACATCCTAGTTACTGCCGTTGTGTCCTTAGGCAAGACACTTTACCCACATGCTCCGAGTGCCAGCCACACTGGTTTAAAAATGTAACTTAGATATTGGGTTTCACAATGTAGAGCGCTTTGAGTCACTAGAGAAAAGCGCTATATAAATATAATTCACTTCACTCTTTCATTTTAATCTATGAGGTTTTTTAGATTTTTTAGATTTTTAAAAAAAGCATATTTTCCAGAATATTTCAGTTAGGCTCCAAACTTTAAGACTTTTGGGAATTTGACTTTGTTGGTCCCTATATGCCAGGGTTTTCAAACTCATTTTTATTGAGGCCCACATTGTAGTTATGGCTGACAAGCACATTTGAAGCAAATGTGCTTGTTTGTTGCTGGTGTGAAAGTGTGGAATTCTCTAGACAAAGGCTTAAAAAGTTGCAAGAATATCTTTGAATTTAAAAAGAGTTACAAAAAGAGACAACTGGAATTATATCAAACTGATTTTTGATTTTGATTGGACGTGTCATTTTGAAAATGCTTAAACGAAAATTTTAAGTATTTTGGAGTTCGGGTGTTGGTGGAGGGAACAGTGATAAAGTCATCTAAAATAATTTGTGTTAAAAAGGGGGCAGATAAATATAAGAATAGTATTCTTCCATCTGCTCCTTTCTGATCATGGAAATGTATAAGAAACAAAAAACAATGAAAGTGTCAACTGTGTATGGCTTGTATATATGCATTTTCATGAAAAGAATAAAAAGAAATGATGATGATGATGATTATACATATTTTTTACGTACACTGTAAAAAAAAATCTGTATTTTTTTACAGTAAAAAAACTAGCAACTCAATCACCAGAAATTTACTATAAAATGTAGTGTTTTTTTGCAACATATTACAGTAAATGGAAAAACTTTACCATCGTTTTTATTTTATTCTGGCAAATGAGCTGCCAATTTTTTACCGTAAAAAAAACAAACTGTGATACTGTTTTATCATTAACAGTAAAAATAACAACCATAGATCTTACAGTAATAAAACTGGCAGCTCAGTCGACAGAATTTCCCGCGTAAAAAAACAATTTACAGTAATATGCTGTAAAAAAAAACATCGCAAATCTTACAGTAAACTGTATCGTCATTTTTACAGTTTACAATTTGATGGATAACTTGCTCTAAAACCATAAGTCAGGCAGTAATTTAAGAATTTTAACAAAATAAAATGTTTGGAAAGTATGATAATATATTTTTTGCTATATTGGATAATATTAAAGTTTAAAAGGTATGCAATGTTATGCGGTACCTGCATGATTTTCTGTTAAAATGGAAAGAACAAACATTTAGTAAGAAAAGATAAAGTACTTTATTGACACTTATTATTTCCAGGCCTTTGTGGGCTACATAAAATGATCTGGCGGGCCAGATCTGCCCCCCGGGCCTTGAGTTTCACATCCCTGCTATACGCTCTGTGTGTAGGGTACCGAAATCCATCCCATTTTGTGTGGAAAAGTGCATGTAAAATGTCAGTTAATGAATGACAGGGCGCTTTATATGAAATTCTACCACAACTTCTTGCTCTGTCACTGTTCAAAAAATGATGGTACTTTTTCCCAGGCGCACAGCATAAGAGCTAGGCTTGTACTCGGTTCAAAGATTCATGGTAAAATGTAATTATTGTTCAATTTAATTCCCATGTATTCGTTTTAAAACTAAATGTGCATTCAATTTAATTCAGGTTTGATTAGACAACTATAAAAATCGTTTTACATAAATAAAAAAGTATGACAATTATTTGTCATTGGAGGGGGGGCTGAAAATTAAATGTTGCTTAACGCCCCAATTGAGCCAGTGTAGAGGGTTTATAACCACCTAAATTGTATACGATATTCATATAAATAAATTAATAAATAAATAGCGTCCCTACTTGGCAGAAATGTACCTATCTAATGTGGTCTAGAATGTAAACCCTAGGATAGACAAAAAATGTAAATCTCAGACAAAAATAGTTTAATTCAGCACGGACGGATTCCTATCTGTGTTGGCCCTGCGATGAGGTGGCGACTTGTCCAGTGTGTACCCCGCCTTCCGCCAGATTGTAGCTGAGATAGGCTCCAGCACCCCCCGCGACCCCAAAGGGAATAAGCGGTAGAAAATGGATGGATGGATGGATTCCTTTTAGTCAGGGTGGGCCTGTGGCATAAACATTGTATAGGGGTGGAGGGCTTTTGGAAACATTTGAAGATGTGTTTCTCCATTTAAATCATTTAGCTATAAAAGACAACATCATGATAGTTAAGATAGAATGAATTTCGATGTCAAAGTTCAATAATAATATTGTTCGAATCAAATTAGGAATGTGTAACACAACCTACACCACTTGCCAAAATGCAAAATGGTTCATAGTGTATTGTACTGTGTATTTATTTGAACAATTTATGTTGTGTACAAGGTGCATTGGTAATATGGTGTGTAAAGGATATTTCACATTTCTATGAAGCCTAAGATCAGAGCCTGATGTCACCTGGTTTTACGACATTTTGTGTTTGTGTTGTTAATAAAGTTAGGCAAAATAAGGGCTTAACTGCAGCCTGAACCCTTTCGGTCTGTAAAATTGTCAATATATGAATTTATGGATGTATGTTTGCTTTTGTTTATTTTGTTGACCACTGACCAAAGAAATAATAATACAGACAGCCACCAATATTTCGGGCAAAGTTATGTATAAGTTTCACATTTGCGTCTCAAAGCAAATAACGGTGGTGCGTTCAAGGACCCTTGATTGAACTTCAAAACATGGCGTTATTTGTTTTTAAAGACAGGGGAGGCTTAACCCCCAGTAGATACAATAAAATAAATAAAATGTAATAATCATTGTAATATCCACCCATACATTTTCTACTGCTTGTCCCACTCTTCGTCGCAGGGCCAACACAGATAGACAGACAACATTCACACTCACATTCACACACTAGGGACAATCAACCTATCCCCACCTATGATTATTATTATTATTATTAATTAGCTATCTCTATTTACGCTATGAAGTAAAGGGAAAATTTACATATTTATAATTATATGTAACTGAATAATAACATGTTTATTATTAAAACTCACATTCTGGCTACTTTGTCAGCACTTTTATGTAAAATTAGCACCAAATAATTCTTGGGGATTAAGAATATTTTAGGGAGCCTTTAGCCCCCTAAAATGATGTAATGACGCCACTGGTTTGAATGTTATTGATAAAAAACATTATTGATGAAACAAAGACATAAACATGTGAATATTATGTTCTTTCTGATCATTGAGTGCGCCATCTACTGTGCTTCCTGGTTATCACGTTGGGAAGACTGGCACCTGTGTAGAAGTCAGATACAATGATGGATGGTTGGGAGTAGGGATGTCCGATAATGGCTTTTTGCCGATATCCGATATTCCGATATTGTCCAACTCTTCAATTACCGATACCGATATCAACCGATACCGATATCAACTGATATATACAGTCGTGGAATTAACACATTATTATGCCTTATTTGGACAACCAGGTATGGTGAAGATAAGGTACTAACCTAATCAGTGGCCTAGTGGTTAAAGTGTCCGTCCTGAGATCGGTAGGTTGGGAGTTCAAATCCCGGCCGAGTCATACCAAAGACTATAAAAATGGGACCCATTACCTCCCTGCTTGGCACTCAGCATCAAGGGTTGGAATTGGGGGTTAAATCACCAAAAATGATTCCCGGGCGCAGCCACCGCTGCTGCCCACTGCTCCCCTCACCTCCCAGGGGGTGATCAAGGGTGATGGGTCAAATGCAGAGAATAATTTCGCCACACCTAGTGTGTGTGTGACAATCATTGGTACTTTAACTTTACTTTAAAAAAATAAATAAATAAATAAAATAAGATAAATAAATTAAAAACATTTTCTTGAATAAAAAAGAAAGTAAAACAATATAAAAACAGTTACATAGAAACTAGTAATTAATGAAAATGAGTAAAATTATCTGTTAAAGGTTAGAACTATTAGTGGACCAGCAGCACGCACAATCATGTGTGCTTACGGACTGTATCCCTTGCAGACTGTATTGATATATATTGATATATAATGTAGGAACCAGAATATTAATAACAGAAAGAAACAACCCTTTTGTGTGAATGAGGGAGGAAGGTTTTTTGGGTTGGTGCACTAATTGTAAGCGTATCTTGTGTTTTGTATGTTGATTTAAAAGAAAAAAAACAAGCAAAAAAAAAAAACGATACCGATAATAAAAAACTGATACCGATAATTTCAGATATTACATTTTAACGCATTTATCGGCCGATAATATCGGCAGGCCGATATTATCGGACATCTCTAGTTGGGAGTGTTTACACGCGAGATGGAACTGATTTGCAATCACATTATTTAGATATGTTCATTCCATCTTTAAAAAGCCAAAAACATTATTAACATTTTTCCATACAAAACATTGGAGACATTACAAGCTGCATGCAAGAACATACCCAGCAGACACAAGGCATTAAAACAACGATGAGAACTTGTTGAATGAGGTCCTGACGCTGAACAGCTCAAACCTAACGTTGAAACGTCATGCTTTTTGACGACGTTTATTCAATGTTGGGTTCTGACATTGATTTGACCATTGAAATATAGGTCATTTCCCAACCAACAATCTACAACGCAAATACAACGTTGAAACAACATGCTTTTTGA
This sequence comes from Nerophis lumbriciformis, assembly GCF_033978685.3. NCBI lineage: Eukaryota > Metazoa > Chordata > Actinopteri > Syngnathiformes > Syngnathidae > Nerophis > Nerophis lumbriciformis. The sequence goes on from NC_084556.2 coordinate 41,238,706, forward strand.
CGACGTTTATGCAACGTCAGGTTGTGACGTTGATCTTACCATTGAAATGTGGTCATTTTCCAACAACGAGGTGGATCCAACGTTGGACATCAACATAGTCTCAATTTACAAATAGAACTATTTTGCAACGTTGTTTCAAAGTCAGTTTCAAAGGACATGTATGTATAAACAACGTTGTATCAATGTCTTGTGCCTGTAGGGTTTTTAAGGTTTTTATGTGATTTAAAATGCTGGTTTTAACTAAATTAAGTCAATAATTAGTTTTAGTGCATTTTAGTTAGTAGGTGTGTGGGGAGGTGATGTTAGGTTTAGGGTGGGGTGGTGATGACCACTAATTATAATAATAAAATATACATATTATAATTACTATAAAAATAAGTACTAATAATAAATAAGTAATATTAAAGACAAGAATGGGGCCACAAACTAAATGTTGTTTAGGGCCACACAAAGCCTATGGCCCTGCTTTCACTGCCAACAACGCTGGTTTACGAGACGCTTGATATGTGGCAGGAAATCAGCGGACAAAAAACAAAGTTTTTCTAAACAAGCAATCAGCATTTTGTGAAAGGTTCCGCCCGAATGCAGCTGAGATAGGCTCCAGCACCCCCCGCGACCCCAAAAGGGACAAGCGGTAGAAAATGGATGGATGGATGGATAATAATTAAAGTTAAAGTTAAAGGAGCACTGATAGTCACACACACAGACTAGGTGTGGTGAAATTTCTCTCTGCGTTTCATCTCCTTGTTCCACCCCCATGGGGGGGTGAGGAGAGCAGTGAGCAGCAGCGGTGGCCGCGCTCGGGAATCATTTTGGTGATTTAACCCCCAATTCCAACCCTTGATGCTGATTGCCAAGCAGGGAGGCAATGGGTCCCATTTTTATAGTCTTTGGTAGAGATGTCCGATAATATCGGCCTGCCGATACTATCAACCAATAAATGCGTTAAAATGTAATATCGGAAATTATCGTATCAGTTTTTTTATTATCGGTATTGTTTTTTTGTTTTGTTTTTGTTTTTGTTTTTTGTTTTTTTATTAAATCAACATAAAAAACACAAGATACACTTACAAATAGTGCACCAACCCAAAAAACCTCCCTCCCCCATTTACACTCATTCACACTCATTCACACTCATTCACACAAAAGGGTTGTTTCTTTCTGTTATTAATATTCAGGTTCCTACATTATATATCAATATATATTAATACAGTCTGCAAGGGATACAGTCCGTAAGCACACATGATTGTGCGTGCTGCTGGTCCACTAATAGTACTAACCTTTAACAGTTAATTTTACTAATTTTCATTAATTACTAGTTTCAATGTAACTGTTTTTATATTGTTTTACTTTATTTTTTATTCAAGAAAATGTTTTCAATTTATTTATCTTATTTTTTTTTTTTTTTTTTTTTTTTAAAGTACCTTATCTTCACCATACCTGGTTGTCTAAATTAGGCATAATAATGTGTTAATTCCACGACTGTATATATCGGTTGATATCGGTATCGGTTGATATCGGTATCGGTAATTAAAGAGTTGGACAAAATCGGAATATCGGATATCGGCAAAAAGCCATTATCGGACATCCCTAGTCTTTGGTTATCATGCACACTGCATTTGTTTGCTGTATTCTACAATGCAAGTTTATAAGGTGTGCTACGATTTGCTGCTACATGAATTTTTGTCTTCCGTGCAAGAGGGGACAGAATAGATTTCTTGATAGTAAAGGTTGCCAACCTCTGAACTAACCTGTAAAAAGTGAGCGCTCTCACAAGTTGTCTGTGGAATATCAGCAGTTCAGTTCAACAAGCATAAACAAACTCTTTTCCCTGGAGGGGAGAAAAGCCAATGGATGTTTTCTGCTGCATGCACAGACTCGCCGTTAGTGTTGTTGTGCTCTTGCTGCCTGCCAAATTGTTATACAACAACTACAACAGTGTAACTGACAGTCAAATGTAAAGATATGTCATAGTCAACTTTTAGTGGTCCTGAGATTTCGCTGTCATATATTAGTATCATAAGCAAATTAGTTTACATTCATTTCATCTGGAGCGCCCTGTTATTTTATTCATTGACTTTTTACATGTGCTTTTTCACGCAATCCAGGGTCCGTCACGGATCACAGCGAGATTTATATAAAGTAGAGATGTACCGATCAACAGTATTAATTAGTACCGTTTTAAATTAAAATGATGGAAAAACCCTGATTAATGGCGGCACTTTAATAAACTCACGGACGGACTGGCGCACTGGCTTAAATGTTAAAATGAAAACAAGACGCATTAACATATTTCCCCATTACGAAACAGCATACCACAATCTACACTTTTGTAACACATGGCTGTCCGAGCAACTAAGATATTCAATTGTGCACATTGAACCTATACAAGCTGTGCTCTCTTAGAACAGAGTGATCGAACTATACTATACTATATATTTTACGGCGCGTTCAAGAACCAGTGAAAGAGTGGGACACCACAGCACTCGTCAGAACACTTATCAGTAAAGCATAAGAAACACAAAACATGAAAAATAGTGGGTCTATAGATTTTAGTTATTTAAAAATATCAACATTTCAGTGATTTGTATTTGTATTTTGTATTTTTTGAATCAGTCCAACAAAATAGTACACAATAATACAATAATACAATAATACAATTCCAATTCCAAAACCAAACCCGGCCCAGCAACAGGACACACAAACATGACACAAAACAATCCAAAAGTAGTCAAACAAAAATGAATAATATCAACAACAGTATCAATGATAGGTCGTGAGTTCAAACCCCGGCCGAGTCATACCAAAGACTACAAAAATGGGACCCATTACCTCCCTGCTTGACACTCAGCATCAAGGGTTGGAATTGGGGGTTAAATCACCCAAAATGATTCCCGGGCGCAGCCGCTGCTGCTGCTCACTGCTCCCCTCACCTCCCAGGGGGTGATCAAGGGTGATGGGTCAAATGCAGAGAATAATTTCGCCACACCTAGTGTGTGTATGACAATCATGGGTACTTTAACTCTTTAACATTTTAATATTAATAGGAATTCCAACATAGCAGTTATTAGAAATCCCTCATTGACATTATCATCACAGCCATTTATAAAAAATAAAATAAAAACATTTAAAAAATGAACAATAGTGTCACAGTGGCTGACACTTGCATCGCATCTCATAAGTTTGACAATACATCGTGTCCAATATTTTCCACATTGATAAATAAGTCATATGTTAGGTTAATTTAATAGTTAAAACTCATTTAAATAATGGATCCAATATTCCAATTTATGACTCATTATTATCTAAACTAAATGCAGTTTTTGTGTGTGGGTACATTTGAGCACATTCAACAATACCGCAATAATAATGACTTTTTTTTTTTTTTAAATTAATTTTTTTATGAATTTATTAATCAATCAACAAAACAATACACAACAATGCAATTCAATTCCAAAATCAAACCCGTCCCAGCAACATTAAGAACAACAATAAACAGAGCAATTGAGAGCAATTGAGGACACACAAATCCAAATGTAGTGAAACAAAAATGAACATTATCGATAAGAGCATCAATATTAGTAACAATTTCAAAATAGCAGTGATTAAAAAAAAACCTCATTGATATCATCATTAAAAACTTTAATAAAAAAATACTAAAAAAATTAGAAATGAACAATAGTGTGTCACAGTGGCTTACACTTGCATCACATCCCATAAACCCGACAACACACCGCGTCCAACATTTTCCACAAAGATATAATAAGTCATATTTTGGTTCATTTATTAGTTGAAACAAATTTAAATAATGGATCCCATATTCCAATATATGACTCATTATTATCTAAACTAAATGCAGTTTGTTCTACTGATGTCATCTCCATAGCTTGTGTGTACCAGTCAGTATGAGTTGGACTATCAACAATAATAATGATGACCGTGATCATTTTAGTAACACGAACCCTGATATGAAGTGTTCTTATCGCTACATTCTTAGTGGGCGGCCCAGTTTCCATCCTGGGTTTGGGTATCGTTTGGATTTGTAAGATTACTGTGCCGGTTCCTTGTTCCGATTCCAGTTCCCAACGATTCCCAATCCTGATTCTTTTAAGAGGCAGGGTCTAAAATTTAAAAAATGTACAATTCTCACAGGCAGTATATAAATATCAATCCTTTGAACTTAAATATACATGTTATGAAGTTTCTTTGAACAGGAGTACACGTTCACTAAATGTAACTTTATTTTTGAAAACCTCATAAAAATCATTGACACATATTCCATTGTTTATTTATTACAGATAGGGCAGTTCCGATCAGGGTTTTATCAATCAAAGTTTATTTATATAGCCCTTAATCACAAGTGTCTCAAAGGGCTGCACAAATGACATCCTTGACTCAGATGCCACATCAGGGCAAGAAAAAACTCAACCCAATGGGAACAACGACAAACCTTCGAGGGGACCGCAGATGTAATCATATGGACATTTCCTGTGGAATCGGAATGTAAATCCTAGTTGTTCCCATCGATGCCTACTTACCACACTCCTAAACACTTTGTACACTCTTATATAACTGTAAGATATAAAATATTGGTACTCACGAATGATGACGCAGAATTGGTTCACTATTGGCGTTTTACCAATGAACAACAAAGGTATGGAGTGTTTTTTGCATAATTGTTTTATTAGACAAGTTGGCTGTCGTCGTTAGTATTATTTTACGACTTCGTTATGTAGCAAACCGAAGATTCATTGATTTTGTAATTGGGCGAGTACATAGTAGATATTGTCACCTGGCCAAAACTGGGAATACATTTTAAAAGCTCAGCTGAAGATCCGGCTAGCCCAGTCGGGAATCCACCACCTGATGCCCCGCTTCAATATTTGGCCAAAGATAGGAACTTACCAGGTGACTGGCATGGGAGCAGACAGTTTGAAGGGTAACTACACCATCGCTAGAACTCCACATTGGTTGCAGATTATCAAAGCCAAGACTTTATGCCATCACGTCAGTTATGATATCAAGCCATGAGAGAAGCAGTGTGTTGGTTTGGCACCGATGATTATGTTCTTTTTGGCAGCACATGGCGATTATTACCCCTTTGACGGCCGTGATGGAACCCTGGCCCACGCTTTCGCTCCGGCGCCTGGCATTGGAGGAGACGCCCACTTTGATGATGATGAGACCTTCACCTTCCGCTCAAATTCTGGTAAGTTAATCAGGTGTTATGTTTTGTTGTTGCTTTTTTTACACAGAACTCCAATTATTCAAAAGCTGTGAAAATGTACTGTTTTGTGCTGCAGGATATGTTCTCTTCATGGTAGCAGCCCATGAGTTTGGTCACTCCCTCGGCTTGTCTCATTCTGATGACCCCGGTGCCCTCATGTACCCCATGTACTCGTACAGAAACCCAGACACTTTTCTTCTGCCCCAAGATGATGTCAAAGGCATCCAATCTCTTTATAGTGCGTATCAACCTTACAACATTCCTCTAACCAACCGCCAAACCAACCGGAAATGTTTCAACTTCAAGGTCCAAATACGGATCCTCAAAAGCCTGGACCTACACCCCCCACCACCCCTGATGCTTGCGACTCAACCATGGTTTTAGACGCTGTAGCCACCCTGCGTGGAGAGATGCTCTTCTTCAAAGACAGGTATCAGCGAATGACTAGAATTTGCAATTCCAGGGTGAATGGAGTGTGTGGATGTTGGAACAGTTTGAATCAGATGAGAAATGTGGGATATGGACAGGTTTGTATATTGCCCATTCATTTTCAATGGGGGGAAATTCCTGGTAATCCCAGGTAATCAGGGAATTTTCGGAACCGGGTAACATGCTGGCTTGAATGTCCAGAGTAAGTGGACTGTGTGGATGTTAAAACAATTCAAATCGGATGAGAAATGTGGGATATGCAGTAGATTGTATAATGCCCATTCATTGTCAATGGGGAGAAAATTTAGAGAAAAACAAGGATTTTGGAAAAGGGAAAAACATGTTTTGCGTTCAATATATTGGAAGAGTAGTGTGGGTGGATGGTTGAAATGTAGGAATTACACACATTTTAAAAATGGCCCAAATTTTTGAGAATTAAGGGCATTGCAGAACTATAAATGCATCCATTCATTTGAATGGTAAATGGTAAATGGTAAATGGGTCGTACTTGTAATACGCTTTTCTACCTTTTTAAGAAACCCAAAGCGCTTTGACACTATTTTCCACATTCACCCATTCACACACACACACATTCACACATTCACACACTGAATGGGAATTTCCTGAAAATTTGGGAATTTCTGGAAAACCGGATCATTTTTAATATATTGATAATAGCACAATTGTCCTAGATCAGTGGTTCTTAACCTTGTTGGAGGTACCGAACCCCACCAGTTTCATATGTGCATTCACCGAACCCGAACCGTAATCATAAAATGATGTTATTTTAAAGAAATACTAATAAAGATATATTTTACAAACGGAAAGTTATAGGAATGTACACATAAACCCATGTGTACATCTCATTGTGCAACATGTGAATGTTTTAGTGGGAACTAAATGCGATATCTGAAAGGGGTAAACATTATTTCCAAAGCAGGACCCCCACCCAGACATAAAATACTAGTACACAGCTCATGAAAAACAATATGTTATAGTCATTGTAAGTGGGCCAAAACACTTACATTACAAAAGAATCTCATGGAAATGACTCCTGTCATTTGATTGCAATAATAAAACATTTAACTTGTTATTTAGTCAGGTTTGGGACAGGTGTGCTGCAGGTGTGACCACAGTGCATGTGCACGTCTGACGCCGCTCACATGCGCTCCACATGAATGCTCAAGGAGTTTTTGCGTTTGCTCACACATATGGAAAGTTAGAGGGAACATTGTTTGGGGGTATCCATAATACGCCGACAGGGAGAAGTTTTTGTTTACACGATGAGTCGGGCGTGTCTTGACCTCCGCGGCAGAGGCTCTGCCAAACCCCTGAGGCCGACTCACCAAACCCCTAGGGTTCGATCGAACCCAGGTTAAGAACCACTGTCCTAGATGATATGAATGTGCTGGTGTTGGAATTTGTTGGAATCGATTGAAAAATATTGATGTACCGTATTTTTCGAAGTATAAGTCGCACCGGAGTATAAGTCGCACCTGCCGAAAATGCATAATAAAGAAGGAAAAAAACATACATAAATCGCACTATGAAAAAAACTGTGACTTATAGTCAGAAAAATACGGTAGTAACACTTGGAACTGAAAATGGGTATTTCGGAATTCCTGGAATTTCGGGAAAATCGGGAATTTGTACGATTTTTTTTTTTTTAATTTTGTTGTCCCAACTAAGAGAAATGATTTGATGGTGGAATGGTCAAAAATGGTTGAAAAATGTGGACTGTGAAAATTTTCCAGCAAGAGCATAAATTTGGACTTTGGAAAACTGTGAATTGGTTGAACGATTCGTAACGGGTGAGAAATGTGGGAGTTGTGCAAGTTCGAAAAAGGGTCAATTCATTTTCAATGGATAAAATGTCCCGTAAAACCGGGAATTTGGGGTAATCTCAGATGTTTTTAAAAAAAATTATAATTTTAGTGACCACACGATTCCCGCTCAAGCCAAACGTAATAATACTTGAACGTTTCCTATCGAATGACAATTTTGGGCTGTACAATAACAAATTGATGAATTTTTGGTGTAGAAAACTGCTTGGGCATTCACACAATAACGAAATAACAGCATGTTTATGTCAAGTGTTTTTTGTCAGTGGCTCGCCACAGATAGATTTATCAATTAATTCCTTTTATTTGGAAAATGTTAAAACTTCCCAAGCACACATTTTTGCTCAAGTGATCAACTGTGCAAAAGGAGTGAGAAGAAGCAGGGCTTGTTAGCTCCCCCGCTTGTGCCTTTCGCAGCATTCCAAAAAGAAAAGAATAAAGAAAGAAAGAACCAATTGAACCCCACGCGAGCAAGCACTCGGCAACTCAGCAACTGCAAACAAGGCAAGGAAAAACTCCCTTGTGTGAAGAAATCTCGGACAGAACCAAGGCCGTGTGGGGTGTCTAGACCATTTAGGTAGAAAGCTAGAGGGACAGAGGGTAGCGAAAGATAAGAAATAGCAAATAGTTCAAAAGGAGTAGGGAAGAGTGGATCGTGAGATCGACAGGCGGATCGGTGCGGCGTCTTCAGTAATGCGGACGCTGTATCGATCCGTTGTGGTGAAGAAGGAGCTGAGCCGGAAGGCAAAGCTCTCAATTTACCGGTCGATCTACGTTCCCATCCTCACCTATGGTCATGAGCTTTGGGTTATGACCGAAAGGACAAGATCACGGGTACAAGCGGCCGAAATGAGTTTCCTCCGCCGGGTGGCGGGGCTCTCCCTTAGAGATAGGGTGAGAAGCTCTGTCATCCGGGGGGAGCTCAAAGTAAAGCCGCTGCTCCTCCGCATCGAGAGGAGCCAGATGAGGTGGTTCGGGCATCTGGTCAGGATGCCACCCGAGCGCCTCCCTAAGGAGGTGTTTAGGGCATGTCCGACCGGTAGGAGGCCACGAGGAAGACCCAGGACACGTTGGGAAGACTATGTCTCCCGGCTGGCCTGGGAACGCCTCGGGATCCCCCGAGAGGAGCTGGACGAAGTGGCTGGGGAGAGGGAAGTCTGGGCTTCCCTGCTTAGGCTGCTGCCCCCGCGACCCGACCTCGGATAAGCGGAAGAAGATGGATGGAAAAGGAGTAGGATAAAGCAGAGCCTATTTGATCCAACGTTCATAAGCACATTATAATGGGACTGTCTGTAGCAGGGGTCACCAACCTTTTTGAAACCAAGAGCTACTTCTTGGGTACTGATTAATGTGAAGGGCTACCAGTTTGATACACACTTAAATAAATTGCCAGAAATAGCCAATTTGCTCAATTTAACTTTAACTCTATGTTATTATTAATAATTAATGATATGTATCTTTGTGGAAACACTGATCATCTTAATGATTGCTCACAATAAATATATATAGAAACAGATAAATATCAATATGCAACACTTTATTTTTATATTTTTTCTAAGTGCACATTTTTAAATTGAACATTTTCAATTGATCACTTCTAAGACAGTCTTGTGAAATCACAATATCCCATTTTAACTAGCTAGCCACTAACATTTTTTAACAAATCATGAATTACTTTGCACCATGTTTGTACAAATAATAACTCATGTAAAATACAAAAGTCAACTCTCAAATGTTTAAATAAATCATGTCACACTTTGAGCTGTACACCAAATCTGTTATGTTTCTTTGTCAGTTAGTGGGAAGCCTGGCATTGCATGCTGTTAACTAGTGTGTTGTACTCTGGTGTGTAACTTGACACTGCAACTCTGAGTGAGTCTTGTTCTGTGTTTGTTCTTGATGAAGTTCATGTCAGAAAAGGCTGATTCACAAAGATAAGGTGAACCAAATAGGCTTGCAACCTTCATAGCTGCTGCGCATACACCACTGTACTTTTCTGTGTCAACAAGGCACCAAAAGTTTGGTGCAGCCTGGTGGGCTTTGAGGTGGAGGTCATTTTGCAGTGTTACAATTTCAATCCGGCGGAGTTTCCTCCGCCGGGTGGCGGGGCTCTCCCTTAGAGATAGGGTGAGAAGCTCTGCCATCCGGGAGGAGCTCAAAGTAAAGCCGCTGCTCCTCCACATCGAGAGAAGCCAGATGAGGTGGTTCGGGCATCTGGTCAGGATGCCACCCGAACGCCTCCCTAGGGAGGTGTTTAGGGCACGTCCGACCGGTAGGAGGCCGCGGGGAAGACCCAGGACACGTTGGGAAGACTATGTCTCCCGGCTGGCCTGGGAACGCCTCGGGGTCCCACGGGAAGAGCTGGACGAAGTGGCTGGGGAGAGGGAAGTCTGGGCTTCCCTGCTTAGGCTGCTGCCCCCGCGACCCGACCTCGGATAAGCGGAAGAAGATGGATGGATGGATGGACAATTTCAATCTCCACCTGTTCAGCATCCAGGCTGAATGTTGCACTTAACTGCTCAGCAATGCATGATATGTCCACGTTCATGAAAGGATTAGAAATGAACGACACACATGGCTCAAGCTGATCCAGGTCTCAAAACCTGTTCTCAAACTCTTGCCCAACTCTGTTTATGACCTGAGAGTACTTTTCTGCAACTTTGTCAAAAGCCTCAGATTCTGCAGATTTTCTAGATTTGCCAGAATATTTGTTTTGAATTTTAATCATAATAAGTTTGAAGAAATATTTCACAAATATTCTTTGTCAAAAAAACAGAAGCTAAAATTAAGAATTAAATTAAAATGTAATTGTTATTCTTTACCATAAAAAAAATAAATTTACTTGAACATTGATTTAAATTGTCAGGAAAGAAGAGGAAGGAATTTAAAAGGTAAAAAGGTATACCGGTATGTGTTTAAAAATCCTAAAATCTTTTTTAAGGTTGTATTTTTTCTCTAAAATTGTCTTTCTGAAAGTTATAAGAAGCAAAGTAAAAAATTAATGAATTTATTTAAACAAGTGAAGATCAAGTCTTTAAAATATTTTCTTGGATTTTCAAATTCTATTTGAGTTTTATCTCTCTTAGAATTAAAAATGTCGAGCAAAGCGAGACCAGCTTGCTAGTAAATAAATACAATTTAAAAAATAGAGGCAGCTCACTGGTAAGTGCTGCTATTTGAGCTATTTTTACAACAGGCCAGCGGGCTACTCATCTGGTCCTTACGGGCTACCTGGTGCCCGCGGGCACCGCGTTGGTGACACCTGGTCTGTAGCATGTCATTACAACAGTAGTGGCATCAAAATTATTGATTCTTATATTAATGCACCTTGCTCAGTCCTTCCAGGATTGTGTGATATTACAATAACGGCAATTCACTCAAATTCAACCAATATCTGCAAATTATGCACGGCCTCGAAATTTCCTCCCACGTTTGGCCCATGGCCATTATTTTCACCAAACAAAATTGTTTCTGAGCTGCTCTTAAAAGTGCACGTCAACTGTCTGATTAAAATTTGTGTTTGTTTATTGTGTAGACGAAGCAGAAACAACAATGTGTAACAATATATCAATTGGGGGGAGGGGTGTCAGGTTGAGGTGGGCGGGTTGGGGGGGGCGGGGTTTGGTGGTAGCGGGGTTGTATATTGTAGCGTCCCGGAAGAGTTAGTGCTGCAAGGGGTTCTGGGTATTTGTTCTGTTGTAGTTTATGTTGTGTTACGGTGCAGATGTTCTCCCGAAATGTGTTTGTCATTCTTGTTTGGTGTGGGTTCACAGTGTGGCGCATATTTAGACTTGAAGTGAGTATAAAAGCACAAAATTCGAGAAGCCCTTCCATAACTATGCCCCTCAAAAGCACACTGTGGAGGGAGATGTAGCCAGTGCTGCCTGCAGGAGCAAAAGTCACCGCCTCTGTCCATGGTGCTGAGGACAGAGCACCATCAGACGGGGGCGTGGCAGTGCTGACGGCGAGACACAGCTGGCAGGTGATTAGATTTCACAGGTGGTACGTGTTAATCTAATCATCTGTTGTCTTTAACAGTAAGCGGCCGGGAGCAAGAGGGGAGAGAGGATACGGACGTGACTGAAAATTCACGTTCTACTAGGAGAGAAAACTTTTGTTGACAGCACTATCATTAAAAACCTTGTTAAACCTGCACGCTTGGCTCCGGTGCCGTGTCTGACAGTGGAACCGCTAGGGAGCCATCTTGCTTTTAATAAGTGACAAAACAAGCGACAGAAGACTGTTCATTTGTTTGTGGCTCTTACACAACGTTACTCCCCTCTCATGTAGCATTCATTCGAATTGATTGCACATGAGTCATGGCCAATTATGCAAACTAGATGATGAAGTCATTGAGCCCACATCCTAGAGTAGATTGCAGTCATGTAGGAAACACCAATGACCATTTTGAAATTACTTTGCTTGTGTGATCCCAGTTTCTTCTGGCGAAGCTACCCTCAGAGCAGATCGCCTCAGCAAAGTCTCATGACGAGTTTTTGGCCCAACGCTCCTGCCAACATCGACGCTGCTTACGAGAGTCAGCGGTCAGACAAAATCTACATCTTCAAAGGTACTTTGTATTTTTTGCATTTGGAAATATATTTCATTGTCTGACGTCTGCCTGCAGACCGTCAAGTGTGGGCTTTCTCTGGCTACGATCTGGTCCGAGGGTATCCCAAAACACTCAGCAGCTTTGGTCTGCCAAGAAGTGTGGGGAAAATCGATGCAGCTTTATATGATGTGCAATCAAGAAAAACTCTGTTTTTTGTCGGCAGTAATTACTACAGGTAAGTTTGAAGTTTGAATCAATATTTTTAGAAAAAACTATTTCATGGTCTTCCGTTCACTTTTTTTTAATTATGTTTTTAGTTTTGATGAGGCTGCGAATAGTGTGGACTATGGGTTCCCCAAACTTATTCATCAGACCTTTTCTGGCCTGAATAAAGTGACGGCAGCTTTCCAGTATCGAGGTGAGTAAAGTATAACTAAAGCAAATGGAGTTTACACTTATAGTGAAAAACTAGTGCAGAGTTTTAAAAAGTTTTAACAAAATTTAAAGTAACAAGTTTAAATGATCAATAATACTTCAATATGAAGTTTTATCTGGACAAGTGTGTTTCTGTAGGTGATCTACTAAGAGATGCACAATTAATAACAACTGCAAAAGTCATGCAAACCGACCTATTTAAATTAGGTTTTTGCATGTACTGCCAGCCGTCACCATGGAGACACTCATTTCCCTCCACCTTCAAGTTATCATATGCTCCTACCTGTGGTATTTACTATGTTGTGGCACATGCAACACACAAATATAACATGCATCATATTTTCTGGACTATTAGAAACTCTTCTAGTGTGATCTTACTTTTTATTATTTAGCACGCCGATAGTACTCTGAGGGTGCCTGTGATGGTGCGCTGGAATGATCAAAATGAGAGATGTCTAATAATATCGGCCGATAAATGCTTTAAAATGTGATATCGGAAATTTTCGGTATTGTTTTTTTTATTATCGGTATCGTTTTTTTTTTTTTTTTTTTTTTTTTTTTATTAAATCAACATAAAAAACACAAGATACACTTACAATTAGTGCACCAACCCAAAAAAACTCCCTCCCCCATTTACACTCATTCACACTCATTCACCCAAAAGGGATGTTTATTTCTGTTATTAATATTCTGGTTCCTACATTATATATCAATATATATCAATACAGTCTGCAAGGGATACAGTCCGTAAGCAAACATGATTGTGCGTGCTGCTGGTCCACTAATAGTACTAACCTTTAACCGTTAATTTCACTCATTTTTATTAATTACTAGTTTCTATGTAACTGTGTTTATATTGTTTTACTTTGTTTTTTATTCAAAACAATGTTTTTAATTTATTTATCTTATTTTATTTAATAATTTTTATAATTTTTTTTAAGAAGGACATTATCTTCACCATACCTGGTTGTCCAAATTAGGCATAATAATGTGTTAATTCCACGACTGTATATATATCGGTATCGGTTGATATCGGTAATTAAGAGTTGGACAATATCGGAATATCGGATAAACGACAAAAAAGCCATTATCGGACATCCCCAATCAAAATGCAATAAAATGCGTGTTGCTAGAAGTTTTTTTAATATAGGAAGTATATTTAGGGTTGCATAATAATGGAAATTTAAACAGATACCGAAAACCGATCATTTACAGACCTTTACAACCGATAACCGATATTTATTTATATATATTTACAAAAGATTTTGTGGCAAACAATTTTTTTTTTTTTTGCCCATACAAAACATACAAATCTAAAGTAGGGATAAGGATCATTTCAACGTATAATTCTTTACTTAATTAACAACGATGTGGTAAAAATACATTTCCTACTATAATTCTGACCCATGCAAACAATTAGAATCATTGCGTAGAGCAAAATAACTTTGGAATTGTATTAATATTTCAACTTTTCAGTAATTTACTTAATAGACAACCAGCAACTTGAACAATCTGAGTATGATTTCATAAAATGAAAAAACAAACACACTCAAACACAACAAATAAATGAGGCCAATATAATTAAGCCAATAACAGAATCGATATATGTGGAGTCACCTCTCTTGTTGAAAAAATGAAAAACATGTAAATACAATTGTATTTTTCCCTGAACGCAATAAAAAACATATAGAATGATAAATTGCATTTTTTCCAATAAGAAATCATAAACGTTACAGTTGCCTGTGCTACCAGAAGGACCATGAAATTAAACAAGAACTCATTTTGTTGTCATGTTATTTCCCCATTAAGTATTTCTTTTTAAACTGTTGCCGCTTATCAAACACTTTCTCGTCACCTGTGGCTATACGTTTGCTGCGGTCACCGCTAATAACGCTAGGTCTCGACTTAGCAGAACAGGCAGCCTTGTACTGCTTCCATAAATCTTCCCATTAGTGATTTTTTTAAGATGACCAGAGGTGGGTAGTAACGCGCTACATTTACTCCGTTACATCTACTTGAGTAACTTTTGGGATAAATTGTACTTCTAAGAGTAGTTTTAATGCAACATACTTTTACTTTTACTTGAGTATATTTATAGAGAAGAAACGCTACTTTTACTCCGCTACTTTTATCTACATTCAGCTCGCTACTCGCTACTAATTTTTATCGATCTGTTAATGCACGCTTTGTTTGTTTTGGTCTGTCAGACAGACCTTCATAGTGCCTGCGTTTCAACAAATACAGTCACTGGTGACGTTCACTCCGTTCCACCAATCAGATGCAGTCACTGGTGACGTTGGACCAATCAAACAGAGCCAGGCGGTCACATGACCTGACTTAAACAAGTTGAAAAACTTATTGGGGTGTTACCATTTAGTGGTCAATTGTACGGAATATGTACTGTACTGTGCAAACTACTAATACAAGTTCCAATCAATCAATCAAAAGTGTGAAGGAAAAAAGACAATTTTTTTATTTCAACCGTCAAAAGCCTAAAGACTGACTGCACAGTTCCTGTCTTCACAATAAAAGTGCCGCTCCATCGCGCCTGCGCTTTCAAAATAAGAGTCTCCGAAAGCCTGCGCAAATATGCGACCAGACAATAGGGGAAAGGTTGAGGAGCCAGGCAGCAGCAAAGCCACAATAGAGAGACCAATTACAAACACAGAGACGATAAGCCTTTATTATTATCAACTTGTTTTATCAGTTGATTTTTCATTAGCGGAATTAATAATTTATTATTATTATTGTCTATTGTGAGCGAACTGTGGTGCTGAATTTCCCCCAGGGATCAATAAAGTACTTTCTATTCTATTCTATTCTATTCTATTCTAACGTGACGTCATAATTGCCATTATCGGTCGATAATTATCAGACGTCGATAATATCATGCAGCCATAGAAATATTGATTATTTTCAATGTCTGCTGGCTCCAAAACAGCCATTAAGTCAAAGATAGAATTCGGATACAGATGACATGTATAATATTTTTATAACTGACATTAATGTGTCGATTGTCAACACGGAGGATTGTCTCTCTCCATCATCTGTCATGTCGCAGCGATCGCCTCCTTTTTGACCGTGTTGCGGCAATTTGTGCGTAACTGTGCTACCTTCTTTTAACAAAGCAATTGGAAGGTGCACATTTTCTTCTATGGTAAGCAGCTTCCTCAGGGACTTGGTTCCTGTGCCAAAAGCCTTACAAGGCGCAGAACATTCGTAGGGCTTCTAATAAATAAATAAATAAAACCCAAAAGCTAGACTATGACTCTGAACAGGATCATCTGTATGTAAGATGAATTGAGGAGCAAAACGAGCCCTTAAAAATTAAAGAAAGTATAAGCTGACAATGAACGTGTGATTCGCAGGTTTCACGTACATCTACAGCGGGCCCTACATGTTTGAGTACGACTTGAGGACCGGGAGATTGTTCCGCGTGCTGAGGAACAGCTACTTCCTGCGCTGCACTAACTACTAAATGGACTTTTTCGATGTATTTTTTTCATAAATATTTCTGCATGTAGATCGAAACAACTGACAAAATTGTACAATGTGTGTTTTTTTTATCAATCCTGTTTGTTACATAAATATATACAAATAAAATGTGATTATTTGTAACCTGGCCTTTGTCTATGGCTGACAGAATGTCTCCAGCTTGTAGACTTTTATCATTATCTCATCAGTAAGTGTATTCAGTCCCTCATCACTTTAATCAAAGATAGAAATTGGTAACATCTCATATGTCCAATTCACACTTGCAACACCGTTTTATTAGAGATGTGCCAATCGATCAGCCACCGATCAGTATTTGGTGATCTATTGCCGATTATTGCTTTTTAATGCGGATCACAAAGCTCTGACATTTATTTGTAGTCCCCCGACCGCAGCATTTAATTATGTGTCTCCATACATAGTATGGAGCCCCTCCCTTAAGTTAATATTTACCTCCAATTATGGTAGATAACTGTATTTCTTAGTATATTTGTCAGCCTTGTCACAATCAGTACACATCATGTAAGAGGAGGGCGGATGGATTCATAAATCAGTGGTGTCGATAACAAAGGTGGTATCAGTATAAGATTTATACTAACATGATTAGGTCAATGTTTTTGTTTTTTCTAAATATTTTTGTTTGCTTTGTAGGACTTTAAAGGCCTACTGAAACCCACTACTACCGACCACGCAGTCTGATAGTTTATATATCAATGATGAAATCTTAACATTGCAACACATGCCAATACGACCGGGTTAGCTTACTAAACTGCAATTTCAAATTTTGCGCGAAATATCCTGCTGAAAACGTCTCGGTATGATGATGCCTGCGCGTGACGTCATGGATTGTAGAGGACATTTTGGGACAGCATGGTGGCCAGCTATTAAGTCGTCTGTTTTCATCGCAAAATTCCACAGTATTCTGGACATCTGTGTTGGTGAATGTTTTGCAATTTGTTCAATGAACAATGGAGACAGCAAAGAAGAAAGCTGGAGGTGGGAAGCGGTGTATTGCGGCAGGTGTTGTGCCGGATAACGCACCCCCGCCGTAGAATGCACCCCCTGACTGTTGCGCCGGATAACACAGCCGGTGTTTCATTGTTTACATTCCCGGAAGATGACAGTCAAGCTTTACCATTGGCATGTGGAGAACTGGGACAACAGAGACTCTTACCAGGAGGACTTTGAGTTGGATACGCAGACGCGCTACCGTGAGTACGCATGCAGCTGCGGCTTCCAAACATTTGATCGCTTGCCCGTACGTGCGTGCCGCTATGTGCATGTCACGTACGTAACTTTGGGGAAATATATGTGCTGTATGAACTTTGGGGAGGTGAACGGTACTTTGGGTTGTGGGATTGAGTGTGTTGTGCAGGTGTTTGAGTTGTATTGGCGGGTTATATGGACGGGAGGGGGAGGTGTTTGTTATGCGGGATTAATTTGTGGCATATCAAATATAAGCCTGGTTGTGTTGTGGCTAATAGAGTATATATATGTCTTGTGTTTATTTACTGTTTTAGTCATTCCCAGCTGAATATCAGGTCCCACCCGCCTCTCACAGCATCTTCCCTATCTGAATCACTCCCACTGCCCTCTAGTCCTTCACTCTCACTTTCCTCATCCACAAATCTTTCATCCTCGCTCAAATTAATGGGGAAATCGTCGCTTTCTCGGTCCGAATCGCTCTCGCTGTTGGTGGCCATGATTGTAAACAATGTGCGGATGTGAGGAGCTCCACAACCTGTGATCGTCTGCTACTTCCGGTACAGGCAAGGCTTTTTTATCAGCGACCAAAAGTTGCGAACTTCATCGTCGATGTTCTCTACTAAATCCTTTCAGCAAAAATATTGCAATATCGCGAAATGAGCAAGTATGACACATAGAATGGACCTGCTATCCCCGTTTAAATAAGAAAATCGCATTTCAGTAGGCCTTTAATATGACTAACTAATTTTGTATTACAGCCCTTTTATGCACTGTACCTCAATTTTCAAGGGCTCAAAAGTATTTGGACAGTTGACGAATGAGCCACTAACTGGCCAGCAGTGTCCCCGTCCTCCTTACGTCAAAACAAATAAAGAAGTTGTTCAAATCACGTAAAAAGTATCATTCGCTTCGTTAGTATCAGCTATATTGGATGATCACACCTGTGCGCATGTCTGATGCAAGTGGTTATCTGACACCTTTCTCATGTCATGACTCTGAAGACATTCAAAAGGGTGAAACTAAAAATTAAATACAATAACACTTGTGCAAAAATAATATAAGAGTTCAATGAACTTATCATCATACCAGTACCAATGAGACACATGAGATGGCACGAATTAGACTTATAGACTACATTGCCACTATGAATTAAATTAAATATGTAAAAAAATATATGAATTTGTACTACCGACGCCATATTGGATGACAACGCATTTCACTGCTAATTAGCATAACAGACTTGTTTTACCACTATAGCACATAGAGCAGGCAACATCTTGGACACAAACAAAGTTAACATTTCCATACAGTACACAATGACAATACAAACTTAACCAAGAGATGTATATTGTCATTTCTTGAAAATGGACAGCAAAAAGTGCATGCTGGCCAGTGTTAATTTTGACAGCAGTTTTTATATTAGAGTTAGTCATAGTACTTTAAAGAAAATGTCTTTCAGTTTCAGTGATATTTTAGTCATCAGAATTGATTGAGGCCCCGTTACACTGCACACTGTATTGGAATTTTTTTTGACAGATCTGATTTTTTTTGCCAGTCTAAATGCTCCAAAGTGCATCAAGTTTAATGTTTTGACATCAGATTCAGGACACATCAGGAGGTAGTCCTGAATCCGATTGGAATCTGATATTTTCAAATGTCTAAACGCAATGTGACTTGAATCTGATTTTTTTTGTCAGCTTTGGGTGAGTTACGTCATTTGTGTGATGTTAGTGATGAAAGTGATGTTAAATCATTCATATTTTTCATTCATCATTTATATGTGTTTCACATTGTTCTTAATCTTCAAATTAATTATGAACGCTGATAAGTAGTATGAGAATATATAGTGTGTCTAAAGTAGGTGTGTCCAGATCTGATATTGATATCAGGTTCCGGTTCAATATCAGCAAAAAATGTGGATTATACCAGCTTGCATGTATAAGGATTGGCAAGGCCAGGATAGCTTACCTACAACTAAAGGACATCTGGAGCGGAGAAAATACCTAGCCATGAAAAGGATATTAAAAAGAGCATAGTGAAGGCAATCCTACTCCATGGTGCTGAGACATGGAGGACCACTGTAAACACCACCAACAAAAAACAGTCATTCATCAACACCCGTGTACGACGAATCGTCCAGATCCGCTGGCCTAACACCATCGACAACCAAGAACTGTGGCAATGCACCGACCAAAAACCAGTAGAGGAAGAGATCCTCAAACGGCGTTGGCGATGGATAGGCCATATTGTCCTTAAACCAGCCTCAAACACCACAAAGCAGTCCCTCAAGTGGAACCCCAAGGGAAAAAAAGGAGAGATCAGCCATGAAACACATGGTGCCGAGACTTTGAGGCAGATTCCAAGAAAATGGGCCACACTAGAGATGTTGGCTCAGGACTGAGATGCTTGGAGAACTCTTGTAGATGGCCTGAGCCCCAGAAGGGGTAATAGGCGTAAGTAAAAAAAAAAGTATATTAAATGTGTTTACTTGTGCAAAGTTAACATGTAAATGTCTTCCAACAAGTACACAAGGTTGGTCTTTTACAAATTAATTCCTACAAAGTCATTTACAAAAGGTAATCATGGTAGGTCATAGGCTACTAGGAGCTAGCAGCTACTCAACAGCTAAGCACACAAGCTTCACATACGTATTAGGTAACCTTCAGTGAACAATAACGAAATTCGACAATATAAACAAGTATCAAATATTCACAGGTGCGTACTACTTACAAAATACTCTAAGGCAGCAGCTTATTAGCACGCATCCAATGACAAACTTGTCCGCATCATTCAATTTACTGCATCATTATCTTAACTTCATTAATTATGTGGCCACTAGGTGTCACCAAAAAAAAAATTACCACTCCACTTCAACCTAAAGACAGCACAAATCCATTCCAGGTCGTTAATAAATAGGTTAGTGTTTTTCATACCTACCATTGTTCTCTGACTAATTGCACTTGATCAAACCTTTTCTAACACTCCACACTATAACATACTAAAAGTATTTATTGGATCAATATTAGTATCGACCAACACTTAAGGCTTCCATATCGGCGTTGTATCAGAAGTGGACAACCCTAGTCCGAAGTTTCCTCAACATGTTCCATTGGCTTTTTGATTTCGGCTTTCCTACGATTCAGTTTTTGTCCCACTTTTTGAGGAGATTAGGAACATTTTGCAGTGCCTTTTCACCAGATCTGAAATATGCATGTGGCAGAAAAAGTGTAGAAAGGGAAAACAGTGGAAGGTAAACAGAAACTCTGCATTTTGATCCTATCATAATATTTTTGCAGGTACAAACTAGTTGAGCAATGAAGGTCATTTTACCAAACTCAGTGTTATCTCAGTGTTGATCTAAATAATGACAACTTACATATTTCTTTAGAAGGTGCTTGTTCAGACAATCAGCGGAATGCTCCATGCCCAGTCTTGCATCTTTCCCTGCTCTTAACCTCCCATCTCAAATACTTTAGCAGGAAATAATTGAGGGCTTTGCAAGTGTGCAGAGCTAAGACGTATTCTCTATCTGCAGGACAATAACTATGGAAGCTCCATGGACTGTCAAGGCTGTCATCATGATAGTGACGATAGCAGCGGGTACAGCTGTGCCTGCCATCCTCGACAGCCAGGAAGATGTCGCTAAAGCCCAGGTAACATGCAAACGTCAGTGCTGCTGGTTTGTCTGACCTGGGTCTATGAGACAATCACTTTGGGAAATGATCTGGGATTACTTTGTGTTAGTAAAACACTCTCAGGGGTTATCAACTTGGCTTGTTGTACGAGTTGGAGTTCATGTCAAAGTTAGTGCCTTGCGTTAATACGTTCCTTTTCATATGTCTTTGTCAGGTTGTTAAATAGCAGTTCATGATCCAAAGCATTCCAAATCATGTGTCAGTCATGTTGGAGGCAGTGTTGTATAATAAGGGATCTGATATTAGTATTGAAAAAAACCCGAAATATCGGATTATATCTGCTTGCATCAAAAATATATGATATAAGTACCGGTACGAGCAGTCCTGCAAAGTGTTGATTTGTGCAAAGCTGGACAAGTTAAATATCCTCCAATAAACACACAGGGTTTGTCTTTTCTTGTATTTTAGTCAAGTAATTTTCAAAAGGTAAACATGGTAGGCTACAGGCTACTAGGAACTAGCAGCTACGCAACAGCTTAGCACACAAGCGAGACATACAAAATGAGTCTCCTGAATTGAGAAATATTAAAGTCTAAAACACAACATTTGTCAATATAAACAAGTATTAATGAAATAAAATAATAAATTAATGTACAGAGTCTCCAAGGCAGACACATATTAGAAAGTATCCAGTAACAAATGTGTCTGGATAATTTAATTTACTGCGTCATGAGCTTAATCTAATTAATTATTGTGACCCCCTAGGTATCACCAAATCACTCCATGTCAGTTTAATGACAGCGTAAGTCTTGTCTGTCAATAGGTTAATGTTTTCCATGCCTACCATTGTTCCCTTGGAAATTCCACTGAATCAAACCTTTCTTAACACATCAACCCCCAAAATAATGTAAACAACCAGTCAACAGTGAGAATTGAGAGCAGGTTGAGTGTTGAGGGCGTCGGAGATGTTGAGGTTTGTTCAGCCCTGGGACGCCCATTAGGTTAAGGCTGCCTTGGCTGGGCTATCTATGAGCCAGACACTAAATATATCCAAACATTCAATAAAGTAAAATACAAATAGGGCAACAAGAGACACTTCTCTTTTGTAAAGTAAATGTGTACAACAGATATGTGCATCTACATCAACAATATGATATGCCTGAGCGACTGCATAGGACTGATTTATTTTATATTTTTAAACTTTAGACAGATTGTGGAAGCTGGCGGGCAGAATCCGTAGTTTGGGGACCCCTGATTTAGAGTCTCCAATTAACCAGTGCATTTACATTTGTTTTCTGTTACAAAGAATAAGTGCTTATTACATTTTAACAGAAGTGTAGATAGAACATGTTAAAACAGAAAGTAAGCAGATATTAACAATAAATGGACAAGTAGATGGATAATCAATTTTTTACTGCTTTTCCTTCATAATTTTGACAAAATAATACAATCAGAATTGACACAATATGTTACTGCATACGTCAGCAGACTAATTAGGAGCTTTTGTTTGCTTACTTACTACTAAAAGAGAAGTTGTCTCGTATGTTTTATATTTTATTTAATGACAAAATTGTCCTTCGATTGCAATAAGAAACATGTTTAATACATCAGAAGATCTGCTGTAAAAATAAAGCCAATAATTACATTTTTGTGGTCTGCTTTATTTTGAAAAGTATCGAAAGACATTTGAGTACTGGTACCGGTACCAAAATATTGGTATCGGGACAACCCTAGTTTTGAATATAGAAAAATAAAACACTGTATTTAAATAATGACTCAAATATTTGGTGTAACACTAGATAGAGCCAGCGTGCCACAGTTTGAGAATCACTGGCATAGGCAATTGTGTAATAATATTATGAGGCGATTGTACATTAATATTGGGACAAGCGGTAGAAAATGGATGGATGGATGGATGGATTATTACATATTTACTGTTACAAGCGGCCGCCTGAAGGCAGCCATAACTGTGATGTGGCTCTCTGTTACGACCTGTTACACCGGGTCACTCTTGGTTGTGCTTTTTGGGATATTTTTTTTTTCGGTTCTTTCTGCCTTGCACACAAATGTTGTTTCCCCCTCCGGTGTTGTCTGCTTAGCACTGTCTGGTTCACCTGGAGGTGATTAGCGATTACGTGTTTCACCCCAGGCCGGTTTATGTAGGGGAAAGAGGGGGCAGAGCCCCCACAAATACATTTCTTGCCCCTTCAAATAAAAATTTTTGAAGTTGAGAAAGTACATTTTAATATACGTACGTATTTTTCGGACTATAAGTCGCAGTTTTTTTTATAGTTTGGCCGGGCTCCAGTGCGATTTATATATGTTTTTTTCCTTCTTTATTATGCATTTTCGGCAGGTGCGACTTATACTCCGGTGCGACTTATACTCCGAAAAATACGGTACTCACAAAATAATTTATGACGAGTTGACAAAATTATCGGCGGGTCACGATACATTAGTATCACCTTCCCTCGTCTCTGTCCCTCGCCTGTCAGGCTTCTTGAGTTTGCACACACACGGGGACACACCCCTACCCTTAGCTTAGGTAAAGCTGGGTTGCAATCACGTGACCTAGAGGTATTTCCGGATTTCAGGCGATGGTCCAGATTCCTATTAGGCTCCTGTTTAAGCGCAGACCACATGGCTTGAATAATATTCATACCCAGTATCCTTGTATTTGGTCCTAAACATTCATCGTCCACAATTATCACACCTTTTCCTGGGATATTAATCCTTCCTACCTTACAGTCAACAAGGGCAAACGTTTTGTCAGCTGGAGTGGATCTAGCATAATATTGTGAGAGTCTAGTCCATAGTGGATCTAACATAATAGTGAGAGTCCAGTCCATTGTGGGGCCGGATTAGGCCCGCGAACAGGTTTTATCCGGGCCGCGGGATGAGTTTGCTAAGTATAAAAATGAGCGGAAATTTTTGAATGAGGGAAACTGCTGTTCTAAATGTGTCCACTAGATGTCGCAATAGCAATTCTTTGTATCTTTGTAGATTATGCTACATATGTAAAAAAAAAAGAAAATAAACCACATGATGTTAGTGCACCAGTCGAAGAAAATTTGCAAATTACATTAATGACATCCTGTAATTTGATTTTGATATTTTTGTATCTTGATAGATTGAAAATGAACACCATTTGAGTTGACTGATGAACATTATCACATAGTTTATTCAGAAATTATAAAATAACGACAAATAAAGATAGAATACTATTAACCGCAACATGTAAATGTAAAAAAATAACAACATTATGATTTGTACATTTTCAGAATGTACTTGTTCTATTTTGAAACAAAGAAAACATTCTGAAGTTGTCTTTATTTTTAAGTTATTGTGCCGTGATTTTACCAGTCCAGCCCACTTGGGAGTAGATTTTTCTCCATGGGGCCTAATCTAAAATGAGTTTGACACCCCTGCTCATATAAACTAAATTATCTTTTTTCCAAATAATAATCAATAAGAGAACCGTTAAGGAACCAAAACGTTAATCAGAATCGAAAGTGGAATCGAAACCGGAAACATTTTATCAATTCCCATCCCTAGTTATGTTGTGGAGAAAGTCACTCAAAACAGATAGCTGTGGTCATCGATGTCCAAAGCGCACAATAAAAGCCAGAAGTCTAAAAAACTACAAAACATCTGAAATCAAGATTTTAGAAATTAAGAATTGATATTGTAGTAACATATGTCAAAATTTTTGGGGTGCCAGCTCATGTCGGGGTGATGGGAAATGAACTAGCAGACAAATATGCAAAGCAAGCAATATTGACTGAAAGTATAACAGTTCATTGTCAAATTAGTCAATTAGAAGTCATGTCATTAATTAGAAAATAGACTATGAAGATGTGGCAAGACCAATTTCACTATTAATCTTCAAGTTGGCTTGGGACATCGGGGGACAGATGCAGAAAGGAGGAACCGATAATCACTCGTTTGAGGTGATGACAGGGTTGTCAAACATAAGACTTACGGGCCTGATTCGATTTGAACAGGTTTTATCCGGTCCGCGAGATGAGATTGCAAAGTACAAACCCTGTTTCCATATGAGTTGAGAAATTATGTTAGATGTAAATATAAACGGAATACAGTGATTTACAAATCCTTTTGAAACCATATTCAATTGAATGCTCTACAAAGACAAGATATTTGATGTTCAAACTCATAAACTTTATTTATTTTTTTGCAAATAATAATTAACTTATAATTTCATGGCTGCAACACGTGCCAAAGTAGTTGGTGAAAGGCATGTTCACCACTGTGTTACATGGCCTTTCCTTTTAACAACACTCAGTAAACGATTGGGAACTGAGGAAACTAATTGTTGAAGCTTTGAAAGTGGAATTCTTTCCCATTCTTGTTTTATGTAGAGCTTCAGTCGTTCAACAGTCCGGGGTCTCTGCTGTCGTATTTTACGCTTCATAATGCGCCACACATTTTCGATGGGAGACAGGTCTGGACTGCAGGCGGGCCAGGAAAGTACCCGCACTCTTTATTTTACGAAGCCACACTGCTGTAACACGTGCTGAATGTGGCTTGGCATTGTCTTGCTGAAATAAGCAGGGGCGTCCATGAAAAAAACGGCGCTTAGATGGCAGCATATGTTGTTCCAAAACCTGTATGTACCTCTCAGCATTAATGGTGCCTTCACAGATGTGTAAGTTACCCATACCTTGGGCACTAATGCACCCCCATACCATCACAGATGCTGGCTTTTGAACTTTGCGTCGATAACAGTTTGGATGGTTCGCTTCCCCTTTGGTCCAGATGACACGATGTCGAATATTTCCAAAAACAATTTGAAATGTGGACTCACTAGACCACAGAACACTTTTCCACTTTGCATCAGTCCATCTTAGATGATCTCGGGCCCAGAGAAGCCGGTGGCGTTTCTGGATGTTGTTGATGAATGGCTTTGGCTTTGCATAGTAGAGCTTCAACTTGCACTTACAGATGTAGCGACCAACTGTAGTTACTGACAGTGGGTTTCTGAAGTGTTCCTGAGCCCATGTGGTGATATCCTTTACACACTGATGTCGCTTGTTGATGCAGTACAGCCTGAGGGATCGAAGGTGACGGGCTTAGCTGCTTACGTGCAGTGATTTCTCCAGATTCTCTGAACCCTTTGATGATATTACGGACCGTAGATGGTGAAATCCCTAAATTCCTTGCAATAGCTAGTTGAGAAAGGTTTTTCTTAAACTGTTCAACAATTTGCTCACGCATTTGTTGACAAAGTGGTGAGCCTCGCTCCATCCTTGTTTGTGAATGACTGAGCATTTCATGGAATCTACTTTTATACCCAATCATGGCACCCACCTGTTCCCAATTTGCCTGTTCACCTGTGGGATGTTCCAAATAAGTGTTTGATGAGCATTCCTCAACTTTATCAGTATTTATTGCCACCTTTCCCAACTTCTTTGTCACGTGTTGCTGGCATGAAATTCTAAAGTTAATGATTATTTGCACAAAAAAAAATGTTTATCAGTTTGAACATCAAATATGTTGTCTTTGTAGCTAATTCAACTGAATGTGGGTTGAAAATAATTTGCTGATTGCAAATCATTGTATTCCGTTTATATTTACATCTAACACAATTTCCCAACTCATATGGAAACAGAGTTTGTATAAAAATGAACCAAAAGTTTTGAATAAAAGAAACTGCTGTTGTAAATGTGTCCACTGGATGTCGCAATAGCAATTCTTTGTATCCGCTGCCGCAAGACTGCGCATGACTTCAGTGTCCTGTTAAGATAGAGGCAACCCTTTTGATTTTGGACATTACGTAATTCCGCTGCCTATTAGTGATATTATACAAAATGTGGATTGTTACGTTCATGCCGTGAGTGTAGCTTGAAGACGCCTGCCGAGTATTCGCTCGCTTGGTTTTTATGTAGTTTATTTTGTATTTTGGTACTATTATTCTGTCTTCCCCTAAAGACTGCTGGTGGAGAAGAAGACGTCACTGAGGCAGGGACGTCCTTTAGCCTAAGGCGTATTGATTAATATAAATGAATGACGTTTGTAATAAATCCAAACGTGTATGGTTTGACGATGTGGTGCGTCTAGCTGGTGAATTTTACCGTACAATGTTGGAGGTGCATGTTGTGAGAGGTGCGGAAGTCCAGAAGGGGCAAGGCAGGCTTGGAGGTCCGTGGGCAAGCAAGAGGTCAAGGGCAGGAGCGAGGCGTCAGAGTCCATGTCCAGGCGAGAGGTCGAGATCCAGGGAGGCAGCAAGAAGACCAGAGGGAATCCGGGGAGACGAGACACACAGCTCGAATCCAGGGAATGAAGAGGAACTGCAGGGTGACGACACAGGACAGGACACAATGCGCACAGAGGAGAGGAAAAACAGAGAACAAGGAAGCACATACGGTAGGTGAGGAGAGCTAGAGACGTGTAGGGCTTATTGTACAGAGATAAGTAGCTACGTTCTGGCACTGGAAGGCAGGGGAACTCTTATCAGCGTCGGGTGTGTTGATTGTAGATTGGAGACAGCCATGCAGGGGCGTGCCCAGAGATGCACTCAGCGGAGCGCACTGAGAAACGTGCGGCGGAATGCATTTGCGCCGTGACAAAGACCTCCATTAGTTGTTTCTTTTGTTTGTTGTGTCCTTTTTCGTGCAAAGACACACCTGCTAAATATATTGTGTTTTTGTTTCCTTTCCTAGGATTACCTTTCTCAGTATTTCTCTGAAGTGGGCGTCAGTGATGGTACCGGGACGTGGCGTAGTGGACTTGATTCCTTCACAGACACTCTGAAAATAATGCAAGAGTTTTTTGGCCTGGAGGTGACAGGACAGCTGGACTCAAACACCATGGAAGTGATGTCTCGCCCTCGATGTGGTTTCACAGACTTGGACAAATACAAATACGGCCACTTTGACGGTCAGCCCAAGTGGGAGAAGAACGTGATCACTTACAGGTAGAAGTATTTCAAATAGTTTTGAGCAGCAATTCGGTGAGCAAAGCATTGAAAGGACTTCTATAAACTCTTGCCAGGATAACGGACTACACGCCGGACTTGAGTGAAAGTTACGTGGATGCTGCCCTTGCCAAAGCCCTGCATGTCTACAGTTCTGTAACACCTTTGGATTTCAAGCAGATTACTAGCGGCACGGCCGACATCATGATCAAGTTCAAGGCTGACAGTAAGTCTTTCTTCTTTTAAGAACGTGCATAGGGAAAAATACTAACTAGTTCTCTTTCCAAAAAATCAGATCATGGAGACTTTGCTCCCTTTGATGGTGAGGGTGGTGTCCTGGCGCACGCCTTTTCCCCTGGGGAGGGCAGAGGAGGCGACACCCATTTTGATGACGATGAACTCTGGACTCTAACCTCATCAGGTGCGGCCATCAGTAAAGCATTCTAATACTATTGTATGTCAGACCTAATCGCACACTGTACCTCACCAAAGTGAGTACACCCCGAAGTGAGAATATGAATATTGTGTGGCTGCTATTATTTTCTAACTCTGCCTTAAGCTTCTTGGGCGTGGAATTCACACAAGTCTCACAGGTTGCCTCTGTAATCCACTCCTCCATGATGACGTCACGACATTGGGGGTTATTTCAAGGATACATCAAAGTCACAGTGTTACACGAGCTGTACACTGACTACTTTACATTGTATCATAATGTAATTTCTTCAGTGTTGTCCTATGAGAACATCAAATATCAAATATTTGCAGAAATGAAGGTCCTGGGTTTGATCCTGGGCTCGGGATCTTTCTGTGTGGAGTTTGCATGTTCTCCCCATGACTGCGTGGGTTCCCTCCGGGTACTCCGGCTTCCTCCCACCTCCAAAGACATGCACCTGGGGATAGGTTGATTGGCAACACTAAATTGGCCCTAGTGTGTGAATGTGAGTGTGAATGTTGTCTGTCTATCTGTGTTGGCCCTGCGATGAGGATGGCGACTTGTCCAGGGTGTACCCCGCCTTCCGTTCGTTTAGCAACCCCATAAGGGACAAGCGGTAGAAAATGAATGGATGGATGAGCAGTGTACTCAGTTTTGTGAGGTATCATACCCACCGTTCTCAACAGTATAATCTCCGTTGTGTCCAGGATCTAACCTTTTCTTGGTGGCAGCCCATGAGTTTGGCCATGCGCTTGGATTGTCACACTCCAAGATTCCAACATCTCTCATGTACCCCACCTACCAGTACACCGACACAGATGGCTATGTGCTACCAGACGATGACACGCAAGGAGTGCAGGCACTCTACGGTGATTGCAAATACACTATCATGAGCAAATGATTAGCATTTCTACGCTACTGCAAATATTAAACAAAACTATATTGTACAATGAAGATTTCTCGATATAAACTCAGCATTATTATCTAGGGATGGGTGCCTTTCGCATTTGAACAGATATTGTACCAATTCTCGATACCTGGAAATCGATACAAGTACTTAACAATACCAATTTTCAGTACTACTGTGAGAGTTCATGTGTTAATAAACTTTTTAACGCAACATTTAACAATGAGCTGCAACATTTAACAGTGAGTGCAGTTATATCTTAATTTTCTTCAGTTTAATTTGCCAATTATGCATTCATTTCAAGAAAACTACTATTGACAATTATTTTTTATATTTCGGTTTATAACCTTAAAGTCATCCCGTATCCAGGGAATTAATTCCTGAATTTGTAAACATTAACAAAAACAACGCACAAAATATTTAAGGGATAAAATTTGAAATATTGATTTAATTTCTCTCATATCGATCATATACTGATACTACCTTTGTATTGACATTCCCAGTTTACTTTAATTTTCCTTCTCCAGGAGTCAGATCGTCATCGCAACCAACAGTTAATCCTGAACCGCAACCTGAATCAGAGGCTGAACCTTCTCCAAAACCTGTTCCGGACAGGTGCAGCAGTAATTTGGTTTTTGATGCTGCAACCTCCATAAACAATTATCTTTATTTCTTCAAAGACGGGTAAGCCAAGAATATTGCACACAAACATATTTAGCAGAGAGCTCAATGTCTAAGTGAAATAGCGGTCACTACAGGGGTGTTATCGAATAGTCGTTGAATTGACTATTCGATTTGGAGTCTGATTCTACTGTTAACTTCAGAGTTGAATCATCAACACTGAACCGTGTTCCTCCAAATCCTGCATCTGAGCTCCCCTGCGTACCAGCGGGTGTGTTGAAATGATGTTCCAAGTTGTGGGACGCTGGGCTCAGGAAGCCTTCTTTGGCTCCACATACCGAAACCTTGTTATGATGTTTATTCCCTGCAGATCAGGGGTCTTCAACATTTTCCAGGCCAGGGATCCCAAACTGATCTAGAGACCGAGCAGGGACGCCCTACTAAAATTGTGATTGTGTTTTAAATTAAACTGGTCCTAAAGATACCTTGTTATTGCGCAATACTATACTAAGATAGTTCAATAGTTTTTTGTAAATATTGGTCCTTAATTGGCTGTTGATATCCCAGACAATGGAGTTACAAAATCAACTATTGAACAGAATTCTTCGTCAATCTTCCTCTCAGCTACAAATGAGCAGGAAGTGACAAACATTGTGCGGAAGTGTAAAAGTAAGTGCTCCACTGACTGCCATGATATCAACATGATATTGGTTCAAAAAGTTATCCTGAATATTGTAAAACCCTTAACTTATATATGTAACTTATTATTCCAGACTGGCTGCTTTCCAAGTCAAATGAAAATCGCTAAGGTAACTCCGCTCTTCAAAAGTGACAGCAAACACGCTTTCACCAATTACAGACCAATCTCTCTTTTGCCTCAGTTCTCAAAAATCTTAGAGAAACGATTTAACTCTCGACTTGAATCTTTATGGCTGTATGGCTTTAGGTCCAAACGAACAACTTCAATGGCAATAACTGAAGCTATTGAGGACATTACTAATGCACTGGAGCATAAAAGATATGCAGTTGGTATTTTTATTGATCTAAAGAAAGCCTTTGATACCATTAATCATTCAATTCTACTAGATAAAATGGGAATATATGGAATTAGGGGGCTGGCTGGTGACTGGTTAAAAAGTTATTTAACAGGGAGGGTACAGTTTGTTAAAATGGGTCAATTTTTACCTGATACTCTTTGCATTGCTTGTGGTGTCCCCCAAGGGTCCGTGTTGGGGCCAAAACTGTTTAATGTATATATTAATGATATGTTTAATACATCCAAAATACTGAAATGTATACTATTTGCAGACGACACAAATGTATTCTACAGTAGTGATGACTATAATGAGCTCATAAATACAGTAAACACAGAACTAAACATAGTAAAAAAAAATGGATGGACACAAATAAAGTATCTTTGAATATAAATAAAACTAAGATAGTGATGTTTGGGAATCGCAACATAACGTCTGAACAGAAAATAAGTATTGATGGTACCCAAATTGAAATCGTAAATGAGAATACATTTTTGGGAGTAATAATTGATAGTAAACTATCATGGAAACCTCATGTCAGACACATTAAAACAGAAATCTCCAAAAGCCTCTCAATTATAAACAAAGCAAAACTATACCTCAATGAAAATGCACTCTGTACTCTATACTGCACCTTGGTACTCCCATACCTTACATTCTGTGTTGAAGTATGCGGGAATACTTACCAAAACACAATTCATCCTCTGATCATATTACAGAAAAGAGCAGTGCGGATCATTCACAACGTTGGTTATTTAGAACATACTCATAATCTGTTTCTGCAATCAAAGTTGCTCAAATTTGATGACCTTGTTAAATATAATACATTAATAATCTTATATAAAGCTTTTAACAAATGATTGCCACCTAATTTACAACGTTTTTTTATAAGACAAGTGCAGGCTCATAACTTGAGAGGCTTTGGATATTTCTTATTGCCGAGAGCTCAAACCACTCGTAAACGTTTTTGTGTGTCTGTATGCGGAGTAAAACTATGCAACAAACTGGACTTACAACACAAGCAATGCCAAACTATTAATCGATTTAAACTATTATACAAACATGGGGTCTGGTTCAAATATAGAAATGAGGGTCTTTAATTTGACCTGCTGCTATACTCTGTCTCAAAGTGTTAACATGTGCTCAATGTTTCCTTACCATTATTGCTATGTTGTCTATTACCATTATTGCTATGTTGTCTATTACCATTATTGCTATGTTGTCTATTACCATCATTGCTATGTTGTCTATTACCATTGTTGGTATTTTTTCAATTACCATTGTTGGTATATTCATTATTCCTACATTGTTGATACAAATTATTGTTACAGTGTAATAATTATAGTTACCTGTGGTCATGCCACTATGATGCAACATCTGTATTATAATCCTTGAACAAAGTAAGAGTGAAACTCATGTGAATAATCACTGAATGGAGAACTGGGGGTGGGCAACCAAACCACTGTTATTTATAAACTGCACTACGATGTATTGGACCAATGATAATATGTATTTAAAGACATTTAAAATGACGGTAAAAATTGCGGGGAAAATATGTAATTTAAAAAAAAAGTCTTATCAACCAAAATTTTTCCGAAACATCCTGCAGTACCTTTGCAGACACCCTAAGAGTCACGGACACTCTGTTGAAGACCTCTGCTCAAGATCAGGGTTTCCCATTACGTCAATAGTAAGCTACCGGTCGATCGCGGCGGTTGTGTACAGTGTCGGACATCACTTTTGGTCTTCCATTGTTGTAGACGGCAAGTCAACAAAAACCAAAATTTTTTTTTAATAACAAATCAAATTACGTGTATTAAAAGTGCATGTTTTTACCTTGAAAATAAAGTAAATTATGAATTATTCAACATACTGTAACTGTACAATCCATTGTATTGCATTGGGTTCAGTGGGAAAGGGGGCCTTTCTAAGATAGCCGCCACAAAGGCAGCATGGCTGCTACAGTGTGCTGACAGATAGACTTAGACTTAAACTTCCTTTTTATTGTCATTCAAATTTGAACTTTACAGCACAGATAAGAACGACATTTCGTTACATAAGCTCATGGTAGTGCAGGATAAAAAAGCAATAAGGTGCATATATAAATAATAAATATATATAAATAATATATAAATATATATATAAAATATATATATATATATATATATATATATATATATATATATATATATATAAAAATAAATAAATAGATTACTGTACAGATAAATATATTGCACTTTTTCACATGCGTCCACGTTTATGGATGTATGTTATGTTGTCTTTTTTATTCCAGCGAGTTAATCCATTTTGGGGGGAGTTGAGGGGATAATTTAATTTAATTATGATGCGTTCAAGAGTCTTACGGCCTGAGGGAAGAAGCTGTTACAGAACCTGGAGGTTCTGCTTCGGAGGCTGTGGAACCTCTTTCTAGAGTCCAGCAGTGAAAACAGTCCTTGGTGGGGGTGGGAGGAGTCTTTGCAGATTTTCTGAGCCCTGGTCAGGCAGCGGCTTTTTGCGATCTCCTGGATAGGAGGAAGAGGAGTCCTGATGATCTTTTCCGCCGTCCTCACCACTCTCTGGAGAGACTTCCAGTCTGAGGCATTGCAGGCTCCAGTCCAGACAGAGATGCTGTTGGTCAGCAGGCTCTCTATAGTGCGTCTGTAGAATGTGCTGAGAATGGGGGGAGGGAGTTGTGCTCTTTTCATCCGACGCAAAAAGTGCATGCACTACTGAGCTCTTTTTACAAGAGCTCCGGTGTGTAGGGACCAGGTTATATTGTCAGTTATCTGCACCCCCAGGAACTTGGTGTTGCTTACTATCTCCACCGCTGTGCCGTTGATGAAGAGTGGAGTGTGGCTGGACTGCTGCTTCCTGAAGTCAACGATGATCTCCTTGGTCTTGTTGACATTCAGGACCAGGTTGTTGGTTCTGCACCAGTCAACCAGATGTTTCACCTCCTCCCTGTAGTCCATGTCGTTGTTGTCACGGATGAGGCCCACTACTGTCGTGTCGTCTGCATACTTCACAATGTGGTTAGTAGTGGACCTGGCGCAGCAGTCATGGGTCATCAACGTGAACAGCAGCAGACTCAGGACGCAGCCCTGGGGGGGTTACTTATCTAGGATCTAGTTATAGCTATGATTGTAGCCTTTTTGAGGTGGAAAAAGTTGTAGTTGAGATCTGTTTATTTGTGGGGATCACCCATTAGCTGTGCTCTTGCAATTATACATACTGGCACTCACAAAATATGTTTTGACGATGAAAATCAGCACATAACACCATTGAATGAGTCACACAGTGCTAGCCGGTAGGCTAAAAGCTGAGACTGTTAACTCATTGTCCGGCCCGGCTCTTGACACATTCTTCTGTTTATTTGCCAGCTATTTTTGGAAGAGGAGCAGCAACTGGGATGGCGTCACCACAAGGAAAATAAGTTCCATCTGGCCTGGAATTAACAAAGTGGACGCTGCGTACGAGTACAAGAGACGCAACATTGTTGTACTATTTGAAGGTGTGATTACGTGGTATATTTTCTTAACAAGGACATACATATAATAACATCACCTTTCCTGCTCACCTGAATGCAAATGTATGGAATTAAATGTGGGAACCTGATATTAACCCAGCCTTTCCACGACAAAGGGAACCGCTACTGGCAGGTCCGAAGAAACAGCGTTTTACCTGGTTTCCCTAAACCTCTCAGCGACTTGGGCTTTCCTTCATCAGTCACCAAGGTCGATGCTGCCGTCCATGTAACGTTTTTGGGAAGAACCCTTTTTTTTGTGGAGAACAAGTACTGGAGGTGAGACAACATAAACACAAAGTACATACAGTACATCTAGGGATCTTATTACAGTTTGTGGTCATGGTCTTCAGTTCGATTCAGTTTATGTTGTTTTTAAACACCATACCCTATATCTCAATAATCTACCACTACTATTATTTTATCAATAATGTCATGTATAGGCAAAGTCCAGTATCAATCAATCAACCAATCAAGGTTTATTTATATAGCCCTTAATCACAAGTGTCTCAAAGGGCTGCACAAGCCACAACGACTGCCTCGGCTCAGATGCCACATCAGGGCAAGAAAAAACTCAACCCAATGGGATACAATGAGAAACATTTGAGGGGCCCGCAGATGTGGGGCGACCGGTGCAATGAACATCGAGTGGATCTAGTTAATAATGTGAGAGTCCAGTAAATAGTGGAGCCAGCAGGGGATCATCTTGAATGGAGACAAGTCAGCAGCGCAGAGACGTCCCCAACTGATGCACAGATGAGTGGTCCACCCCGGGTGCCGACTTTGAACAGCTAGCGCGTCATCTGTGGTCACCTAATAACCTCTCTACGCAGGAGAGGGGGGCAGAGCGGAAAAGAGACGGCAGATCAACTGGTCTAAAAGTAGATTTCCTTCCATGCACTTTTGTCTAAGCTTGATATTTGGCAACGACTTCATTAGAGTTCTGTGCCATTGAGACTCTCAGGATGGATTGCAGCCATTGTTCGTTTGAGACTACTCCATTCACTGATTTTAAAAGATAATTTAGGCAAGGCAAAGCAAGTGTATAAAGCACAATTCGTACACAAGGCAGATGAAACGTGCTTTACAGAAAATTACAAGAAGGCAAATGATACAAATAAAATAATTATCAGATAGTCATAATTGAAATTAAAATCATAAATGAAGTGGTTCTCACCGGGTACTCAGGCTTCCTCCCACTTCCATTGGCATGCACCTGGAAAATAGGCTGATTGGCAACACTAAATAGGCTCTAGTGTGTGAATGAGCGTTTAAATGCGTCTTTGTCTATCTGTGTTGGCTCTGGGATGAGGTGGCCACTTGTCTAGGGTGTACTTCCGCCCAAGTGCAACTGGGATTGGCTCCAGCCCCCCACCCCCCACAACCTCGAAAGGGACAAGCGGTAGGAAATGGATGGACAGATGGAATAAAATCATCATAATTATGGCTCATATGGTTCTAACATGTCAGAGTTATACTTTGGCACAAGACCATGAAAAGACTTCCACACAAGCAGAGCTGTTTTAAAGTTCATTCTCTGAGCTAAAGGAAGCCAGTGCAGTGACCTAAGCACTGGACTAATATTGTCATATTTCCTGGTTCTAGTCAGAACTCGAGCAGCAGAAGCATTCCGGATGTATTGCAGCTGCGCTACAGCCCGTTTAGAGAGCCTAATGAGAAGACCATTACAGTAGTTTCACCTGCTGGAGACAAAAGGCATGGATTTGTCTTTCTAAGTCTGCTTTAGAAACTACTCCTTTAAATTCAGGCAATGTTGTATGGTGGTAAAAAAGGGTCTCGAGGTGACTTGTAATAATTTATCTTTGCTTTTGTAGGCCAAAGACCATGATTTTAGTTTTGTCTAAGTTTAGCTGAAGAAAATTGCATCCACACACTGATATGTTCGATGCGGTGACTAAGTAAGTCAACAGGTTACCTGTTCCCCTGTTGTCAGTGACACGTAGATCTGAGTGTCATCTGCATAGTTGCGGTAGGACACATTGACGCTGTGTATTAGATGGCCTAGTGGCAGCATAGACGAGTTGAACAGTAGGGGTCCCGGAATCGATCCCTGAGGAACCACACAACCATTTGGTCAGAGACACAGTTACCAATTCCAACAAAGTATGTCCTGTGATTGAGAATCTAACTGCCTGTCTCTGAACTAATCTATGTGCTTCGATAGTGGTACTTTGTTTCAGAAGTAAACACTTCTTTATTGAGCCTCTGTTTGCGCAGAGACCCTGACCATCCTAGACAACAACATTGACGCTGTTGGGAATTACAGCTATGGGCACCGCTGGCGGGGGCCAAGCTGAGGGAGGTTTGGTTAATTGAATAGACCTAGGAGTGAAAGGGACGCAATATCTTTTTGATGACAGAATCCTTGATTGCCCCATAAGGGGAATCATTTAAATTCCTGACACTTATACACTTATACCATGTATGGGTAATCCGCTGACGTCACCAATGGGAACAAATCGTTTGGAGGAAGTATGAAGGAATGCAAGATTGTTTTATAAATGTCTCCGCAATGCCTCCCCGGTTTGATTTCAAATTTTCGGGACTTATGCAGATCCCAAATACACAAAAACAGGTACCAATAGGTAAGACATGTCGGTTTTGCATTAGAGGGCCCTTTTAACAAACGTGTTACACCTGTACAAAACAAGTCAGTTAAAAGAGGTACTACTTAAATATGTTTGATGTATTACAGTTACAGTGAACGGAGAGGACGAATGGATCGTAGGAACCCAAAACTTATTCGCACAGAGATTCCTGGGATTGGCTACAGAGTTGATGCCGTCTTTGAGAACAGAGGTAGGTTGTTGATGAAAGATGAAACCGTCTGCTACATTTTGCTTTCTGCAAGTACTACTTTATTTTGCAGGGTACCTGTACTTTTCCTATGGACCCAGGCAGACACAGTACTTTTATATGAAAAGGAGAGCAGTTCGTATTCTGAAAAACAACGACTGGATGGATTGCGATTGAACTTCTTCACGCATTAGTATGCCTTTGATTTACAGCAGTGCCGGTGTTCTGACGAATCAGGCTGCTTCGTCAAAAAGAGCTTCCCAACGCTACTGAGCATGTGCAAGCATGCGCACGCATGTGCATCAAAGCTAAAGTTTTCCTTGAAAAAAATTCCATCCATCCATTTTTCTACCGCTTGTCCCTCTCAAAACTAGTTTATGTAGACTTTGTGCAGACTTACCTTGTGTAGACTGTGTCACTTGCGCTACAAGTAACTGATTCTTTGAAATGGTATTTCTTTCACTGTGTTTTCTGACCAGCATGTGGACACTTACAGAATGAGGAAAAGTACATTGAGACAAATAATAGTAACCTACATTTCTCTTTTTCATCACCGTTATTTAAACAGGAATAGCTACTGATAGCTGTTTTTGCCAAAGCAGCTCGATTCAACAGAACACCATTTTGTTCTTTGATATTACTCACATTTGATTTTATAAGTCCCGCACTGCAAGGCTCCAAATGTCACTACTTATTTAAATGGTCAAACCAGGGAAGTAATTTGGTTCCCTTACCATGAATTGATTACGTGGACCCCGATATTAAACAAGTTCAAAAACGTATTCGGGTGTTACCATTTAGTGGTCAATTGTACGGAATATGTGCTGTACTGTGCAATCTACTAAAAAAGTTTCAAGCAATCAATCAAAAAGCCTACTATAGGGTTATAAGGCACTTTGTAGTTTGTTTTTTTTTTTTTTTGCCAATCCTAACCCTAGAGTGTTTATTGTAAATATCTATGAGTTCTGATTTGTATCCATTTATGCGGTCCAAGAAGGTCTTAAATGAACCCAAATGGTTCCAGTGATAAATGAGGTGCCTAAAAAAGTCCCAAATAGACCCATGAAGCTTCAGATTATTTGGATAAATGTTCAACCTTTTGGATGATTGAGTACATTTTGGGGAACTTGGGGATCTTTAGCGGTATTGTGGTCCTTTTTGTGGTACTTCTGGACCTTTGGGTATATTGCTTTGCTGGTGTGAAAATCTTTTGCCAAAGTTAATCTCTGACATGTTAGAGACATATGAACCATTTTGGGGACAGGTCTCCTGCTGGTGTCCAGAATCAGGACCAAACATGGTGAGGCTGTGTTTCAGTTTCACAATCTGGAATAGTATTCCTGAAAATGTGAGACAGGCAATGTTGGCAATGTTCAAATCCTGGCTGAAAACAATTGTATTTAATTGTGCATATGACAACTGATAGTATGTTATCAACACTATTTGATTTTACTGTAATTGAAAAGATGATAGTATGATGATTTTATTTTGTTTTTGATATGAATTATGTTTACTTTTACTTTTACTTATTTCATTTTCAGTTTTACCTTCTTGTAATTTTCTGTACAGCACTTTGCATTGCCTTTTGTACGAATTGTGCTCTCTAAATAAACGTGCCTTGCCTTGCTCAGTTCCTGAGTCCATGGACTACAAATACTGTGGATAAGCCCCACTTCCTTTGGGTCCACTTGTTGTTGAAAAAGTGCCCCTAAAAGTCAAAGTCTCATTTTATAAGTTTCCCAAACCAGCCGAGAAACTTTCTCAAAAATAATGTTACACTGTACGGTGGAACCTCAATTTACGAACTAAACTGGTTCTTAAATTAGGTTTGTATGTAAGAAAAATTGTATATGGAAACGAATGTCTACCAAAGAAATGATGTAAAAAAATAAATAAATAATTAGTTTGAGCCTTGACTTCGTAGGACTCAAGACTTGCACATGCAACTTAATGGCAAAGACTACTTCCTGGCAAAGGCAACATAGTTTGTGCACTACTGCCATATAACATCTTGGAATTGCAACTGCATGCTAAGTCAACCACATACTTGCAAATGAGACTCTGAAGAGTAAGAAAACAAGATAAAACAACTGTATAACATAATTATTATCATCAGCTTACTGTTAAATGCTACATAAAATGTTAGATTTTAGTATTAAACAACTAATATTAATGAACATACAAATTCACACAAAAGTACCAAAAATTGCAATGGTTGAGTACTGGTACTGGAAACTGGTTTTAAGTGTTTTATAGATACCCATTCCTAGTTACTGCCACTGCCAGTAGTAGACAGTTTTAAAGAAAAAAGTGTAATCCTGCAGTTGGTATCAGAATAAAATTTAACACTGTGTCTTGTAAGAGTCAGTATTTTATCATCCTTAATACAACTTTGGAAGTCAATAAAGATATAATTATTCCAGCCATATTAAAGACTCTAAAACAGGGGTGTCAATTGTAGGATTTTATCCGGCCCGCGGGATGAGTTTGCTAAGTAGAAAAATTTGCCAACATTTTTGAATGAAAGAAACTGCTGTTCTAAATGTGTCCACTAGATGTTGCAATAGCAATTCTTTATATCTATGTAGTTGATGCTACATATGTAAAAAAATAAATAAAAATAAACCACATGATGTCAGTACATCAGTCGAGGAAAATGAGCAAACTACATAAATAACATCCTATAATTTGATTTTTATATTATTTTTTTATCTTGATAGATTGAACATGAACACCAAAGAGTTGACTGATGAACATTATCACATCATTTATTCAGAAAGTATAAATAACAACAAATAAAGGTAGAATACTATTAACCGCAGCATGCAAGTGTAAAAAAACCCATCAACATTATGATTTGTACATTTTCAGAATGTGCTTGTTCTATTTTTTTAACAAAGAAACCAATCTGAAGTTGTCCTTATTTTTAAGTTATTGTGCCGTGATTTTACCAGTCTGGCCCACTTGGGAGTAGATTTTTCTCCATGTGGCCCCCCATCTAAAATGAGTTTGACACCCTTGATCTAAAACAATGTGTGTGTAATGATTCTGTTTTGGTTTAGTTCTTCCTGGGTTACTTGGAGCGCTGATTGTTTACACCTGTCCGGGCTTAGTGATTTGACTCACCTGCCAGGAAGACTAATTAGGAGGCTTTTATGCCCAGTAGCTTCCTTCTGACGTTGATGGCTCTGTCTGTCACAGTGAATTGTCAGTATTGTATAAAATTGAATACATCACAACAAGTCACAAATATGTTTTTTTGTCACATTATGGATTATTATGCTTTGCTTACATTTGCCTCTCCGGTAACGGTTGACCATTCACCCATGGAGTTGTTCATATTGAGTAAAAAAATACTTTTTGTGTTTGCAAGCCTTAAGAAAGCATATGTTTCGAGGAAAACTCCCAAGGATCCATTATTTCAAACATTATTAGCCATTTTGCATGAGTAGTTTAGGAGTTATGATTAAAAAAATGTCATATTGATTGTGACAGTTTACTTTCATAAAGAGTAAAACCTAATTTTTGTTTTTGCAAACCTTACTAAAACAACTGATTAGTAAAACTCACATGGATTTAATATTACAGGCATTTTTAGACATTTTGCATTGTTGGTTTAGGAATTATGTTGGAATACATTTTTATTGCTTTTTTCGCATTATCTCAGAATTTTAAGAACCTTATTGTCATATTGAGTAAAAAACTACTTTTTGTGTTTGCAAGCCTTAAAAAAAGCATATGTTTCGAGTAAAACTCACAGGAATGCATTATTTCAGGCAATATTAGCTCATTTTTATGTGTAGTTTAGGAGTTATGTTTATTTACTGTCATATTGAGTGTACATTGTCATGGTGAAAAAAAACAATTTTTTTTATTTGCAAAAATCTCAAACACAACCGATTCTAGTAAAACTCACATGGATTCAATATTACAGGCATTTTTCCAC
This sequence comes from Nerophis lumbriciformis, assembly GCF_033978685.3. Lineage (NCBI taxonomy): Eukaryota > Metazoa > Chordata > Actinopteri > Syngnathiformes > Syngnathidae > Nerophis > Nerophis lumbriciformis. Next base: position 41,279,738 of record NC_084556.2, read on the forward strand.
GTTTGATTTAGGAAATATGATTGAATATATTTTCATTGCTTTTTTCGCATTATCTCAGGATTTTAGAAATATTACTGTCATATTGAGTAAAAAACTACTTTTTGTGTTTGCCAGATTTGAAAAAGCATATGTTTAGAGTAAAACTCCGTAGAATGCATTATTTGAGGCATCATTAGACATTTTGCATGTGTAGTTTAGGAGTTATGATTCAATAAATGTCATATTGAGTATGACAGTTTACTTTCATAAAGAGTAAAACCTAATTTTTGTTTTTGCAAACCTTACTAAAACAACTGATTCTAGTAAAACTCACATGGATTCAATATTACATGCAAAAAAATGGGTTATACTTGCGCTTTTCTACCTTCAAGGTACTCAAAGCGCTTTGACAGTATTTCCACATTCATACATTTACACACACATTCACACACTGATGGCGGGAGCTGCCATGCAAGGCGCTAACCAGCAGCCATCCTGATGGCTGCTGGTTAGCAAGGGGTGAAGAGTCTTGCCCAAGGACACAACGGACGTGACAAAGATGGTAGAAGGTGGGAATTGAACCCCAGTAACCAGCAACCCTCCGATTGCTGGCACGGCCACTCTACCAACTTCGCCACGCCTAATAAAGCCTAAAACAATGCATCCTTGTAAGTTTTACTCGAAACATATGCTATTATAAGGCTTGCAAACACAAAAAGTAGTTTTTTACTCATTGTGACAGTAATGTTCTTAAAATCCTGAGATAATGCGAAATAAGCAATAAAAATGTTTTTCAACATAATTCCTACACCAAACATGCAACATGTCTAATAATGCCTGAAGACATGTATCTTTGTTAGTTTTACTAGAAAAATAATATTTTGTAAGTTTTGCAAAGACGCAAATTAGTTTTTTAATTCAATATGACAGTATAACTGTCATACCAAATATGAAAGTTATATAAACATAACTCCAAAAGTAAAGATGCATTAAGTCTAAAAATGCCTGTAAGTTTGTATCTATGTACGTTTTACCAGAATCAGGTAATTTGGTAAGGTTTACAAATACAAAAATTATGTTTTACTCATAATGACAGTATAACTGCCACATTTAACATGAAAAGGTATTTAAACATAATTCCTAAACCAAACATGATAAATGGCTAATAATGCCTTGGGAAATGTATCTTTGTGAGTTTAACTGGAAAGAAAAATATTTTGTAAGGTTTGTAAAGACACAAGTTAGTTTTTTTTACTCATAATGACAGTATAACTGCCACATTTAAAATGACAGTTATATAAACATAACTCCGAAACCAAACATGCATTATGTCTAAAAATGCCTGTAATATTAAATCAATGTGAGTTTGACCAGAATCAGGTATTTTGGTAAGGTTTACAAATACAAAAAGTAGGTTATACTCATAATGACAGTATGCAAACTTGTGAAATTTACTCAAAACATGTGCTTTTTTAAGGCTTGCAAATACAAAAAGTAGTTTTTTACTCAATATAACAGTAATGTTCTTAAAATCCTGAGCTAATGCAAAAAAAGCAATACAAATGTATTTAAACATAACTCCTAAACAACATATGCTAAATGGCTAATAATGCCTGGGGAAATGTATCTTTGTGAGTTGTACTGGACACAAATATTTTGTAAGGTTTGTAAAGACACATTTATTTATTTTTTACTCAATATGAGTAACTGTCATACTAAATAAAGAAGTTATATAAACATAACTAACATAATAAGTTAGAGTTATAACAATAAGAAGTTATATAAACATAACTCCAAAACAAAACATGCCTTATGTCTAAAAATGCTTTAATTTTGAATCTATGTGAGTTTTACTAGAAACAGGTATTTTGGTAAGGTTTACATATACAAAAATTGGGTTTTACTCATAATGACAGTAAAACTGACACATACCAAATTTTTTTAAACATAACTCCTAAACCAAACATGCAAAATGGCTAATAATGCCTGGAGAAAGGTATCTTTGTGAGTTTTACTGGAAAAAAAATATTTTGTAAGGTTTGTAAAGACATAAGTTCGTTTTTTTACCTCAAAAAGACAGTATAATTGTCATACTAAATGTAAAAGTTATATAAACATAACTCCAAAACCAAACATGCAATGTGTCTAAAAATGCCTGCAATGATGTATCCATGTGAGTTTTACTAGAATCAGTTGTTTTTGAAAGTTTTGCAAATACAAAATATTGGTTTTACTCACTATGAAAGTAGACTGTCACATTCAATCTGACAGTTATTTAAACATAACTCCTAAACTACTCATTCAAAATGACTAATACTGCCTGGAGAAATGTATCTCTGTGAATTTTTCTGGAAAAAACATAATTTGTAAGGTTTGTAAAAACACAAGTTAGTTTTTTTATTACTCAATATGACAGTATAACTGTCATACTAAAAATGAAAGTTTTATAAACATAACTCCAAAACCAAACTTGCAATCCGTCTAAAATGCCTGTACTATTGAATCTATGTGAGTTTTACCAGAATCAGGTATTTTGGTAAGGTTTACAAATACAAAAATTAGGTTTTACTCATATTGACAGTATAACTGCCACATTCAAAATGACAGTTATTTAAACATAACTCCTAAACCAAACATGCTAAATAGCTAATAATGCCTGGAGAAATGCATCTTTGTGAGTTTTACTGGAAAACATTTTTTTTTGTAAGGTTTGAAAGACAAAAGTTAGTTGTTGTTTACTCCATATGACAGTATATCTGTCATACTAAATGTAAAATGTATATAAACATAACTCCAAAACCAAACATGCATTATGTCTAAAAATACCTGTAATATTGTATCCATGTGCGTTTTACTAGAATACATTGTTTTTGTAAGGTTTGCAAATACAAAATATTGGTTTTACTCACTATGACATTATACCGTCACATTCAATCTGAGAGTTATTTAAACATAACTCCTAAACCACACATACAAAATGACTAATAATGCCGGGAGAAATGCATCTTTGTGAGTTTTACTGGAAAATAATATTTTGTAAGGTTTTTAAAGACACAAGTTAGTTTTTTTTACTCAATATGACAGTATAACTGTCATACTAAATATGAAAGTTATGGATGATGAATATGGATGAACTCTAATATTGTAATAGATGGAAAGCCTTTCTTTTGGAAAAATATGTTTGAAAGAGGAATCATTTTTGTCAATGATATTATAAATGAGAATGGTAAGATTATGAAGTATGAAGAATTTATAACTATGTATGGTGATGCTTGCTCAAGCTTTTCATTTAATCAACTAACTGGAGTCATTGGGAAAAGATGGTAACAAATAATTAATTATGGAACTACTAAATTATTAGTTTGTAAACCTCTAATAAGAAATTCGAGTTGGCAAAAAGGAACTAAAATAAATAGAAAAATATATAAGTTTTATTTAATAAAGAAATCTTTGAAGGCTGCCCCATACAACACATTTGGAAAATGGGAGGACTTTTTTGACTGCCCGTTGTCGTGGGATGCCATATTCAAACTAATATATAAAACTACTATTGATGTGCAAAATCCTTATTTTCAAATTAAAATTATTTATAACTTCTTACCCACGGGGAAAATGTTAAAATTATGGAATATGACAGAGTCAGATGACTGCCGATTTTGTTGTCAGGAGTCTGAATCCACCCTGCATTTGTTTTGGTATTGTCATATTGTGTCTTCGTTTTGGGTGGAAGTTGAAAAAATGTGTTTAAGGATTGGTTTGTTTATGAAGCTTGATGTGGTTTCTGTTATTTTGGGAGAATTCATTGACAATCATGATTTAATCAATTTAATTATAGTACTCGGTAAAAGGTTTATTTTTAAGGCCAAAAGCAGATATTCACTTAGTATTACTTTCTTTAAAACATTTATTCAGTATTTTTTAACTTTAGAAAGTTACATGGTTGAAAACGATAATGATGCCAAAAAACATTAAAAAAGATGGGAAGTCCTCAAAGGCTTATGTTGAAAGTGTAATTATGTTTATAGATTATATGCTATCTGTTGTTGTATTCCATAATTTGTAGTGACCTGAACATAAGCTGGACTGTACATACATTTTTTTTTGTTTTTGTTTTGAAAATGTAATTTTGTTTGGATATTATATGCAATCTGTTGTGTTCCAAAATGTTCAGTTTTTTTTTTTTTTGGTTTTTTCTCAGTGTACATGAATGAAGGTGTGTGTTGCCGGACCCGACTTGGACATTATCTGGACTGGACCTGGTTTTTAAAAAAAACAACCTTTAAACAAAGCTAATTTCATTTACAACCAGGTCTGGTGAAGATAAGGTCCTTTCTTTCCTTTATTTTTTTTAATTTTTTTTTTATAGATAAGATAAATAAATATTTTCTTGGATAAAAAGGAAAGTAAACAATATAAAAATAATTACATAAGGGAGAAAAGAAAAAAAAGAAAAAAAAAGTAATTAAATGAAAATGTTAGTGGACCAGCAGCACAAACAATCAAGTGTGCTTTAGGGACTGTGTCCCTTGCAGAAGTGTTGTCCATGTTGTGGGAACCAGAGTATTGATGGCAGAAAGAAACAACCCCTTTTGTGTGAGTGGGTGTGTGTGAGTGTGAATGGGGGAGGGAGGCGTTTTTTTGGGGGTTGATGCACTAGTTGAAAGTATATCGTGTTTTTTTCTATGTTGATTTAATAAAAAATAAAAAAAATAAACAAAAAATAAAAAATAAAATAAAATATATGAAAGTTAAATAAACATAACTCCAAAACCAAACTTGCAATCCGTCTAAAAATGCCTGTAGTATTGAATCTATGTGAGTTTTACCAGAATCAGATATTTTGGTAAGGTTTACAAATACAAAACTTGGGTTATACTCACAATGACAGTATAACTGCAACATTTGATATGACAGTTATTTTAACATAACTCTTAAACCACACATGCAAAATGGCTAATAATGCCTGGAGAAATGTAACTTTGTAAGTTTTACGAGAAAAAAATATTTTGTAAGGTTTGTAAAGACAAAAGTTAGTTTTTTTTTACTCAATATGACAGTATAACTGTCATACTAAATTTGAAAGTTATATAAACATAACTCCAAAACCAAACATGCATTATGTCTAAAAATGCCTGTAATATTGTATCCATGTGAGTTTTACTAGAAACAGTTGTTTTTGTAAGGTTTGCAAATAAAAATATTGGCTTTACTCACTATGACAGTATACTGTCACATAGATACATCATTGCAGGCATTTGGTTTTGAAGTTATGTTTATATAACTTTGACATTTAGTATGACAGTTATACTTTCTTTTTGAGTTAAAAAAAACTAACCTGTGTCTTTACAAACCTTACACATTTTTTTGTTCAGTAAAACTTACAAATATACCTTTCTCCAGGCATTATTAGCCAATTAGCATGTTTGGTTTAGAAGTTATGTTTAAAGAACTGTCATTTGGAATGTGACAGTTATACTATTATGAGTAAAACCTAATTTTTGTATTTGTAAACCTTACGAAAATACCTGTTTCTAGTAAAACTCACATAGATTCAAAATTCAAGCATTTTTAGACATAAGGCATGTTTGGTTTTAGAGTTATGTTTATATAACTTTCATATTTAGTATGAAAGTTATACAGTCATATTGAGTAAAAAAATTGTTTTTGTGTCTTTACAAACCTTACAAAATATTTGTTTCCAGTAAAACTCACAAAGATACATTTCCCCAGGCATTATTAGCCATTTAGCATGTTTGGTTTAGGAGTTATGTTTAAATAACTGTCATATTTAGTGTGGCAGTGATACTGTCATTATAAGTAAAACCCAATTTATGTATTTGTAAACCTTACCAAAATACTTGATTCTAGAAAAACCCACACAAATTCAATATTACAGGCATTTTTAGACGGATTGCATGTTTGGTTTTGGAGTTATGTTTATATAACTTTCATATTTAGTATGACAGTTATACCATCATATTAAATAAGAAAAAATAACTTTTGTCTTTATAAACCTCACAAATTATTTTTTTCCAGTAAAACCCACAACAATACATTTCTCCAGGCATTATTAACCAATTTGCATGTGATTTAGGAGTCATGTTTAAATAACTGTCATATTGAGTGTGACAGTATACTGTCATCGTGAGTAAAAACAATATTTTGTATTTGCAAACCTTACAAAAACAACTGATTTTAGTAAAACTCACATGAATACAATATTACAGGCATTCTTAGACATAATGCATGTTTGGTTTTGGAGTTATGTTTATACAACTTTCATATTTAGTATGACAGTTATACCATCATATTGAGTAAAAAAAACTAACTTGTGTCTTTACAAACCTTACAAATTATTTGTTTCCAGTAAAACACACAAATATACATTTGTCCAGCCATTATTAGCCTTTGAGCATGTTTGGTTTAGGAGTTATGTTTAAATAACTGTCATATTGAGTGTGGCAGTGACACTGACATTATGAGTAAAACCTAATTTTTGTATTTGTAAACCTTACCAAAATACTTGATTCTAGTAAAACTCACACAAATTCAATATTACAGGCATTTTTAGACGAATTGCATGTTTGGTTTTGGAGTTATGTTTATATAACTTTCATATTTAGTATGACAATTATACCATCATATTAAATAAAAAAACTAACTTGTGTCTTTATAAACCTTACAAATGATTTATTTCCAGTAAAACTCACAAAAATACATTTCTCCAGGCATTATTAACCAATTTGCATGTGACATAGGAGTCATGTTTAAATAACTGTCATTTTGAATGTGGCAGTTATATTGTCATTATGAGTAAAACCTTAATTGTTGTATGTGTAAACCTTACCAAAATAACGGATTCTGATAATACTCACATAGATACAATATTCCAGGCATTTTTAGGCATAGTTGGAATTGGGGGTTAAATCACCAAAAATGCTTCCCGGGCGCGGCACCGCTGCTGCCCACTGCTCCCCTCACCTCCCAGGGGGTGAACACGGAGATGGGTCGAATGCAGAGGACAAATTTCGCCACACCTAGTGTGTGTGTGACAATCATTGGTACTTTAACTTTAACTTTAATGCATGTTCAGTTTTGGAGTGATGTTTATATAACATTCATATTTGGTATGACAGTTATACTGTCATATTTAAATAAAAAAACTAACTTGCATCGTTGCAAACCTTACAAAATATGATTTTTTTTAGTAAAACTAACAAAGATACATGTCGCCAGGCATTATTAGACATTTTGCATGCTTGGTGTAGGAATTATGTTGAAAAACATTTGTATTGCTTTTTTCGCATTATCTCAGGATTTTAAGAACATTACTGTCATATTGAGTAAAAAACTACTTTTAGTGTTTGCAAGCCTTAAAAAAAAATGTTTCGAGTAAAACTCACAAGGATGCATTGTTTTTGGCTTTATTAGCCTTTTTGCATGTGTGGTTAGGAAGTTATGTTTAAATAACTGTCACATAGAATGTAGCAGTTATACTGTCATTAAGAGTAAAACCTAAATTTTGTATTTGTAAACCTTACCAACATACCTAATTCTGGTAAAACTCACATAGATACAATATTACAGGCATTTTTAGACTTAATGCATCTTTAGTTTTGGAGTTATAGTTATATAACTTTCATATTTGGTATGACAGTTATACTGTCATATTGAATTAAAAAAACTAACTTGCGTCTTTGCAAAACTTACAAAAGATTATTTTTCTAGTAAAACTAACAAAGATACATGTGTCCAGGCATCATTAGACATTTTGCATGTTTTGTGTAGGATTTATGTTGAAAAACATTTTTATTGCTTTTTTCGCATTATCTCAGGATTTTAAGAATATTACTTTCATATTGAGTAAAAAACTACTTTTTGTGTTTGCAAGCCTTAAAATACTATATTTTTCGAGTAAAACTCACAAGGATGCATTGTTTTAGCCTTTATTAGCCTATTTGCATGTGTGGTTAGGAAGTTATGTTTAAATAACTCTCAAATTGAATGTAGCAGTTATCTGTCATTATGAGTAAACCCTCATTTTTGTAATTGTAAACCTTACCAAATTACCTGATTCTTGTAAAACTCACATAGATACAATATTTTAGGCATTTTTAGACATAATCATGTTCAGTTTTGGAGTTATATTTATATAACTTTCATATTTGGTATGACAGTTATACTGTCATATTGAAATAAAAAAACTAAATTGCGTCTTTGCAAAACTTACAAAAGATACTTTTTATAGTAAAACTAACAAAGATACATGTCTTCAGGCATTATTAGACATGTTGCATGTTTGGTGTAGGAATTATTTTGAAAAACATTTTTATTGCTTATTTCGCATTATCTCAGGATTTTAAGAACATTACTGTCATAATGAGTAAAAAACTACTTTTTGTGTTTGCAAGCCTTATAATAGCATATGTTTCGAATAAAACTTACAAGGATGCATTGTTTTAGGCTTTAGGCATTATTAGCCTTTTTGCATGTGTGGTTTAGGAGTTCAGTTTAAATAACTGTCAAATTGAATGTAGCAGTTATACTGTCATTATAAGTAAAACCTAATTTTTGTATATGTAAACCTTACCAAAATACCTGATTCTGGTAAAACTCACATAGATACAATATTAAAGGCTTTTTTAGACATAATGCATATTTGGTTTTGGAGTTATGTTTATATAACTTTCATATTTAGTATGACAGCTATACCATCATATTGAGTAAAAAAAACAACTAACTTGTGTCTTTATAAACCTTACTAATTATTTATTTCCAGTAAAACTCACATAGATACATTTTTCCAGGCATTATTAGCCATTGAGCATGTTTGGTTTAGGAGTTATGTTTAAATAACTGTCATTTTGAATATGGCGGTTACACTGTCATTATGAGTAAAACCTAATTTTTGTATTAGTAAACCTTACCAAAATACCTGATTCTAGTAAAACTCACACATATTCAATAGTACAGGCATTTTTAGATTGATTGCATGTTTGGATTTGGAGTTATGTTTATATAACTTTTACATTTAGTGTGACTGTCATATTGAGTAAAAAAAACTAACTTGTGTCTTTACAAACCTTACAAAATATTGTTTTCCAGTAAAACTCACAAAGATACATTTCTCCAGGCATTATTCGCCATTTTATATGTGTGGTTTAGTAGTTATGTTTAAAAAAAACTGTCAGATTGAATGTGACAGAGTCATAGTGAGTAAAACCAATATTTTGTATTTGCAAAACTTACAAAAACAACTGATTCTAGTAAAACAATATTACAGAATTTTTTAGACATAATGCATGTTTGGTTTTGGAGTTAAGTTTATATATCTTTTACATTGAGTATGACAGTTTTACTATCTTATTGAGTAAAACAAACTAACTTGTGTCTTTACAAACGTTACAAATATTTTTTTTCTCCAGTAAAACTCACAAAGATACATTTCTCCAGGCATTATTAGCCATTTAGCATGTTTGGTTTAGGAGTTATGATTAAATAATTGTCATATTGAGTGTGGCAGTTATACTGTCATTAAAAGTAAAACCTAATTTTTGTATTTTCTTTCATCTCCGTAATGTCGCTAAAATTCGTTCCATTTTGTCCACTAGCGACGCTGAGATCATTATTCATGCGTTCGTTGCGTCTCGTCTCGATTACTGTAACGTATTATTTTCGCATTAAAAGATTACAATTGGTACAAAATGCGGCTGCTAGACTTTTGACAAGAACAAGAACATTTTATTATATTACGCCTATACTGGCTCACCTGCACTGGCTTCCTGTGCACTTAAGATGCGACTTTAAGGTTTTACTACTTACGTATAAAATACTACACGGTCTAGCTCCATCCTATCTTGCTGATTGTATTGTACCATATGTCCCGGCAAGAAATCTGCGTTCAAAGAACTCCGGCTTATTAGTGATTCCCAGAGCCCAAAAAAAGTCTGCGGGCTATAGAGCGTTTTCTATTCGGGCTCCAGTACTATGGAATGCCCTCCCGGTAACAGTTAGAGATGCTACCTCAGTAGAAACATTTAAGTCCCATCTTAAAACTCATTTGTATACTCTAGCCTTTGAATAGCCTCCTTTTTTTAGACCAGTTGATCTGCCATTTCTTTTCTTTTCTCCTCTGCTCCCCCCTATCCTTGTGGAGGGGGAGACACTCAGGTCCGGTGGCCATGGATGGGGTGCTGGCTGTCCGGGGTCGGGACCCGGGGTGGACCGCTCGCCTGTGTATCGGTTGAGAACATCTCTGCGCTGCTGACACGTCTCCGCTCGGAATGGTTTCCTGCTGACCCCACTGTGGACTGGACTCGTACTGTTATGCTGGATCCACTATGGACTGTACTCTCACAATATTATGTTAGACCCACTCGACATCCATTGCATTCGGTCTCCCTAAAGGGGGTGGGGGGGGTTTACCCACTTATGCGGTCCTCTCCAAGGTTTCTCATAGTCATTCACATCGACGTCCCACTGGGGTGAGTTTTTCCTTGCCCTTATGTGGGCTCTGCACCGAGGATGTCATTGTGGCTTGTGCAGCCCTTTGAGACACTTGTGATACAACTTTCAAAATCAGTATGACAGTTATACTGTCTTATTGAGTAAAACAAAAGTAACTTGTGTCATTACAAACCTTACAAAATATTTTTTTCCCAGTAAAACTTACAAAAATACATTTCTCAATGCATTATTAGCGATTTTGCATGTGTGGTTTAGGAGTTATGTTTACATAACTGTCATATTAAATGTGGCAGTTATACTGTCATTATGAGTAAAACCTAATTTTTGTATTTGTAAACCTTACCAAAATACATGATTCTGGTAAAACTCACATTTAAACAATTTTACAGGCATTTTAATACATAATGCATGTTTGTTTTTAGGGTTATGTTCATACAACTTTCATATTTAGTATGACAGTTATACAATCATATTGAGTAAAAAAAATACTAACTTGTGTCTTGACAAACCTTACAAAATATATATTTTTTTTCAGAAAAACTCACAAAAATACATTTTTCCAGGCATTATTAGCCATTTTGCATGTGGTTTAGGCGTTACAGTATGTTTAAATAACTGTCAGATTGAATGTGACAATATACTGTCATAGTGAGTAAAACCTAGATTTTGTATTTGTAAACCTTACCAAGATACCTGATTCTGGTGAAACTCACATAGATACAACATTACAGGCATTTTTAGACATAATGCATGTTTGGTTTTGGAGTTATGTTTATATAACTTTCATATTTAGTATGAGAGTTATGCCATTATATTGGTAAAAAAAGCTAACTTGTGTCTTTATGAACCTTAAAAAATATTTTTTTCCAGTAAAACTCACAAAGATACATTTCTCCAGGCATTATTAGCCATTAATTATGTTTGGTTTAGGAGTTATGTTTAAATAACTGTCATATTGAGTGTGGCAGTTATACTGTCATTATGAGTAAAACCTATTTTTTGTATTTGTAAACCTTACCAAAATAACTGATTCTGATAAAACTCACATAAATTCAATATTACAGGCAGTTTAAGACAGATTGCAAGTTTGGTTTAGGAGTTTGGTTTTGGAATTATGTTTATATAACTTTCATATTTAGTATGACAGTTATATCATCATATTGAGTAAAAAAAAAAAACTTTTGTCTTTACAAACCTTACAAAATATTGTTTTCTAGTAAAACTTACAAAGATACATTTCTCCAGGCAGTATTAGCCATTTTGCATGTGTGGTTTAAGAGTTATGTTAAAATAACTGTCATATCAAATGTTGCAGTTATACTGTCATTATGAGTAAAACACAAGTTGTGTATTTGTAAACCTTACCAAAATATCTGATTCTGGTAAAACTCACATAGATTCAAAATTACAGGCATTTTTAGACGGATTGCAAGTTTGATTTTGGAGTTATGTTTATTTAACTTTCATATTTAGTATGACAGTTATGCTGTCATATTGAGTAAAAAAAACAACTAACTTTTGTCTTTACAAACCTTACAAAATATTTTTTTTCCAGTTAATTTCACAAAAATACATTTCTCCAGGCATTATTAGCCATTTAGCATGTTTGGTTTAGGAGTTATGTTTAAATAACTGTTATTTTGAATATGGCAGTTATACTGTCATTAAGAGTAAAACCCAATTATTGTATTTGTAAACCTTACCAAAATACCTGATTCTGGTAAAACTCACATAGATTCAATATTACAAGCATTTTTAGACCGATTGCAAGTTTGGTTTTGGACTTATGATTATTTAACTTTCATATTTAGTACGACAGTTACACTGTCATATTGAGTAAAAAAACACTAACTTGTGTCTTTACAAACCTTACAAACTATTTTTTTTCCCAGTAAAACTTACAAATATACATTTTTCCAGGCATTATTAGTCATTTTGCATGTGTGGTTTAGGAGTTATGTTTAAATAACTGTCAGATTGAATGTGACAGTTTACTGTCATAGTGAGTAAAACCTAATTTTTGTATTTGTAAACCTTAACAAAATACTTGATTCTAGTAAAACTCACATAGATTCAATATTGCAGGCATTTTTAGACAGATTGCATGTTTGGTTTTGGAGTTGTTTATATACCTTTCATATTTAGTATGTCATATTGAGTAAAAAAAAAAAAACTTGTGTCTTTACAAACCTTACAAAATAAAGTAAGGTATATAAACCAGTCACCAGTTACCAGATGTCACCAATTCTGTTCATAACTTTTATGGACAGAATTTCTAGGCGCAGTCAAGGCGTTGAGGGGATCTGGTTTGGTGGCTGCAGGATTAGGTCTCTGCTTTTTGCAGATGATGTGGTCCTGATGGCTTCATCTGGCCAAGATCTTCAGCTCTCACTGGATCGGTTCGCAGCTGAGTGTGAAGCGACTGGGATGAGAATCAGCACCTCCAAGTCCGAGTCCATGGTTCTCGCCCGGAAAAGGGTGGAGTGCCATCTCCGGGTTGGGGAGGAGATCTTGCCCCAAGTGGAGGAGTTCAAGTACCTCGGAGTCTTGTTCACGAGTGAGGGATGAGTGAATCGTGAGATCGACAGGCGGATCGGTGCGGCGTCTTCAGTAATGCGGACGCTGTATCGGTCCGTTGTGGTGAAGAAGGAGCTGAGCCGGAAGGCAAAGCTCTCAATTTACCGGTCGATTTACGTTCCCATCCTCACCTATGGTCATGAGCTTTGGGTTATGACCGAAAGGACAAGATCACGGGTACAAGCGGCCGAAATGAGTTTCCTCCACCGGGTGGCGGGGCTCTCCCTTAGAGATAGGGTGAGAAGCTCTGCCATCCGGGAGGAGCTCAAAGTAAAGCCGCTGCTCCTCCACATCGAGAGGAGCCAGATGAGGTGGTTCGGGCATCTGGTCAGGATGCCACCCGAACGCCTCCCTAGGGAGGTGTTTAGGGCACGTCCGACCGGTAGGAGGCCGCGGGGAAGACCCAGGACACGTTGGGAAGACTATGTCTCCCGGCTGGCCTGGGAACGCCTCGGGGTCCCCCGGGAGGAGCTGGATGAAGTGGCTGGGGAGAGGGAAGTCTGGGCTTCCCTGCTTAGACTGCTGCCCCCGCGACCCGACCTCGGATAAGCGGAAGAAGATGGATGGATGGAAAATATTTTTTTTTTCAGTTAAACTCACAAAGATACCTTTCTCCAGGCAGTATTATCCATTTAGCATGTTTGGTTTAGGAGTTATGTTTAAATAACTGTAATTTTGAATGTGGCAGTTATACTGTCATTATGAGTTTAACCTACTTTTTGTATTTGTAAACCTTACCAAAATACCTGATTCTGGTCAAACTCACTTAGATTTAATATTACAGGCATTTTTAGACATAATGCATGTTTGGTTTCGGAGTTATGTTTATATAACTGTCATTTTAAATGTGGCAGTTATACTGTCATTATGAGTAAAAAAAACTAACTTGTGTCTTTACAAACCTTACAAAATATTTTTCTTTCCAGTTAAACTCACAAAGATACATTTCCCCAGGCATTATTAGCCATTTATCATGTTTGGTTTAGGAGTTATGTTTAAATAACTGTCATATTGAGTGTGGCAGTTATACTGTCATTATGAGTAAAACCTATTTGTTGTATTTGTAAACCTTACCAAAATACCTGATTCTGGTAAAACCCACATAGATACAATGTTACAGGAATTATTAGACATAAAGTATGTTTGGTTTTGGAGTTATGTTTTTATAACGTTCATATTTAGTATGACAGTTATACCATCAGGCAGCACGGTGAAAGAGGGGTTAGTGCATCTGCCTCACAATACGAAGGTCCTGAGTAGTCTTGGGTTCAATCCCGGGCTCGGGATCTTTCTGTGTGGAGTTTGCATGTTCTCCCCGTGACTGCGTGGGTTCCCTCCGGCTTCCTCCCACCTCCAAAGACATGCACCTGGGGATAAGTTGATTGGCAACACTAAATTGGCCCTAGTGTGTGGATGTGAGTGTGAATGTTGTCTGTCTATCTGTGTTGGCCCTGCGATGAGGTAGCGACTTGTCCAGGGTGTACCCCGCCTTCCGCCCGATTGTAGCTGAGATAGGCTCCAGCGCCCCCCCCCGCGACCCCAAAGGGAATAAGCGGTAGAAAATGGATGTATGGATGGAGTTATACCATCATATTGAGTAAAAAAAAACTAATTTGTATCTTTACAAACCTTACAAAAAATTGTTTTCCAGTAAAATTCACAAATATACATTTCTCTAGGCATTATTAGTCATTTTGCATTTGTTTTTTAGGAGTTATGTTTAACTGTCATATTAAGTGTGGCAATTATACTGTCACAATGAGTAAAACCTATTTTTTGTATTTGTAAACCTTACCAAAATACCTGATTCTGATAAAACTCACATATAATAAATATTACAGACATTTTTAGATGGATTGCATTTTGGTTTTGGAGTTATGTTTATAAAACGTTCATAAAAAGAATGACAGCTATACTGTTAAATTGAGTAAAAAAAACTAACTTGTGTCTTTACAAACCTTACAAAATATTTTTTTCCAGTAAAATTCACAAAGATACATTCCTCTAGGCATTATTAGCCATTTTGTCAGATTGATTGTGACAGTATACTGACATTATGAGTAAAACTAATATTTTGTATTTGTAAACCTTACAAAAACAACTGATTCTAGTAAAACTCACGTGGATACAAAATTATAGGCATTTTTAGACATAATGCCTGTTTGGTTTTGGAGTTATGTTTAGATAATTGTCATATTGAATGTGGCAGTTATACTATCATTATGAGTAAAACCTAATTTCTGTATTTGTCAACCTAAACAAAGTACCTGATTCTGGTAAAACTCCAATGGATACATTATAACAGGTATTTTTTGACATAATGCATTTTGGTTTTGGAGTTATGTTTATATAACTTTCATATTTAGTATGACAGCTATACTATCATATTAAATTAAAAAAAACAACTAACTTGTGTCTTTATAAACCTTACAAATTATTTTTTTCCAGTAAAACTCACAAAGATACATTTATCCAGGTATTATTAGCTATTTATCATGTTTGGTTTAGGAGTCATGTTTAAATAACTGTCATATCAAATGTTGCAGTTATACTGTCATTATGAGTACAACCCAAGTTTTGTATTTGTAAACCTTACAAAAACAACTGATTCTAGTAAAACTCACATGGATACAATATTACAGGCATTTTTAGACATAATGCATGTTTGGTTTTGGAGTTATGTTTATACTACTTTTACATTTAGTATGACAGTTATACTGTCCATCCATCCATCCATTTTCTACCGCTTATTCCCTTAGGGGTCGCGGGGGGCGCTGGAGCCTATCTACATCTACAATCTACAATCGGGCGGAAGGCGAGGTACACCCTGAAAAAGTCGCCACCTCATAAGATTAAGTAAAAAAAACTAAATTGTTTCTTTAGGGACGGCGTGGCGCAGTGTAAGAGTGGCCGTGCGCAACCCGAGGGTCACTGGTTCAATCCCCACCTAGTACCAACCTCGTCATGTCCGTTGTGTCCTGAGCAAGACACTTCACCCTTGCTCCTGATGGGTGCTGGTTAGCGCCTTGCATGGCAGCTCCCTCCATCAGTGTGTGAATGTGTGTGTGAATGGGTAAATGTGGAAGTAGTGTCAAAGCGCTTTGAGTACCTTGAAGGTAGAAAAGCGCTATACAAGTACAACCCATTTATCATTTATTATTTATTTATTTACAAACCTTACAAAATATGTTTTTCCAGTAATCTCACAAAGATACATTTCTCCAGGAATTATAGCCATTTTGCATGTGTGGTTTGGTAGTTATGTTTAAATAACTGTCAAATTGAATGTGACAGTATACTATCATGGTGAGTAAAATCAATATTTTATAATTGCAAACCTTACTACAACAATTGATTTTAGTAAAACTCGCATGGATACAAAATTACAGGCATTTTTAAACATAATGCATGTTTGGTTTTGGAGTTATGTTTATATATTTTTTACATTTAGTATTACAGTTAAACTGTCATATTGAGTAAAAAAAACTAACTTGTGTCTTTATAAACCTTAAAAAATATATTTTTCCAGTAAAACTCACAAAGATACATTTCTCCAGGCATTATTAGCCATTAACCATGTTTGGTTTAGAGTTATGTTTAAATAACTGTCATATTGAGTGTGGCAGATATACTGTCATTATGAGTAAAACCTATTTTTTGTATTTGTAAAATTACCAAAATAACTGATTCTGATAAAACTCACATGGATAAAATATTACAGGATTTTTTAGACATAAAGCATGTTTCCATCATATTAAGTAAAAAAAACTAACTTTTGTCTATACAAACATTACAAAATATTTTATTTTCCAGTAAAACTCACAAAAATACATTTCTCCAGTTATTATTGGCCATTTTGCATCTGTGGAGGAGTTCAAGTACCTCGGAGTCTTGTTCACGAGTGAGGGAAGAGTGGATCGTGAGATCGACAGGCGGATCAGTGCGGCGTCTTCAGTAATGCGGACGCTGTATCGATCCGTTGTGGTGAAGAAGGAGCTGAGCCGGAAGGCAAAGCTCTCAATTTACCGGTCGATCTACGTTCCCATCCTCACCTATGGTCATGAGCTTTGGGTTATGACCGAAAGGACAAGATCACGGGTACAAGCGGCCGAAATGAGTTTCCTCCGCCGGGTGGCGGGGCTCTCCCTTAGAGATAGGATGAGAAGCTCTGTCATCCGGGGGGAGCTCAAAGTAAAGCCGCTGCTCCTCCGCATCGAGAGGAGCCAGATGAGGTGGTTCGGGCATCTGGTCAGGATGCCACCCGAGCGCCTCCCTAAGGAGGTGTTTAGGGCATGTCCAAGCGGTAGGAGGCCACGAGGAAGACCCAGGACACGTTGGGAAGACTATGTCTCCCGGCTGGCCTGGGAACGCCTCGGGATCCCCCGGGAGGAGCTGGACGAAGTGGCTGGGGAGAGGGAAGTCTGGGCTTCCCTGCTTAGGCTGCTGCCCCCGCGACCCGACCTCGGATAAGCGGAAGAAGATGGATGGATGGATGGGTTTACAATTTGTGTTTAAATAACAGTCAGATTGAATGTGACAGTATACTGTCATAGTGAGTAAAACCTAATTTTTGTATTTGTAAACCTTAACAAAATACCTGATACTAGTAAAACTCACATAGATTCAATATTACAGGCATTTTTAGACGGATTGCATGTTTGGTATTGGAGTTATTATGACAGTTATACAAATATATTGAATAAAAAAAACTATTTTGTGTCTTATCAAACCTTACAAAATATTTTTTTCCTGTAAAACTCACAAAGATACATTTCTCCAGGCATTATTAGCCATTTTGCATGTGTGGTTTAGGAGTTATGTTAACATAACCGTCATATTGAGGATGGCAGTTTTACTGTCATTATGAGTAAAACCTAATTTTTGTATTTATAAACCTTACCAAAATTCCTGATTCTGGTAAAACTCACATAGATACAATATTACAGGCATTATGTTTAAATAACTGTCATATCAAATAATGCAATTATACTGTCATTATGAGTAAAACCCAAGTTTTGTATTTGTAAACCTTACCAAAATACCTGATTCTGGTAAAACTCATATACATTCAGTTTAAGACGGATTGCAGCTTTGGTTTAGGAGTTTGGTTTTGGAATGAAGTGTATATTACTTTTATATTTAGTTTGACAGTTACACCACCATATTGAGTAAAAAAAACAACTTTTTTCTTTACACACCTTACAAAATATTTTTTTCTAGTAAAACTCACAAAGATACATTTCTCCAGGCATTATTAGCTATTTAGCATGTTTGGTTTAGGAGTTCTGTTTAAATAACTGTTATTTTGAATATGGCAGTTATACTGTCATTATGAGTAAAACCCAATTTTTGTAATTGTAAACCTTACCAAAATACCCGATTCTTGTAAAACTCACATAGATTCAATATTACAGGCATTTTTAGACGTATTGCAAGTTTGGTTTTGGAGTTATGTTTATTTAACTTTCATATTTAGTATGACAGTTTTACTGTCATATTAAGTAAAAAAACTAACTTGTGTCTTTACAAACCTTATACATTTTTTATACGTTTTCCAGGAAAACTCACAAAGATACATTTCCCCAGGCATTATTAGCCATTTTATATTTTTGGTTTAGGAGTTATGTTTAAATAACTGTCAGATTGAATGTGACAATATACTGTCATAGTGAGTAAAACCTAAATTGTGTATTTATAAACCTTACCAAAATACCTGATTCTGGTAAAACTCACATAGATACAATATTACAGGCATTTTTAGACATAATATATGTTTGGTTTTGGAGTTATGTTTATATACATTTCTCCAGGCATTATTAGCCATTTGTCATGTTTGGATTAGGAGTTATGTTTAAATAACTGTCATATCAAATGTTGCAGTTATACTGTCATTATGAGTAAAACCCAAGTTTTGTATTTATAAACCTTGCCAAAATACCTGATTCTGGTAAAACTCACATAGATTCAATATTACAGGCAGTTTAAGACAGATTGCAAGTTTGGTTTAGGAATTTGGTTTTGGAATTATGTTTATATAACTTTCATATTTAGTATGACAGTTATACCATCATATTGAGTTAAAAAAAACTAACTTTTGTCTTTACAAACCTTACAAAATATTTTTTTTCTAGTAAAAATCACAAAGATGCAATTCTCCAGGCATTATTAACCATTTTGCATGTGTGGTATAGGAGTTATGTTTACATAACTGTCATATTAAATGTGGCAGTTATACTGTCATTATGAGTAAAACCAAATTTGTATATATGTAAACCTTACCAAAATACCTGATTCTGGTAAAACTCACATAGATTCAATACTAAAGGCATTTTTAGACATAATGCATGTTTGGTTTTGGAGTTATGTTTGTATACATTTCTCCAGGCATTAAGAGCCATTTAGCATGTTTGGTTCAGGAGTTATGTTTAAATAACTGTTATTTTGAATATGGCAGTTATACTGTCATCCATCCATCCATCCATCCATCCATCTTCTTCCGCTTATCCGAGGTCGGGTCGCGGGGGCAGCAGCCTAAGCAGGGAAGCCCAGACTTCCCTCTCCCCAGCCACTTCGTCCAGCTCTTCCTGTGGGACCCCGAGGCATTCCCAGGCCAGCCGGGAGACATAGTCTTCCCAACGTGTCCTGGGTCTTCCCCGCGGCCTCCTACCG
This sequence comes from Nerophis lumbriciformis, assembly GCF_033978685.3. NCBI lineage: Eukaryota > Metazoa > Chordata > Actinopteri > Syngnathiformes > Syngnathidae > Nerophis > Nerophis lumbriciformis. The sequence goes on from NC_084556.2 coordinate 41,299,430, forward strand.
GTCTTAGGACATTTAAAAACGGCATCCCAACAACCCACGATTAGATTCATACCTATTATGAAGGGGTGTGTACAGTTTTGATCCGCAACAATTACTACTCCTCTTTCGGGAACTTTAACACCCTCTACCTCAAAATCAAGAACCGCATAGCCGATATAGGGGATTTCCAGGCCATTAGCTGCTCTTAGACGAAAAAGGGTAGGGGTCCTTTCGAGCTTAGCTTCGGTAAAGTGAGCATTAAATAGGCTTTCGGACATTAGCGTCACTTGGGACCCGGTGTCTAAAAGTCCTGGCAGAATAGTGCCTCCAGCATCTACTTGTATTGTGGGGCATTGACCTACAAATGTTTCTGGAGCCCTGGATGATGTTGGCGTGGTGGCCAGCCCTGCAACTCGGATCTCAGCAGCAGGGACATTTAGTTTAAATCCGGTGCATGTGTAGTTGCAGTGCTGAATTTTTAGACATAATGCATGTTTGGTTTTGGAGTTATGTTTATATAACTTGTGTTTATAGTATGACAGTTATACTGTTATATTGAGTAAAAAAAACTAACTTGTGTCTTTGCAAACCTTACAAAAGAAAATGTTACTAGTAAAACTCACAAAGATACATTTCTTCATGCATTATTAGAAAATGTTCATGTGTAGTTTTGAAGTTATGTTTATATAACTTTCATACATAGTATGACAGTTATACTGTTATATTGAGTAAAAAAAAACTAACTTGTGTCTTTACAAACCTTACAAAATATTGTTTCCCAGTAAAACTCACAAAGATACATTTCTACAGACATTATTAGCCATTTTGTATGTGTGGTTTAGGAGTTATGTTTAAATAACTGAAATTGAGTGTGACAGTATACTGTCAAAGTGAGTAAAAAAAAACTAACTCGTGTCTTTGCAAACCTTACAAAAGAAAATGTTACTAGTAAAACTCACAAAGATACATTTCTTCATGCATTATTAGAAAATGGTCATGTGTAGTTTAGGAGTTATGTTTAAATAACTGTCATTTTGAGTGTGGTAATAAAACTGCCACACATATTGAGTTATAAAGTTAAGTGTAAAACCTAATTTTTGTATTTGCAAACCTTACAAAAACAACTGATTCTTGTAAAACTCACATAGATTCAATATTAAAGGCATTTTAGACATTTTACATGTTTTGTATAGGAGTTGTGTTTGAATACATTAGTATTGCTTTTTTCGTTAAGGCAAGTCCAAACGGCAGGAGGCCACGGGGAAGACACAGGACACATTGGGAAGATTATATCAGTTGGCTGGCCTGGGAACGCCTCGGGATCCCCCGAGAAGAGCTGGACGAAGTAGCTGGGGATAGGGAAGTCTGGGCTTCTCTGCTTAGGCTGCAGCCCCCGCAACACGACCTCGGATAAGCGGAAGAAAATGGATGGATTTAGTATGACAGTTATACTATCATATTGAGTAAAAAAAACCTAACTTTTGTTTTTGTAAACAATCAAAATATATTTTTTCTAGTAAAACTCACAAAGATACATGGAGTTTAAATAACTGTCATAGTAAGTAAAACCTATTTTTTGTATTTGAAAACCTTACAAAAACAACTGCTTCTAGTAAAACTCACATGGATTCAATATAACAGGCATTTTTACACATTTTGCATGTTTGGTTTAGAAATTATGATGGAACACATTTTTATTGCTTTTTTCGCATTATCTCAGGATTATAAGAATATTACTGTCACATTGAGTAAAAACTACTTTCTGTGTTTGCAAGGATTAAAAAAGCATATTTTTCGAGTAAAACTCCTAAGGATGCATTATTTCAGGCATCATTAGCCATTTAGCATTTGTAGTTTAGGAGTTATGTTTAAATAACTGTCATATTAAATGTAACAGTATACTCTCATATAGAGTAAAACCTAATTTTTGTATTTGCAAACCTTACAAAAACAACTGATTCTAGTAAAACTCACATGCATTCAATATTACAGTTATTTTTAGACATTTTGCCTGTTTGGTTTAGAAATTATGATGGAATACATTTGTATTGCTTTTTTCGCATTATCTCAGGATTTTAGGAATATTACTGTCATATTGAGTAAAAAACTACTTTTTGTGTTTGCAAGCCTTAAAAAAGCATATGTTTCGAGTTAAACTCACAAGAATGCATTATTTCAGGCAATATTAGCTCATTGTTATGTGTAGTTTAGGAGTTATGTTTAATTTACGGTCATATTGAGTGTACATTGTCATGGTGAAAAAAAACACATTTTTTTATTTGCAAAAATTTCAAACACAGCTGATTCTGGTAAAATTCACATGGATTCATTATTACAGGCATTTTTACACATATTGCATGTTTGACTTAGGAAATATGATTGAATACATTTTTAATGCTTTTTTCGCATTATCTCAGGATTTTAGGGATATAACTGTCATAATGAGTAAAAAACTACTTTTTGTGTTTGCAAGATTTAAAAAAGCATATGTTTAGAGTAAAACTCCGTAGAATGCATTATATGAGGCAACATTAGCCATTTTGCATGTGTAGTTAGGAGGTATTTTTAAATAACTGTCATATTGAGTGTGACAGTATACTGTCATAGTGAGTAAAACTTAATTTTTGTATTTGCAAACCTTATAAAAACAACTGATTCTAGTAAAAGTCACATGGATTTAATATTACAGGCATTTTTAGACATTTTTCATTGTTGGTTTAGGAATTATGTTGGAATACATTTTTATTGCTTTTTTCGCATTATCTCAGAATTTTAAGAACATTACTGTCATATTTAATAAAAACTACTTTTTGTGTTTGCAATCCTTAAAAAAGCATATGTTTCGAGTAAAACTCACAAAAATGCATTATTTCAGGCAATATTAGCTCATTTTTAAGTGTAGTTTAGGAGTTATGTTTAATTTACTGTCATATTGAGTCATGGTGAAAAAAACCTAATTTTTGTATTTGCAAAAATTTCAAACACAACCTAATCTAGTAAAACTCACATGGATTCAATATCACAGGCATTTTTACACATTTTGCATGTTTGATTTAGGAAATATGATTGAATATATTTTCATTGCTTTTTTCGCATTATCTCAGTATTTTAGGAATATTACTGTCATATTGAGTAAAAAGCTACTTTTTGTTTGCAAGATTTGAAAAAGCATATGTTTCGAGTAAAACTCCGTAGAATGCATTATTTGAGGCATCATTAGACATTTTGCATGTGTAGTTTAGGAGTTATGAATAAATAAATGTCATATTGAGTGTGACATATTACTTTCATAAAGAGTAAAACCTAATTTTTGTGTTTGCAAACCTTACTAAAACAACTGATTCTAGTTAAACTCACATGGATTCAATAATACAGGCATTTTTACACATTTTGCATGTTTAGTTTAGAAATTATGATTGAATACATTTTTATTGCTTTTTTCGCATTATCTCATGATTTTAAGAACATTACTGTCATATTGAGTAAAAAAAATACTTTTTGTGTTTGCAAGCCTTAAGAAAGCATATGTTTCGAGTAAAACTCACAAGAATGCATTATTTCAGGCAATATTAGCTCATTTTTAAGTGTAGTTTAGGAGTTATGTTTATTTTACTGTCATATTGAGTGTACATTGTCATGGTGAAAAAAACCAAATTTTTGTATTTGCAAAAATTTCAAACACAACCTAATCTAGTAAAACTCACATGGATTCAATATTACAGGCACTTTTACACATTTTGCATGTTAGATTTAGGAAATATGATTGAATGTATTTTCATTGCTTTTTTTGCATTATCTCAGTATTTTAGGAATATTACTGTCATATTGAGTAAAAAACTACTTTTTGTGTTTGCAAGATTTGAAAAAGCATATGTTCCGGGTAAAACTCCGTAGAATGCATTATTTGAGGCATCATTAGACATTTTGCATGTGTAGTTTAGGAGTTATGAATAAATAAATGTCATATTGAGTATGACAGTTTACTTTCATAAAGAGTAAAACCAAATTTTTGTGTTTGCAAACCTTAACTTAACAACTGATTCTAGTTAAACTCACATGGATTCAATAATACAGGCATTTTTACACATTTTGCATGTTTAGTTTAGAAATTATGATTGAATACATTTTTATTGCTTTTTTCGCATTATCTCAGGATTTTAAGAACATTACTCTCATATTGAGTAAAAACTACTTTTTGTGTTTGCAAGCCTTAAGAAAGCATATGTTTCGAGTAAAACTCAGTAGAATGCATTATTTGAAGCATCATTAGCCATTTTGCATGTGTAGTTAGGAGTTATTTTTAAATAACTGTCATATTGAGTGTGACAGTATACTTTCATAAAGAGTAAAACCTAATTTTTGTTTTTGCAAACTTTACTAAAACAACTGATTCTAGTAAAACTCACATGGATTCAATAATACAGGCATATTTACACATTTTGCATGTTTAGTTTAGAAATTGTGATTGAATACATTTTTATTGCTTTTTTCGCATTATCTCAGGATTTTAAGAACATTACTGTCATATTGAGTAAAAAAAATACTTTTTGTGTTTGCAAGCCTTAAGAAAGCATATGTTTCGAGTAAAACTCACAAGAATGCATTATTTCAGGCAATATTAGCTCATTTTTAAGTGTAGTTTAGGAGTTATGTTTATTTTACTGTCATATTGAGTGTACATTGTCATGGTGAAAAAAACCTAATTTTTGTATTTGCAAAAATTTCAAACACAACCTAATCTAGTAAAACTCACATGGATTCAATATTACAGGCATTTTTACACATTTTGCATGTTAGATTTAGGAAATATGATTGAATATATTTTCATCGCTTTTTTCGCATTATCTCAGGATTTTAAGAACATTACTGTCATATTGAGTAAAAAAATACTTTTTGTGTTTGCAAGCCTTAAGAAAGCAAATGTTTCGAGGAAAACTCCCAAGGATCCATTATTTCAAACATTATTAGCCATTTTGCATGAGTAGTTTAGGAGTTATGATTAAAAAAACTGTCATATTGAGTGTGACAGTTTATTTTTATAAAGAGTAAAACCTAATTTTTGTATTTGCAAACCTTACTAAAACAACTGATTCTAGTAAAATTCACATGGATATTACAGGCATTTTTAGACATTTTGCATTGCTGGTTTAGGAATTATGTTGGAATACATTTTTATTGTTTTTTTCGCATTATCTCAGGATTTTAAGAACATTACTGTCATATTGAGTAAAAACTACTTTTTGTGTTTGCAAGCCTTAAAAAAGCATATGTTTCGAGTAAAACTCACAAGAATGCATTATTTCAGGCAATATTAGCTCATTTTTAAGTGTAGTTTAGGAGTTATGTTTAATTTACTGTCATATTGAGTGTACATTGTCATGGTGGAAAAAAAACAAATTTTTGTATTTGCAAAAATTTCAAACACAACCTAATCTAGTAAAACTCACATGGATTCAATATCACAGGCATTTTAACACATTTTGCATGTTTGATTTAGGAAATATGATTGAATACATTTTCATTGCTTTGTTCGCATTATCTCAGGATTTTACTGTCATATTGAGTAAAAAACTACTTTTTGTGTTTGCAAGATTTGAAAAAGCTTATGTTTCGAGTAAAACTCCGTAGAATACATTATTTGAGGCATCATTAGACATTTTGCATGTGTAGTTTAGGAGTTATGATTAAATAAATGTAATGAGTGTGACAGTTACTTTCATAAAGAGTAAAACCTAATTTTTGTTTTTGCAAACTTTACTTAAACAACTGATTCTAGTAAAACTCACATGGATTCAATAATGCAGGCATTTTTACACATTTTGCATGTTTAGTTTAGAAATTATGATTGAATACATTTTTATTGCTTTTTTCGCATTATCTCAGGATTTTAAGAACATTACTGTCTTTTGAGTAAAAAAATACTTTTTGTGTTTGCAAGCCTTAAGAAAGCATATGTTTCGAGGAAAACTCCCAAGGATCCATTATTTCAAACATTATTAGCCATTTTGTATGAGTAGTTTAGGAGTTATGATTAAAAAATTGTCATATTGAGTGTGACAGTTTATTTTCATAAAGAGTAAAACCTAATTTTTGTTTTTGCAAACCTTACTAAAACAACTGATTCTAGTAAAACTCACATGGATTTAATATCACAGGCATTTTTAGACATTTTGCATTGTTGGTTTAGGAATTATGTTGGAATACCTTTTTATTGCTTTTTTCGCATTATCTCAGAATTTTAAGAACATTACTGTCATATTGAGTAAAAACTACTTTTTGTGTTTGCAAGCCTTAAAAAAGCATATGTTTCGAGTAAAACTCACAAGAACGCATTATTTCAGGCAATATTAGCTCATTTTTAAGTGTAGTTTAGGAGTTTTGTTTAATTTACTGTCATATTGAGTGTACATTGTCATGGTGAAAAAAACCTACTTTTTGTATTTGCAAAAATTTCAAACACAACCTAATCTAGTAAAACTCACATGGATTCAATATTACAGACATTTTTACACATTTTACATGTTTGATTTAGGAAATATGATTGAATATATTTTCATCGCTTTTTTCGCATTATCTCAGGATTTTAGGAATATTAACCGTCATATTGAGGAAAAAAACTACTTTTTGTGTTTGCAAGATTTGAAAAAGCATATGTTTCGAGTAAAACTCCGTAGAATGCATTATTTGAGGCATCATTAGACATTTTGCATGTGTAGTTTAGGAGTTATGATTAAATAAATGTCATATTGAGTGTGACAGTTTACTTTCATAAAGAGTAAAACCTAATTTTTGTTTTTGCAAACCTTACTAAAACAACTGATTCTAGTTAAACTCACAAGGATTCAATAATACAGGCATTTTTACACATTTTGCATGTTTACTTTAGAAATTATGATTGAATACATTTTTATTGCTTTTTTCGCATTATCTCAAGATTTAAAGAACATTACTGTCATATTAAGTAAAAAAAAATACTTTTTGTGTTTGCAAGCCTTAAAAGCATATGTTTCGAGGAAAACTCCAAAGGATCCATTATTTCAAACATTATTAGCCATTTTGCAAGAGTAGTTTAGGAGTTATGATTAAAAAACTGTCATATTGAGTGTGACAGTTTACTTTCATAAAGAGTGAAATCTAATTTTTGTTTTTGCAAACCTTACTAAAACAACTGATTCTAGTAAAACTCACATGGATTTAATATTACAGGCATTTTTAGACATTTTGCATTGTTGGTTTAGGAATTATGTTGGAATACATTTTTATTGCTTTTTTTGCATTATCTCAGAATTTTAAGAACATTACTGTCATATTGAGTAAAAACTACTTTTTATGTTTTTAAGCCTTCAAAAAGCATATGTTGAGAGTAAAACTCACAAGAATGCATTATTTCAGGCAATATTAGCTCACTTTTAAGTGTAGTTTAGGAGTTATGTTTAATTTACTGTCATATTGAGTGTACATTGTCATGGTGAAAAAAACCTAATTTTTGTATTTGCAAATATTTCAAACGCAACCTAATCTAGTAAAACTCACATGGATTCAATATTACAGGCATTTTTACACAATTTGCATGTTTGATTTAGGATATATGATTGAATATATTTTCATTACTTTTTTTGCATTATCTCAGGATTTTAGGAATATTACTGTCATATTGAGTAAAAAACTACTTTTTGTGTTTGCAAGATTTGAAAAAGCATATGTTTCGAGTAAAACTCCGTAGAATGCATTATTTGAGGCATCATTAGACATTTTGCATGTGTAGTTTAGAGTTATGATTAAATAAATGTCATATTGAGTGTGGCAGTTTACTTTCATGAAGAGTAAAACCTAATTTTTGTTTTTGCAAACCTTACTAAAACAACTGATTCTAGTTAAACTCACATGGATTCAATAATACAGGCATTTTTACACATTTTGAATGTTTAGTTTAGAAATTATGATTGAATACATTTGTATTGCTTTTTTCGCATTATCTCAGGATTTTAAGAACATTACTGTCATATTGAGTAAAAAAATACATTTTGTGTTTGCAAGCCTTAAGAAAGCAAATGTTTCGAGAAAAACTCCCAAGGATCCATTATTTCAAACATTATTAGCTATTTTGCATCAGTAGTTTAGGAGTTATGATTAAAAAACTGTCATATTGAGTGTGACAGTTTATTTTTATAAAGAGTAAAACCTATTTTTTGTTTTTGCAAACCTTACTAAAACAACTGATTCTAGTTAAACTCACATGGATTTAATATTACAGGCATTTTTAGACATTTTGCATTGTTGGTTTAGGAATTATGTTGGAATACATTTGTATTGCTTTTTTCGCATATCTCAGGAATTTAAGAACATTACTGTCATATTGAGTAAAAAAATACTTTTTGTGTTTGCAAGCCTTAAGAAAGCAAATGTTTCGAGGAAAACTCCCAGGATCCATTATTTCAAACATTATTAGCCATTTTGCATGAGTAGTTTAGGAGTTATGATTAAATAACTGTCATATTGAGTGTGACAGTTTACTTTCATAAAGAGTAAAACCTAATTTTTGTTTTTGCAAACCTTACTAAAACAACTGATTCTAGTAAAACTCACATGGATTCAATATAACAGGCATTTTTACACATTTTGCATGTTTAGTTTAGAAATTATGATTGAATACATTTTTATTGCTTTTTTCGCATTACTTTTAATTTTAAGAACATTACTGTCATATTGAGTAAAAAACTACTTTTTGTGTTTGCAAGCCTTAAAAAAGCATATGTTTCAAGTAAAACTCACAAGAATGCATTATTTCAGGCAATATTAGCTCATTTTTATGTGCAGTTTAGGAGTTATGTTTAATTTACTGTCATATTGAGTGTACATTGTCATGGTGAAAAAAACCTAATTTTTCTAATTGCAAACCTTCAAACAGAACTGATTCTAGTAAAACATACATTGATTCAATATTACAGGCATTTTTACACATTTTGCATTATTGGTTTAGGAATTATAATGGAATACATTTTTTTTGTTGCTTTTTTCGTATTATCTCAGAATTTTAAGAACATTACTGTCATATTGAGTAAAAAACTACTTTTTGTGTTTGCAAGATTTAAAAAAGCATATGTTTTGAGTAAAACTCCCAAGGATGCATTATTTCAGGCATAAATAGCCATTTTGCTTGTGTGGATTAGGAGTTTTTAAATAACTGTCATATTGCGTGTGGCAGTTATACTGTTATTATGAGTAAAACCTAATTTTCTTATTTTTAAACCTTATAAACCACCTGATTCTAATAAAATTCACAAAGATAAAATATTACAGGCATTTTTAGACATAATGCAGGTTTGGTTTTGGAGTTAGGTTTATAACTTTTCATATTTAGTATGACAGTTATACTGTCATATTAAGTAAAAAAAAAAAGACTTGTGTCTTTGCAAACCTTACAAAATATTTTTTTCCAGTAAAACTCACAAAGATACATTTCTCTTATTAGCCATTTTGCATGTGTGGTTTCGGAGTTATGTTTAAATAACTGTCAGATACAGAGACAGAGACAGTGTGCGAGGTGGAGAAGTTCCGGCTAGATATAGTTGGACTCACTTCGACGCACAGGAACCTGTTCTCTCGAGAGGGGCTGGACTCTCTTCCACTATGGCGTTGCAAGCAATGAGAGGCTGGGGTGGCAATTCTTGTTGTCCCCCCGGCTCAAAGACACGAGTATGGGGTATCGGACTGTCTGATTGTGGCGGGTCGCTCCCTGTATGATCAGTGTAGGGCAGCCTTGGTCCGCTTAGGCTGCCCTTTGTCACCGATTCTGTTGTTAACTTTTATGGACAGAATTGCAGTCATGGCGTTGAGGGGATCCGGTTTGGTGGTTGCAGGATTAGGTCTCTGCTTTTTGCAGTTAATGTGGTTCTGATGGCTTCAACTGGCCAGGATCTCCAGCTCTCATTGGATGGCCGAGTATGAATTGACTGGGATGAGAATCAGCACCTCCAAGTCCGAGTCCATGGTTCTCGCCCGGTAAAGGGTGGGGTGCCATTTCCAGGTTGAGGAGGCGATGGCACATACTAGATGGCCCCAAGTGGAGGAGTTCAAGTACCTAGGAGTCTTGTTCACGAGTGAGGGAAGAGTGGATCATGAGATCCACAGGCGGATCGGTGCGGCGTCTTCAGTAATGAGGACGCTATATCGATCCATTGTGGTGAAGAAGGAGCTGAGCCAGAATTAAAAGCTATAAATTTACCGGTCGATCTACATTCCCATCCTGCACCCATGGTCATGGTTATGACCGAAAAGACAAGATCCCGGGTACAAGCGGCCAAATTGAGTTTCCTCCGCCGGGTGGCGGGTCTCTCCCTTAGAGATAGGATAAGAAGCTCTGTCATCCGGGAGGAACTCAGAGTAAAGCGCTGCTCCTCCACATTGAGAGGAGCCAGATGAGGTGGTTCGGGCATCTGCTCAGGATGCCACCCGAACGCCTCCCGAGGGAGGTGTTTAGGGCAAGTCCGACCGGCAGGAGGCCACGGGGAAGACCCGGGACACATTGGGAAGATTATGTCTCCCGGCTGGCCTGGGAACGCCTCAGGATCCCCCAAGAAGAGCTGGAAGAAGTGGCTGGGGAGAGGGAAGTCTGGGCTTCTCTGTTTAGGCTGCTGCCCCCGCAACCCGACCTCGGTTAAGCGGAAGAAAATGGATGGATTTAGTAACGACAACAAAAAATGATTCTAGTAAAACTCACATGGATACAATTTTACAGGTAATGCATGTTTGGTTTTGGAATTATGTTTATATAACTTTCATATGTATTATGACAGTTATACTGTCATCTTAAATAAAACTAACTTGTGTCTTTACAAACATTACAAACTATGTTTTTCCAGTAAAACTCATAAAAATAATTTTTTCCAGGCATTATTAGACATTTTTCATGTGTGGTTTAGGAAATATGTTTAAATAACTTTCATATTGAATGTGGCAGTTATACTGTTATTATGTGTAAAACCAAATTGTTGTATTTGCAAACCTTACAAAAACAACTGATTCTAGTAAAACTCACATAGATTCAATATTACAGGCATTTTTAGACATTTCACATGTTTGAATACAGTTTTATTGCTTTTTTCGTTAGGGCAAGTCCGATCGGCAGGAGGCCACGGGGAAGACCCAGGACACATTGGGAAGACTATGTCTCAGGCTGGCCTGGGAACGCCTCGGGATCCCCCGAGAAGAGCTGGACAAAGTGGCTGGGGAGAGGGAAGTCTGGGCTTCCTGCTTAGGCTGCTTCCCCCGCAACCCGACCTCGGATAAGCGGAAGAAAATGGATGGATTTAGTATGACAGTTATACTGTCATATTGAGTAAAAAAAACTGATTTTCATAGATTCAATATTTCAGGCATCTTTAGATGGATTGCATGTTTGGTTTTGGAGATATGTTTATACAACTTTCATATTTAGTATGACAGTTATACTGTCATATTGAGTAAAAAAAAAAAAACTTGTGTCTGCAAACCTTACAAAAGATTATTATTCTAGTAAAACTAACAAAGATACATTTATCCAAGCATTATTAGCATTTGTTGTTTTGGAGTTATAATGCTTGCATTGAGAGGCGACGGGCTCGGGTGGCAATTCTTGTTGCCCCCCGGCTCAAAGCCTGCACGTTGGAGTTCAACCCAGTGGACCAGTGGGTAGCTTTCCTCCGCCTTCGGGTGGGGGGACGGGTCCTGACTGTTGTTTGGCCTTACGCGCCAAACGGCAGCTCAGAGTACCCACCCTTTTTGGATTCACTCGAGGGAGTACTGGAAAGTGCTCCACCGGGTGATTCCCTCGTTCTACTGGGGGCCTTCAACGCTCATCTTGGCAACAACAGTGAAACCTGGAGAGGCGTGATTGGGAAGAATGGCCGCCCGGATCTGAACCCGAGTGGTGTTTTGTTATTGGACTTTTGTGCTCGTCACAGATTGTCAATAACAAACACCAAGTTCAAACATAAGGGTGTCCATATGTGCACTTGGCACCAGGACACCCTAGGCCGCAGTTCCATGATCGATTTTGTAGTTGTGTCATCGGATTTGCGGTCTCATGTTTTGGACACTCGGGTGAAGAGAGGGGCGGAGCTTTCTACCGATCACCACCTGGTGGTGAGTTGGCTGCGATGGTGGGGGAGGATGCCTGACAGACCTGGCAGGCCCAAACGCATTGTGAGGGTTTGCTGGGAACGCCTCCGGAAGAACTTTGAACATGTCACGAGGGAGGCGCTGGACATTGAGTCTGAGTGGACCATGTTCCGTGCCTCTCTTGTCGAGCCGGCTGATTGGAGCTGTGGCCGCAAGGAGTTTGGTGCCTGTCGTGGCGGTAATCCTAGAACCCGCTGGTGGACACCAGCAGTGAGGGATGCCGTCAAGCTGAAGAAAGAGCCTATCGGGTCCTTTTGGCTCCTGGGACTCCAGAGGCAGCCGACAGGCCAAGCGAAGTGCGGCTTCAGCGGTCGCAGAGGCAAAAACTCGGACATGGGAGGAGTTTGGAGAAGCCATGGAAAACGACTTCCAGACGGCTTCGAAGCGATTCTGGACCACCATCCGCCGGCTCAAGGGGGTGCAGCAGTGCACTGTAACACCGTGTAGGGTGAGGATGGTGCGCTGCTGACCTCTACTGCAGCTGTTATTGATCGGTGGAGGGAATACTTCGAAGACCTCCTTAATCCCACCAACATGTCTTCCTATGAGGAAGCGGTGCCTGGGGAATCTGTGGTGGGCTCTCCTATTTCTGGGGCTGAGGATGCCAAGGTAGTTAAAAAGCTCCTCAATGGCAACGCCCTGGGGGTGGATGAGATCCGTCCGGAGTTCCTTAAGGCTCTGGATGCTGTGGGGCTGTCTTGGTTGACAAGACTCTGCAACATCGCGTGGACATCGGGGGCGGTACTTCTGGATTGGGAGACCGGGGTGGTGGTTCCTCTCTTTAAGAAGGGGAACCAGAGGGTGTGTTTCAACTATCGTGAGATCACACTCCTCAGTCTTCCCGGTAAGGTCTATTCATGTGTACTGGAGAAGAGGCTACGCCGGATAGTCGAACCTCGGATTCAGGAGGAACAGTGTGGTTTACGTCCTGGTCGTGGAACTGCGGACCAGCTTTATACTCTCGGCAGGGTCCTTGAGGGTGCATGGGAGTTTGCCCAACCAGTCTACATGTGCTTTATGGACTTGGAGAAGGCATTCGACCATTTACCCCTGGAAGTCCTGTGGGGAGTGCTTAGAGAGTATGGGGTAACGGACTGTCTTATTGTGGCGGTTCGCTCCCTTTGCAAGAGTCAGAGCTTGGTCCGCATTGCCGGCAGTAAGTCGGACCCGTTTCCAGTGAGGGTTGGACTCCGCCAAGGCTGCCCTTTGTCACCGATTCTGTTCATAACCTTTATGGACAGAATTTCTAGGCGCAGTCAGGGCGTTGAGGGGATCCGGTTTGGTGTCTGCAGGATTAGGTCTCTGCTATTTGCAGATGATGTGGTCCTGATGGCTTCATCTGGCCAAGATCTTCAGCCCTCACTGGATCGGTTCGCAGACGAGTGTGAAGTGACTGGGATGTGAATCAGCACCTCCAAGTCCGAGTCCATGGTTCTCGCCCGGAAAAGGGTGGAGTGCCATCTCCGGGTTGGGGAGGAGATCTTGCCCCAAGTGGAGGAGTTCAAGGACCTCAGAGTCTTGTTCACGAGTGAGGGAAGAGTGGATCGTGAGATCGACAGGCGGAACGGTGCGGCGTCTTCAGTAATGCGGACGCTGTATTGATCCGTTGTGGTGAAGAAGGAGCTGAGCCGGAAGGCAAAGCGCTCGATTTACCGGTCGATCTACGTTCCCATCCTCACCTATGGTCATGAGCTTTGTGTCATGGCCGAAAGGACAAAATCACGGGTACAAGCGGCCGAAATGAGTTTCCTCCGCCGGGTGGCGGGGCTCTCCCTTAGAGATAGGGTGAGAAGCTCTGTCATCCGGGAGGAGCTCAGAGTAAAGCCATTGCTCCTCCATTTCGAGAGGAGCCAGATGAGGTGGTTCGGGCATCTGGTCAGGATGCCACCCGAACGCCTCCCTAGGGAGGTGTTTCGGGCACGTCCGACCGGTAGGAGGCCCAGGAAGACCCAGGAAACGGGAAGCTTATCTCTCCCGGCTGGCCTGAGAACGCCCCAGGATCCCCCGGGAGGAGCTGGACGAAGTGGCTGGGAGAGGAAAGTCTGGGCTTCCCTGCTTAGGCTGCAGCCCCCGCAACCCGACCTCGGATAAGCAGAAGAAAATGGATGGCTGGATGGATGGAGTTATGTTTAAATAACTGTCATAAAGAGTAAAACCTCATTTTTGTATTTGTAAACCTTACCAAAACAACTGATTTTAGCAAAACTCACACAGATTCAATATTACAGGCATTTTTAGACATTTTGCTTATTTGGTGTAGGAATTATGATGGAATACATTGTTTTTGCTTATTTCGCATTATCTCAGGATTTTAAGAACTTTACTGTCATATAGAGGAAACCAAATACTTTTTGTGTTTGCAAGCCTTAAAAAAGCATATGTTTCGAGTAAAACTCACAAGAATGCCTTATTTCAGGCATTATTAGCCATTTTTTATGTGTAGTTTAGGCTTACTTGCCAATACTCCTGGATTTTCCAGGAGACTCCCGAAATTCAGCGCCTCTCACGAAAACCTCCCGAGACAAATTTTCTCCCGAAAATCTCCCGAAATTCAGGCTGATCTGAGTGAAGACAGCCTGTATTCACGTCTGCTTTCCCACGATATAAACAGCATGCCTGCCCAATCACGTTATAACTGTAGAATGATCGAGGGCGAGTTCTTGGTTTCTTATGTGGGTTTATTGTTAGGTAGTTTCATTAACGTCCTCCCAGCGCGGTAACAACACAAAACAACAGCAGTCACGTTTTCGTCTACCGTAAAGCAGTTTGTCTGCCGTAAACAGCAATGTTGTGACACTCTTTAAACAGGGCAATACTGCCATCTACTGTACATGCATATGTGACAATAACATCCAGGGCTTTTAGAGAGTGCAGTGCACAACTGCGCACACAACAAGGAGACAAAGCAGAAGAACGCGGAAGATACAGCCATGGCGACCCCGACGACGAGTAAGATGAAGAAACACGCTTATAAGTTCCAAGCCTCAGCTGCGATTGGACCTGGATAGCCTCCGGGAAGAAGTAGTGGAATACCAAGTGCTTGGCAGTGAAGATCTTCCTCAGGAAGCAAAGATTGACCGGTTTTTGGCCATGCTCGGGAGGGATGGAAAATTCCAGACTCTCGTGCATTTGATGAAAGCACTTTTGTGCGTGCCACACAGCAATGCATCATCAGAGAGGGTGTTCAGCATGGTTATAAAAATAGTGACAGAGAATAGAACAAGGATGGACAATTCAACCCTTAACTCAACAATGAGTAGATGAGTGTTATGTGTGTGTATATGTGTAAATAAATGAAAACTGAAATTCAAGTATTTATTTTATATATATATATATATATATATATATATATATATATATATATATATATATATATATATGTCTTATATCTCCTGATGATTGAGGGAACCCCTCATGAAACAGGCCTGTAGAGATGAAGTAGTCTTGTGATTTTTTTCCCCACACATACATATATATATATATATATATATAGCTAGAATTCACTGAAAGTCAAGTTTTTTTTATATATGTGTGTATATATATATATATATATATATATATATATATATATATATATATATATATATATATATATATATATATATGGCCAAAGACACAAGTTAGTAAAAAAAACTAACTTGTGTCTTTGCAAACCTCACAAAAGAAAACGTTTCTAATAAAAATCACAAAGATACATTTCTTCACGCATTATTAGACATTTTTCATGTGTGGTTTAGGAATTATGTTTAAATAACTGTCATATTGAGTGTGGCAGTTATACTGTCATTATGTGTAAAACCTAATTTTGTATTTGCAAACCTTATAAAAACAACTGATTCTAGTAAAACATAGATTCAATTTTACAGGCATTTTTAGACATTTTACATGTTTGGTTTAGGAGTTGTGTTTGAATACATTTTTTATTTTTTATTCTTATTGTTGCTTTTTATTTTTATTCTATTGTAATATGTTTCTATTTTGTTTCAATTTATACCCCCATTATTTACTTTTCACTTTTTACAATTTTGTACACTACTGCTGGAATTTAAATTTTCCTGAGGGAACTCTCCGAAGGAATCAATCAAGTACTATCTATGTATCTATCTATTTATGTCTCCTGGCTGGCCTGTAAATGCCTCGGGATCCCCCGATAAGAGCTGGACAAAGTGGCTGGGGAGAGGAAAGTCTGGGCTTCTCTGCTTAGGCTGCTGCCCCCGCAACCTGACCTCGGATAAGCAGGAAGAAAATGGATGGATTTAGTATGACAGTTATACTGTCATATTAAGTAAAAAAATAACTTGGGTCTTTGCAAACATTACAAAATATATTTTTTCTAGTAAAACTCACAAAGATACATAACTCAAGGCATTATTAGCCATTTTGCATGTGTGGTTTAGGACTTATGTTTAAATAATCGTCAGATTGAGTGTGACAGTATACTGTCATAGTGAGTAAAACCCATATTTTGTAATTGCAAACCTTATGAAAACAAATGATTCTACTAAAACTCACATGGATACAATATTACGGGCAGGCCCGGCCCTAACCAATCTGGCGCCCTAGGCAAGATTTTAAGTGGCGCCCCCCCACATCGGCAGTGAAGTGTATATACTCACAAGAAACCGAATAGCTTTGTCTTTGACCTTTTTTTTTACTTACAACCAGAGGTGGGTAGTAACGCGCTACATTTACTCCGTTACATCTACTTGAGTAAATTTTGGGATAAATTGTACTTCTAAGAGTAGTTTTAATGCAACATACTTTTACTTTTACTTAAGTATATTTATAGAGAAGGAACGCTACTTTTACTCCGCTACTTTTATCTACATTCAGCTCGCTACTCGCTACTAATTTTTATCGATCTGTTAATGCACGCTTTGTTTGTTTTGGTCTGTCAGACAGACCTTCAAAGTGCCTGCCTTACTGGTGACGTTTCACTTCGTTCCACCAATCAGATGAAGTCACTGGTGACGTTGGACCAATCAAACAGAGCCAGGTGGTCACATGACCTGACTTAAACAAGTTGAAAAACTTATTGGGGTGTTACCATTTAGTGGTCAATTGTACGGAATATTTACTGTACTGTGCAATCTAATCATAAAAGTTCCAATCAATCAATCAAAAGTGTGAAGGAAAAAATATACTTTTTTTATTTCAACCGTACATCCCGTCAAAAGCCTCAAGACCGACCGCACATGAGGATGTTCCTGTCTTCACAATAAAAGTGCCGCTCCATCGCGCCTGCGCTTTCAAAACAAGAGTCTCCGAAAGCCAGCGCGAACAAGCTAGCAAGCTACGGAGTTTGACGCCAATATATTTCTTGTAAAGTGTATAAAAACGAATATGGAAGCTGGACAAACAAGGTGCCAAAAACCAACCACTTTCATGTGGTATTAGACAGAAAGGAGGAACTTTTCTTCTCCTCCATTTGAAAACGTGGACGTTATCATCACTACTGTCTGATTACAGTCAACGCAAGTCATCAGAATCAGGTAATACACCAACTTATATTCTAGTCTGCATGAAAGAAAATAATCTATATGTTAAACATGCATGTATATTCATTAAAACATCTTTAACATGTAAACAAAAACAGCAAAATAAATACATATAAATTATATACTGTATATATCAATGTATATGTATGTATATATATATATATATATATATATATATATATATATATATATATATATATATATATATATATATATATATATATATATATATGTGTGTGTGTGTGTATGTTACTCATCAGTTACTCAGTACTTGAGTAGTTTTTTCACAACATACTTTTTACTTTTACTCAAGTAAATATTTGGGTGACTACTCCTTACTTTTACTTGAGTAATAAATCTCTAAAGAAACAGTACTCTTACTTGAGTACAATTTCTGGCTACTCTAGCCACCTCTGCTTACAACTATACCTAATATATAAAGGGGTGGAAAAGTGACTATTACCTGCAGGGCAAACATTAGCTAACCAGAAGGCAATAACAATGTAAACAAAAACACCTGCTTAAAAGATCTAATACAAATGTCCCTGAGGAATGTAAGGTGGGAGTACTGTAATTACCTACCGTTACATTATTATTTTCCATAACAATTTAGCCCCCTCCACAATATTAACCCGACGTTAAAACAGAACTAGCTATTTATTGATTAGCAATTGCCGAATCATGTAACATTAGCTTAATGCTAAAAAGCCAGGTTACTATCACATTCTGTAACAGACAAATAATTTCATGTAGGCTAACGTTACCTACCTGCTACCTCTGTCTTTTCTCGTTTCTCCTCCTCTTCTTTTCTCTTTTTTCTTCCCTGGGCACCTGACAGTTTTGGCCGTTTTGACATCTTGTGTTGATTTTTTGAAGTGGTGACGTCCAAAAAGAGTCATGATACGGGAAAGGGGGCGGGGGGGCACCGTGCGGGGGGAAGGGTGGAGGGCGTAATGTTGTAACAAATAATATTTCTATTAAATAGGCTTTAATTTGCATTTTAATTAACGTGGGATTATTTTTTGTATTTAGAAATAATAGTACCAACTTTTTTTCTTTTTTTTTTTCTCCAACATTTGTGGCACTGGCGTGGCGCCCCCTGATGGACAGCGCCCTTAGCATTTGCCTTTATGGCCTATGCCACGGGCCGGCCCTGATTACGGGCATTTTTAGACATAATGCATGTTTGGTTTTGGAGTAATGTTTATATATTTTTCATATTTTGTATGACAGTAATACTGTCATATTGAATAAAAAAAACTAACTTGTATCTGTACAAACCTTAAAAAATATTTTTTTCCCAGTAAAACTCACAAAGAGACATTTCTCCAGGCATTATTAGCCATTGTGCACATGTGGTTTAGGAGTTATGTTTGAATAAATGTCAAATTGAATGTGGCAGTTATACTGTTATTATGAGTAAAACCTAATTTTTGTAAATGTTAACCTTACTACAATACCTGATTCTGGTAAAACTCACATAGATTCAATATTACAGGCATTTTTAGACATTTTACATGTTTGGTTTAGAGTTGTGTTTGAATACATTTGTATTGCTTTTTTCATTAGGGCAAGTCCGACGGGCAGGAGGCCGCGGGGAAGACCCAGGACACATTGGGAAGACTATGTCTCCCGGCTGGGCTGTCGAACGCCTCGGGATCCCCCGAGATGAGCTGGACGAAGTGGTTGGGGATAGGGAAGTCCGGGCTTCTCTGCTTAGGCTGCTGCCCCTGCAACCGGACCTCGGATAAGCGGAAGAAAATGGATGGATTTAGTTATACTGTCATATTAAGTAAAAAAAACTAACTTACAAAATATATTTTTTCTAGTAAAACTCACAAAGATACAGGCATTATTAGCCATTTTGCATGTGTGGTTTAGGAGTCATGTTTAAATAACTGTCATATTGATTGTGGCAGTAATACTGTCATCATGACCTAATTTTTGTAATTGTAAACCTTACCAAAATACCTGATTCTGGTAAAACTCACAAAGATTCAATATTACAGGCATTTTTAGACAGATTACATGTTTGGTTTTGGGGTTATGTTTATACAACTTTCATATTTAGTATAACAGTTATACTATCATATTTAGTACAAAAAACAAAAATGTGTTTCTTTGCAAACCATACAAAAGATCATTGTTTTAGTTAATCTAACAAAGATACATTTCTCCAAGCATTATTAGTCATTTTGCATTTGTTGTTTAGGAGTTATGTTTAAATAACTGTCATAGTGAGTAAAACCTAATTTTTGTATTTGCAAAAACCTTACAAAAACAACTGATTCTAGTAAAACTCACATGGATGCAATATTGCAGGCATTTTTAGACATGATGCATGTTTGATTTTGGAGTTGTGTTTATATAACTTTCATATTTAGTATTACAGTAATACTGTCATATTGAGTAATAAAAACTAACTTGTGTCTTTACAAACCTTACAAAATATTTTTTTTCCTGCAAAACTCACAAAGAGACATTTCTCCAGGCATTATTAGCCATTTGGCATGTGTGGTTTAGGAGTTATGTTTAAATAACTGTCAGATTGAGTGTGACAGTATACTGTGAGTAAAACCCTTATTTTGTATTTGCAAACCTTACAAAAACAACTGATTCTAGTAAAACTCACATGGATACAAAATTACAGGCATTTTTAGAGATAATGCATGTTTGGTTTTGGAGTTATGTTTATATAACTTCCATATTTAGTATGACAGTAACAGTCATATTTAGTAAAAAAAACTAACTTGTGTCGGTACAAACATTACGAAATATTTTTTTTCCAGTAAAACTCACAAAGAGACATTTCTCCAGGCATTAATAGCCATTGTGCATGTGTGGTTTAGGAGTTATGTTTAAATTGATGTCAAATTGAATGTGGCAGTTATACTGTCATTATGAGTGAAACCTAATTTTTGTAATTGTAAACCTTACCAAAATACCTGATTCTGGTAAAACTCACATAGATTCAATATTACATGCATTTTTAGACGGATTGCATGTTTGGTTTTGGAGTTTTGATTATACAACTTTCATATTTAGTATGACAGTTATACTGTATATTACCATTGAGTAAAAAAAAACCTAACTTGTGTCTTTGCAAACCTTACAAAAGATGGTTATTCTAGTAAAGACTTAGACTTAGACTTTCTTTTTATTGTCATTCAAATTTGAACTTTACAACACAGATAAGAACGAAATGTCGTAGTGCAGGATAAAAAAGCAATAAGGTGCATATTTCGATAAATAAATATAAATAATATATAAATACTATATATATATATATATATACATACATATATATATATATATAATAAATAAATATATATAAATATATATAAATAGATAAATAGATTACTGTGCAGATAAATATATTGCACTTTTTCCACATGCGCCCACGTTTATGGGTGTATGTTATATTGTTTATTTCATTCCAGCGAGTTAATTCATTTTGAGGGGAGTTGAGGAGATAATTTAATTATGATGCGTTCAAGAGTCTTACGGCCTGAGGGAAGAAGCTGCTACAGAAGCTGGAGGTTCTGCTTCGGAGGCTGCGGAACCTCTTTCTAGAGTCCAGCAGTGAAAACTGTCCTTGGTGGGGGTGGGAGGAGTCTTTGCAAATTTTCTGAGCCCTGGTCAGGCATCACTTTTTGCGATCTCCTGGATAGGAGGAAGAGGAGTCCTGATGATCTTTTCCGCAGTCCTCACCACTCTCTGGAGATACTTCCAGTCTGAGGCACTGCAGGCTCCAGTCCAGACAGAGATACTGTTGGTCAGCAGGCTCGCTATAACAACGATACATCTCTCCAAGCATTATTAGCTATTTTGCATTTGTTGTTTAGGAGTTATGTTTAAATAACTGTCAAAGTAAATAAAACCTAATTTTGGTATTTGAAAACCTTACAAAAACAACTGATTCTAGTAAAACTCACACAGATACAATATTACAGGCATTTTTAGACATAATACATGTTTGGTTTTGGAGTAATGTTTGGCGCAGTGGAAGAATGGCCGTGCGCGACCCGAGGGTCCCTGGTTCAATCCCCACCTAGTACCAACCTCGTCATGTCCGTTGTGTCCTGAACAATACTTCACCCTTGCTCCTGATGGGTGCTGGTTAGCGCCTTGCATGGCAGCTCCCTCCATCAGTGTGTGAATGGGTAAATGTGGAAGTTGTGTCAAAGCGCTTTGAGTACCTTGAAGGTAGAAAAGCGCTATACAAGTACAACCCATTTATTTATATATAGTATGACAGCTATACTGTTATATTGAGTAAAAAAAAACTAACTTGTCTTTACAAACCTTACACAATATATTTTTTCTAGTAAAACTCACAAAGAGACATTTCCCCAGGTATTATTAGCCATTGTGCATGTGTGGTTTAGGAGTTATGTTTAAATAAATGTCAAATTTAATGTGGCAGGTATACTGTCATGAGTAAAACCTAATTTTTGTAATTGTAAACCTTACCAAAATACCTGATTCTGGTAAAACTCACATAGATTGAATATTACATGCATTTTTAGACGGATTGCTTGTTTGGTTTTGGAGTTATGTTTTTACAACTTTCATATTTAGTATGACAGTTATACTGTCACAGAGTAAAAAAAAACAAATAACTTGCGTCTTTGCAAACCTTACAAAAGATCATTATTCTGGTAAAGACTTAGACTTTCTTTTTATTGTCATTCAAATTTGAACTTTACAGCATAGATAACACAATTTCGTTACATAAGCTCATGGTAGTGCAGGATAAAAAAGCAATAAGGTGCATTTATAAATAAATAAATAAAAATAATATATGAATATATATATAAAATAAATAAATATACTTAAATATATATAAATAAATAAAAAGATTACTGTGCAGATAAATATATTGCACTTTTTCCACATGCGCCCACGTTTATGGGTGTATGTTATATTGTTTTTTGTTTATTCCAGCGAGTTAATCCATTTTGAGGGGAGTTGAGGGGATAATTTAATTATAATGCGTTCAAGAGTCTTACGGCCTGAGGGAAGAAGCTGGAGGTTCTGCTTCGGAGGCTGCGGAACCTCTTTCTAGAGTCCAGCAGTGAAAACAGTCCTTGGTGGGGGTGGGAGGAGTCTTTGCAAATTTTCTGAGCCCTGGTCAGGCAGCGCTTTTTGCGATCTCCTGGATAAGAGGAAGAGGATTCCTGAAGATCTTTTCCGCGGTCCTCACCACTCTCTGGAGAGACTCTGTCTGAGGCACTGCAGGCTCCAGTCCAGACAGAGATGCTGTTGGTCAGCAGGCTCTCTATAACAAAGATACAGTTCTCCAAGCATTATTAGCTATTTGCATTTGTTGTTTAGGATTTATGTTTAAATAACTGTCATAGTGAGTAAAACCTAAATTTTGTATTTGCAAACCTTACAAAAACAATTGATTCTAGTAAAACTCAGATACAATATCACAGGCATTTTTAGACATAATGCATGTTTGGTTTTGGAGTTGTGTTTATATAACTTTCATATTTAGTATTACAGTAATACTGTCATATTGAGTAAAGAAAAAACAACTAACTTGTCTCTTTACAAACCTTACAAAATATTTTTCCCAGTAAAACTCAAAGATACATTTCTACAGGCATTATTAGCCATTTTGCATGTGCGGTTTAGGATTTATGTTTAAATAATTGTCATATTGAGTGTGACAGTAAAGTCATAGTGAGTAAAACAAACTAACTTGTGTCTTTGCAATGCTTACAAGAGAAAATGTTACTAGTAAAACTCACAAAAGATACATTTCTTCATGCATTATTAGAAAATGTTCATGTGTAGTTTAGGAGTTATGTTTTAATAACTGTCAAATTGAGTGTGGCAGTTATATTGTCATTAAGTGTTAAACCTAATTTTTGTATTTGCAAACCTTACAAAAACAACTGATTCTAGTAAAACTCATATAGATTCAATATTGCAGGCATTTAGACATTTCACATGTTTGGTTTAGGAGTTGTGTTTGAATACATTTTAATTGCTTTTTTCGTTAGGGCAAGTCCGACCGGCAGGAGGCCACAGGGAAGCCCCAGGACACATTGGGAAGACTATGTCAGCCGGCTGGCCTGGGAACGCTTCGGGATCCTCCGAGAAGAGCTGGACGAAGTGGCTGGGGAGAGGGAAGTCTGGGCTTCCCTACTTAGGCTGCTGCCCCCGCAACCCGACCTCGGATAAGCGGAAGAAAATGGATACATTTAGTATGACAGTTATACTATTATATTGAGTAAAAAAAACTAACTTGTGTCTTTAAAAAACCTTACAAATTATATGTTTTCTAGTAAAACTCACAAAGATACATCTCCAGGCAAAATAAGCCTTTTTGCATGTGGTTTAGGGGTTATGTTTAAATAACTGCCATATTGAATGTGGCAGTTATACTGTCATGAGTAAAACCTCATTTTTGTAATTGTAAACCTTACCAAAATACCTGATTCTGGTAAAACTCACAATAGATTCAATATTACAGGCATTTTTAGACGGATTGCATGTGTAGTTTTGAAATTATGTTTATACAACTTTCTTATTTAGTATGACAGTGATACTATCATATTGAGTAAAAAAAACTAACTTGTGTCTTTGCAAACCTTACAAAAGAACATTTTAGTAAAACTCAAAGATACATCTCCAGGCATTATTAGCCATTTTGCATTTGTTGTTTAGGAGTTATGTTTAAATAACTGGCATAGTGAGTAAAACTTAATTTTTGTATTTGCAAACCTTACAAAAACAACTGATTCTAGTAATACTCACATGGATACAATATTACATGCATTTTTAGACATAATGCATGTTTGGTTTTAGAGTTATGTTTATATAACTTTCATATTTAGTATGACAGTAAAACTGTCATATTGAGTAAAAAAAACTAACTTGTGTCTTTGCAATCCTTACAAAAGATCATAATTCTAGTAAAACTCACAAAGATACATTCCTCCAGGCATTATTAGCCACTTTGCATGTGTGGTTTAGGAGATATGTTTTAAACAACTGTCATATTTAGGTGGCAGTTATATGTCTATGCGTAAAACCTAATTTTTGTATTTGCAAATCTTTCAAAAACAACTGATTACAGTAATTGTCACATAGTTTTAATATTACAGGTATTTTTAGACATTTTGCATTGTTGGTTTAGGAATTATGTTGCAATACATTTTTATTGCTTTTTTTGCATTATCTCAGGATTGTAAAAATATTAGTCAAATTGAGTAAAAAAAACTACTGATTGGGTGTGGCAGTTATACTGTCATTATGTGTAAAACCTAATTGTTGTATTTGCAAACCTTACAAAAACAACTGATTGTAGTAAAACTCACATGGATAAAATATTACAGGCATTTTTAGACATAATACATCTTTGGTTTATGAATCGTGTTCGATTGCTCCTGCTCACAGAACCACACAGCCAGCGCACAACACACGAGCCACAAGCCCACAGCCCAAGGCAGTTAAATACCCCTGCAAATCCACAAGGCACGACACTTACTTTGGAGTCAGAGTTTCCTCTGCCCCTGCGTATTGTGGGATTCTGGGGGTTCTTTTCGGTAGCCTGCGGGTCTGCTGGGTAGTCTTGGGGATTCCTTCTCAACCTGCGCGCGTTCACCTGGTCCTCCTTGTCAAGCCTGACGATCCTCCTGGTCGCTCCTTTTTAAATGTGTGCAGCCCTAATGCTCCACAGGTGCGTCTGATTTCAGGTGCCGTTCGATTGGGCACTTTGGTTGTCAGGGGCAACAAGCTAAAAGGGGCAACGTCTTAAAATGCCAGCAAAGTCCACAAGGAATAAACTTATGCAATTAAAAATACAGTCAAAGTCCTCAAAGTGTCAAAACATGCAATCAAATTGTAAAATGTAAAAACATGCAATTAAAATCTACAACAATAAAAACGCTCAGACATGCATGACAATGAAACAAAAAAAATAAAATCCCCTACTTGTGTCCCATCACATCCCCCCCATACATTATCGTTGTCAGTCCCTGCAACGGGGGGAACTCTCGTCTGCATAGCGGGCAGGCAACTGTCGGTCAAAGCCTTTTTTAGCTCTTCAAAGGACGTCTGACACTCTGGTGTCCACACTATTTTGTGGGCCTGTGCCTTCTTGTCGGTGGGACGGCCAGTGAGGCCGTCCCACCGACATTTATTTAGGGGACGGGCTATTTTAGCAAACCCAGCCACAAAACGTTGGTAATAGCCTGCCAATCCAAGAAACGCTCTCACTTCCTTGACAGTGGTCGGAGCGGCCCAGTCCTGTACTGCCTTAATTTTACCTGAGTCCGGTCTCACTCCATCCCGATCCACCACGTGTCCCAAGAATTTCACCTCACGCTGAAAGAGCTTGCACTTAGAGGGCTTGAGTTTAAGTCCATGTCGCTGCAACCGTTCAAACACCTGGTCCAGGTGCTGTAGATGGGCAGTGAAATCAACAGAAAAAATTATTATGTCATCAAGATAAACCAACAATGATTCCGCTATTTGACCATTCAAACAATGATGTATAAGCCGTTGGAAAGTGGCAGGTGCATTGCATAGACCAAATGGCATGCGTTCAAACTCGAAAAGTCCGAGGAGAGTTGTAAATGCAGTCTTTTCACGATCGTCCGGGTGCACCTCCACTTGCCAATACCCACTAGCGAGGTCTAAGGTCGAAAACCATTCAGATTTGCTCAGACCAGTTAGGGTCTCTTCGATTCAGGGGAACGGAAAGGCGTCTTTATGTGTAACTGAGTTTAACCTCCGGTAGTCTACACAAAAGCGCCAACTCCCATCCTTTTTGCGGACTAACACTATAGGCGCTGCCCAGGGACTGCAGCTTTCCTTTATCACTCTCTGTTCAAGCATACCTGAAAGCATGCAGTGTCTTCACTTCCTTATGCAACAGAGGCGGGATGGGTCGGTATCTCTCCCTGGTAGGGGCGGAATCTCCAGTCAGTATCCTGTGTTGCACAACACTGGTCCTTCCAAAGTCCTCATGTTGTGCAAACACCTTCTCCCACTTCGCCAGCAGGGCGCGTAGCTGCACCTGTTGCTGCTCAGACAGATCCGGCTTATCACTCAAATCTCTAACATCTGGGGACAGTTCTGGATTGGTTTGGGCTGTGGCATCAATGAGTGACACTTCTACCACACCCTCCTCTACTAGAGATAAACACAGATCCTCAGCTCCATGCACATCACTATCATCAACACAGAACAGCTGCCCTAGCTTCTCAAATCGTTTTAAGGAAATACTGTAGGAATGGGGGCTATAAACACGGAGGGGCAGCCTACCTCTGTTCACCACGACCAGTAGTTAGCCCCGCACCAACATCTCCTTTGGGGGATATGTAATACTAGTCTTCGAGGCCAATCTCACGTGGCCTAGCAAGCCATCTTCAGCAGCAACAGCTGTAGCAAAAGCTTTAGCAAAAGCTTCCCTCCACACCTTTTGCTTTTGAAGATGCCGAAGAGTAGAGGTCTTAGGACATTTAAAAACGGCATCCCAACAACCCACGATTAGATTCATACCTATTATGAAGGGGTGTGTACAGTTTTGATCCGCAACAATTACTACTCCTCTTTCGGGAACTTTAACACCCTCTACCTCAAAATCAAGAACCGCATAGCCGATATAGGGGATTTCCAGGCCATTAGCTGCTCTTAGACGAAAAAGGGTAGGGGTCCTTTCGAGCTTAGCTTCGGTAAAGTGAGCATTAAATAGGCTTTCGGACATTAGTGTCACTTGGGACCCGGTGTCTAAAAGTCCTGGCAGAATAGTGCCTCCAGCATCTACTTGTATTGTGGGGCATTGACCTACAAATGTTTCTGGAGCCCTGGATGATGTTGGCGTGGTGGCCAGCCCTGCAACTCGGATCTCAGCAGCAGGGACATTTAGTTTAAATCCGGTGCATGTGTAGTTGCAGTGCTGAATTTTTAGACATAATGCATGTTTGGTTTTGGAGTTATGTTTATATAACTTGTGTTTAAAGTATGACAGTTATACTGTTATATTGAGTAAAAAAAACTAACTTGTGTCTTTGCAAACCTTACAAAAGAAAATGTTACTAGTAAAACTCACAAAGATACATTTCTTCATGCATTATTAGAAAATGTTCATGTGTAGTTTTGAAGTTATGTTTATATAACTTTCATATATAGTATGACAGTTATACTGTTATATTGAGTAAAAAAAAACTAACTTGTGTCTTTACAAACCTTACAAAATATTGTTTCCCAGTAAAACTCACAAAGATACATTTCTACAGACATTATTAGCCATTTTGTATGTGTGGTTTAGGAGTTATGTTTAAATAACTGAAATTGAGTGTGACAGTATACTGTCAAAGTGAGTAAAAAAAAACTAACTCGTGTCTTTGCAAACCTTACAAAAGAAAATGTTACTAGTAAAACTCACAAAGATACATTTCTTCATGCATTATTAGAAAATGGTCATGTGTAGTTTAGGAGTTATGTTTAAATAACTGTCATTTTGAGTGTGGTAGTATAACTGCCACACATATTGAGTTATAAAGTTAAGTGTAAAACCTAATTTTTGTATTTGCAAACCTTACAAAAACAACTGATTCTTGTAAAACTCACATAGATTCAATATTAAAGGCATTTTAGACATTTTACATGTTTTGTTTAGGAGTTGTGTTTGAATACATTAGTATTGCTTTTTTCGTTAAGGCAAGTCCAAACGGCAGGAGGCCACGGGGAAGACACAGGACACATTGGGAAGATTATGTCAGCTGGCTGGCCTGGGAACGCCTCGGGATCCCCTGAGAAGAGCTGGACGAAGTAGCTGGGGATAGGGAAGTCTGGGCTTCTCTGCTTAGGCTGCAGCCCCCGCAACACGACCTCGGATAAGCGGAAGAAAATGGATGGATTTAGTATGACAGTTATACTATCATATTGAGTAAAAAAAAACTAACTTTTGTTTTTGTAAACATTCAAAATATATTTTTTCTTGTAAAACTCACAAAGATACATGGAGTTTAAATAACTGTCATAGTAAGTAAAACCTATTTTTTGTTTTTGAAAACTTTACAAAAACAACTGATTCTAGTAAAACTCACATGGATTCAATATAACAGGCATTTTTACACATTTTGCATGTTTGGTTTAGAAATTATGATGGAACACATTTTTATTGCTTTTTTCGCATTATCTCAGGATTATAAGAATATTACTGTCACATTGAGTAAAAACTACTTTCTGTGTTTGCAAGGATTAAAAAAGCATATTTTTAGAGTAAAACTCCTAAGGATGCATTATTTCAGGCATCATTAGCCATTTAGCATTTGTAGTTTAGGAGTTATGTTTAAATAACTGTCATATTAAATGTAACAGTATACTCTCATATAGAGTAAAACCTAATTTTTGTATTTGCAAACCTTACAAAAACAACTGATTCTAGTAAAACTCACATGCATTCAATAATACAGTTATTTTTAGACATTTTGCCTGTTTGGTTTAGAAATTATGATGGAATACATTTGTATTGCTTTTTTCGCATTATCTCAGGATTTTAGGAATATTACTGTCATATTGAGTAAAAAACTACTGTTTGTGTTTGCAAGCCTTAAAAAAGCATATGTTTCGAGTTAAACTCACAAGAATGCATTATTTCAGGCAATATTAGCTCATTGTTATGTGTAGTTTAGGAGTTATGTTTAATTTACGGTCATATTGAGTGTACATTGTCATGGTGAAAAAAAACATTTTTTTATTTGCAAAAATTCAAACAGCTGATTCTAGTAAAATTCACATGGATTCATTATTACAGGCATTTTTACACATATTGCATGTTTGACTTAGGAAATATGATTGAATAAATTTTTAATGCTTTTTTCGCATTATCTCAGGATTTTAGGGATATATCTGTCATAATGAGTAAAAAACTACTTTTTGTGTTTGCAAGATTTAAAAAAGCATATGTTTAGAGTAAAACTCCGTAGAATGCATTATTTGAGGCAACATTAGCCATTTTGCATGTGTAGTTAGGAGTTATTTTTAAATAACTGTCATATTGAGTGTGACAGTATACTGTCATAGTGAGCAAAACTTAATTTTTGTATTTGCAAACCTTATAAAAACAACTGATTCTAGTAAAACTCACATGGATTTAATATTACAGGCATTTTTAGACATTTTACATTGTTGGTTTAGGAATTATGTTGGAATACATTTTTATTGCTTTTTTCGCATTATCTCAGGATTTTAAGAACATTACTGTCATATTGAGTAAAAAAACTACTTTTTGTGTTTGCAAGCCTTAAAAAAAGCATATGTTTCGAGTAAAACTCACAATAATGCATTATTTCAGGCAATAATAGCTCATTTTTATGTGTAGTTTAGGAGTTATGTTTATTTACTGTTATATTGAGTGTACTTGTCATGGTGAAAAAAAACTAATTTTTTTTATTTGCAAAAATTTCAAACACAACCGGTTCTAGTAAAACTCACATGGATTCAATATTACAGGCATTTTTACCAATGTTGCATGTTTAGTTTAGAAATTATGATTGAATACATTTTATTTGCCTTTTTCGCATTATCTCAGGACTTTAAGAACATAACTGTCATATTGAGTAAAAAAATACTTTTTGTGTTTGCAAGCCTTAAGAAAACATATGTTTCGAGGAAAACTCCCCAAGGATCCAATATTTCAAACAATTTTAGCCATTTTGCATGAGTAGTTTAGGAGTTATGATTAAAAAACTGTCATATTGAGTGTGACAGTTTACTTTCATAAAGAGTAAAACCTAATTTTTGTTTTTGCAAACCTTACTAAAACAACTGATTCTAGTAAAACTCACATGGATTTAATATTACAGGCATTTTTAGACATTTTGCATTGTTGGTTTAGGAATTATGTTGGAATACATTTTTATTGCTTTTTTCGCATTATCTCAGAATTTTAAGAACATTACTGTCATATTGAATAAAAACTACTTTTTGTGTTTGCAATCCTTAAAAAAGCATATGTTTCGAGTAAAACTCACAAGAATGCATTATTTCAGGCAATATTATCTATTTTTTAAGTGTAGTTTAGGAGTTATGTTTAATTTACTGTCATATTGAGTCATGGTGAAAAAAACCTAATTTTTGTATTTGCAAAAATTTCAAACACAACCTTTATCTAGTAAAACTCACATGGATTCAATATCACAGGCATTTTTACACATTTTGCATGTTTGATTTAGGAAATATGATTGAATATATTTTCATTGCTTTTTTCGCATTATATCAGTATTTTAGGAATATTACTGTCATATTGAGTAAAAAGCTACTTTTTGTTTGCAAGAATTGAAAAAGCATATGTTTTGAGTAAAACTCCGTAGAATGCATTATTTGAGGCATCATTAGACATTTTGCATGTGTAGTTGAGGAGTTATGAATAAATAAATGTCATATTGAGTGTGACAGTTTACTTTCATAAAGAGTAAAACCTAATTTTTGTGTTTGCAAACCTTACTAAAACAACTGATTCTAGTTAAACTCACATGGATTCAATAATACAGGCATTTTTACACATTTTGCATGTTTAGTTTAGAAATTATGATTGAATACATTTTTATTGCTTTTTTCGCAGTATCTCAGGAGTTTAAGAACATTACTGTCATATTGAGTAAAAAAAAAACTTTTTGTGTTTGCAAGCCTAAGAAAGCATAAGTTTCGAGGAAAACTCCCAAGAATCCATTATTTCAAACATTATTAGCCATTTTGCATGAGTAGTTTAGGAGTTATGATTAAAAAACTGTCATATTGAGTGTGACAGTTTACTTTCATAAAGAGTAAAACCTAATTTTTGTTTTTGCAAACTTCACTAAAACAGCTGATTCTAGTAAAACTCACATGGATTCAATAATACAGGCATTTTTGCACATTTTGCATCTTTAGTTTAGAAATTATGATTGAAAACATTTTTATTGCTTTTTTCGCATTATCTCAGGATTTTAAGAACATTACTGTCATATTGAGTAAAAAAATACTTTTTGTGTTTGCAAGCCTTAAGAAAGCATATGTTTCGAGGAAAACTCCCAAGGATCCATTATTTCAAACATTATTAGCCATTTTGCATGAGTGGTTTAGGAGTTATGATTAAAAAATTGTCATATTGAGTGTGACAGTTTACTTTCATAAAGAGTAAAACCTAATTTTTGCTCTTGCAAACCTTACTAAAACAACTGATTCTAGTGAAACTCACATGGATTTAATATTACTGGCATTTTTAGACATTTTGCAATGTTGGTTTAGGAATTATGTTGGAATACATTTTTATTGCTTTTTTCGCATTATCTCAGAATTTTAAGAACATTACTGTCATATTGAGTAAAAACTACTTTTTGTTTGCAAGATTTGAAAAAGCATATGTTTCGAGTAAAACTCCGTAGAATGCATTATTTGAGGCATCATTAGACATTTTGCATGTGTAGTTTAGGAGTTATGATTCAATAAATGTCATATTGAGTGTGACAGTTTACTTTCATAAAGAGTAAAACCTAATTTTTGTTTTTGCAAACCTTACGAAAACAACTGATTCTAGTTAAACTCACATGGATTCAATAATACAGGCATTTTTACACATTTTGCAATTTTTAGTTTAGAAATTATGATTGAATACATTTTTATTGCTTTTTTCGCATTATCTCAGAATTTTAAGAACATTACTGTCATATTGAGTAAAAAACTACTTTTTGTGTTTGCAAGCCTTAAAAAAGCATATGTTTCGAGTAAAACTCACAAGAATGCATTATTTCAGGCAATATTTGCTCCGCCGGGTGGCGGGGCTCTCCCTTAGAGATAGGGTGAGAAGCTCTGTCATCCGGGGGCAGCTCAAAGTAAAGCCGCTGCTCCTCCACATCGAGAGGAGCCAGATGAGGTGGTTCGGGCATCTGGTCAGGATGCCACCCGATCGCCTCCCTCGGGAGGTGTTTAGGGCACGTCCGACCGGTAGGAGGCCACGGGGAAGACCCAGGACACGTTGGGAAGACTATGTCTCCCGGCTGGCCTGGGAACGCCTCGGGATCCCCCGGGAGGAGCTGGACGAAGTGGCTGGGGAGAGGGAAGTCTGGGCTTCCCTGCTTAGGCTGCTGCCCCCGCGACCCGACCTCGGATAAGCGGAAGAAGATGGATGGATGGATGGATGGATGGATGGATGGATGGATATTAGCTCATTGTTATGTGTAGTTTAGGAGTTATGTTTAATTTACTGTCACCCTAATTTTTCTAATTGCAAACCTTTCAAACACAACTGATTCTAGTAAGACATACATTGATTCAATATTACTGGCATTTTTACACATTTTGCATGTTTGGTTTAGGAATTATAATGGAATACATTTTTTTTGGGTGCTTTTTTCGCATTATTTCAGGATTTTAAGAACATTACTGTCATATTGAGTAAAAAACTACTTTTTGTGTTTGCAAGATTTAAAAAAGCATATGTTTCGAGGACAACTCCTAAGGATGCATTATTTCAGGCATCAATAGCCATTTTGCTTGTGTGGATTAGGAGTTTTTAAATAACTGTCATATTGCGTGTGACAGTTTTACTGTCATTATGAGTAAAACCTAATTTTTGTATTTTTAAACCTTATAAACCTCCTGATTCTAGTAAAATTCACAAAGATACAACAAGATATTACAGGCATTTTTAGACATAATGCAGGTTTGGTTTTGGAGTTTGGTTTATAACTTTTCATATTTAGTATGACAGTTATACTGTCATATTAAGTAAAAAAAAAAAAAAAAAAGACGTGTCTTTGCAAACCTTACAAAATATTTTTTTCCAGTAAAACTCACAAAGATACATTTCTCTTATTAGCCATTTTGCATGTGTGGTTTTTAAATAACTGTCAGATACAGAGACAGAGACAGTATACATGGGGAAGGCGTGGCGCAGTTGGGAGAGTGGCCGTTCCAGCAACCTGAGGGTTCTTGGTTCGATCCCCACCTTCTACCAACCTCGTCACGTCCGTTGTGTCCTTGAGGGAGACACTTTACCCTTGCTCCTGATGGGTTGTGGTTAGGGCATTGCATGCCAGCTCCCGCCATCAGTGTGTGTGTGTGAATGGATGAATGGAAAAATAGTGTCAAAGCGCTTTGTGTACCTTGAAGGTAGAAAAAGCGCTATACAAGTATAACCCATTTACCATAGTGAGTAAAACCAAATGTTTGTATTTACAAACCTTACAAAAACAACTCATTCTAGTAAAAGTCACACAGATACAATATTTTAGGCATTTTTAGACATAATGAATGTTTGGTTTTGGAGTTATGTTTATATAACCTCCTTTCTGAGCCGCCACCTTATCGTGGTAGAGGAGTTTGCGTGTCCCACTGATCCTAGGAGCTATGCTGTCTGTGGGCTTCTATGCCCCCTCGTAGGCTCTCCCAAGACAAATAGGTCCTTGG
The DNA here is from genome assembly GCF_033978685.3 of Nerophis lumbriciformis. NCBI lineage: Eukaryota > Metazoa > Chordata > Actinopteri > Syngnathiformes > Syngnathidae > Nerophis > Nerophis lumbriciformis. The sequence continues at coordinate 41,333,482 of NC_084556.2, forward strand.
TGAGGGATCAGCCAAAGAGCAGCTCAAAGACCTTTATGAAAAGTACAAATCGAGGTCCTAGATTTTTCCTCGCCCGGACGCGGGTCACCGTGGCTCCCCTGTGGAGCCAGGCCCAGAGGTGGGGCACGATGGCGAGCGCCTGTTGGCTGGCTCAGCTCAATGAAGCAACGTGGTTCCCTCCTCCAATGGGCTCACCACTCATGGGCTGGGTTATAGAGGTCGGGTGCAGTGTGAGCTGAGCGGCAGCCGAAGGCAGGGCACTTGGCGGTCCGATCATCGGCTACATAAGCTAGCTCTTCTGACGTGAAATGTCACCTCGCTGGGAGGGAAGGAGCCTGAGCTGGTGTGCGAGGTGCGAGGTACAGGAACCTGTTCCCTCGACAGTCTTCCACTATGGCGTTGCAAGCAATGAGAGGCTGGGGTGGCAATTCTTGTTGTCCCCCCGGCTCAAAGACAAGAGTATGGGGTATCGGACTGTCTGATTGTGGCGGGTCGCTCCCTGTATGATCAGTGTCACCGATTCTGTTGTTAACTTTTATGGACAGAATTGCAGTCATGGCGTTGAGGGGATCCGGTTTGGTGGTTGCAGGATTAGGTCTCTGCTTTTTGCAGTTGATGTGGTCCTGATGGCTTCAACTGGCCAGGATCTCCAGCTCTCATTGGGTGGCCGAGTATGAAGCGACTGGGATGAGAATCAGCACCTCCAAGCCGAGTCCATGGTTCTCGCCCGGTAAAGGGTGGGGTGCCATTTCCAGGTTGAGGAGGCGATGGCACATACTAGATGGCCCCAAGTGGAGGAGTTCAAGTACCTAGGAGTCTTGTTCACGAGTGAGGGAAGAGTGGATCATGAGATCCACAGGCGGATCGGTGCGGCGTCTTCAGTAATGAGGACGCTATATCGATCCATTGTGGTGAAGAAGGAGCTGAGCCAGAATTAAAAGCTATAAATTTACCGGTCGATCTACATTCCCATCCTGCACCCATGGTCATGGTTATGACCGAAAACACAAGATCCCGGGTACAAGCGGCCAAATTGAGTTTCCTCCGCCGGGTGGCGGGTCTCTCCCTTAGAGATAGGATAAGAAGCTCTGTCATCCGGGAGGAACTCAGAGTAAAGCGCTGCTCCTCCACATTGAGAGGAGCCAGATGAGGTGGTTCGGGCATCTGCTCAGGATGCCACCCGAACGCCTCCCGAGGGAGGTGTTTAGGGCAAGTCCGACCGGCAGGAGGCCACGGGAAAGACCCAGGACACATTGGAAAGATTATGTCTCCCGGCTGGCCTGGGAACGCCTCAGGATCCCCCGAAAAGAGCTGGAAGAAGTGGCTGGGGAGAGGGAAGTCTGGGCTTCTCTGTTTAGGCTGCTGCCCCCGCAACCCGACCTCGGTTAAGCGGGAGAAAATGGATGGATTTAGTAACGACAACAAAAAATGATTCTAGTAAAACTCACATGGATACAATTTTACAGGTATTTTTAGACATAATGCATGTTTGGTTTTGGAATTATGTTTATATAACTTTCATATGTATTATGACAATTATACTGTCATCTTGAGTAAAACTAACTTGTGTCTTTACAAACATTACAAACTATGTTTTTCCAGTAAAACTCACAAAAATAATGTTTTCCAGGCATTATTAGACATTTTTCATGTGTGGTTTAGGAAATATGTTTAAATAACTGTCATATTGAATGTGGCAGTTATACTGTTATTATGTGTAAAACCAAATTTTTGTATTTGCAAACCTTACAAAAACAACTGATTCTAGTAAAACTCACATAGATTCAATATTACAGGCATTTTTAGACATTTCACATGTTTGAATACATTTTTATTGCTTTTTTCGTTAGGGCAAGTCCGATCGGCAGGAGGCCACGGGGAAGACCCAGGACACATTGGGAAGACTATGTCTCAGGCTGGCCTGGGAACGCCTCGGGATCCCCCGAGAAGAGCTGGACAAAGTGGCTGGGGCTTCTCTGCTTAGGCTGCTGCCCCCGCAACCCGACCTCGGATAAGCGGAAGAAAATGGATGGATTTAGTATGACAGTTATACTGTCATATTGAGTAAAAAAACACTTTTTCATAGATTCAATATTACAGGCATCTTTAGATGGATTGCATGTTTGGTTTTGGAGATATGTTTATACAACTTTCATATTTAGTATGACAGTTATACTGTCATATTGAGTAAAAAAAAAAAAACTTGTGTCTGCAAACCTTACAAAAGATTATTATTCTAGTAAAATTAACAAAGATACATTTTTGCAAGCATTATTAGCATTTGTTGTTTTGGAGTTATAATGCTTGCGTTGAGAGGCGACGGGCTCGGGTGGCAATTCTTGTTGCCCCCCGGCTCAAAGCCTGCACGTTGGAGTTCAACCCAGTGGACCAGTGGGTAGCTTTCCTCCGCCTTCGGGTGGGGGGACGGGTCCTGACTGTTGTTTGGCCTTACGCGCCAAACGGCAGCTCAGAGTACCCACCCTTTTTGGATTCACTCGAGGGAGTACTGGAAAGTGCTCCACCGGGTGATTCCCTCGTTCTACTGGGGGCCTTCAACGCTCATCTTGGCAACAACAGTGAAACCTGGAGAGGCGTGATTGGGAAGAATGGCCGCCCGGATCTGAACCCGAGTGGTGTTTTGTTATTGGACTTTTGTGCTCGTCACAGATTGTCAATAACAAACACCAAGTTCAAACATAAGGGTGTCCATATGTGCACTTGGCACCAGGACACCCTAGGCCGCAGTTCCATGATCGATTTTGTAGTTGTGTCATCGGATTTGCGGTCTCATGTTTTGGACACTCGGGTGAAGAGAGGGGCGGAGCTTTCTACCGATCACCACCTGGTGGTGAGTTGGCTGCGATGGTGGGGGAGGATGCCTGACAGACCTGGCAGGCCCAAACGCATTGTGAGGGTTTGCTGGGAACGCCTCCGGAAGAACTTTGAACATGTCACGAGGGAGGCGCTGGACATTGAGTCTGAGTGGACCATGTTCCGTGCCTCTCTTGTCGAGCCGGCTGATTGGAGCTGTGGCCGCAAGGAGTTTGGTGCCTGTCGTGGCACCAAACTCTAGAACCCGCTGGTGGACACCAGCAGTGAGGGATGCCGTCAAGCTGAAGAAAGAGCCCATCGGGTCCTTTTGGCTCATGGGACTCCAGAGGCAGCCGACAGGCCAAGCGAAGTGCGGCTTCAGCGGTCGCAGAGGCAAAAACTCGGACATGGGAGGAGTTTGGAGAAGCCATGGAAAACGACTTCCAGACGGCTTCGAAGCGATTCTGGACCACCATCCGCCGGCTCAAGGGGGGGCAGCAGTGCACTGTAACACCGTGTATGGTGACGATGGTGCGCTGCTGACCTCTACTGCAGCTGTTATTGATCGGTGGAGGGAATACTTCGAAGACCTCCTTAATCCCACCAACATGTCTTCCTATGAGGAAGCAGTGCCTGGGGAATCTGTGGTGGGCTCTCCTATTTCTGGGGCTGAGGATGCCAAGGTAGTTAAAAAGCTCCTCAATGGCAACGCCCTGGGGGTGGATGAGATCCGTCCGGAGTTCCTTAAGGCTCTGGATGCTGTGGGGCTGTCTTGGTTGACAAGACTCTGCAACATCGCGTGGACATCGGGGGCGGTACTTCTGGATTGGGAGACCGGGGTGGTGGTTCCTCTCTTTAAGAAGGGGAACCAGAGGGTGTGTTTCAACTATCGTGAGATCACACTCCTCAGTCTTCCCGGTAAGGTCTATTCATGTGTACTGGAGAAGAGGCTACGCCGGATAGTCGAACCTCGGATTTAGGAGGAACAGTGTGGTTTACGTCCTGGTCGTGGAACTGCGGACCAGCTTTATACTCTCGGCAGGGTCCTTGAGGGTGCATGGGAGTTTGCCCAACCAGTCTACATGTGCTTTATGGACTTGGAAAAGGCATTCGACCATTTACTCCTGGAAGTCCTGTGGGAAGTGCTTAGAGAGTATGGGGTAACGGACTGTCTTATTGTGGCGGTTCGCTCCCTTTGCAAGAGTCAGAGCTTGGTCCGCATTGCCGGCAGTAAGTCGGACCCGTTTCCAGTGAGGGTTGGACTCCGCCAAGGCTGCCCTTTGTCACCGATTCTGTTCATAACCTTTATGGACAGAATTTCTAGGCGCAGTCAGGGCGTTGAGGGGATCCGGTTTGGTGTCTGCAGGATTAGGTCTCTGCTATTTGCAGATGATGTGGTCCTGATGGCTTCATCTGGCCAAGATCTTCAGCCCTCACTGGATCGGTTCGCAGACGAGTGTGAAGTGACCGGGATGTGAATCAGCACCTCCAAGTCCGAGTCCATGGTTCTCGCCCGGAAAAGGGTGGAGGGCCATCTCCGGGTTGGGGAGGAGATCTTGCCCCAAGTGGAGGAGTTCAAGGACCTCAGAGTCTTGTTCACGAGTGAGGGAAGAGTGGATCGTGAGATCGACAGGCGGAACGGTGCGGCGTCTTCAGTAATGCGGACGCTGTATTTATCCGTTGTGGTGAAGAAGGAGCTGAGCCGGAAGGCAAAGCTCTCGATTTACCGGTCGATCTACGTTCCCATCCTCACCTATGGTCATGAGCTTTGTGTCATGGCCGAAAGGACAAAATCACGGGTACAAGTGGCCGAAATGAGTTTCCTCCGCCGGGTGGCGGGGCTCTCCCTTAGAGATAGGGTGAGAAGCTCTGTCATCCGGGAGGAGCTCAAAGTAAAGCCATTGCTCCTCCATTTCGAGAGGAGCCAGATGAGGTGGTTCGGGCATCTGGTCAGGATGCCACCCGAACGCCTCCCTAGGGAGGTGTTTCGGGCACGTCCGACCGGTAGGAGGCCCAGGAAGACCCAGGAAACGGGAAGCTTATCTCTCCCGGCTGGCCTGGGAACGCCCCAGGATCCCCCGGGAGGAGCTGGACGAAGTGGCTGGGGAGAGGAAAGTCTGGGCTTCCCTCTAAGGCTGCAGCCCCCGCAACCCGACCTCGGATAAGCGGAAGAAAATGGATGGCTGGATGGATGGAGTTATGTTTAAATAACTGTCATAAAGAGTAAAACCTCATTTTTGTATTTGTAAACCTTACCAAAACAACTGATTTTAGTAAAACTCACACAGATTCAATATTACAGGCATTTTTAGACATTTTGCTTATTTGGTGTAGGAATTATGATGGAATACATTGTTTTTGCATATTTCGCATTATCTCAGGATTTTAAGAACTTTACTGTCATTTAGAGGAAACCAAATACTTTTTGTGTTTGCAAGCCTTAAAAAAGCATATGTTTCGAGTAAAACTCACAAGAATGCCTTATTTCAGGCATTATTAGCCATTTTTTATGTGTAGTTTAGGCATACTTGCCAATACTCCTGGATTTTCCAGGACACTCCCGAAATTCAGCGCCTCTCCCGAAAACCTCCCGGGACAAATTTTCTCCCGAAAATCTCCCGAAATTCAGGCTTATCTGAGTGAGGACAGCCTGTATTCACGTCTGCTTTCCCACGATATAAACAGCATGCCTGCCCAATCACGTTATAACTGTAGAATGATCGAGGGCGAGTTCTTGGTTTCTTATGTGGGTTTATTGTTAGGTAGTTTCATTAACGTCCTCCCAGCGCGTTAACAACACAAAACAACAACAGTCACGTTTTCGTCTACCGTAAAGCAGTTTGTCTGCCGTAAACAGCAATGTTGTGACACTCTTTAAACAGGGCAATACTGCCATCTACTGTACATGCATGTGTGCCAATAACATCCAGGGCTTTTAGAGAGTGCAGTGCACAACTGCGCACACAACAAGGAGACAAAGCAGAAGAAAGCGGAAGATACAGCCATGGCGACGCCGACGACGAGTAACATGAAGAAACAGGCATTTTTATACATAACGCAGGTTGGTTTTAGGGTTATGTTTATACAACTTTCATATTTAGAATGACAGTTATACAATCATATTGAGTAAAAAAAACTAACTTGTGTCTTTACAAACATCACAATTTTTTATTTTTTTTCAGGAAAACTCACAAAGATACATTTCTCCAGGGATTATTAGCCATTTTTTATGTGCGGTTTAGGAGTTACATTATGTTTAAATAACTGTCAGATTGAATGTGACAGTATACTGTCATAGTGAGTAAAACCTACTTTTTGTATTTGTAAACCATACCAAATTACCTGATTCTGGTAAAACTCACATAGATACAATATTACAGGCATTTTTAGACATAATGCATGTTTGGATTTGGAGTTATGTTTATATTACTTTTACATTTGGTATGATACTGTCATATTGAGTAAAAAAAAACTAATTTGTGTCTTTATAAACATTACGAATTCTTTGTTTCCAGTAAAACTCACATAGATACATTTCTCCAGGCGTTTTTAGCCATTTTACATGTGTGGTTTAGTAGCTATGTTTAAATAACAGTCAGATTGAATGTGACAGTATACTGTCAAAGTGAGTAAAGCCAATATTTTGTATTTGCAAACCTTACAAAAACAACTGTTTCTAGTAAAACTCACATGAATACAATATTACAGGCATTTTTAGACATAATGCATGTTTGGTTTTGGAGTTATGTTTATATAACTTTCAAATTTAGTATGACGGTTATACTGTCATATTGAGTAAAAAAAAGTAACTTGTGTCTTTACAAACCTTACAAAATATTTTTTTCCCAGTAAAACTCACAAAGATACATTTCTCCAGGCATTATTAGCCATTTTGCATGTGTGGTTTAGGAGTTATGTTTAAATAACTGTCATATCAAATGTTGCAGTTATACTGTCATTATGAGTATGACCCAAGTTTTGTATTTGTAAACCTTACCAAAATATCTGATTCTGGTAAAACTCACATAGATTCAATACTACAGGCTTTTTTAGACGGATTGCAAGTTTGGTTTTGGAGTTATGTTTATTTAACTTTCATATTTATTATGACAGTTATAAAACTTGTGTCTTTACAAACCTTACAAAATATTTTTTTTCCAGCAAAACTCACAAAGATTCATTTCTCCAGGCATTACTAGCCATTTAGCATGTTTGGATTAGGAGAGATAACTGTCAGATTGAATGTGACAGTTATTTTTAAAACTGTCCTAGTGAGTAAAACCAATATTTTGTATTTGCAAAAGTTACAAAAACATATGATTCTAGTAAAACTTACATGGACACAATATTACAGGCATTTTTAGACATAATGCATGTTTGGTTTTGGAGTTATGTTTGTATAACTTTTACATTTAATATGACAGTTATACCATCATATTGAGTAAAAAAAAACTAACTTGTGTCTTTACAAACCTTACAAAGCATTGTTTTCCAGTAAAACGCACACATATACATTTGTCCAGGCATTATTAGCCTTTGAGCATGTTTGGTTTAGGAGTTATGTTTAAATAAATGTCATTTTGAATGTGGCAGTTATATTGTCATTATGAGTAAAACCTAATTTTTGTATTTGTAAACCTTACCAAAATACATAATTCAGGTAAAACTCATGTATAAAAAATATTACAGGCATTTTTAGACATAATGCATGTTTTAGTTTGGAATTATGTTTATATAACTTTCATATTTAGTAAGAGAGCTTACTGTCATATTGAGTAAAAACAAAAGTAACTTGTGTCTTTACAAACCTTACAAAATATTTTTTTTTCCAGTAAAACTCACAAAGATACATTTTTCCAGGGATTATTAGCCAATATGTGTGGTTTAGGAGTCATATTTAAGTAACTGTCATATTGAGTGTGGCAGTTATACTGTCATTATGAGTAAAACCAAATTTTTGTATTTGTAAACCTTAACAAAATACCTGATTCTAGTAAAACTCACAGAGATTCAATATTACAGGCATTTGTAGACGGATTGCATGTTTGGTTTTGAAGATTTGTTTATAAACTTTCAAATTTAGTAAGTTAGTTATACCATTATATTGAGTAAAAAAAACTAACTTGTGTCTTTACAAACCTTACAAAATATTTTTGTCCAGTAAAACTCACAAAAATACATTTCTCCAGGCATTATTAGCCATTTTGCATCTGTGGTTTCGAATTTATGTTTAAATAACATTAGGATTGAATGTGACAGTATACTGTCATTGTGAGTAAAACCAAAATTTTGTATTTGCAAACTTTAAAAAAAAACTGATTCTACTAAAACTCACATTGACACAATATTATAAGCATTTTTAGACATAATGCATGTTTGGTTTTGGAGATATGTTTATATAACTTTTACATTTAGTATGACAGTTATCATATGGAGTAAAAAAAACTAACTTGTGTCTTTACAAACATTACATTTTTTTTTCCCCAGTAAAATTCACAAAGGCACATTTCTGTATATTGTCATAGTGAGTAAAACCAGTATTTTGTATTTGCAAAACTTACAAAAACAACTGATTCTGGTAAAATTCAATATTACAGGCAATTTTAGACAGATTGCAAGTTTGGTCTTGGAGTTATGTTTTTATAATTTTCATATTTAGTATGACAGTTATACTGTCATATTGAGTAAAAAAAAACTAACTTGTGTTTTTACAAACCTTACAAAATATTTTTTTCCAGAAAAATACACAGAGATATATTTCTCGAGGCATTATTAGTCATTTTGAATTTGTGTATTAGGAGTTATGTTTCAATAACTGTCAGATTGAATGTGACAGTATACTGTCATAGTGAGTAAAACCAATATTTTGTATTTGCAAAACTTACAAAAACAACTGATTCTAGTAATACTCACATAGATACATCATTGCAGGTATTTTTAGACATAATGCATGTTTGGTTTTGGAGTTATGTTTATATAACTTTGACATTTAGTATGAAAGTTATACTTTCTTTTTGAGTTAAAAAAACTAACTTGTGTCTTTACAAACCTTACAAAATGTTTTTTTTCCAGTAAATATACCATTCTCCAGGCATTATTAGCCATTTAGCATGTTTGGTATAGGAGTTATGTTTAAAAAAACTGTCATTTGGAATGTGGCAGTTATACTGTCATTATGAGTAAAACCTAATTTTTGTATTTGTAAACCTTACCAAAATACCTGTTTCTAGTAAAACTCACATAGATCCAAAATTCAAGCATTTTTAGACACAAGGCATGTTTGGTTTTGGAGTTATGTGTATAAAAACCTTCATATTTAGTATGACAGTTATCCAATCATATTGAGTAAAAAAAATAAGTGTGTCTTTACAAACCTTACAAAATATTTGTTTCCAGTAAAACTCACAAAGATACATTTCCCCAGGCATTATTAGCCATTTAGCATGTTTGGTTTAGGAGTTATGTTTAATTAACTGTCATTTGGAATGTGGCAGTGATACTGTCATTATGAGTAAAACCTAATTTTTGTATTTGTAAACCTTACCAAAATAGTAAAATTCTAGTAAAACTCACACAAATTCAAAAATACAGGCATTTTTAGACGGGTTGCATGTTTGGTTTTGGAGTTATGTTTATATAACTTTCATATTTAGTATGACAATTATACCATCATATTAAATAAAAATAAAAAACTTGTGTCTTTATAAACCTTACAAATTATTTCTTTCCAGTAAAACTCACAAAAATACATTCCTCCAGTTATTATTAACCAATTTGCATGTGATTTAGGAGTCATGTTTAAATAACTGTCATTTTGAATGTGGCAGTTATATTGTCAATATGAGTAAAACCTTAATTTTTGTATTTGTAAACCTTACCAAAATAACAGATTGACAATACTCACGGATATAAAATATTACAGGCATTTTTAGACATAATGCATGTTTAATTTTGGAGTTATGTGTAAATAACTTTCATATTTAGTATGACAGCTATACTGTCATATTAAATAAATAAAAAACATTTTGTGTCTTTGCAAACCTTACAAAATATACTTTTTCTAGTAAAAACTAACAAGGACACATGTCTCCAGGCATTATTAGACATATTACATGTTTGGTGTAGGAATTATGTTAAAAAACATTTTTTTTGCTTTTTTCGCATTATCTCAGGATTTTAAGAATATTACTGTCATATTGAGTAAAAAACTACTTTTTGTGTTCGCAAGCCTTAAAATACCATATGTTTCGAGTAACACTCACAAGGATGCATTGTTTTAGGCTTTATTAGCCTTTTTTGCATGTATGGTTAGAAAGTTATGTTTAAATAACTGTCAAATTGAATGTAGCAGTTTTACTGTCATTATGAGAAAAACTTAATTTTTGTATTTTGAAAACCTTACCAAATTACCTGATTGTGGTAAAACTCACATAGATACAATATTACAGGCATTTTTAGACTTAATGCATCTTTACTTTTGGAGTTATGTTCATATAACTTTCATATTTGGTATGACAGTTATACTCTCATATTGAATTAAAAAAACTAACTTGCGTCTTTGCAAAACTTACAAAAGATTATTTTTCTAGTAACACTAACAAAGATACATGTCTTCAGGCATTATTAGACATTTTGCATGTTTGGTGTAGGAATTATGTTGAAAAACATTGTTATTGCTTTTTTGGCATTATATCAGTATTTTAAGAACATTACTGTCATTTTGAGGAAAAAACTACTTTTTGTTTTGGCAAGCCTTAAAATAGCATATGTTTCGAGTAAAACTCACAAAGATGCATTGTTTTAGGCTTTATTGGCCTATTTGCATGTGTTATTATGAAGATATGTTTAAATAACTGTCAAATTGAATTTAGCAGATATACTGTCATTATGACAAAAACCCAATTTTTGTATTTGTAAACCTTTCCAAATTACCTGATTCTGGTTAAACTCACATAGATACAATATTACAGGGATTTTTAGACATAATGCATCTTTACTTTTGGAGTTATGTTTATATAACTTTCCTATTTGGTATGACAGTTATACTGTCATATTGAATTAAAAAAATTAACTTGCGTCTTTGCAAAACTTACAAAAGATTATTTTTCTAGTTAAACTAACAAGGATACATGTCTCCAGGCATTATTAGACATTTTGCATGTTTGGTGTAGGAATTATGTTAAAAAACATTTTTATTGCTTTTTTCGCATTATCTCAGTATTTTAAGAATATTACTGTCATTTTGAGGAAAAAACTACTTTTTGTTTTGGCAAGCCTTAAAATAGCATATGTTTCGAGTAAAACTCACAAAGATGCATTGTTTTAGGCTTTATTGGCCTATTTGCATGTGTTATTATGAAGATATGTTTAAATAACTGTCAAATTGAATTTAGCAGATATACTGTCATTATGACAAAAACCCAATTTTTGTATTTGTAAACCTTTCCAAATTACCTGATTCTGGTTAAACTCACATAGATACAATATTACAGGGATTTTTAGACATAATGCATCTTTACTTTTGGAGTTATGTTTATATAACTTTCATATTTGGTATGACAGTTATACTGTCATATTGAATTAAAAAAATTAACTTGCGTCTTTGCAAAACTTACAAAAGATTATTTTTCTAGTTAAACTAACAAGGATACATGTCTCCAGGCATTATTAGACATTTTGCATGTTTGGTGTAGGAATTATGTTAAAAAACATTTTTATTGCTTTTTTCGCATTATCTCAGTATTTTAAGAATATTACTGTCATTTTGAGGAAAAAACTACTTTTTGTTTTGGCAAGCCTTAAAATAGCATATGTTTCGAGTAAAACTCACAAAGATGCATTGTTTTAGGCTTTATTGGCCTATTTGCATGTGTTATTATGAAGATATGTTTAAATAACTGTCAAATTGAATTTAGCAGATATACTGTCATTATGACAAAAACCCAATTTTTGTATTTGTAAACCTTTCCAAATTACCTGATTCTGGTTAAACTCACATAGATACAATATTACAGGGATTTTTAGACATAATGCATCTTTACTTTTGGAGTTATGTTTATATAACTTTCATATTTGGTATGACAGTTATACTGTCATATTGAATTAAAAAAATTAACTTGCGTCTTTGCAAAACTTACAAAAGATTATTTTTCTAGTTAAACTAACAAGGATACATGTCTCCAGGCATTATTAGACATTTTGCATGTTTGGTGTAGGAATTATGTTAAAAAACATTGTTATTGCTTTTTTCGCATTATCTCAGTATTTTAAGAATATTACTGTCATTTTGAGGAAAAAACTACTTTTTGTTTTGGCAAGCCTTAAAATAGCATATGTTTCGAGTAAAACTCACAAAGATGCATTGTTTTAGGCTTTATTGGCCTATTTGCATGTGTTATTATGAAGATATGTTTAAATAACTGTCAAATTGAATTTAGCAGATATACTGTCATTATGACAAAAACCCAATTTTTGTATTTGTAAACCTTTCCAAATTACCTGATTCTGGTTAAACTCACATAGATACAATATTACAGGCATTTTAAGACATAATGCATGTTCAGTTTTGGAGTTATGTTTACATAACTGTCATATTAAATGTGGCAGTTATACTGTCATTATGAGTAAAACCTAATTTTTGTATTTGTAAACCTTACCAAAATACATGATTCTGGTAAAACTCACATTTAAACAAGTTTACAGGCATTTTAATACATAATGCATGTTTGTTTTTAGGGTTATGTTTATACAACTTTCATATTTAGTATGACAGTTATGCAATCATATTGAGTAAAAAAAATACTAACTTGTGTCTTGACAAACCTTACAAAATTTTTTTTTTTTTTCCAGGAAAACTCACAAAAATACATTTTTCCAGGCATTATTAGCCATTTTGCATGTGGTTTAGGCGTTACAGTATGTTTAAATAACTGTCAGATTGAATGTGACAATATACTGTCATAGTGAGTAAAACCTAGATTTTGTATTTGTAAACCTTACCAAGATACCTGATTCTGGTGAAACTCACATAGATAAAACATTACAGGCATTTTTAGACATAATGCATGTTTGGTTTTGGAGTTATGTTTATATAACTTTCATATTTAGTATGAGAGTTATGCCATTATATTGAGTAAAAAAAGCTAACTTGTGTCTTTATGAACCTTAAAAAATATTTTTTTCCAGTAAAACTCACAAAGATACATTTCTCCAGGCATTATTAGCCATTAATTATGTTTGGTTTAGGAGTTATGTTTAAATAACTGTCATATTGAGTGTGGCAGTTATACTGTCATTATGAGTAAAACCTATTTTTTGTATTTGTAAACCTTACCAAAATAACTGATTCTGATAAAACTCACATAAATTCAATATTACAGGCAGTTTAAGACAGATTGCAAGTTTGGTTTAGGAGTTTGGTTTTGGAAATATGTTTATATAACTTTCATATTTAGTATGACAGTTATATCATCATATTGAGTAAAAAAAAAAAACTTTTGTCTTTACAAACCTTACAAAATATTGTTTTCTAGTAAAACTTACAAAGATACATTTCTCCAGGCAGTATTAGCCATTTTGCATGTGTGGTTTAAGAGTTATGTTAAAATAACTGTCTTATCAAATGTTGCAGTTATACTGTCATTATGAGTAAAACACAAGTTGTGTATTTGTAAACCTTACCAAAATATCTGAATCTGGTAAAACTCACATAGATTCAAAATTACAGGCATTTTTAGACGGATTGCAAGTTTGATTTTGGAGTTATGTTTATTTAACTTTCATATTTAGTATGACAGTTATGCTGTCATATTGAGTAAAAAAACAACTAACTTTTGTCTTTACAAACCTTACAAAATATTTTTTTTCCAGTTAATTTCACAAAAATACATTTCTCCAGGCATTATTAGCCATTTAGCATGTTTGGTTTAGGAGTTATGTTTAAATAACTGTTATTTTGAATATGGCAGTTATACTGTCATTAAGAGTAAAACCCAATTTTTGTATTTGTAAACCTTACCAAAATACCTGATTCTGGTAAAACTCACATAGATTCAATATTACAAGCATTTTTAGACCGATTGCAAGTTTGGTTTTGGACTTATGATTATTTAACTTTCATATTTAGTACGACAGTTACACTGTCATATTGAGTAAAAAAACACTAACTTGTGTCTTTACAAACCTTACAAACTATTTTTTTTCCCAGTAAAACGTACAAATATACATTTTTCCAGGCATTATTAGTCATTTTGCATGTGTGGTTTAGGAGTTATGTTTAAATAACTGTCAGATTGAATGTGACAGTTTACTGTCATAGTGAGTAAAACCTAATTTTTGTATTTGTAAACCTTAACAAAATACTTGATTCTAGTAAAACTCACATAGATTCAATATTGCAGGCATTTTTAGACAGATTGCATGTTTGGTTTTGGAGTTGTTTATATACCTTTCATATTTAGTATGTCATATTGAGTAAAAAAAAATAACTTGTGTCTTTACAAACCTTACAAAATAAAGTAAGGTATATAAACCAGTCACCAGTTACCAGATGTCACCAATTCTGTTCATAACTTTTATGGACAGAATTTCTAGGCGCAGTCAAGGCGTTGAGGAGATCTGGTTTGGTGGCTGCAGGATTAGGTCTCTGCTTTTTGCAGATGATGTGGTCCTGATGGCTTCATCTGGCCAAGATCTTCAGCTCTCACTGGATCGGTTCGCAGCTGAGTGTGAAGCGACTGGGATGAGAATCAGCACCTCCAAGTCCGAGTCCATGGTTCTCGCCCGGAAAAGGGTGGAGTGCCATCTCCGGGTTGGGGAGGAGATCTTGCCCCAAGTGGAGGAGTTCAAGTACCTCGGAGTCTTGTTCACGACAGGCGGATCGGTGCGGCGTCTTCAGTAATGCGGACGCTGTATCGGTCCGTTGTGGTGAAGAAGGAGCTGAGCCGGAAGGCAAAGCTCTCAATTTACCGGTCGATCTACGTTCCCATCCTCACCTATGGTCATGAGCTTTGGGTTATGACCGAAAGGACAAGATCACGGGTACAAGCGGCCGAAATGAGTTTCCTCCGCCGGGTGGCGGGGCTCTCCCTTAGAGATAGGGTGAGAAGCTCTGCCATCCGGGAGGAGCTCAAAGTAAAGCCGCTGCTCCTCCACATCGAGAGGAGCCAGATGAGGTGGTTCGGGCATCTGGTCAGGATGCCACCCGAACGCCTCCCTAGGGAGGTGTTTAGAGCACGTCCGACCGGTAGGAGGCCGCGGGGAAGACCGAGGACACGTTGGGAAGACTATGTCTTTCATATTACAGTTATACTGTCATATTGAGTAGAAAAAAGCTAACTTGTGTCTTTACAAACCTTACAAACTATTTTTTTCCAGTAAAACTTACAAAGATACATCTCTCCAGGCATTATTAGACATTTTGCATGCATGGTTTAGGTGTTATGTTTAAATAACAGTCAGATTGAGTGTGACAGTATACTGTCATAGTAGTTTTTTACTCAATATGCCAGTAATGTTCTTAAAATCCTGAGATAATGCAAAAAAAGCTATAAAAATGTTTTTCAATATAATTCCTACACCAAACATGCAACATGTCTAATAACTGGAGACATGTATATTTTGTTAATTTTACTAGAAAATGTATCTTTTATAAGTCAATGCAGTATAACTGTCAAACTAAATGTAAAAGTTATATAAACATAACTCCAAAAATGAACATGCATTATGTCTAAAAATGCCTAAAATTTTGTATCTATGTGAGTTTTACCAGAATCAGATAATTTGGTAAGGTTTACAAATACAAAAATTGGGTTTTTCTCATAATGACAGTATAACTGCTACATTCAATTTGACAGTTTTTTAAACATAACTTCCTAACCACACATGATTGAGTGTGGCACTTATAATGTCACTATCAGTAAAACCTATTTTTTTTATTTGTCAACCTTACCAAAATACCTCATTTTGGTAAAACTCACATAATTCAATATTACAGACATTTTTAGACGGATTACAAGTTTGGTTCTGGAGTCATGTTTATATATTTTTTGCATGCAGTATGACAGTTATACTGTCATATTGAGTAAAAAAAAACTAACATGGGTCTTTACAAACCTTACAAAATATTTGTCCTAGTAAAACTCACAAAGATACATTTCTCCAAGCATTATTAGCCATTTTGCATGTGTGGTTTAGAAGTTATGTTTACATAACTGTCAGATTGAATGTGACAGTATACTGTCATAGTGAGTAAAACCTAATTTTTGTATTTGTAAACCTTACCAAAATACCTGATTCTGGTAAAACTCACATAGATACAATATTACAGGTATTTTTAGACAAAATTCATGTTTGTTTTTGGAGTTATGTTTATATAACTTTCATATTTAGTATGACCGTTATACCATCATATTGAGTAAAAAAAACAACTACCTTGTGTCTTTATAAACCTTACAAATTATTTGTTTTCCTGTAAAACTCACAAATATACATTTCTCCAGGCATTATTAGCCATTTATCATGTTTGGTTTAGGAATTATCCATCCATTATGTTTAAATACCTTTTCATGTTAAATGTGGCAGTTATACTGTCATTATGAGTAAAACATAATTTTTGTATTTGTAAACCTTACCAAAATACCTGATTCTGGTAAAACTCACATAGATTCAATATTACAGGCATTTTTAGACGGACTGAAAGTTTGGTTTTGGAGTTATGTCTATTAAACTTTCATATTTAGTATGACAGTTAAACTGTCATATTGAGTAAAAAAAACTAACTTGTGTTTTTACAAAATTTAAAAAATATTTTTTTCCAGAAAAATTCACAGAGATACATTTCTCCAGGCATTATTAGTCACTTTGAATGTGTGGTTTAGGAGTTATGTTTAAATAACTGTCAGATTGAATGTGACAGTATACTGTCATAGTGAGTAAAACCAATATTTTGTATTTGCAAAACTTACAAAAACAACTGATTCTAGTAAAACTCACATGGATACAATATTACAGGTATTTTTAGACAAAATTCATGTTTGTTTTTGGAGTTATGTTTATATAACTTTCATATTTAGTATGACCGTTATACCATCATATTGAGTAAAAAAAAAAAACTACCTTGTGTCAAATCATTTTTTTCCCTGTAAAACTCACAAAGATTCAGGCATTATTAGCCATTTATCATGTTTGGTTTAGGAATTATGTTTAAATACCTTTTCATGTTAAATGTGGCAGTTATACTGTCATTATGAGTAAAACATAATTTTTGTATTTGTAAACCTTACCAAAATACCTGATTCTGGTAAAACTCACATAGATTCAATATTACAGGCATTTTTAGACGGACTGAAAGTTTGGTTTTGGAGTTATGTCTATTTAACTTTCATATTTAGTATGACAGTTAAACTGTCATATTGAGTAAAAAAAACTAACTTGTGTTTTTACAAAATTTAAAAAATATTTTTTTCCAGAAAAATTCACAGAGATACATTTCTCCAGGCATTATTAGTCACTTTGAATGTGTGGTTTAGGAGTTATGTTTAAATAACTGTCAGATTGAATGTGACAGTATACTGTCATAGTGAGTAAAACCAATATTTTGTATTTGCAAAACTTACAAAAACAACTGATTCTAGTAAAACTCACATGGATACAATATTACAGGCATTTTTAGACATAATGCATGTTTGGTTTTGGAGTTATGTTTATACTACTTTTACATTTAGTATGACAGTTATACTGTCCATCCATCCATCCATTCTCTACCGCTTATTCCCTTAGGGGTCGCGGGGGGCGCTGGAGCCTATCTCAGCTACAATCGGGCGGAAGGCGAGGTACACCCTGAAAAAGTCGCCACCTCATAAGATTAAGTAAAAAAAACTAAATTGTTTGTTTAGGGACGGCGTGGCGCAGTGGCCGTGCGCAACCCGAGGGTCCCTGGTTCAATCCCATCCTAGTACCAACCTCGTCATGTCCGTTGTGTCCTGAGCAAGACGCTTCACCCTTGCTCCTGATGGGTGCTGGTTAGCACCTTGCATGGCAGCTCCCTCCATCAGTGTGTGAATGTGTGTGTGAATGGGTAAATGTGGAAGTAGTGTCAAAGCGCTTTGAGTACCTTGAAGGTAGAAAAGCGCTATACAAGTACAACCCATTTATCATTTATTATTTATTTATTTACAAACCTTACAAAATATGTTTTTCCAGTAATCTCACAAAGATACATTTCTCCAGGAATTATAGCCATTTTGCATGTGTGGTTTGGTAGTTATGTTTAAATAACTGTCAAATTGAATGTGACAGTATACTATCATGGTGAGTAAAATCAATATTTTATAATTGCAAACCTTACTACAACAATTGATTTTAGTAAAACTCGCATGGATACAAAATTACAGGCATTTTTAAACATAATGCATGTTTGGTTTTGGAGTTATGTTTATATATTTTTTACATTTAGTATTACAGTTAAACTGTCATATTGAGTAAAAAAAACTAACTTGTGTCTTTATAAACCTTAAAAAATATATTTTTCCAGTAAAACTCACAAAGATACATTTATCCAGGCATTATTAGCCATTAACCATGTTTGGTTTAGAGTTATGTTTAAATAACTGTCATATTGAGTGTGGCAGATATACTGTCATTATGAGTAAAACCTATTTTTTGTATTTGTAAAATTACCAAAATAACTGATTCTGATAAAACTCACATGGATAAAATATTACAGGATTTTTTTAGACATAAAGCATGTTTCCATCATATTGAGTAAAAAAAACTAACTTTTGTCTATACAAACATTACAAAATATTTTATTTTCCAGTAAAACTCACAAAAATACATTTCTCCAGTTATTATTGGCCATTTTGCATCTGTGGAGGAGTTCAAGTACCTCGGAGTCTTGTTCACGAGTGAGGGAAGAGTGGATCGTGAAATCGACAGGCGGATCGGTGCGGCGTCTTCAGTAATGCGGACGCTGTATCGATCCGTTGTGGTGAAGAAGGAGCTGAGCCGGAAGGCAAAGCTCTCAATTTACCGGTCGATCTACGTTCCCATCCTCACCTATGGTCATGAGCTTTGGGTTATGACCGAAAGGACAAGATCACGGGTACAAGCGGCCGAAATGAGTTTCCTCCGCCGGGTGGCGGGGCTCTCCCTTAGAGATAGGGTGAGAAGCTCTTTCATCCGGGGGGAGCTCAAAGTAAAGCCGCTGCTCCTCCGCATCGAGAGGAGCCAGATGAGGTGGTTCGGGCATCTGGTCAGGATGCCACCCGAGCGCCTCCCTAAGGAGGTGTTTAGGGCATGTCCAAGCGGTAGGAGGCCACGAGGAAGACCCAGGACACGTTGGGAAGACTATGTCTCCCGGCTGGCCTGGGAACGCCTCGGGATCCCCCGGGAGGAGCTGGACGAAGTGGCTGGGGAGAGGGAAGTCTGGGCTTCCCTGCTTAGGCTGCTGCCCCCGCGACCCGACCTCGGATAAGCGGAAGAAGATGGATGGATGGATGGGTTTACAATTTGTGTTTAAATAACAGTCAGATTGAATGTGACAGTATACTGTCATAGTGAGTAAAACCTAATTTTTGTATTTGTAAACCTTAACAAAATACCTGATACTAGTAAAACTCACATAGATTCAATATTACAGGCATTTTTAGACGGATTGCATGTTTGGTATTGGAGTTATTATGACAGTTATACAAATATATTGAATAAAAAAAACTATTTTGTGTCTTATCAAACCTTACAAAATATTTTTTTCCTGTAAAACTCACAAAGATACATTTCTCCAGGCATTATTAGCCATTTTGCATGTGTGGTTTAGGAGTTATGTTAACATAACCGTCATATTGAGGATGGCAGTTATACTGTCATTATGAGTAAAACCTAATTTTTGTATTTATAAACCTTACCAAAATTCCTGATTCTGGTAAAACTCACATAGATACAATATTACAGGCATTATGTTTAAATAACTGTCATATCAAATAATGCAATTATACTGTCATTATGAGTAAAACCCAAGTTGTGTATTTGTAAACCTTACCAAAATACCTGATTCTGGTAAAACTCATATAGATTCAGTTTAAGACGGATTGCAGCTTTGGTTTAGGAGTTTGGTTTTGGAATGATGTGTATATTACTTTTATATTTAGTTTGACAGTTACACCATCATATTGAGTAAAAAAAACAACTTTTTTCTTTACACACCTTACAAAATATTTTTTTCTAGTAAAACTCACAAAGATACATTTCTCCAGGCATTATTAGCTATTTAGCATGTTTGGTTTAGGAGTTCTGTTTAAATAACTGTTATTTTGAATATGGCAGTTATACTGTCATTATGAGTAAAACCCAATTTTTGTAATTGTAAACCTTACCAAAATACCCGATTCTTGTAAAACTCACATAGATTCAATATTACAGGCATTTTTAGACGTATTGCAAGTTTGGTTTTGGAGTTATGTTTATTTAACTTTCATATTTAGTATGACAGTTTTACTGTCATATTAAGTAAAAAAAACTAACTTGTGTCTTTACAAACCTTATACATTTTTTATTCGTTTTCCAGGAAAACTCACAAAGATACATTTCCCCAGGCATTATTAGCCATTTTGTATTTGTGGTTTAGGAGTTATGTTTAAATAACTGTCAGATTGAATATACTGTCATAGTGAGTAAAACCTAAATTGTGTATTTATAAACCTTACCAAAATACCTGATTCTGGTAAAACTCACATAGATACAATATTACAGGCATTTTTAGACATACTGTATGTTTGGTTTTGGAGTTATGTTTATATACATTTCTCCAGGCATTATTAGCCATTTGTCATGTTTGGATTAGGAGTTATGTTTAAATAACTGTCATATCAAATGTTGCAGTTATACTGTCATTATGAGTAAAACCCAAGTTTTGTATTTATAAACCTTGCCAAAATACCTGATTCTGGTAAAACTCACATAGATTCAATATTACAGGCAGTTTAAGACAGATTGCAAGTTTGATTTAGGAATTTGGTTTTGGAATTATGTTTATATAACTTTCATATTTAGTATGACAGTTATACCATCATATTGAGTAAAAAAAAACTAACTTTTGTCTTTACAAACCTTACAAAATATTTTTTTTCTAGTAAAAATCACAAAGATACAATTCTCCAGGCATTATTAACCATTTTGCATGTGTGGTATAGGAGTTATGTTTACATAACTGTCATATTAAATGTGGCAGTTATACTGTCATTATGAGTAAAACCAAATTTGTATATATGTAAACCTTACCAAAATACCTGATTCTGGTAAAACTCACATAGATTCAATACTAAAGGCATTTTTAGACATAATGCATGTTTGGTTTTGGAGTTATGTTTGTATACATTTCTCCAGGCATTAATAGCCATTTAGCATGTTTGGTTCAGGAGTTATGTTTAAATAACTGTTATTTTGAATATGGCAGTTATACTGTCATCCATCCATCCATCCATCCATCCATCCATCTTCTTCCGCTTATCCGAGGTCGGGTCGCGGGGGCAGCAGCCTAAGCAGGGAAGCCCAGACTTCCCTCTCCCCAGCCACTTCGTCCAGCTCTTCCTGTGGGACCCCGAGGCGTTCCCAGGCCAGCCGGGAGACATAGTCTTCCCAACGTGTCCTGGGTCTTCCCCGCGGCCTCCTACCGGTCTTAGGACATTTAAAAACGGCATCCCAACAACCCACGATTAGATTCATACCTATTATGAAGGGGTGTGTACAGTTTTGATCCGCAACAATTACTACTCCTCTTTCGGGAACTTTAACACCCTCTACCTCAAAACCAAGAACCGCATAGGGGACTTCCAGGCCATTAGCTGCTCTTAGACGAAAAAGGGTAGGGGTCCTTTCGAGCTTAGCTTTGGTAAAGTGAGCATTAAATAGGCTTTCGGACATTAGCGTCACTTGGGACCCGGTGTCTAAAAGTCCTGGCAGAATAGTGCCTCCAGCATCTACTTGTATTTTGTTTGTTTGTTTTTAGACATAATGCATGTTTGGTTTTGGAGTTATGTTTATATAACTTGTGTTTATAGTATGACAGTTATACTGTTATATTGAGTAAAAAAAACTAACTTGTGTCTTTACAAACCTTACAAAATATGTTTTCCCAGTAAAACTCACAAAGTTACATTTCTACAGGCATTATTAGCCATTTTGCATGTGTGGTTTAGGAGTTATGTTTAAATAACTGATATTGAGTGTGACAGTATACTGTCAAAGTGAGTAAAAAAAACTAACTTGTGTCTTTGCAAACCTTACAAAAGAAAATGTTACTCGTAAAACTCACAATGATACATTTCTTCATGCATTATTAGAAAATGTTCATGTGTAGTTTTGAAGTTATGTTTATATAACTTTCATATATAGTATGACAGTTATACTGTTATATTGAGTAAAAAAACTAACTTGTGTCTTTACAAACCTTACAAAATATTGTTTCCCAGTAAAACTCACAAATATACATTTCTACAGGCATTATTAGCCATTTTGTATGTGTGGTTTAGGAGTTATGTTTAAATAACTGAAATTGAGTGTGACAGTATATTGTCAAAGTGAGTAAAAAAAAAACTAACTCGTGTCTTTGCAAACCTTACAAAAGAAAATGTTACTAGTAAAACTCACAAAGATACATTTCTTCATGCATTATTAGAAAATGGTCATGTGTAGTTTAGGAGTTATGTTTAAATAACTGTCATTTTGAGTGTGGTAGTATAACTGCCACACATATTGAGTTATAAAGTTAAGTGTAAAACCTAATTTTTGTATTTGCAAACCTTACAAAAACAACTGATTCTTGTAAAACTCACATAGATTCAATATTAAAGGCATTTTAGACATTTTACATGTTTTGTTTAGGAGTTGTGTTTGAATACATTAGTATTGCTTTTTTCGTTAAGGCAAGTCCAAACGGCAGGAGGCCACGGGGAAGACACAGGACACATTGGGAAGATTATATCAGCTGGCTGGCCTGGGAACGCCTCGGGATCCCCCGAGAAGAGCTGGACAAAGTAGCTGGGGATAGGGAAGTCTGGGCTTCTCTGCTTAGGCTGGATTTAGTATGACAGTTATACTCCCTGCTAAAAATGTTCTATAGAATTTCTATAAAAAAAAGTGTAAAGAATTTCTAAAGAATATCTCAATAGAACTCTATAGAATTTCTAATGAACTTTAGGACCGAAGTTCTATAGAACAGGATTCTAAAGAATGGTTTTATAGAACATGATTCTAAAGAATGGTTCTATAGAACAGGGTTCTAAAGAATGGTTCTATAGAACAGGATTCTAAAGAATGGTTCTATGGAACACAATTCTGAAGAATAGTGCTATAGAAGAAAGTTCTAAAGAGTAGTTCTATAAAACAGGCTCCTATGGAATGGCTTTCTGTGGAATACGGTTCAGAATGATGTAGAAATGATTGGGCAGGCATTCTACAAAATCTGTGGTCTAACACTGGCAATGGAGAAAGACAAATATTGCAGTTGAATGAATGTTGACTTGTATTTATTATATACATGTAAATCAAATCTTATTGAGTAAAAAAAACTAACTTTTGTTTTTGTAAACATTCAAAATATATTTTTTCTAGTAAAACTCACAAAGATACATGGAGTTTAAATAACTGTCATAGTAAGTAAAACCTATTTTTTGTATTTGAAAACCTTACAAAAACAACTGATTCTAGTAAAACTCACATGGATTCAATATTACAGACATTTTTACACATTTTGCATGTTTGGTTTAGAAATTATGATGGAACACATTTTTATTGCCAACACGTCTTCCTATGAGGAAGCAGTGCCTGGGGAGTCTGTGGTGGGCTCTCCTATTTCTGGGGCTGAGGTTGCTGAGGTAGTTAAAAAGCTCCTCGGTGGCAAGGCCCCAGGGGTAGATGAGATCCGCCCGGAGTTCCTTAAGGCTCTGGATGCTGTGGGGATGTCTTGGTTGACAAGACTCTGCAGCATCGCGTGGACACCGGGGGCGGTACCTCTGGATTGGCAGACCGGGGTGGTGGTTCCTCTCTTTAAGAAGGGGAACCGGAGGGTGTGCTCTAACTATCGTGGGATCACACTCTTCAGCCTTCCCGGTAAGGTCTATTCAGGTGTACTGGAGAGGAGGCTACGCCGGATAGTTGAACCTCAGATTCAGGAGGAACAATGTGGTTTTCGTCCTGGTCGTGGAACTGTGGACCAGCTCTATACTCTCGGCAGGGTCCTTGAGGGTGCATGGGAGTTTGGCTAACCAGTCTACATGTGTTTTGTGGACTTGGAGAAGGCATTCGACCGTGTCCCTCGGGAAGTCCTGTGGGGAGTGCTCAGAGAGTATGGGGTATCGGACTGTCTGATTGTGGCAGTCCGCTCCCTGTATGCTCAGTGCCAGAGCTTGGTCCGCATTGCCGGCAGTAAGTCGGACACGTTTCCAGTGAGGGTTGGACTCCGCCAAGGCTGCCCTTTGTCACCGATTCTCTTCATAACTTTTATGGACAGAATTTCTAGGCGCAGTCAAGGCGTTGAGGGGATCTGGTTTGGTGGCTGTAGGATTAGGTCTCTGCTTTTTGCAGATGATGTGGTCCTGATGGCTTCATCTGGCCAGGATCTTCAGCTCTCACTGGATCGGTTCGCAGCCGAGTGTGAAGCAACTGGGATGAGAATCAGCACCTCCAAGTCCAAGTCCATGGTTCTCGCCCGGAAAAGGGTGGGTCCCTGGTTCAATCCCCACGTAGTACCAACCTCGTCATGTCTGTTGTGTCCTGAGCAAGACACTTCACCCTTGCTCCTGATGGGTGCTTGCATGGCAGCTCCCTCCATCAGTGTGTGAATGTGTGTGTGAATGGGTAAATGTGGAAGTAGTGTCAAAGCGCTTTGAGTACCTTGAAGGTAGAAACGCGCTATACAAGTACAACCCATTTATCATTTATCATTTATCTCAGGATTTTAGGAATACTACTGTCATAATGAGAAAAAAACTACTTTTTGTGTTTGCAAGCCTTAAAAAAGCATATGTTTCGAGTAAAACTCACAAGAATGCATTATTTCAGGCAATATTAGCTCATATTTATGTGTAGTTTAGGAGTTATGTTTAATTTACTGTCATATTGTCATGGTGAAAAATTTTTTTTTTTTTATTTGCAAAAATTTCAAACAGCTGAATCTAGTAAAATTCACATGGATTCAATATTACAGGCATTTTTACACATATTGCATGTTTGACTTAGGAAATATGATTGAATACATTGTTATTGCTTTTTTCGCATTATCTCAGGATTTTAGGAAAATAACTGTCATATTGAGTAAAAAACTACTTTTTGTGTTTGCAAGATTTAAAAAAGCATATGTTTAGAGTAAAACTCCGTAGAATGCATTATTTGAAGCATCATTAGCCATTTTGCATGTGTAGTTAGGAGTTATTTTTAAATAACTGTCATATTGAGTGTGACAGTACACTTTCATAAAGAGTAAAACCTAATTTTTGTTTTTGCAAACTTTACTAAAACAACTGATTCTAGTAAAACTCACATGGATTCAATAATGCAGGCAT
The DNA here is from genome assembly GCF_033978685.3 of Nerophis lumbriciformis. Lineage (NCBI taxonomy): Eukaryota > Metazoa > Chordata > Actinopteri > Syngnathiformes > Syngnathidae > Nerophis > Nerophis lumbriciformis. The sequence goes on from NC_084556.2 coordinate 41,358,849, forward strand.
ATTTACACATTTTGCATGTTTAGTTTAGAAATTATGATTGAATACATTTTTATTGCTTTTTTCGCATTATCTCAGGATTTTAAGAACATTACTGTCATATTGAGTAAAAAAATACTTTTTGTGATTGCAAGCCTTAAGAAAGCAAATGTTTCGAGGAAAACTCCCAAGGATCCATTATTTCAAACATTATTAGCCATTTTGCAAGAGTAGTTTAGGAGTTATGATTAAAAAACTGTCATATTGAGTGTGACAGTTTACTTTCATAAAGAGTAAAACCTAACTTCTGTTTTTGCAAACTTTACTAAAACAACTGATTCTAGTAAAACTCACATGGATTCAATAATACAGACATTTTTACACATTTTGCATGTTTAGTTTAGAAATTATGATTGAATACATTTTTATTGCTTTTTTCGCATTATCTCAGGATTTTAAGAACATTACTGTCATATTGAGTAAAAAAATACATTTTGTGTTTGTAAGCCTTAAGAAAGCATATGTTTCGAGGAAATCTCCCAAGGATCCATTATTTCAAACATTATTAGCCATTTTGCATGAGTAGTTTAGGAGTTATGATTAAAAAATTGTCATATTGAGTGTGACAGTTTACTTTCATAAAGAGTAAAATCTAATTTTTGTTTTTGCAAACCTTACTAAAACAACTGATTCTAGTAACACTCACATGGATTTAATATTACAGGCATTTTTAGACATTTTGCATTGTTGGTTTAGGAATTATGTTGGAATACATTTTTATTGCTTTTTTCGCATTATCTCAGGAATTTAAGAACATTACTGTCATATTGAGTAAAAAAATACTTTTTGTGTTTGCAAGCCTTAAGAAAGCATATGTTTCGAGGAAATCTCCCAAGGATCCATTATTTCAAACATTATTAGCCATTTTGCATGAGTAGTTTAGGAGTTATAATTTAAAATTGTCATATTGAGTGTGACAGTTTACTTTCATAAAGAGTAAAATCTAATTTTTGTTTTTGCAAACCTTACTAAAACAACTGAATCTAGTAAAATTCACATGGATTCAATATTACAGGCATTTTTACACATATTGCATGTTTGACTTAGGAAATATGATTGAATACATTGTTATTGCTTTTTTCGCATTATCTCAGGATTTTAGGAAAATAACTGTCATATTGAGTAAAAAACTACTTTTTGTGTTTGCAAGATTTAAAAAAGCATATGTTTAGAGTAAAACTCCGTAGAATGCATTATTTGAAGCATCATTAGCCATTTTGCATGTGTAGTTAGGAGTTATTTTTAAATAACTGTCATATTGAGTGTGACAGTTTACTTTCATAAAGAGTAAAACCTAATTTTTGTTTTTGCAAACCTTACTAAAACAACTGATTCTAGTAACACTCACATGGATTTAATATTACAGGCATTTTTAGACATTTTGCATTGTTGGTTTAGGAATTATGTTGGAATACATTTTTTTTGCTTTTTTTTGCATTATCTCAGAATTTTAAAAACATTACTGTCATATTGAGTAAAAACTACTTTTTGTGTTTTCAAGCCTTAAAAAAGCATATGTTTCGAGTAAAACTCACAAGAATGCATTTTTTCAGGCAATATTAGCTCATTTTTAAGTGTAGTTTAGGAGTTATGTTTAATTTACTGTCATATTGAGTGTACATTGTCATGGTGAAAAAAACCTAATTTTTGTATTTGCAAAAATTTCAAACGCAACCTAATCTAGTAAAACTCACATGGATTCAATATTACAGGCATTTTTACACATTTTGCATGTTTGATTTAGGATATATGATTGAATACATTTTCATTGCTTTTTTCGCATTATCTCAGGATTTTACTGTCATATTGAGTAAAAAACTACTTTTTGTGTTTGCAAGATTTGAAAAAGCATATGTTTCGAGTAAAACTCCGTAGAATGCATTATTGAGGCATCATTAGACATTTTGCATGTGTAGTTTAGGAGTTATGATTAAATAAATGTAATGAGTGTGACAGTTTACTTTCATAAAGAGTAAAACTTAATTTTTGTTTTTGCAAACTTTACTTAAAAAACTGATTCTAGTAAAACTCACAAGGATTCAATAATGCAGGCATTTTTACACATTTTGAATGTTTACTTTAGAAATTATGATTGAATACATTGTTATTGCTTTTTTCGCATTATCTCAGGATTTTAAGAACATTACTGTCATATTGAGTAAAAAAATACTTTTTGTGTTTGCAAGCCTTAAGAAAGCATTATTTCGAGGAAAACTCCCAAGGATCCATTATTTCAAACATTATTAGCCATTTTGCAAGAGTAGTTTAGGAGTTATGATTAAAAAATTGTCATATTGAGTGTGACAGTTTACTTTCATATAGAGTAAAACCTAACTTCTGTTTTTGCAAACTTTACTAAAACAACTGATTCTAGTAAAACTCACATGGATTCAATAATACAGGCATTTTTACACATTTTGCATGTTTAGTTTAGAAATTATGATTGAATACATTTTTATTGCTTTTTTCGCATTATCTCAGGATTTTAAGAACATTACTGTCATATTGAGTAAAAAAATACATTTTGTGTTTGCAAGCCTTAAGAAAGCATATGTTTCGAGGAAATCTCCCAAGGATACATTATTTCAAACATTATTAGCTTTTGCATGAGTAGTTTAGGAGTTATGATTAAAAAATTGTCATATTGAGTGTGACAGTATACTTTCATAAAGAGTAAAATCTAATTTTTGTTTTTGCAAACCTTACTAAAACAACTGATTCTAGTAACACTCACATGGATTTAATATTACAGGCATTTTTAGACATTTTGCATTGTTGGTTTAGGAATTATGTTGGAATACATTTGTATTGCTTTTTTCGCATTATCTCAGGAATTTAAGAACATTACTGTCATATTGAGTAAAAAAATACTTTTTGTGTTTGCAAGCCTTAAGAAAGCATATGTTTCGAGGAAATCTCCCAAGGATCCATTATTTCAAACATTATTAGCCATTTTGCATGAGTAGTTTAGGAGTTATGATTAAAAAATTGTCATATTGAGTGTGACAGTTTACTTTCATAAAGAGTAAAATCTAATTTTTGTTTTTGCAAAGCTTACTAAAACAACTGAATCTAGTAAAATTCACATGGATTCAATATTACAGGCATTTTTACACATATTGCATGTTTGACTTAGGAAATATGATTGAATACATTGTTATTGCTTTTTTCGCATTATCTCAGGATTTTAGGAAAATAACTGTCATATTGAGTAAAAAACTACTTTTTGTGTTTGCAAGAATTAAAAAAGCATATGTTTAGAGTAAAACTCCGTAGAATGCATTATTTGAAGCATCATTAGCCATTTTGCATGTGTAGTTAGGAGTTATTTTTAAATAACTGTCATATTGAGTGTGACAGTACACTTTCATAAAGAGTAAAACCTAACTTCTGTTTTTGCAAACTTTACTAAAACAACTGATTCTAGTAAAACTCACATGGATTCAATAATACAGACATTTTTACACATTTTGCATGTTTAGTTTAGAAATTATGATTTAATAAATTTTTATTGCTTTTTTCGCATTATCTCAGGATTTTAAGAACATTACTGTCATATTGAGTAAAAAAATACATTTTGTGTTTGCAAGCCTTAAGAAAGCATATGTTTCGAGGAAATCTCCCAAGGATCCATTATTTCAAACATTATTAGCCATTTTGCATGAGTAGTTTAGGAGTTATGATTAAAAAATTGTCATATTGAGTGTGACAGTTTACTTTCATAAAGAGTCAAATCTAATTTTTGTTTTTGCAAACCTTACTAAAACAACTGATTCTAGTAACACTCACATGGATTTAATATTACAGGCATTTTTAGACATTTTGCATTGTTGGTTTAGGAATTATGTTGGAATACATTTTTATTGCTTTTTTCGCATTATCTCAGGAATTTAAGAACATTACTGTCATATTGAGTAAAAAAATACTTTTTGTGTTTGCAAGCCTTAAGAAAGCATATGTTTCGAGGAAATCTCCCAAGGATCCATTATTTCAAACATTATTAGCCATTTTGCATGAGTAGTTTAGGAGTTATAATTAAAAATTGTCATATTGAGTGTGACAGTTTACTTTCATAAAGAGTAAAATCTAATTTTTGTTTTTGCAAAGCTTACTAAAACAACTGAATCTAGTAAAATTCACATGGATTCAATATTACAGGCATTTTTACACATATTGCATGTTTGACTTAGGAAATATGATTGAATACATTGTTATTGCTTTTTTCGCATTATCTCAGGATTTTAGGAAAATAACTGTCATATTGAGTAAAAAACTACTTTTTGTGTTTGCAAGATTTAAAAAAGCATATGTTTAGAGTACAACTCCGTAGAATGCATTATTTGAAGCATCATTAACCATTTTGCATGTGTAGTTAGGAGTTATTTTTAAATAACTGTCATATTGAGTGTGACAGTACACTTTCATAAAGAGTAAAACCTAATTTTTGTTTTTGCAAACTTTACTAAAACAACTGATTCTAGTAAAACTCACATGGATTCAATAATACAGGCATATTTACACATTTTGCATGTTTAGTTTAGAAATTATGATTGAATACATTTTTATTGCTTTTTTCGCATTATCTCAGGATTTTAAGAACATTACTGTCATATTGAGTAAAAAAATACTTTTTGTGTTTGCAAGCCTTAAGAAAGCATTAGTTTCGAGGAAAACTCCCAAGGATCCATTATTTCAAACATTATTAGCCATTTTGCAAGAGTAGTTTAGGAGTTATGATTAAAAAATTGTCATATTGAGTGTGACAGTTTACTTTCATATAGAGTAAAACCTAACTTCTGTTTTTGCAAACTTTACTAAAACAACTGATTCTAGTAAAACTCACATGGATTCAATAATACAGGCATTTTTACACATTTTGAATGTTTACTTTAGAAATTATGATTGAATACATTTTTATTGCTTTTTTCGCATTATCTTAGGATTTTAAGAACATTACTGTCATATTGAGTAAAAAAATACATTTTGTGTTTGCAAGCCTTAAGAAAGCATATGTTTCGAGGAAATCTCCCAAGGATCCATTATTTCAAACATTATTAGCTTTTGCATGAGTAGTTTAGGAGTTATGATTAAAAAATTGTCATATTGAGTGTGACAGTATACTTTCATAAAGAGTAAAATCTAATTTTTGTTTTTGCAAACCTTACTAAAACAACTGATTCTAGTAACACTCACATGGATTTAATATTACAGGCATTTTTAGACATTTTGCATTGTTGGTTTAGGAATTATGTTGGAATACATTTTTATTGCTTTTTTCGCATTATCTCAGGAATTTAAGAACATTACTGTCATATTGAGTAAAAAAATACTTTTTGTGTTTGCAAGCCTTAAGAAAGCATATGTTTCGAGGAAATCTCCCACGGATCCATTATTTCAAACATTATTAGCCATTTTGCATGAGTAGTTTAGGAGTTATAATTAAAAATTGTCATATTGAGTGTGACAGTTTACTTTCATAAAGAGTAAAATCTAATTTTTGTTTTTGCAAAGCTTACTAAAACAACTGAATCTAGTAAAATTCACATGGATTCAATATTACAGGCATTTTTACACATATTGCATGTTTGACTTAGGAAATATGATTGAATACATTGTTATTGCTTTTTTCGCATTATCTCAGGATTTTAGGAAAATAACTGTCATATTGAGTAAAAAACTACTTTTTGTGTTTGCAAGATTTAAAAAAGCATATGTTTAGAGTAAAACTCCGTAGAATGCATTATTTGAAGCATCATTAGCCATTTTGCATGTGTAGTTAGGAGTTATTTTTAAATAACTGTCTATTGAGTGTGACAGTACACTTTCATAAAGAGTAAAACCTAATTTTTGTTTTTGCAAACTTTACTAAAACAACTGATTCTAGTAAAACTCACATGGATTCAATAATACAGGCATATTTACACATTTTGCATGTTTAGTTTAGAAATTATGATTGAATACATTTTTATTGCTTTTTTCGCATTATCTCAGGATTTTAAGAACATTACTGTCATATTGAGTAAAAAAATACTTTTTGTGATTGCAAGCCTTAAGAAAGCAAATGTTTCGAGGAAAACTCCCAAGGATCCATTATTTCAAACATTATTAGCCATTTTGCAAGAGTAGTTTAGGAGTTATGATTAAAAAACTGTCATATTGAGTGTGACAGTTTACTTTCATAAAGAGTAAAACCTAACTTCTGTTTTTGCAAACTTTACTAAAACAACTGATTCTAGTAAAACTCACATGGATTCAATAATACAGGCATTTTTACACATTTTGCATGTTTAGTTTAGAAATTATGATTGAATACATTTTTATTGCTTTTTTCGCATTATCTTAGGATTTTAAGAACATTACTGTCATATTGAGTAAAAAAATACATTTTGTGTTTGCAAGCCTTAAGAAAGCATATGTTTCGAGGAAATCTCCCAAGGATCCATTATTTCAAACATTATTAGCTTTTGCATGAGTAGTTTAGGAGTTATGATTAAAAAATTGTCATATTGAGTGTGACAGTATACTTTCATAAAGAGTAAAATCTAATTTTTGTTTTTGCAAACCTTACTAAAACAACTGATTCTAGTAACACTCACATGGATTTAATATTACAGGCATTTTTAGACATTTTGCATTGTTGGTTTAGGAATTATGTTGGAATACATTTTTATTGCTTTTTTCGCATTATCTCAGGAATTTAAGAACATTACTGTCATATTGAGTAAAAAAATACTTTTTGTGTTTGCAAGCCTTAAGAAAGCATATGTTTCGAGGAAATCTCCCACGGATCCATTATTTCAAACATTATTAGCCATTTTGCAAGAGTAGTTTAGGAGTTATAATTAAAATTGTCATATTGAGTGTGACAGTACACTTTCATAAAGAGTAAAACCTAATTTTTGTTTTTGCAAACTTTACTAAAACAACTGATTCTAGTAAAACTCACATGGATTCAATAATACAGGCATATTTACACATTTTGCATGTTTAGTTTAGAAATTATGATTGAATACATTTTTATTGCTTTTTTCGCATTATCTCAGGATTTTAAGAACATTACTGTCATATTGAGTAAAAAAATACTTTTTGTGATTGCAAGCCTTAAGAAAGCAAATGTTTCGAGGAAAACTCCCAAGGATCCATTATTTCAAACATTATTAGCCATTTTGCAAGAGTAGTTTAGGAGTTATGATTAAAAAACTGTCATATTGAGTGTGACAGTTTACTTTCATAAAGAGTAAAACCTAACTTCTGTTTTTGCAAACTTTACTAAAACAACTGATTCTAGTAAAACTCACATGGATTCAATAATACAGGCATTTTTACACATTTTGCATGTTTAGTTTAGAAATTATGATTGAATACATTTTTATTGCTTTTTTCGCATTATCTTAGGATTTTAAGAACATTACTGTCATATTGAGTAAAAAAATACATTTTGTGTTTGCAAGCCTTAAGAAAGCATATGTTTCGAGGAAATCTCCCAAGGATCCATTATTTCAAACATTATTAGCTTTTGCATGAGTAGTTTAGGAGTTATGATTAAAAAATTGTCATATTGAGTGTGACAGTATACTTTCATAAAGAGTAAAATCTAATTTTTGTTTTTGCAAACCTTACTAAAACAACTGATTCTAGTAACACTCACATGGATTTAATATTACAGGCATTTTTAGACATTTTGCATTGTTGGTTTAGGAATTATGTTGGAATACATTTTTATTGCTTTTTTCGCATTATCTCAGGAATTTAAGAACATTACTGTCATATTGAGTAAAAAAATACTTTTTGTGTTTGCAAGCCTTAAGAAAGCATATGTTTCGAGGAAATCTCCCACGGATCCATTATTTCAAACATTATTAGCCATTTTGCATGAGTAGTTTAGGAGTTATAATTAAAAATTGTCATATTGAGTGTGACAGTTTACTTTCATAAAGAGTAAAATCTAATTTTTGTTTTTGCAAAGCTTACTAAAACAACTGAATCTAGTAAAATTCACATGGATTCAATATTACAGGCATTTTTACACATATTGCATGTTTGACTTAGGAAATATGATTGAATACATTGTTATTGCTTTTTTCGCATTATCTCAGGATTTTAGGAAAATAACTGTCATATTGAGTAAAAAACTACTTTTTGTGTTTGCAAGATTTAAAAAAGCATATGTTTAGAGTACAACTCCGTAGAATGCATTATTTGAAGCATCATTAGCCATTTTGCATGTGTAGTTAGGAGTTATTTTTAAATAACTGTCATATTGAGTGTGACAGTACACTTTCATAAAGAGTAAAACCTAATTTTTGTTTTTGCAAACTTTACTAAAACAACTGATTCTAGTAAAACTCACATGGATTCAATAATACAGGCATATTTACACATTTTGCATGTTTAGTTTAGAAATTATGATTGAATACATTTTTATTGCTTTTTTCGCATTATCTCAGGATTTTAAGAACATTACTGTCATATTGAGTAAAAAAATACTTTTTGTGATTGCAAGCCTTAAGAAAGCAAATGTTTCGAGGAAAACTCCCAAGGATCCATTATTTCAAACATTATTAGCCATTTTGCAAGAGTAGTTTATAGTTTAGGAGTTATGATTAAAAAACTGTCATATTGAGTGTGACAGTTTACTTTCATAAAGAGTAAAACCTAACTTCTGTTTTTGCAAACTTTACTAAAACAACTGATTCTAGTAAAACTCACATGGATTCAATAATACAGGCATTTTTACACATTTTGCATGTTTAGTTTAGAAATTATGATTGAATACATTTTTATTGCTTTTTTCGCATTATCTCAGGATTTTAAGAACATTACTGTCATATTGAGTAAAAAAAAATACATTTTGTGTTTGCAAGCCTTAAGAAAGCATATGTTTCGAGGAAATCTCCCAAGGATCCATTATTTCAAACATTATTAGCCATTTTGCATGAGTAGTTTAGGAGTTATGATTAAAAAATTGTCATATTGAGTGTGACAGTTTACTTTCATAAAGAGTAAAATCTAATTTTTGTTTTTGCAAACCTTACTAAAACAACTGATTCTAGTAGCACTCACATGGATTTAATATTACAGGCATTTTTAGACATTTTGCATTGTTGGTTTAGGAATTATGTTGGAATAATTTTTTTTTTGCTTTTTTTTGCATTATCTCAGAATTTTAAAAACATTACTGTCATATTGAGTAAAAACTACTTTTTGTGTTTTCAAGCCTTAAAAAAGCATATGTTTCGAGTAAAACTCACAAGAATGCATTTTTTCAGGCAATATTAGCTCATTTTTAAGTGTAGTTTAGGAGTTATGTTTAATTTACTGTCATATTGAGTGTACATTGTCATGGTGAAAAAAACCTAATTTTTGTATTTGCAAAAATTTCAAACGCAACCTAATCTAGTAAAACTCACATGGATTCAATATTACAGGCATTTTTACACATTTTGCCTGTTTGATTTAGGATATATGATTGAATACATTTGCATTGCTTTTTTCGCATTATCTCAGGATTTTACTGTCATATTGAGTAAAAAACTACTTTTTGTGTTTGCAAGATTTGAAAAAGCATATGTTTCGAGTAAAACTCCGTAGAATGCATTATTGAGACATCATTAGACATTTTGCATGTGTAGTTTAGGAGTTATGATTAAATAAATGTAATGAGTGTGACAGTTTACTTTCATAAAGAGTAAAACCTAATTTTTGTTTTTGCAAACTTTACTTAAAAAACTGATTCTAGTAAAACTCACATGGATTCAATAATGCAGGCATTTTTACACATTTTGAATGTTTACTTTAGAAATTATGATTGAATACATTGTTATTGCTTTTTTCGCATTATCTCAGGATTTTAAGAACATTACTGTCATATTGAGTAAAAAAATACTTTTTGTGTTTGCAAGCCTTAAGAAAGCATTAGTTTCGAGGAAAACTCACAAGGATCCATTATTTCAAACATTATTAGCCATTTTGCATGAGTAGTTTAGGAGTTATGATTAAAAAATTGTCATATTGAGTGTGACAGTTTACTTTCATAAAGAGTAAAATCTAATTTTTGTTTTTGCAAACCTTACTAAAACAACTGATTCTAGTAACACTCACATGGATTTAATATTACAGGCATTTTTAGACATTTTGCATTGTTGGTTTAGGAATTATGTTGGAATACATTTTTATTGCTTTTTTCGCATTATCTCAGGAATTTAAGAACATTACTGTCATATTGAGTAAAAAAATACTTTTTGTGTTTGCAAGCCTTAAGAAAGCATATGTTTCGAGGAAATCTCCCAAGGATCCATTATTTCAAACATTATTAGCCATTTTGCATGAGTAGTTTAGGAGTTATAATTAAAAATTGTCATAATGAGTGTGACAGTTTACTTTCATAAGGAGTAAAATCTAATTTTTGTTTTTGCAAAGCTTACTAAAACAACTGAATCTAGTAAAATTCACATGGATTCAATATTACAGGCATTTTTACACATATTGCATGTTTGACTTAGGAAATATGATTGAATACATTGTTATTGCTTTTTTCGCATTATCTCAGGATTTTAGGAAAATAACTGTCATATTGAGTAAAAAACTACTTTTTGTGTTTGCAAGATTTAAAAAAGCATATGTTTAGAGTACAACTCCGTAGAATGCATTATTTGAAGCATCATTAGCCATTTTGCATGTGTAGTTAGGAGTTATTTTTAAATAACTGTCATATTGAGTGTGACAGTACACTTTCATAAAGAGTAAAACCTAATTTTTGTTTTTGCAAACTTTACTAAAACAACTGATTCTAGTAAAACTCACATGGATTCAATAATACAGGCATTTTTAGACATTTTGCATTGTTGGTTTAGGAATTATGTTGGAATACATTTTTATTGCTTTTTTCGCATTATCTCAGGATTTTAAGAACATTACTGTCATATTGAGTAAAAAAATACATTTTGTGTTTGCAAGCCTTAAGAAAGCATATGTTTCGAGGAAATCTCCCAAGGATCCATTATTTCAAACATTATTAGCCATTTTGCATGAGTAGTTTAGGAGTTATGATTAAAAAATTGTCATATTGAGTGTGACAGTTTACTTTCATAAAGAGTAAAATCTAATTTTTGTTTTTGCAAACCTTACTAAAACAACTGATTCTAGTAACACTCACATGGATTTAATATTACAAGCATTTTTAGACATTTTGCATTGTTGGTTTAGGAATTATGTTGGAATACATTTTTATTGCTTTTTTCGCATTATCTCAGGAATTTAAGAACATTACTGTCATATTGAGTAAAAAAATACTTTTTGTGTTTGCAAGCCTTAAGAAAGCAAATGTTTCGAGGAAAACTCCCAGGATCCATTATTTCAAACATTATTAGCCATTTTGCATGAGTAGTTTAGGAGTTATGATTAAAAAACTGTCATATTGAGTGTGACAGTTTATTTTTTTAAAGAGTAAAACCTATTTTTTGTTTTTGCAAACCTTACTAAAACAACTGATTCTAGTTAAACTCACATGGATTTATTATTACAGGCATTTTTAGACATTTTGCATTGTTGGTTTAGGAATTATGTTGGAATACATTTTTATTGCTTTTTTCGCATTATCTCAGCATTTTAAGAACATTACTGTCATATTGAGTAAAAACTACTTTTTGTGTTTGCAAGCCTTAAAAAAGCATATGTTTCGAGTAAAACTCCCAAGAATGCATTATTTCAGGCAATATTAGCTCATTTTTATGTGCAGTTTAGGAGTTACGTTTAATTTACTGTCATATTGAGTGTACATTGTCATGGTGAAAAAAACCTAATTTTTCTAATTGCAAACCTTTAAACAGAACTGATTCTAGTAAAACATACATTGATTCAATATTACAGGCATTTTTACACATTTTGCATGTTTGGTTTAGGAATTATAATGGAATACATTTTTATTTTGCTTTTTTCGTATTATCTCAGGATTTTAAGAACATTACTGTCATATTGAGTAAAAAAACTACTTTTTGTGTTTGCAAGATTTAAAAAAAGCATATGTTTTGAGTAAAACATTATTTCAGGCATCAATAGCCATTTTGCTTGTGTGGATTAGGAGTTTTTAAATAACTGTCATATTGCGTGTGGCAGTTATACTGTTATTATGAGTAAAACCTAATTTTTGTATTTTTAAACATTATAAACCACCTGATTCTAGTAAAATTCACAAAGATACAATATTACAGGCATTTTTAGACATAATGCAGGTTTGGTTTTGGAGTTAGGTTTATAACTTTTCATATTTAGTATGACAGTTATACTGTCATATTAAGTAAAAAAAAAAAAGACTTGTGTCTTTGCAAACCTTACAAAATATTTTTTTCCAGTAAAACTCACAAAGATACATTTCTCTTATTAGCCATTTTGCATGTGTGGTTTCGGAGTTATGTTTAAATAACTGTCAGATACAGAGACAGAGACAGAGACAGTGTGCGAGGTGGAGAAGTTCCGGCTAGATATAGTTGGACTCACTTCGACGCACAGGAACCTGTTCTCTCGAGAGGGGCTGGACTCTCTTCCACTATGGCGTTGCAAGCAATGAGAGGCTGGGGTGGCAATTCTTGTTGTCCCCCCGGCTCAAAGACACGAGTAATGGGGATCAGACTGTCTGATTGTGGCGGGTCGCTCCCTGTATGATCAGTGTAGGGCAGCCTTGGTCCGCTTAGGCTGCCCTTTGTCACCGATTCTGTTGTTAACTTTTATGGACAGAATTGCAGTCATGGCGTTGAGGGGATCCGGTTTGGTGGTTGCAGGATTAGGTCTCTGCTTTTTGCAGTTGATGTGGTTCTGATGGCTTCAACTGGCCAGGATCTCCAGCTCTCATTGGATGGCCGAGTATGAAGCGACTGGGATGAGAATCAGCACCTCCAAGTCCGAGTCCATGGTTCTCGCCCGGTAAAGGGTGGGGTGCCATTTCCAGGTTGAGGAGGCGATGGCACATACTAGATGGCCCCAAGTGGAGGAGTTCAAGTACCTAGGAGTCTTGTTCACGAGTGAGGGAAGAGTGGATCATGAGATCCACAGGCGGATCGGTGCGGCGTCTTCAGTAATGAGGACGCTATATCGATCCATTGTGGTGAAGAAGGAGCTGAGCCAGAATTAAAAGCTCTAAATTTACCGGTCGATCTACATTCCCATCCTGCACCCATGGTCATGGTTATGACCGAAAAGACAAGATCCCGGGTACAAGCGGCCAAATTGAGTTTCCTCCGCCGGGTGGCGGGTCTCTCCCTTAGAGATAGGATAAGAAGCTCTGTCATCCGGGAGGAACTCAGAGTAAAGCGCTGCTCCTCCACATTGAGAGGAGCCAGATGAGGTGGTTCGGGCATCTGCTCAGGATGCCACCCGAACGCCTCCCGAGGGAGGTGTTTAGGGCAAGTCCGACCGGCAGGAGGCCACGGGGAAGACCCAGGACACATTGGGAAGATTATGTCTCCCGGCTGGCCTGGGAACGCCTCAGGATCCCCCAAGAAAAGCTGGAAGAAGTCGCTGGGGAGAGGGAAGTCTGGGCTTCTCTGTTTAGGCTGCTGCCCCCGCAACCCGACCTCGGTTAAGCGGAAGAAAATGGATGGATTTAGTAACGACAACAAAAACTGATTCTAGTAAAACTCACATGGATACAATTTTACAGGTAATGCATGTTTGGTTTTGGAATTATGTTTATATAACTTTCATATGTGTTATGACAGTTATACTGTCATCTTAAATAAAACTAACTTGTGTCTTTACAAACATTACAAACTATGTTTTTCCAGTAAAACTCACAAAAATATTTTTTTCCAGGCATTATTAGACATTTTTCATGTGTGGTTTAGGAAATATGTTTAAATAACTTTCATATTGAATGTGGCAGTTATACTGTTATTATGTGTAAAACCAAATTGTTGTATTTGCAAACCTTACAAAAACAACTGATTCTAGTAAAACTCACATAGATTCAATATTACAGGCATTTTTAGACATTTCACATGTTTGAATACAGTTTTATTGCTTTTTTCGTTAGGGCAAGTCCGATCGGCAGGAGGCCACGGGGAAGACCCAGGACACATTGGGAAGACTATGTCTCAGGCTGGCCTGGGAACGCCTCGGGATCCCCCGAGAAGAGCTGGACAAAGTGGCTGGGGAGAGGGAAGTCTGGGCTTCCTGCTTAGGCTGCTTCCCCCGCAACCCGACCTCGGATAAGCGGAAGAAAATGGATGGATTTAGTATGACAGTTATACTGTCATATTGAGTAAAAAAAACTATTTTTCATAGATTCAATATTACAGGCATCTTTAGATGGATTGCATGTTTGGTTTTGGAGATATGTTTATACAACTTTCATATTTAGTATGTCAGTTATACTGTCATATTGAGTAAAAAAAAACAACTTGTGTCTGCAAACCTTACAAAAGATTAGTATTCTAGTAAAACTAACAAAGATACATTTTTCCAAGCATTATTAGCATTTGTTGTTTTGGAGTTATAATGCTTGCATTGAGAGGCGACGGGCTCGGGTGGCAATTCTTGTTGCCCCCCGGCTCAAAGCCTGCACGTTGGAGTTCAACCCAGTGGACCAGTGGGTAGCTTTCCTCCGCCTTCGGGTGGGGGGACGGGTCCTGACTGTTGTTTGGCCTTACGCGCCAAACGGCAGCTCAGAGTACCCACCCTTTTTGGATTCACTCGAGGGAGTACTGGAAAGTGCTCCACCGGGTGATTCCCTCGTTCTACTGGGGGCCTTCAACGCTCATCTTGGCAACAACAGTGAAACCTGGAGAGGCGTGATTGGGAAGAATGGCCGCCCGGATCTGAACCCGAGTGGTGTTTTGTTATTGGACTTTTGTGCTCGTCACAGATTGTCAATAACAAACACCAAGTTCAAACATAAGGGTGTCCATATGTGCACTTGGCACCAGGACACCCTAGGCCGCAGTTCCATGATCGATTTTGTAGTTGTGTCATCGGATTTGCGGTCTCATGTTTTGGACACTCGGGTGAAGAGAGGGGCGGAGCTTTCTACCGATCACCACCTGGTGGTGAGTTGGCTGCGATGGTGGGGGAGGATGCCTGACAGACCTGGCAGGCCCAAACGCATTGTGAGGGTTTGCTGGGAACGCCTCCGGAAGAACTTTGAACATGTCACGAGGGAGGCGCTGGACATTGAGTCTGAGTGGACCATGTTCCGTGCCTCTCTTGTCGAGCCGGCTGATTGGAGCTGTGGCCGCAAGGAGTTTGGTGCCTGTCGTGGCGGTAATCCTAGAACCCGCTGGTGGACACCAGCAGTGAGGGATGCCGTCAAGCTGAAGAAAGAGCCTATCGGGTCCTTTTGGCTCCTGGGACTCCAGAGGCAGCCGACAGGCCAAGCGAAGTGCGGCTTCAGCGGTCGCAGAGGCAAAAACTCGGACATGGGAGGAGTTTGGAGAAGCCATGGAAAACGACTTCCAGACGGCTTCAAAGCGATTCTGGACCACCATCCGCCGGCTCAAGGGGGGGCAGCAGTGCACTGTAACACCGTGTATGGTGAGGATGGTGCGCTGCTGACCTCTACTGCAGCTGTTATTGATCGGTGGAGGGAATACTTCGAAGACCTCCTTAATCCCACCAACATGTCTTCCTATGAGGAAGCAGTGCCTGGGGAATCTGTGGTGGGCTCTCCTATTTCTGGGGCTGAGGATGCCAAGGTAGTTAAAAAGCTCCTCAATGGCAACGCCCTGGGGGTGGATGAGATCCGTCCGGAGTTCCTTAAGGCTCTGGATGCTGTGGGGCTGTCTTGGTTGACAAGACTCTGCAACATCGCGTGGACATCGGGGGCGGTACTTCTGGATTGGGAGACCGGGGTGGTGGTTCCTCTCTTTAAAAGGGGAACCAGAGGGTGTGTTTCAACTATCGTGAGATCACACTCCTCAGTCTTCCCGGTAAGGTCTATTCATGTGTACTGGAGAAGAGGCTACGCCGGATAGTCGAACCTCGGATTCAGGAGGAACAGTGTGGTTTACGTCCTGGTCGTGGAACTGCGGACCAGCTTTATACTCTCGGCAGGGTCCTTGAGGGTGCATGGGAGTTTGCCCAACCAGTCTACATGTGCTTTATGGACTTGGAGAAGGCATTCGACCATTTACCCCTGGAAGTCCTGTGGGGAGTGCTTAGAGAGTATGGGGTAACGGACTGTCTTATTGTGGCGGTTCGCTCCCTTTGCAAGAGTCAGAGCTTGGTCCGCATTGCCGGCAGTAAGTCGGACCCGTTTCCAGTGAGGGTTGGACTCCGCCAAGGCTGCCCTTAGTCACCGATTCTGTTCATAACCTTTATGGACAGAATTTCTAGGCGCAGTCAGGGCGTTGAGGGGATCCGGTTTGGTGTCTGCAGGATTAGGTCTCTGCTATTTGCAGATGATGTGGTCCTGATGGGTTCATCTGGCCAAGATCTTCAGCCCTCACTGGATCGGTTCGCAGACGAGTGTGAAGTGACTGGGATGTGAATCAGCACCTCCAAGTCCGAGTCCATGGTTCTCGCCCGGAAAAGGGTGGAGTGCCATCTCCGGGTTGGGGAGGAGATCTTGCCCCAAGTTGAGGAGTTCAAGGACCTCAGAGTCTTGTTCACGAGTGAGGGAAGAGTGGATCGTGAGATCGACAGGCGGAACGGTGCGGCGTCTTCAGTAATGCGGACGCTGTATTGATCCGTTGTGGTGAAGAAGGAGCTGAGCCGGAAGGCAAAGCTCTCGATTTACCGGTCGATCTACGTTCCCATCCTCACCTATGGTCATGAGCTTTGTGTCATGGCCGAAAGGACAAAATCACGGGTACAAGCGGCCGAAATGAGTTTCCTCCGCCGGGTGGCGGGGCTCTTCCTTAGAGATAGGGTGAGAAGCTCTGTCATCCGGGAGGAGCTCAAAGTAAAGCCATTGCTCCTCCATTTCGAGAGGAGCCAGATGAGGTGGTTCGGGCATCTGGTCAGGATGCCACCCGAACGCCTCCCTAGGGAGGTGTTTCGGTCACGTCCGACCGGTAGGAGGCCCAGGAAGACCCAGGAAACGGGAAGCTTATCTCTCCCGGCTGGCCTGAGAACGCCCCAGGATCCCCCGGGAGGAGCTGGACGAAGTGGCTGGGGAGAGGAAAGTCTGGGCTTCCCTGCTTAGGCTGCAGCCCCCGCAACCCGACCTCGGATAAGCGGAAGAAAATGGATGGCTGGATGGATGGAGTTATGTTTAAATAACTGTCATAAAGAGTAAAACCTCATTTTTGTATTTGTAAACCTTACCAAAACAACTGATTTTAGCAAAACTCACACAGATTCAATATTACAGGCATTTTTAGACATTTTGCTTATTTGGTGTAGGAATTATGATGGAATACATTGTTTTTGCTTATTTCGCATTATCTCAGGATTTTAAGAACTTTACTGTCATATAGAGGAAACCAAATACTTTTTGTGTTTGCAAGCCTTAAAAAAGCATATGTTTCGAGTAAAACTCACAAGAATGCCTTATTTCAGGCATTATTAGCCATTTTTTATGTGTAGTTTAGGCATACTTGCCAATACTCCTGGATTTTCCAGGAGACTCCCGAAATTCAGCGCCTCTCACGAAAACCTCCCGGGACAAATTTTCTCCCGAAAATCTCCCGAAATTCAGGCTGATCTGAGTGAGGACAGCCTGTATTCATGTCTGCTTTCCCACGATATAAACAGCATGCCTGCCCAATCACGTTATAACTGTAGAATGATCGAGGGCGAGTTCTTGGTTTCTTATGTGGGTTTATTGTTAGGTAGTTTCATTAACGTCCTCCCAGCGCGGTAACAACACAAAACAACAGCAGTCACGTTTTCGTCTACCGTAAAGCAGTTTGTCTGCCGTAAACAGCAATGTTGTGACACTCTTTAAACAGGGCAATACTGCCATCTACTGTACATGCATATGTGACAATAACATCCAGGGCTTTTAGAGAGTGCAGTGCACAACTGCGCACACAACAAGGAGACAAAGCAGAAGAACGCGGAAGATACAGCCATGGCGACGCCGACGACAAGTAAGATGAAGAAACATGCTTATAAGTTCCAAGCCGCAGCTGCGATTGGACCTGGATAGCCTCCGGGAAGAAGTAGTGGAAGACCAAGTGCTTGGCAGTGAAGATCTTCCTCAGGAAGCAAAGATTGACCGGTTTTTGGCCATGCTCGGGAGGGATGGAAAATTCCAGACTCTCGTGCATTTGATGAAAGCACTTTTGTGCGTGCCACACAGCAATGCATCATCAGAGAGGTTGTTCAGCATGGTTATAAAAATAGTGACAGAGAATAGAACAAGGATGGACAATTCAACCCTTAACTCAACAATGAGTAGATGAGTGTTATGTGTGTGTATATGTGTAAATAAATGAAAACTGAAATTCAAGTATTTATTT
This sequence comes from Nerophis lumbriciformis, assembly GCF_033978685.3. Taxonomy (NCBI): domain Eukaryota; kingdom Metazoa; phylum Chordata; class Actinopteri; order Syngnathiformes; family Syngnathidae; genus Nerophis; species Nerophis lumbriciformis. Next base: position 41,377,280 of record NC_084556.2, read on the forward strand.
TATATATATATATATATATATATATATATATATATATATATATATATATATATATATATATATATATATATATATATATGTCTTATATCTCCTGATGATTGAGGGAACCCCTCATGAAACAGGCCTGTAAAGATGAAGTAGTCTTGTGATTTTTTTCCCCACACATACATATATATATATATAGCTATACATACATATATATATATATATAGCTATACATACATATATATATATATATATATAAATATATATATATATATATATATATATATATATATGAAATACTTGACTTGGTGAATTCTAGCTCTAAATATACTCCTCCCCTCTTAACCACACCCCCAACCACGCCCCCACCCCACCCCTGACCATGCCTTCCCCACCCCCACCTCCTGAAATCGGAGGTCTCAATGTTGGCAAGTATGAGTTTAGGAGTTATGTTTAAATAACTGTCATAGTGAGTGTGGCAGTTACACTGTCATATTGAGTAAAAAAAACTAACTTGTGTCTTTGCAAACCTCACAAAAGAAAACGTTTCTAATAAAAATCACAAAGATACATTTCTTCACGCATTATTAGACATTTTTCATGTGTGGTTTAGGAATTATGTTTAAATAACTGTCATATTGAGTGTGGCAGTTATACTGTCATTATGTGTAAAACCTAATTTTGTATTTCCAAACCTTATAAAAACAACTGATTCTAGTAAAACATAGATTCAATTTTACAGGCATTTTTAGACATTTTACATGTTTGGTTTAGGAGTTGTGTTTGAATACATTTTTTATTTTTTATTCTTATTGTTGCTTTTTATTTTTATTCTATTGTAATATGTTTCTATTTTGTTTCAATTTATACCCCCATTATTTACTTTTCACTTTTTACAATTTTGTACACTACTGCTGGAATTTAAATTTTCCTGAGGGAACTCTCCTGAAGGAATCAATCAAGTACTATCTATGTATCTATCTATTTATGTCTCCTGGCTGGCCTGTAAATGCCTCGGGATCCCCCGAGAAGAGCTGGACAAAGTGGCTGGGGAGAGGAAAGTCTGGGCTTCTCTGCTTAGGCTGCTGCCCCCGCAACCTGACCTCGGATAAGCAGGAAGAAAATGGATGGATTTAGTATGACAGTTATACTGTCATATTAAGTAAAAAAATAACTTGGGTCTTTGCAAACATTACAAAATATATTTTTTCTAGTAAAACTCACTAAGATACATAACTCAAGGCATTATTAGCCATTTTGCATGTGTGGTTTAGGACTTATGTTTAAATAATCGTCAGATTGAGTGTGACAGTATACTGTCATAGTGAGTAAAACCCATATTTTGTAATTGCAAACCTTATGAAAACAAATGATTCTACTAAAACTCACATGGATACAATATTACGGGCAATACGGCCTAACCAATCTGGCGCCCTAGGCAAGATTTTAGGTGGCGCCCCCCCACATCGGCAGTGAAGTGTATATACTCACAAGAAACCGAATAGCTTTGTCTTTGACCTTTTTTTTTACTTACAACCAGAGGTGGGTAGTAACGCGCTACATTTACTCCGTTACATCTACTTGAGTAAATTTTGGGATAAATTGTACTTCTAAGAGTAGTTTTAATGCAACATACTTTTACTTTTACTTAAGTATATTTATAGAGAAGGAACGCTACTTTTACTCCGCTACTTTTATCTACATTCAGCTCGCTACTCGCTACTAATTTTTATCGATCTGTTAATGCACGCTTTGTTTGTTTTGGTCTGTCAGACAGACCTTCAAAGTGCCTGCCTTACTGGTGACGTTTCACTTCGTTCCACCAATCAGATGCAGTCACTGGTGACGTTGGACCAATCAAACAGAGCCAGGTGGTCACATGACCTGACTTAAACAAGTTGAAAAACTTATTGGGGTGTTACCATTTAGTGGTCAATTGTACGGAATATTTACTGTACTGTGCAATCTAATCATAAAAGTTCCAATCAATCAATCAAAAGTGTGAAGGAAAAAATATACTTTTTTTATTTCAACCGTACATCCCGTCAAAAGCCTCAAGACTGACCGCACATGAGGATGTTCCTGTCTTCACAATAAAAGTGCCGCTCCATCGCGCCTGCGCTTTCAAAACAAGAGTCTCCGAAAGCCAGCGCGAACAAGCTAGCAAGCTACGGAGTTTGACGCCAATATATTTCTTGTAAAGTGTATAAAAACGAATATGGAAGCTGGACAAACAAGGTGCCAAAAACCAACCACTTTCATGTGGTATTAGACAGAAAGGAGGAACTTTTCTTCTCCTCCATTTGAAAACGTGGACGTTATCATCACTACTGTCTGATTACAGTCAACGCAAGTCATCAGAATCAGGTAATACACCAATTTATATTCTAGTCTGCATGAAAGAAAATAATCTATATGTTAAACATGCATGTATATTCATTAAAACATCTTTAACATGTAAACAAAAACAGCAAAATAAATACATATAAATTATATACTGTATATATCAATGTATATGTATGTATATATATATATATATATATATATATATATATATATATATATATATATATATATATATATATATATATATATATGTGTGTGTGTGTGTATGTTACTCATCAGTTACTCAGTACTTGAGTAGTTTTTTCACAACATACTTTTTACTTTTACTCAAGTAAATATTTGGGTGACTACTCCTTACTTTTACTTGAGTAATAAATCTCTAAAGTAACAGTACTCTTACTTGAGTACAATTTCTGGCTACTCTAGCCACCTCTGCTTACAACTATACCTAATATATAAAGGGGTGGAAAAGTGACTATTACCTGCACGGCAAACATTAGCTAACCAGAAGGCAATAACAATGTAAACAAAAACACCTGCTTAAAAGATCTAATACAAATGTCCCTGAGGAATGTAAGGTGGGAGTACTGTAATTACCTACCGTTACATTATTATTTTCCATAACAATTTAGCCCCCTCCACAATATTAACCCGACGTTAAAACAGAACTAGCTATTTATTGATTAGCAATTGCCGAATCATGTAACATTAGCTTAATGCTAAAAAGCCAGGTTACTATCACATTCTGTAACAGACAAATAATTTCATGTAGGCTAACGTTACCTACCTGCTACCTCTGTCTTTTCTCGTTTCTCCTCCTCTTCTTTTCTCTTTTTTCTTCCCTGGGCACCTGACAGTTTTGGCCGTTTTGACATCTTGTGTTGATTTTTTGATGTGGTGACGTCCAAAAAGAGTCATGATACGGGAAAGGGGGGGCACCGTGCGGGGGGAAGGGTGGGGGGCGTATTGTTGTAACAAATAATATTTCTATTAAATAGGCTTTAATTTGCATTTTAATTAACGTGGGATTATTTTTTGTATTTAGAAATAATAGTACCAACTTTTTTCTTTTTTTTTTTTCTCCAACATTTGTGGCACTGGCGTGGCGCCCCCTGATGGACGGCGCCCTTAGCATTTGCCTATACGGCCTATGCCACGGGCCGGCCCTGATTACGGGCATTTTTAGACATAATGCATGTTTGGTTTTGGAGTAATGTTTATATATTTTTCATATTTTGTATGACAGTAATACTGTCATATTGAATAAAAAAAACTAACTTGTATCTGTACAAACCTTAAAAAATATTTTTTTCCCTGTAAAACTCACAAAGAGACATTTCTCCAGGCATTATTAGCCATTGTGCACATGTGGTTTAGGAGTTATGTTTAAATAAATGTCAAATTGAATGTGGCAGTTATACTGTTATTATGAGTAAAACCTAATTTTTGTAAATGTTAACCTTACCACAATACCTGATTCTGGTAAAACTCACATAGATTCAATATTACAGGCATTTTTAGACATTTTACATGTTTGGTTTAGAGTTGTGTTTGAATACATTTGTATTGCTTTTTTCATTAGGGCAAGTCCGACGGGCAGGAGGCCGCGGGGAAGACCCAGGACACATTGGGAAGACTATGTCTCCCGGCTGGGCTGTCGAACGCCTCGGGATCCCCCGAGATGAGCTGGACGAAGTGGTTGGGGATAGGGAAGTCCGGGCTTCTCTGCTTAGGCTGCTGCCCCTGCAACCGGACCTCGGATAAGCGGAAGAAAATGGATGGATTTAGTATGACAGTTATACTGTCATATTAAGTAAAAAAAACTAACTTACAAAATATATTTTTTCTAGTAAAACTCACAAAGATACATATCTACAGGCATTATTAGCCATTTTGCATGTGTGGTTTAGGAGTTATGTTTAAATAACTGTCATATTGAATGTGGCAGTAATACTGTCATCATGACCTAATTTTTGTAATTGTAAACCTTACCAAAATACCTGATTCTGGTAAAACTCACAAAGATTCAATATTACAGGCATTTTTAGACAGATTACATGTTTGGTTTTGGGGTTATGTTTATACAACTTTCATATTTAGTATAACAGTTATACTATCATATTGAGTACAAAAAACAAAAATGTGTTTCTTTGCAAACCATACAAAAAATCATTGTTTTAGTTAATCTAACAAAGATACATTTCTCCAAGCATTATTAGTCATTTTGCATTTGTTGTTTAGGAGTTATGTTTAAATAACTGTCATAGTGAGTAAAACCTAATTTTTGTATTTGCAAAAACCTTACAAAAACAACTGATTCTAGTAAAACTCACATGGATGCAATATTGCAGGCATTTTTAGACATGATGCATGTTTGATTTTGGAGTTGTGTTTATATAACTTTCATATTTAGTATTACAGTAATACTGTCATATTGAGTAATAAAAACTAACTTGTGTCTTTACAAACCTTACAAAACATTTTTTTCCTGCAAAACTCACAAAGAGACATTTCTCCAGGCATTATTAGCCATTTGGCATGTGTGGTTTAGGAGTTATGTTTAAATAACTGTCAGATTGAGTGTGACAGTATACTGTGAGTAAAACCCATATTTTGTATTTGCAAACCTTACAAAAACAACTGATTCTAGTAAAACTCACATGGATACAAAATTACAGGCATTTTTAGAGATAATGCATGTTTGGTTTTGGAGTTATGTTTATATAACTTCCATATTTAGTATGACAGTAACACTGTCATATTTAGTAAAAAAAAACTAACTTGTGTCGGTACAAACATTACAAAACATTTTTTTTCCAGTAAAACTCACAAAGAGACATTTCTCCAGGCATTAATAGCCATTGTGCATGTGTGGTTTAGGAGTTATGTTTAAATAGATGTCAAATTGAATGTGGCAGTTATACTGTCATTATGAGTGAAACCTAATTTTTGTAATTGTAAACCTTACCAAAATACCTGATTCTGGTAAAACTCACATAGATTCAATATTACATGCATTTTTAGACGGATTGCATGTTTGGTTTTGGAGTTTTGATTATAAAACTTTCATATTTAGTATGACAGTTATACTGTATATTACCATTGAGTAAAAAAAAACCTAACTTGTGACTTTGCAAACCTTACAATAGATCGTTATTCTAGTAAAGACTTAGACTTAGACTTTCTTTTTATTGTCATTCAAATTTGAACTTTACAGCACAGATAAGAACGAAATGTCGTAGTGCAGGATAAAAAAGCAATAAGGTGCATATTTCGATAAATAAATATATATAAATAATATATAAATACTATATATATATATATATATATATATATATATATATATATATATATATATATATATATATATATATATATACACATATATATATAATAAATAAATATATATAAATATATATAAATAGATAAATAGATTACTGTGCAGATAAATATATTGCACTTTTTCCACATGCGCCCACGTTTATGGGTGTATGTAATATTGTTTATTTCATTCCAGCGAGTTAATTCATTTTGAGGGGAGTTGAGGAGATAATTTAATTATGATGCGTTCAAGAGTCTTACGGCCTGAGAGAAGAAGCTGCTACAGAAGCTGGAGGTTCTGCTTCGGAGGCTGCGGAACCTCTTTCTAGAGTCCAGCAGTGAAAACTGTCCTTGGTGGGGGTGGGAGGAGTCTTTGCAAATTTTCTGAGCCCTGGTCAGGCAGCACTTTTTGCGATCTCCTGGATAGGAGGAAGAGGAGTCCTGATTATCTTTTCCGCCGTCCTCACCACTCTCTGGAGATACTTCCAGTCTGAGGCACTGCAGGCTCCAGTCCAGACAGAGATACTGTTGGTCAGCAGGCTCGCTATAACAACGATACATCTCTCCAAGCATTATTAGCTATTTTGCATTTGTTGTTTAGGAGTTATGTTTAAATAACTGTCAAAGTAAATAAAACCTAATTTTGGTATTTGAAAACCTTACAAAAACAACTGATTCTAGTAAAACTCACACAGATACAATATTACAGGCATTTTTAGACATAATACATGTTTGGTTTTGGAGTAATGTTTGGCGCAGTGGAAGAATGGCCGTGCGCGACCCGAGGTTCCCTGGTTCAATCCCCACCTAGTACCAACCTCGTCATGTCCGTTGTGTCCTGAACAAGACACTTCACCCTTGCTCCTGATGGGTGCTGGTTAGCGCCTTGCATGGCAGCTCCCTCCATCAGTGTGTGAATGGGTAAATGTGGAAGTAGTGTCAAAGCGCTTCGAGTACCTTGAAGGTAGAAAAGCGCTATACAAGTACAACCCATTTATTTATATATAGTATGACAGCTATACTGTTATATTGAGTAAAAAAAACTAACTTGTGCCTTTACAAACCTAACACAATATATTTTTTCTAGTAAAACTCACAAAGAGACATTTCCCCAGGTATTATTAGCCATTGTGCATGTGTGGTTTAGGAGTTATGTTTAAATAAATGTCAAATTTAATGTGGCAGGTATACTGTCATGAGTAAAACCTAATTGTTGTAATTGTAAACCTTACCAAAATACCTGATTCTGGTAAAACTCACATAGATTGAATATTACATGCATTTTTAGACGGATTGCTTGTTTGGTTTTGGAGTTATGTTTTTACAACTTTCATATTTAGTATGACAGTTATACTGTCATAGAGTAAAAAAAACAAATAAATTGCGTCTTTGCAAACCTTACAAAAGATCATTATTCTGGTAAAGACTTAGACTTTCTTTTTATTGTCATTCAAATTTGAACTTTACAGCATAGATAACACAATTTCGTTACATAAGCTCATGGTAGTGCAGGATAAAAAAGCAATAAGGTGCATTTATAAATAAATAAATACAAATAATATATAAAATAAATAAATATACTTAAATATATATAAATAAATAAAAATATTACTGTGCAGATAAATATATTGCACTTTTTCCACATGCACCCACGTTTATGGGTGTATGTTATATTGTTTTTTGTTTATTCCAGCGAGTTAATCCATTTTGAGGGGAGTTGAGGGGATAATTTAATTATAATGCGTTCAAGAGTCTTACGGCCTGAGGGAAGAAGCTGGAGGTTCTGCTTCGGAGGCTGCGGAACCTCTTTCTAGAGTCCAGCAGTGAAAACAGTCCTTGGTGGGGGTGGGGGGAGTCTTTGCAAATTTTCTGAGCCCTGGTCAGGCAGCGCTTTTTGCGATCTCCTGGATAAGAGGAAGAGGATTCCTGAAGATCTTTTCCGCGGTCCTCACCACTCTCTGGAGAGACTTCCAGTCTGAGGCACTGCAGGCTCCAGTCCAGACAGAGATGCTGTTGGTCAGCAGGCTCTCTATACAAAGATACAGTTCTCCAAGCATTATTAGCTATTTGCATTTGTTGTTTAGGATTTATGTTTAAATAACTGTCATAGTGAGTAAAACCTAAATTTTGTATTTGCAAACCTTACAAAAACAATTGATTCTAGTAAAACTCAGATACAATATCAAAGGCATTTTTAGACATAATGCATGTTTGGTTTTGGAGTTGTGTTTATATAACTTTCATATTTAGTATTACAGTAATACTGTCATATTGAGTAAAGAAAAAACAACTAACTTGTGTCTTTACAAACCTTACAAAATATTTTTCCCAGTAAAACTCAAAGATACATTTCTACAGGCATTATTAGCCATTTTGCATGTGCGGTTTCGGATTTATGTTTAAATAAGTGTCATATTGAGTGTGAAAGTCATAGTGAGTAAAACAAACTAACTTGTGTCTTTGCAATGCTTACAAAAGAAAATGTTACTTGTAAAACTCACAAAAGATACATTTCTTCATGCATTATTAGAAAATGTTCATGTGTAGTTTAGGAGTTATGTTTTAATAACTGTCAAATTGAGTGTGGCAGTTATACTGTCATTAAGTGTTAAACCTAATTTTTGTATTTGCAAACCTTACAAAAACAACTGATTCTAGTAAAACTCTTATAGATTCAATATTGCAGGCATTTAGACATTTCACATGTTTGGTTTAGGAGTTGTGTTTGAATACATTTTAATTGCTTTTTTCGTTAGGGCAAGTCCGACCGGCAGGAGGCCACAGGGAAGCCCCAGGACACATTGGGAAGACTATGTCAGCCGGCTGGCCTGGGAACGCTTCGGGATCCCCCGAGAAGAGCTGGACGAAGTGGCTGGGGAGAGGGAAGTCTGGGCTTCTCTGCTTAGGCTGCTGCCCCCGCAACCCGACCTCGGATAAGCGGAAGAAAATGGATACATTTAGTATGACAGTTATACTATTATATTGAGTAAAAAAAACTAACTTGTGTCTTTAAAAAACCTTACAAATTATATGTTTTCTAGTAAAACTCACAAAGATACATCTCCAGGCAATATAAGCCTTTTTGCATGTGGTTTAGGGGTTATGTTTAAATAACTGCCATATTGAATGTGGCAGTTATACTGTCATGAGTAAAACCTAATTTTTGTAATTGTAAACCTTACCAAAATACCTGATTCTGGTAAAACTCACATAGATTCAATATTACAGGTATTTTTAGACGGATTGCATGTGTAGTTTTGAAATTATGTTTATACAACTTTCTTATTTAGTATGACAGTGATACTATCATATTGAGTAAAAAAACTAACTTGTGTCTTTGCAAACCTTACAAAAGAACATTTTAGTAAAACTCAAAGATACATCTCCAGGCATTATTAGCCATTTTGCATTTGTTGTTTAGGAGTTATGTTTAAATAACTGGCATAGTGAGTAAAACTTAATTTTTGTATTTGCAAACCTTACAAAAACAACTGATTCTAGTAAAACTCACATGCATTCAATATTACAGTTATTTTTAGACATTTTGCCTGTTTGGTTTAGAAATTATGATGGAATACATTTGTATTGCTTTTTTCGCATTATCTCAGGATTTTAGGAATATTACTGTCATATTGAGAAAAAAACTACTTTTTGTGTTTGCAAGCCTTAAAAAAGCATATGTTTCGAGTTAAACTCACAAGAATGCATTATTTCAGGCAATATTAGCTCATTGTTATGTGTAGTTTAAGAGTTATGTTTAATTTACGGTCATATTGAGTGTACATTGTCATGGTGAAAAAAAACACAATTTTTTATTTGCAAAAATATCAAACACAGCTGATTCTAGTAAAATTCACAAGGATTCATTATTACAGGCATTTTTACACATATTGCATGTTTGACTTAGGAAATATGTTTGAATACATTTTTAATGCTTTTTTCGCATTATCTCAGGATTTTAGGGATATAACTGTCATAATGAGTAAAAAACTACTTTTTGTGTTTGCAAGATTTAAAAAAGCATATGTTTAGAGTAAAACTCCGTAGAATGCATTATTTGAGGCAACATTAGCCATTTTGCATGTGTAGTTAGGAGTTATTTTTAAATAACTGTCATATTGAGTCTGACAGTATACTGTCATAGTGAGTAAAACTTAATTTTTGTATTTGCAAACATTATAAAAACATCTGATTCTAGTAAAACTCACATGGATTTAATATTACAGGCATTTTTAGACATTTTACATTGTTGGTTTAGGAATTATGTTGGAATACATTTTTATTGCTTTTTTCGCATTATCTCAGGATTTTAAGAACATTACTGTCATATTGAGTAAAAAACTACTTTTTGTGTTTGCAAGCCTTAAAAAAGCATATGTTTCGAGTAAAACTCACAATAATGCATTATTTCAGGCAATAATAGCTCATTTTTATGTGTAGTTTAGGAGTTATGTTTATTTACTGCTATATTGAGTGTACTTGTCATGGTGAAAAAAACCTAATTTTTTTTATTTGCAAAAATTTCAAACACAACCGGTTCTAGTAAAACTCACATGGATTCAATAATACAGGCATGTTTACACATTTTGCATGTTTAGTTTAGAAATTATGATTGAATACATTTTTATTGCTTTTTTCGCAGTATCTCGGAGTTTAAGAACATTACTGTCATATTGAGTAAAAAAAATACTTTTTGTGTTTGCAAGCCTTAAGAAAGCATATGTTTCGAGGAAAACTCCCAAGAATCCATTATTTCAAACATTATTAGCCATTTTGCATGAGTAGTTTAGGAGTTATGATTAAAAAACTGTCATATTGAGTGTGACAGTTTACTTTCATAAAGAGTAAAACCTAATTTTTGTTTTTGCAAACCTTACTCCAACAACTGATTCTAGTAAAACTCACATGGATATTACAGGCATTTTTAGACATTTTGCATTGCTGGTTTAGGAATTATGTTGGAATACATTTTTATTGTTTTTTTCGCATTATCTCAGGAGTTTAAGAACATTACTGTCATATTGAGTAAAAAAATACTTTTTGTGTTTGCAAGCCTTAAGAAAGCATATGTTTCCAGGAAAACTCCCAATAATTCATTATTTCAAACATTATTAGCCATTTTGCATGAGTAGTTTAGGAGTTATGATTAAAAAACTGTCATATTGAGTGTGACAGTTTACTTTCATAAAGAGTAAAACCTAATTTTTTTTTTGCAAACTTCACTAAAACAACTGATTCTAGTAAAACTCACATGGATTCAATAATACAGGCATTTTTGCACATTTTGCATGTTTAGTTTAGAAATTATGATTGAATACATTTTTATTGCTTTTTTCGCATTATCTCAGGATTTTAAGAACATTACTGTCATATTGAGTAAAAAACTACTTTTTGTGTTTGCAAGCCTTAAAAAAGCATATGTTTCGAGTAAAACTCACAAGAATGCATTATTTCAGGCAATATAAGCTCATTTTTAAGTGTAGTTTAGGAGTTATGATAATGTGATGATGCTAATAAATAATAATAATAAATGTCATATTGAGTGTGACAGTTTACTTTCATAAAGAGTAAAACCTATTTTTTGTTTTTGCAAACCTTACTAAAACAACTGATTCTAGTTAAACTCACAAGGATTCAATAATACAGGCATTTTTACACATTTTGCATGTTTACTTTAGAAATTATGATTGAATACATTTTTATTGCTTTTTTCGCATTATCTCAAGATTTAAAGAACATTACTGTCATATTAGGTAAAAAAAATACTTTTTGTGTTTGCAAGCCTTAAAAGCATAAGTTTCGAGGAAAACTCCCAAGGATCCATTATTTCAAACATTATTAGCCATTTTGCAAGAGTAGTTTAGGAGTTATGATTAAAAAACTGTCATATTGAGTGTGACAGTTTACTTTCTTAAAGAGTAAAACCTAACTTCTGTTTTTGCAAACTTTACTAAAACAACTGATTCTAGTAAAACTCACATGGATTCAATAATACAGGCATTTTTACACATTTTGCATGTTTAGTTTAGAAATTATGATTTAATACATTTTTATTGCTTTTTTCGCATTATCTCAGGATTTTAAGAACATTACTGTCATATTGAGTAAAAAAATACTTTTTGTGTTTGCAAGCCTTAAGAAAGCATATGTTTCCAGGAAAACTCCCAATAATTCATTATTTCAAACATTATTAGCCATTTTGCATGAGTAGTTTAGGAGTTATGATTAAAAAACTGTCATATTGAGTGTGACAGTTTACTTTCATAAAGAGTAAAATCTAATTTTTGTTTTTGCAAACCTTACTAAAACAACTGATTCTAGTAACACTCACATGGATTTAATATTACAGGCATTTTTAGACATTTTGCATTGTTGGTTTAGGAATTATGTTGGAATACATTTTTATTGCTTTTTTCGCATTATCTCAGGAATTTAAGAACATTACTGTCATATTGAGTAAAAAAATACTTTTTGTGTTTGCAAGCCTTAAGAAAGCATATGTTTCGAGGAAATCTCCCAAGGATCCATTATTTCAAACATTATTAGCCATTTTGCATGAGTAGTTTAGGAGTTATAATTAAAAATTGTCATAATGAGTGTGACAGTTTACTTTCATAAAGAGTAAAATCTAATTTTTGTTTTTGCAAAGCTTACTAAAACAACTGAATCTAGTAAAATTCACATGGATTCAATATTACAGGCATTTTTACACATATTGCATGTTTGACTTAGGAAATATGATTGAATACATTGTTATTGCTTTTTTCGCATTATCTCAGGATTTTAGGAAAATAACTGTCATATTGAGTAAAAAACTACTTTTTGTGTTTGCAAGATTTAAAAAAGCATATGTTTAGAGTACAACTCCGTAGAATGCATTATTTGAAGCATCATTAGCCATTTTGCATGTGTAGTTAGGAGTTATTTTTAAATAACTGTCATATTGAGTGTGACAGTACACTTTCATAAAGAGTAAAACCTAATTTTTGTTTTTGCAAACTTTACTAAAACAACTGATTCTAGTAAAACTCACATGGATTCAATAATACAGGCATATTTACACATTTTGCATGTTTAGTTTAGAAATTATGATTGAATACATTTTTATTGCTTTTTTCGCATTATCTCAGGATTTTAAGAACATTACTGTCATATTGAGTAAAAAAATACTTTTTGTGATTGCAAGCCTTAAGAAAGCAAATGTTTCGAGGAAAACTCCCAAGGATCCATTATTTCAAACATTATTAGCCATTTTGCAAGAGTAGTTTAGGAGTTATGATTAAAAAACTGTCATATTGAGTGTGACAGTTTACTTTCATAAAGAGTAAAACCTAACTTCTGTTTTTGCAAACTTTACTAAAACAACTGATTCTAGTAAAACTCACATGGATTCAATAATACAGACATTTTTACACATTTTGCATGTTTAGTTTAGAAATTATGATTGAATACATTTTTATTGCTTTTTTCGCATTATCTCAGGATTTTAAGAACATTACTGTCATATTGAGTAAAAAAATACATTTTGTGTTTGCAAGCCTTAAGAAAGCATATGTTTCGAGGAAATCTCCCAAGGATCCATTATTTCAAACATTATTAGCCATTTTGCATGAGTAGTTTAGGAGTTATGATTAAAAAATTGTCATATTGAGTGTGACAGTTTACTTTCATAAAGAGTAAAATCTAATTTTTGTTTTTGCAAACCTTACTAAAACAACTGATTCTAGTAACACTCACATGGATTTAATATTACAGGCATTTTTAGACATTTTGCATTGTTGGTTTAGGAATTATGTTGGAATACATTTTTATTGCTTTTTTCGCATTATCTCAGGAATTTAAGAACATTACTGTCATATTGAGTAAAAAAATACTTTTTGTGTTTGCAAGCCTTAAGAAAGCAAATGTTTCGAGGAAAACTCCCAGGATCCATTATTTCAAACATTATTAGCCATTTTGCATGAGTAGTTTAGGAGTTATGATTAAAAAACTGTCATATTGAGTGTGACAGTTTATTTTTTTAAAGAGTAAAACCTATTTTTTGTTTTTGCAAACCTTACTAAAACAACTGATTCTAGTTAAACTCACATGGATTTATTATTACAGGCATTTTTAGACATTTTGCATTGTTGGTTTAGGAATTATGTTGGAATACATTTTTATTGCTTTTTTCGCATTATCTCAGCATTTTAAGAACATTACTGTCATATTGAGTAAAAACTACTTTTTGTGTTTGCAAGCCTTAAAAAAGCATATGTTTCGAGTAAAACTCCCAAGAATGCATTATTTCAGGCAATATTAGCTCATTTTTATGTGCAGTTTAGGAGTTACGTTTAATTTACTGTCATATTGAGTGTACATTGTCATGGTGAAAAAAACCTAATTTTTCTAATTGCAAACCTTTAAACAGAACTGATTCTAGTAAAACATACATTGATTCAATATTACAGGCATTTTTACACATTTTGCATGTTTGGTTTAGGAATTATAATGGAATACATTTTTATTTTGCTTTTTTCGTATTATCTCAGGATTTTAAGAACATTACTGTCATATTGAGTAAAAAAACTACTTTTTGTGTTTGCAAGATTTAAAAAAGCATATGTTTTGAGTAAAACTCCCAAGGATGCATTATTTCAGGCATCAATAGCCATTTTGCTTGTGTGGATTAGGAGTTTTTAAATAACTGTCATATTGCGTGTGGCAGTTATACTGTTATTATGAGTAAAACCTAATTTTTGTATTTTTAAACATTATAAACCACCTGATTCTAGTAAAATTCACAAAGATACAATATTACAGGCATTTTTAGACATAATGCAGGTTTGGTTTTGGAGTTAGGTTTATAACTTTTCATATTTAGTATGACAGTTATACTGTCATATTAAGTAAAAAAAAAAAAAGACTTGTGTCTTTGCAAACCTTACAAAATATTTTTTTCCAGTAAAACTCACAAAGATACATTTCTCTTATTAGCCATTTTGCATGTGTGGTTTCGGAGTTATGTTTAAATAACTGTCAGATACAGAGACAGAGACAGAGACAGTGTGCGAGGTGGAGAAGTTCCGGCTAGATATAGTTGGACTCACTTCGACGCACAGGAACCTGTTCTCTCGAGAGGGGCTGGACTCTCTTCCACTATGGCGTTGCAAGCAATGAGAGGCTGGGGTGGCAATTCTTGTTGTCCCCCCGGCTCAAAGACACGAGTATGGGGATCAGACTGTCTGATTGTGGCGGGTCGCTCCCTGTATGATCAGTGTAGGGCAGCCTTGGTCCGCTTAGGCTGCCCTTTGTCACCGATTCTGTTGTTAACTTTTATGGACAGAATTGCAGTCATGGCGTTGAGGGGATCCGGTTTGGTGGTTGCAGGATTAGGTCTCTGCTTTTTGCAGTTGATGTGGTTCTGATGGCTTCAACTGGCCAGGATCTCCAGCTCTCATTGGATGGCCGAGTATGAAGCGACTGGGATGAGAATCAGCACCTCCAAGTCCGAGTCCATGGTTCTCGCCCGGTAAAGGGTGGGGTGCCATTTCCAGGTTGAGGAGGCGATGGCACATACTAGATGGCCCCAAGTGGAGGAGTTCAAGTACCTAGGAGTCTTGTTCACGAGTGAGGGAAGAGTGGATCATGAGATCCACAGGCGGATCGGTGCGGCGTCTTCAGTAATGAGGACGCTATATCGATCCATTGTGGTGAAGAAGGAGCTGAGCCAGAATTAAAAGCTCTAAATTTACCGGTCGATCTACATTCCCATCCTGCACCCATGGTCATGGTTATGACCGAAAAGACAAGATCCCGGGTACAAGCGGCCAAATTGAGTTTCCTCCGCCGGGTGGCGGGTCTCTCCCTTAGAGATAGGATAAGAAGCTCTGTCATCCGGGAGGAACTCAGAGTAAAGCGCTGCTCCTCCACATTGAGAGGAGCCAGATGAGGTGGTTCGGGCATCTGCTCAGGATGCCACCCGAACGCCTCCCGAGGGAGGTGTTTAGGGCAAGTCCGACCGGCAGGAGGCCACGGGGAAGACCCAGGACACATTGGGAAGATTATGTCTCCCGGCTGGCCTGGGAACGCCTCAGGATCCCCCAAGAAAAGCTGGAAGAAGTCGCTGGGGAGAGGGAAGTCTGGGCTTCTCTGTTTAGGCTGCTGCCCCCGCAACCCGACCTCGGTTAAGCGGAAGAAAATGGATGGATTTAGTAACGACAACAAAAACTGATTCTAGTAAAACTCACATGGATACAATTTTACAGGTAATGCATGTTTGGTTTTGGAATTATGTTTATATAACTTTCATATGTATTATGACAGTTATACTGTCATCTTAAATAAAACTAACTTGTGTCTTTACAAACATTACAAACTATGTTTTTCCAGTAAAACTCACAAAAATATTTTTTTCCAGGCATTATTAGACATTTTTCATGTGTGGTTTAGGAAATATGTTTAAATAACTTTCATATTGAATGTGGCAGTTATACTGTTATTATGTGTAAAACCAAATTGTTGTATTTGCAAACCTTACAAAAACAACTGATTCTAGTAAAACTCACATAGATTCAATATTACAGGCATTTTTAGACATTTCACATGTTTGAATACAGTTTTATTGCTTTTTTCGTTAGGGCAAGTCCGATCGGCAGGAGGCCACGGGGAAGACCCAGGACACATTGGGAAGACTATGTCTCAGGCTGGCCTGGGAACGCCTCGGGATCCCCCGAGAAGAGCTGGACAAAGTGGCTGGGGAGAGGGAAGTCTGGGCTTCCTGCTTAGGCTGCTTCCCCCGCAACCCGACCTCGGATAAGCGGAAGAAAATGGATGGATTTAGTATGACAGTTATACTGTCATATTGAGTAAAAAAAACTATTTTTCATAGATTCAATATTACAGGCATCTTTAGATGGATTGCATGTTTGGTTTTGGAGATATGTTTATACAACTTTCATATTTAGTATGTCAGTTATACTGTCATATTGAGTAAAAAAAAACAACTTGTGTCTGCAAACCTTACAAAAGATTATTATTCTAGTAAAACTAACAAAGATACATTTTTCCAAGCATTATTAGCATTTGTTGTTTTGGAGTTATAATGCTTGCATTGAGAGGCGACGGGCTCGGGTGGCAATTCTTGTTGCCCCCCGGCTCAAAGCCTGCACGTTGGAGTTCAACCCAGTGGACCAGTGGGTAGCTTTCCTCCGCCTTCGGGTGGGGGGACGGGTCCTGACTGTTGTTTGGCCTTACGTGCCAAACGGCAGCTCAGAGTACCCACCCTTTTTGGATTCACTCGAGGGAGTACTGGAAAGTGCTCCACCGGGTGATTCCCTCGTTCTACTGGGGGCCTTCAACGCTCATCTTGGCAACAACAGTGAAACCTGGAGAGGCGTGATTGGGAAGAATGGCCGCCCGGATCTGAACCCGAGTGGTGTTTTGTTATTGGACTTTTGTGCTCGTCACAGATTGTCAATAACAAACACCAAGTTCAAACATAAGGGTGTCCATATGTGCACTTGGCACCAGGACACCCTAGGCCGCAGTTCCATGATCGATTTTGTAGTTGTGTCATCGGATTTGCGGTCTCATGTTTTGGACACTCGGGTGAAGAGAGGGGCGGAGCTTTCTACCGATCACCACCTGGTGGTGAGTTGGCTGCGATGGTGGGGGAGGATGCCTGACAGACCTGGCAGGCCCAAACGCATTGTGAGGGTTTGCTGGGAACGCCTCCGGAAGAACTTTGAACATGTCACGAGGGAGGCGCTGGACATTGAGTCTGAGTGGACCATGTTCCGTGCCTCTCTTGTCGAGCCGGCTGATTGGAGCTGTGGCCGCAAGGAGTTTGGTGCCTGTCGTGGCGGTAATCCTAGAACCCGCTGGTGGACACCAGCAGTGAGGGATGCCGTCAAGCTGAAGAAAGAGCCTATCGGGTCCTTTTGGCTCCTGGGACTCCAGAGGCAGCCGACAGGCCAAGCGAAGTGCGGCTTCAGCGGTCGCAGAGGCAAAAACTCGGACATGGGAGGAGTTTGGAGAAGCCATGGAAAACGACTTCCAGACGGCTTCAAAGCGATTCTGGACCACCATCCGCCGGCTCAAGGGGGGGCAGCAGTGCACTGTAACACCGTGTATGGTGAGGATGGTGCGCTGCTGACCTCTACTGCAGCTGTTATTGATCGGTGGAGGGAATACTTCGAAGACCTCCTTAATCCCACCAACATGTCTTCCTATGAGGAAGCAGTGCCTGGGGAATCTGTGGTGGGCTCTCCTATTTCTGGGGCTGAGGATGCCAAGGTAGTTAAAAAGCTCCTCAATGGCAACGCCCTGGGGGTGGATGAGATCCGTCCGGAGTTCCTTAAGGCTCTGGATGCTGTGGGGCTGTCTTGGTTGACAAGACTCCGCAACATCGCGTGGACATCGGGGGCGGTACTTCTGGATTGGGAGACCGGGGTGGTGGTTCCTCTCTTTAAAAGGGGAACCAGAGGGTGTGTTTCAACTATCGTGAGATCACACTCCTCAGTCTTCCCGGTAAGGTCTATTCATGTGTACTGGAGAAGAGGCTACGCCGGATAGTCGAACCTCGGATTCAGGAGGAACAGTGTGGTTTACGTCCTGGTCGTGGAACTGCGGACCAGCTTTATACTCTCGGCAGGGTCCTTGAGGGTGCATGGGAGTTTGCCCAACCAGTCTACATGTGCTTTATGGACTTGGAGAAGGCATTCGACCATTTACCCCTGGAAGTCCTGTGGGGAGTGCTTAGAGAGTATGGGGTAACGGACTGTCTTATTGTGGCGGTTCGCTCCCTTTGCAAGAGTCAGAGCTTGGTCCGCATTGCCGGCAGTAAGTCGGACCCGTTTCCAGTGAGGGTTGGACTCCGCCAAGGCTGCCCTTAGTCACCGATTCTGTTCATAACCTTTATGGACAGAATTTCTAGGCGCAGTCAGGGCGTTGAGGGGATCCGGTTTGGTGTCTGCAGGATTAGGTCTCTGCTATTTGCAGATGATGTGGTCCTGATGGGTTCATCTGGCCAAGATCTTCAGCCCTCACTGGATCGGTTCGCAGACGAGTGTGAAGTGACTGGGATGTGAATCAGCACCTCCAAGTCCGAGTCCATGGTTCTCGCCCGGAAAAGGGTGGAGTGCCATCTCCGGGTTGGGGAGGAGATCTTGCCCCAAGTTGAGGAGTTCAAGGACCTCAGAGTCTTGTTCACGAGTGAGGGAAGAGTGGATCGTGAGATCGACAGGCGGAACGGTGCGGCGTCTTCAGTAATGCGGACGCTGTATTGATCCGTTGTGGTGAAGAAGGAGCTGAGCCGGAAGGCAAAGCTCTCGATTTACCGGTCGATCTACGTTCCCATCCTCACCTATGGTCATGAGCTTTGTGTCATGGCCGAAAGGACAAAATCACGGGTACAAGCGGCCAAAATGAGTTTCCTCCGCCGGGTGGCGGGGCTCTCCCTTAGAGATAGGGTGAGAAGCTCTGTCATCCGGGAGGAGCTCAAAGTAAAGCCATTGCTCCTCCATTTCGAGAGGAGCCAGATGAGGTGGTTCGGGCATCTGGTCAGGATGCCACCCGAACGCCTCCCTAGGGAGGTGTTTCGGTCACGTCTGACCGGTAGGAGGCCCAGGAAGACCCAGGAAACGGGAAGCTTATCTCTCCCGGCTGGCCTGAGAACGCCCCAGGATCCCCCGGGAGGAGCTGGACGAAGTGGCTGGGGAGAGGAAAGTCTGGGCTTCCCTGCTTAGGCTGCAGCCCCCGCAACCCGACCTCGGATAAACGGAAGAAAATGGATGGCTGGATGGATGGAGTTATGTTTAAATAACTGTCATAAAGAGTAAAACCTCATTTTTGTATTTGTAAACCTTACCAAAACAACTGATTTTAGCAAAACTCACACAGATTCAATATTACAGGCATTTTTAGACATTTTGCTTATTTGGTGTAGGAATTATGATGGAATACATTGTTTTTGCTTATTTCGCATTATCTCAGGATTTTAAGAACTTTACTGTCATATAGAGGAAACCAAATACTTTTTGTGTTTGCAAGCCTTAAAAAAGCATATGTTTCGAGTAAAACTCACAAGAATGCCTTATTTCAGGCATTATTAGCCATTTTTTATGTGTAGTTTAGGCATACTTGCCAATACTCCTGGATTTTCCAGGAGACTCCCGAAATTCAGCGCCTCTCACGAAAACCTCCCGGGACAAATTTTCTCCCGAAAATCTCCCGAAATTCAGGCTGATCTGAGTGAGGACAGCCTGTATTCATGTCTGCTGTCCCACGATATAAACAGCATGCCTGCCCAATCACGTTATAACTGTAGAATGATCGAGGGCGAGTTCTTGGTTTCTTATGTGGGTTTATTGTTAGGTAGTTTCATTAACGTCCTCCCAGCGCGGTAACAACACAAAACAACAGCAGTCACGTTTTCGTCTACCGTAAAGCAGTTTGTCTGCCGTAAACAGCAATGTTGTGACACTCTTTAAACAGGGCAATACTGCCATCTACTGTACATGCATATGTGACAATAACATCCAGGGCTTTTAGAGAGTGCAGTGCACAACTGCGCACACAACAAGGAGACAAAGCAGAAGAACGCGGAAGATACAGCCATGGCGACGCCGACGACAAGTAAGATGAAGAAACATGCTTATAAGTTCCAAGCCGCAGCTGCGATTGGACCTGGATAGCCTCCGGGAAGAAGTAGTGGAAGACCAAGTGCTTGGCAGTGAAGATCTTCCTCAGGAAGCAAAGATTGACCGGTTTTTGGCCATGCTCGGGAGGGATGGAAAATTCCAGACTCTCGTGCATTTGATGAAAGCACTTTTGTGCGTGCCACACAGCAATGCATCATCAGAGAGGTTGTTCAGCATGGTTATAAAAATAGTGACAGAGAATAGAACAAGGATGGACAATTCAACCCTTAACTCAACAATGAGTAGATGAGTGTTATGTGTGTGTATATGTGTAAATAAATGAAAACTGAAATTCAAGTATTTATTTTATATATATATATATATATATATATATATATATATATATATATATATATATATATATATATATATATATGTCTTATATCTCCTGATGATTGAGGGAACCCCTCATGAAACAGGCCTGTAAAGATGAAGTAGTCTTGTGATTTTTTTCCCCACACATACATATATATATATATATAGCTATACATACATATATATATATATAGCTATACATACATATATATATATATATATATATATATAAATATATATATATATATATATATATATATATATATATATATATATATATGAAATACTTGACTTGGTGAATTCTAGCTCTAAATATACTCCTCCCCTCTTAACCACACCCCCAACCACGCCCCCACCCCACCCCTGACCATGCCTTCCCCACCCCCACCTCCTGAAATCGGAGGTCTCAATGTTGGCAAGTATGAGTTTAGGAGTTATGTTTAAATAACTGTCATAGTGAGTGTGGCAGTTACACTGTCATATTGAGTAAAAAAAACTAACTTGTGTCTTTGCAAACCTCACAAAAGAAAACGTTTCTAATAAAAATCACAAAGATACATTTCTTCACGCATTATTAGACATTTTTCATGTGTGGTTTAAGAATTATGTTTAAATAACTGTCATATTGAGTGTGGCAGTTATACTGTCATTATGTGTAAAACCTAATTTTGTATTTCCAAACCTTATAAAAACAACTGATTCTAGTAAAACATAGATTCAATTTTACAGGCATTTTTAGACATTTTACATGTTTGGTTTAGGAGTTGTGTTTGAATACATTTTTTATTTTTTATTCTTATTGTTGCTTTTTATTTTTATTCTATTGTAATATGTTTCTATTTTGTTTCAATTTATACCCCCATTATTTACTTTTCACTTTTTACAATTTTGTACACTACTGCTGGAATTTAAATTTTCCTGAGGGAACTCTCCTGAAGGAATCAATCAAGTACTATCTATGTATCTATCTATTTATGTCTCCTGGCTGGCCTGTAAATGCCTCGGGATCCCCCGAGAAGAGCTGGACAAAGTGGCTGGGGAGAAGAAAGTCTGGGCTTCTCTGCTTAGGCTGCTGCCCCCGCAACCTGACCTCGGATAAGCAGGAAGAAAATGGATGGATTTAGTGTGACAGTTATACTGTCATATTAAGTAAAAAAATAACTTGGGTCTTTGCAAACATTACAAAATATATTTTTTCTAGTAAAACTCACTAAGATACATAACTCAAGGCATTATTAGCCATTTTGCATGTGTGGTTTAGGACTTATGTTTAAATAATCGTCAGATTGAGTGTGACAGTATACTGTCATAGTGAGTAAAACCCATATTTTGTAATTGCAAACCTTATGAAAACAAATGATTCTACTAAAACTCACATGGATACAATATTACGGGCAATACGGCCTAACCAATCTGGCGCCCTAGGCAAGATTTTAGGTGGCGCCCCCCCACATCGGCAGTGAAGTGTATATACTCACAAGAAACCGAATAGCTTTGTCTTTGACCTTTTTTTTTACTTACAACCAGAGGTGGGTAGTAACGCGCTACATTTACTCCGTTACATCTACTTGAGTAAATTTTGGGATAAATTGTACTTCTAAGAGTAGTTTTAATGCAACATACTTTTACTTTTACTTAAGTATATTTATAGAGAAGGAACGCTACTTTTACTCCGCTACTTTTATCTACATTCAGCTCGCTACTCGCTACTAATTTTTATCGATCTGTTAATGCACGCTTTGTTTGTTTTGGTCTGTCAGACAGACCTTCAAAGTGCCTGCCTTACTGGTGACGTTTCACTTCGTTCCACCAATCAGATGCAGTCACTGGTGACGTTGGACCAATCAAACAGAGCCAGGTGGTCACATGACCTGACTTAAACAAGTTGAAAAACTTATTGGGGTGTTACCATTTAGTGGTCAATTGTACGGAATATTTACTGTACTGTGCAATCTAATCATAAAAGTTCCAATCAATCAATCAAAAGTGTGAAGGAAAAAATATACTTTTTTTATTTCAACCGTACATCCCGTCAAAAGCCTCAAGACTGACCGCACATGAGGATGTTCCTGTCTTCACAATAAAAGTGCCGCTCCATCGCGCCTGCGCTTTCAAAACAAGAGTCTCCGAAAGCCAGCGCGAACAAGCTAGCAAGCTACGGAGTTTGACGCCAATATATTTCTTGTAAAGTGTATAAAAACGAATATGGAAGCTGGACAAACAAGGTGCCAAAAACCAACCACTTTCATGTGGTATTAGACAGAAAGGAGGAACTTTTCTTCTCCTCCATTTGAAAACGTGGACGTTATCATCACTACTGTCTGATTACAGTCAACGCAAGTCATCAGAATCAGGTAATACACCAACTTATATTCTAGTCTGCATGAAAGAAAATAATCTATATGTTAAACATGCATGTATATTCATTAAAACATCTTTAACATGTAAACAAAAACAGCAAAATAAATACATATAAATTATATACTGTATATATCAATGTATATGTATGTATATATATATATATATATATATATATATATATATATATATATATATATATATGTGTGTGTGTGTGTATGTTACTCATCAGTTACTCAGTACTTGAGTAGTTTTTTCACAACATACTTTTTACTTTTACTCAAGTAAATATTTGGGTGACTACTCCTTACTTTTACTTGAGTAATAAATCTCTAAAGTAACAGTACTCTTACTTGAGTACAATTTCTGGCTACTCTAGCCACCTCTGCTTACAACTATACCTAATATATAAAGGGGTGGAAAAGTGACTATTACCTGCACGGCAAACATTAGCTAACCAGAAGGCAATAACAATGTAAACAAAAACACCTGCTTAAAAGATCTAATACAAATGTCCCTGAGGAATGTAAGGTGGGAGTACTGTAATTACCTACCGTTACATTATTATTTTCCATAACAATTTAGCCCCCTCCACAATATTAACCCGACGTTAAAACAGAACTAGCTATTTATTGATTAGCAATTGCCGAATCATGTAACATTAGCTTAATGCTAAAAAGCCAGGTTACTATCACATTCTGTAACAGACAAATAATTTCATGTAGGCTAACGTTACCTACCTGCTACCTCTGTCTTTTCTCGTTTCTCCTCCTCTTCTTTTCTCTTTTTTCTTCCCTGGGCACCTGACAGTTTTGGCCGTTTTGACATCTTGTGTTGATTTTTTGATGTGGTGACGTCCAAAAAGAGTCATGATACGGGAAAGGGGGGGGGGCACCGTGCGGGGGGAAGGGTGGGGGGCGTAATGTTGTAACAAATAATATTTCTATTAAATAGGCTTTAATTTGCATTTTAATTAACGTGGGATTATTTTTTGTATTTAGAAATAATAGTACCAACTTTTTTCTTTTTTTTTTTTCTCCAACATTTGTGGCACTGGCGTGGCGCCCCCTGATGGACGGCGTCCTTAGCATTTGCCTATGCGGCCTATGCCACGGGCCGGCCCTGATTACGGGCATTTTTAGACATAATGCATGTTTGGTTTTGGAGTAATGTTTATATATTTTTCATATTTTGTATGACAGTAATACTGTCATATTGAATAAAAAAAACTAACTTGTATCTGTACAAACCTTAAAAAACATTTGTTTCCCTGTAAAACTCACAAAGAGACATTTCTCCAGGCATTATTAGCCATTGTGCACATGTGGTTTAGGAGTTATGTTTAAATAAATGTCAAATTGAATGTGGCAGTTATACTGTTATTATGAGTAAAACCTAATTTTTGTAAATGTTAACCTTACCACAATACCTGATTCTGGTAAAACTCACATAGATTCAATATTACAGGCATTTTTAGACATTTTACATGTTTGGTTTAGAGTTGTGTTTGAATACATTTGTATTGCTTTTTTCATTAGGGCAAGTCCGACGGGCAGGAGGCCGCGGGGAAGACCCAGGACACATTGGGAAGACTATGTCTCCCGGCTGGGCTGTCGAACGCCTCGGGATCCCCCGAGATGAGCTGGACGAAGTGGTTGGGGATAGGGAAGTCCGGGCTTCTCTGCTTAGGCTGCTGCCCCTGCAACCGGACCTCGGATAAGCGGAAGAAAATGGATGGATTTAGTATGACAGTTATACTGTCATATTAAGTAAAAAAAACTAACTTACAAAATATATTTTTTCTAGTAAAACTCACAAAGATACATATCTACAGGCATTATTAGCCATTTTGCATGTGTGGTTTAGGAGTTATGTTTAAATAACTGTCATATTGAATGTGGCAGTAATACTGTCATCATGACCTAATTTTTGTAATTGTAAACCTTACCAAAATACCTGATTCTGGTAAAACTCACAAAGATTCAATATTACAGGCATTTTTAGACAGATTACATGTTTGGTTTTGGGGTTATGTTTATACAACTTTCA
This sequence comes from Nerophis lumbriciformis, assembly GCF_033978685.3. Lineage (NCBI taxonomy): Eukaryota > Metazoa > Chordata > Actinopteri > Syngnathiformes > Syngnathidae > Nerophis > Nerophis lumbriciformis. Next base: position 41,402,335 of record NC_084556.2, read on the forward strand.
TATTTAGTATAACAGTTATACTATCATATTGAGTACAAAAAACAAAAATGTGTTTCTTTGCAAACCATACAAAAGATCATTGTTTTAGTTAATCTAACAAAGATACCTTTCTCCAAGCATTATTAGTCATTTTGCATTTGTTGTTTAGGAGTTATGTTTAAATAACTGTCATAGTGAGTAAAACCTAATTTTTGTATTTGCAAAAACCTTACAAAAACAACTGATTCTAGTAAAACTCACATGGATGCAATATTGCAGGCATTTTTAGACATGATGCATGTTTGATTTTGGAGTTGTGTTTATATAACTTTCATATTTAGTATTACAGTAATACTGTCATATTGAGTAATAAAAACTAACTTGTGTCTTTACAAACCTTACAAAACATTTTTTTCCTGCAAAACTCACAAAGAGACATTTCTCCAGGCATTATTAGCCATTTGGCATGTGTGGTTTAGGAGTTATGTTTAAATAACTGTCAGATTGAGTGTGACAGTATACTGTGAGTAAAACCCATATTTTGTATTTGCAAACCTTACAAAAACAACTGATTCTAGTAAAACTCACATGGATACAAAATTACAGGCATTTTTAGAGATAATGCATGTTTGGTTTTGGAGTTATGTTTATATAACTTCCATATTTAGTATGACAGTAACACTGTCATATTTAGTAAAAAAAAACTAACTTGTGTCGGTACAAACATTACAAAACATTTTTTTTCCAGTAAAACTCACAAAGAGACATTTCTCCAGGCATTAATAGCCATTGTGCATGTGTGGTTTAGGAGTTATGTTTAAATAGATGTCAAATTGAATGTGGCAGTTATACTGTCATTATGAGTGAAACCTAATTTTTGTAATTGTAAACCTTACCAAAATACCTGATTCTGGTAAAACTCACATAGATTCAATATTACATGCATTTTTAGACGGATTGCATGTTTGGTTTTGGAGTTTTGATTATAAAACTTTCATATTTAGTATGACAGTTATACTGTATATTACCATTGAGTAAAAAAAAACCTAACTTGTGACTTTGCAAACCTTACAATAGATCGTTATTCTAGTAAAGACTTAGACTTAGACTTTCTTTTTATTGTCATTCAAATTTGAACTTTACAGCACAGATAAGAACGAAATGTCGTAGTGCAGGATAAAAAAGCAATAAGGTGCATATTTCGATAAATAAATATATATAAATAATATATAAATACTATATATATATATATATATATATATATATATATATATATATATATATATATATATATATATATATATATATATATATACACATATATATATAATAAATAAATATATATAAATATATATAAATAGATAAATAGATTACTGTGCAGATAAATATATTGCACTTTTTCCACATGCGCCCACGTTTATGGGTGTATGTAATATTGTTTATTTCATTCCAGCGAGTTAATTCATTTTGAGGGGAGTTGAGGAGATAATTTAATTATGATGCGTTCAAGAGTCTTACGGCCTGAGGGAAGAAGCTGCTACAGAAGCTGGAGGTTCTGCTTCGGAGGCTGCGGAACCTCTTTCTAGAGTCCAGCAGTGAAAACTGTCCTTGGTGGGGGTGGGAGGAGTCTTTGCAAATTTTCTGAGCCCTGGTCAGGCAGCACTTTTTGCGATCTCCTGGATAGGAGGAAGAGGAGTCCTGATGATCTTTTCCGCCGTCCTCACCACTCTCTGGAGATACTTCCAGTCTGAGGCACTGCAGGCTCCAGTCCAGACAGAGATACTGTTGGTCAGCAGGCTCGCTATAACAACGATACATCTCTCCAAGCATTATTAGCTATTTTGCATTTGTTGTTTAGGAGTTATGTTTAAATAACTGTCAAAGTAAATAAAACCTAATTTTGGTATTTGAAAACCTTACAAAAACAACTGATTCTAGTAAAACTCACACAGATACAATATTACAGGCATTTTTAGACATAATACATGTTTGGTTTTGGAGTAATGTTTGGCGCAGTGGAAGAATGGCCGTGCGCGACCCGAGGTTCCCTGGTTCAATCCCCACCTAGTACCACCCTCGTCATGTCCGTTGTGTCCTGAACAAGACACTTCACCCTTGCTCCTGATGGGTGCTGGTTAGCGCCTTGCATGGCAGCTCCCTCCATCAGTGTGTAAATGTGGAAGTAGTGTCAAAGCGCTTCGAGTACCTTGAAGGTAGAAAAGCGCTATACAAGTACAACCCATTTATTTATATATAGTATGACAGCTATACTGTTATATTGAGTAAAACAAACTAACTTGTGCCTTTACAAACCTAACACAATATATTTTTTCTAGTAAAACTCACAAAGAGACATTTCCCCAGGTATTATTAGCCATTGTGCATGTGTGGTTTAGGAGTTATGTTTAAATAAATGTCAAATTTAATGTGGCAGGTATACTGTCATGAGTAAAACCTAATTGTTGTAATTGTAAACCTTACCAAAATACCTGATTCTGGTAAAACTCACATAGATTGAATATTACATGCATTTTTAGACGGATTGCTTGTTTGGTTTTGGAGTTATGTTTTTACAACTTTCATATTTAGTATGACAGTTATACTGTCATAGAGTAAAAAAAACAAATAACTTACGTCTTTGCAAACCTTACAAAAGATCATTATTCTGGTAAAGACTTAGACTTTCTTTTTATTGTCATTCAAATTTGAACTTTACAGCATAGATAACACAATTTCGTTACATAAGCTCATGGTAGTGCAGGATAAAAAAGCAATAAGGTGCATTTATAAATAAATAAATACAAATAATATATAAAATAAATAAATATACTTAAATATATATAAATAAATAAAAATATTACTGTGCAGATAAATATATTGCACTTTTTCCACATGCACCCACGTTTATGGGTGTATGTTATATTGTTTTTTGTTTATTCCAGCGAGTTAATCCATTTTGAGGGGAGTTGAGGGGATAATTTAATTATAATGCGTTCAAGAGTCTTACGGCCTGAGGGAAGAAGCTGGAGGTTCTGCTTCGGAGGCTGCGGAACCTCTTTCTAGAGTCCAGCAGTGAAAACAGTCCTTGGTGGGGGTGGGGGGAGTCTTTGCAAATTTTCTGAGCCCTGGTCAGGCAGCGCTTTTTGCGATCTCCTGGATAAGAGGAAGAGGATTCCTGAAGATCTTTTCCGCGGTCCTCACCACTCTCTGGAGAGACTTCCAGTCTGAGGCACTGCAGGCTCCAGTCCAGACAGAGATGCTGTTGGTCAGCAGGCTCTCTATAACAAAGATACAGTTCTCCAAGCATTATTAGCTATTTGCATTTGTTGTTTAGGATTTATGTTTAAATAACTGTCATAGTGAGTAAAACCTAAATTTTGTATTTGCAAACCTTACAAAAACAATTGATTCTAGTAAAACTCAGATACAATATCAAAGGCATTTTTAGACATAATGCATGTTTGGTTTTGGAGTTGTGTTTATATAACTTTCATATTTAGTATTACAGTAATACTGTCATATTGAGTAAAGAAAAAACAACTAACTTGTGTCTTTACAAACCTTACAAAATATTTTTCCCAGTAAAACTCAAAGATACATTTCTACAGGCATTATTAGCCATTTTGCATGTGCGGTTTCGGATTTATGTTTAAATAAGTGTCATATTGAGTGTGAAAGTCATAGTGAGTAAAACAAACTAACTTGTGTCTTTGCAATGCTTACAAAAGAAAATGTTACTTGTAAAACTCACAAAAGATACATTTCTTCATGCATTATTAGAAAATGTTCATGTGTAGTTTAGGAGTTATGTTTTAATAACTGTCAAATTGAGTGTGGCAGTTATACTGTCATTAAGTGTTAAACCTAATTTTTGTATTTGCAAACCTTACAAAAACAACTGATTCTAGTAAAACTCTTATAGATTCAATATTGCAGGCATTTAGACATTTCACATGTTTGGTTTAGGAGTTGTGTTTGAATACATTTTAATTGCTTTTTTTGTTAGGGCAAGTCCGACCGGCAGGAGGCCACAGGGAAGCCCCAGGACACATTGGGAAGACTATGTCAGCCGGCTGGCCTGGGAACGCTTCGGGATCCCCAGAGAAGAGCTGGACGAAGTGGCTGGGGAGAGGGAAGTCTGGGCTTCTCTGCTTAGGCTGCTGCCCCCGCAACCCGACCTCGGATAAGCGGAAGAAAATGGATACATTTAGTATGACAGTTATACTATTATATTGAGTAAAAAAAACTAACTTGTGTCTTTAAAAAACCTTACAAATTATATGTTTTCTAGTAAAACTCACAAAGATACATCTCCAGGCAATATAAGCCTTTTTGCATGTGGTTTAGGGGTTATGTTTAAATAACTGCCATATTGAATGTGGCAGTTATACTGTCATGAGTAAAACCTAATTTTTGTAATTGTAAACCTTACCAAAATACCTGATTCTGGTAAAACTCACATAGATTCAATATTACAGGTATTTTTAGACGGATTGCATGTGTAGTTTTGAAATTATGTTTATACAACTTTCTTATTTAGTATGACAGTGATACTATCATATTGAGTAAAAAAACTAACTTGTGTCTTTGCAAACCTTACAAAAGAACATTTTAGTAAAACTCAAAGATACATCTCCAGGCATTATTAGCCATTTTGCATTTGTTGTTTAGGAGTTATGTTTAAATAACTGGCATAGTGAGTAAAACTTAATTTTTGTATTTGCAAACCTTACAAAAACAACTGATTCTAGTAAAACTCACATGCATTCATTATTACAGTTATTTTTAGACATTTTGCCTGTTTGGTTTAGAAATTATGATGGAATACATTTGTATTGCTTTTTTCGCATTATCTCAGGATTTTAGGAATATTACTGTCATATTGAGAAAAAAACTACTTTTTGTGTTTGCAAGCCTTAAAAAAGCATATGTTTCGAGTTAAACTCACAAGAATGCATTATTTCAGGCAATATTAGCTCATTGTTATGTGTAGTTTAAGAGTTATGTTTAATTTACGGTCATATTGAGTGTACATTGTCATGGTGAAAAAAAACACAATTTTTTATTTGCAAAAATATCAAACACAGCTGATTCTAGTAAAATTCACAAGGATTCATTATTACAGGCATTTTTACACATATTGCATGTTTGACTTAGGAAATATGTTTGAATACATTTTTAATGCTTTTTTCGCATTATCTCAGGATTTTAGGGATATAACTGTCATAATGAGTAAAAAACTACTTTTTGTGTTTGCAAGATTTAAAAAAGCATATGTTTAGAGTAAAACTCCGTAGAATGCATTATTTGAGGCAACATTAGCCATTTTGCATGTGTAGTTAGGAGTTATTTTTAAATAACTGTCATATTGAGTCTGACAGTATACTGTCATAGTGAGTAAAACTTAATTTTTGTATTTGCAAACATTATAAAAACATCTGATTCTAGTAAAACTCACATGGATTTAATATTACAGGCATTTTTAGACATTTTACATTGTTGGTTTAGGAATTATGTTGGAATACATTTTTATTGCTTTTTTCGCATTATCTCAGGATTTTAAGAACATTACTGTCATATTGAGTAAAAAACTACTTTTTGTGTTTGCAAGCCTTAAAAAAGCATATGTTTCGAGTAAAACTCACAATAATGCATTATTTCAGGCAATAATAGCTCATTTTTATGTGTAGTTTAGGAGTTATGTTTATTTACTGCTATATTGAGTGTACTTGTCATGGTGAAAAAAACCTAATTTTTTTTATTTGCAAAAATTTCAAACACAACCGGTTCTAGTAAAACTCACATGGATTCAATAATACAGGCATTTTTACACATTTTGCATGTTTAGTTTAGAAATTATGATTGAATACATTTTTATTGCTTTTTTCGCAGTATCTCGGAGTTTAAGAACATTACTGTCATATTGAGTAAAAAAAATACTTTTTGTGTTTGCAAGCCTTAAGAAAGCATATGTTTCGAGGAAAACTCCCAAGAATCCATTATTTCAAACATTATTAGCCATTTTGCATGAGTAGTTTAGGAGTTATGATTAAAAAACTGTCATATTGAGTGTGACAGTTTACTTTCATAAAGAGTAAAACCTAATTTTTGTTTTTGCAAACCTTACTCCAACAACTGATTCTAGTAAAACTCACATGGATATTACAGGCATTTTTAGACATTTTGCATTGCTGGTTTAGGAATTATGTTGGAATACATTTTTATTGTTTTTTTCGCATTATCTCAGGAGTTTAAGAACATTACTGTCATATTGAGTAAAAAAATACTTTTTGTGTTTGCAAGCCTTAAGAAAGCATATGTTTCCAGGAAAACTCCCAATAATTCATTATTTCAAACATTATTAGCCATTTTGCATGAGTAGTTTAGGAGTTATGATTAAAAAACTGTCATATTGAGTGTGACAGTTTACTTTCATAAAGAGTAAAACCTAATTTTTTTTTTGCAAACTTCACTAAAACAACTGATTCTAGTAAAACTCACATGGATTCAATAATACAGGCATTTTTGCACATTTTGCATGTTTAGTTTAGAAATTATGATTGAATACATTTTTATTGCTTTTTTCGCATTATCTCAGGATTTTAAGAACATTACTGTCATATTGAGTAAAAAACTACTTTTTGTGTTTGCAAGCCTTAAAAAAGCATATGTTTCGAGTAAAACTCACAAGAATGCATTATTTCAGGCAATATAAGCTCATTTTTAAGTGTAGTTTAGGAGTTATGATAATGTGATGATGCTAATAAATAATAATAATAAATGTCATATTGAGTGTGACAGTTTACTTTCATAAAGAGTAAAACCTATTTTTTGTTTTTGCAAACCTTACTAAAACAACTGATTCTAGTTAAACTCACAAGGATTCAATAATACAGGCATTTTTACACATTTTGCATGTTTACTTTAGAAATTATGATTGAATACATTTTTATTGCTTTTTTCGCATTATCTCAAGATTTAAAGAACATTACTGTCATATTAGGTAAAAAAAATACTTTTTGTGTTTGCAAGCCTTAAAAGCATAAGTTTCGAGGAAAACTCCCAAGGATCCATTATTTCAAACATTATTAGCCATTTTGCAAGAGTAGTTTAGGAGTTATGATTAAAAAACTGTCATATTGAGTGTGACAGTTTACTTTCTTAAAGAGTAAAACCTAACTTCTGTTTTTGCAAACTTTACTAAAACAACTGATTCTAGTAAAACTCACATGGATTCAATAATACAGGCATTTTTACACATTTTGCATGTTTAGTTTAGAAATTATGATTTAATACATTTTTATTGCTTTTTTCGCATTATCTCAGGATTTTAAGAACATTACTGTCATATTGAGTAAAAAAATACTTTTTGTGTTTGCAAGCCTTAAGAAAGCATATGTTTCCAGGAAAACTCCCAATAATTCATTATTTCAAACATTATTAGCCATTTTGCATGAGTAGTTTAGGAGTTATGATTAAAAAACTGTCATATTGAGTGTGACAGTTTACTTTCATAAAGAGTAAAATCTAATTTTTGTTTTTGCAAACCTTACTAAAACAACTGATTCTAGTAACACTCACATGGATTTAATATTACAGGCATTTTTAGACATTTTGCATTGTTGGTTTAGGAATTATGTTGGAATACATTTTTATTGCTTTTTTCGCATTATCTCAGGAATTTAAGAACATTACTGTCATATTGAGTAAAAAAATACTTTTTGTGTTTGCAAGCCTTAAGAAAGCATATGTTTCGAGGAAATCTCCCAAGGATCCATTATTTCAAACATTATTAGCCATTTTGCATGAGTAGTTTAGGAGTTATAATTAAAAATTGTCATAATGAGTGTGACAGTTTACTTTCATAAAGAGTAAAATCTAATTTTTGTTTTTGCAAAGCTTACTAAAACAACTGAATCTAGTAAAATTCACATGGATTCAATATTACAGGCATTTTTACACATATTGCATGTTTGACTTAGGAAATATGATTGAATACATTGTTATTGCTTTTTTCGCATTATCTCAGGATTTTAGGAAAATAACTGTCATATTGAGTAAAAAACTACTTTTTGTGTTTGCAAGATTTAAAAAAGCATATGTTTAGAGTACAACTCCGTAGAATGCATTATTTGAAGCATCATTAGCCATTTTGCATGTGTAGTTAGGAGTTATTTTTAAATAACTGTCATATTGAGTGTGACAGTACACTTTCATAAAGAGTAAAACCTAATTTTTGTTTTTGCAAACTTTACTAAAACAACTGATTCTAGTAAAACTCACATGGATTCAATAATACAGGCATATTTACACATTTTGCATGTTTAGTTTAGAAATTATGATTGAATACATTTTTATTGCTTTTTTCGCATTATCTCAGGATTTTAAGAACATTACTGTCATATTGAGTAAAAAAATACTTTTTGTGATTGCAAGCCTTAAGAAAGCAAATGTTTCGAGGAAAACTCCCAAGGATCCATTATTTCAAACATTATTAGCCATTTTGCAAGAGTAGTTTAGGAGTTATGATTAAAAAACTGTCATATTGAGTGTGACAGTTTACTTTCATAAAGAGTAAAACCTAACTTCTGTTTTTGCAAACTTTACTAAAACAACTGATTCTAGTAAAACTCACATGGATTCAATAATACAGACATTTTTACACATTTTGCATGTTTAGTTTAGAAATTATGATTGAATACATTTTTATTGCTTTTTTCGCATTATCTCAGGATTTTAAGAACATTACTGTCATATTGAGTAAAAAAATACATTTTGTGTTTGCAAGCCTTAAGAAAGCATATGTTTCGAGGAAATCTCCCAAGGATCCATTATTTCAAACATTATTAGCCATTTTGCATGAGTAGTTTAGGAGTTATGATTAAAAAATTGTCATATTGAGTGTGACAGTTTACTTTCATAAAGAGTAAAATCTAATTTTTGTTTTTGCAAACCTTACTAAAACAACTGATTCTAGTAACACTCACATGGATTTAATATTACAGGCATTTTTAGACATTTTGCATTGTTGGTTTAGGAATTATGTTGGAATACATTTTTATTGCTTTTTTCGCATTATCTCAGGAATTTAAGAACATTACTCTCATATTGAGTAAAAAAATACTTTTTGTGTTTGCAAGCCTTAAGAAAGCAAATGTTTCGAGGAAAACTCCCAGGATCCATTATTTCAAACATTATTAGCCATTTTGCATGAGTAGTTTAGGAGTTATGATTAAAAAACTGTCATATTGAGTGTGACAGTTTATTTTTTTAAAGAGTAAAACCTATTTTTTGTTTTTGCAAACCTTACTAAAACAACTGATTCTAGTTAAACTCACATGGATTTATTATTACAGGCATTTTTAGACATTTTGCATTGTTGGTTTAGGAATTATGTTGGAATACATTTTTATTGCTTTTTTCGCATTATCTCAGCATTTTAAGAACATTACTGTCATATTGAGTAAAAACTACTTTTTGTGTTTGCAAGCCTTAAAAAAGCATATGTTTCGAGTAAAACTCCCAAGAATGCATTAATTCAGGCAATATTAGCTCATTTTTATGTGCAGTTTAGGAGTTACGTTTAATTTACTGTCATATTGAGTGTACATTGTCATGGTGAAAAAAACCTAATTTTTCTAATTGCAAACCTTTAAACAGAACTGATTCTAGTAAAACATACATTGATTCAATATTACAGGCATTTTTACACATTTTGCATGTTTGGTTTAGGAATTATAATGGAATACATTTTTATTTTGCTTTTTTCGTATTATCTCAGGATTTTAAGAACATTACTGTCATATTGAGTAAAAAAACTACTTTTTGTGTTTGCAAGATTTAAAAAAGCATATGTTTTGAGTAAAACTCCCAAGGATGCATTATTTCAGGCATCAATAGCCATTTTGCTTGTGTGGATTAGGAGTTTTTAAATAACTGTCATATTGCGTGTGGCAGTTATACTGTTATTATGAGTAAAACCTAATTTTTGTATTTTTAAACATTATAAACCACCTGATTCTAGTAAAATTCACAAAGATACAATATTACAGGCATTTTTAGACATAATGCAGGTTTGGTTTTGGAGTTAGGTTTATAACTTTTCATATTTAGTATGACAGTTATACTGTCATATTAAGTAAAAAAAAAAAAAGACTTGTGTCTTTGCAAACCTTACAAAATATTTTTTTCCAGTAAAACTCACAAAGATACATTTCTCTTATTAGCCATTTTGCATGTGTGGTTTCGGAGTTATGTTTAAATAACTGTCAGATACAGAGACAGAGACAGAGACAGTGTGCGAGGTGGAGAAGTTCCGGCTAGATATAGTTGGACTCACTTCGACGCACAGGAACCTGTTCTCTCGAGAGGGGCTGGACTCTCTTCCACTATGGCGTTGCAAGCAATGAGAGGCTGGGGTGGCAATTCTTGTTGTCCCCCCGGCTCAAAGACACGAGTATGGGGATCAGACTGTCTGATTGTGGCGGGTCGCTCCCTGTATGATCAGTGTAGGGCAGCCTTGGTCCGCTTAGGCTGCCCTTTGTCACCGATTCTGTTGTTAACTTTTATGGACAGAATTGCAGTCATGGCGTTGAGGGGATCCGGTTTGGTGGTTGCAGGATTAGGTCTCTGCTTTTTGCAGTTGATGTGGTTCTGATGGCTTCAACTGGCCAGGATCTCCAGCTCTCATTGGATGGCCGAGTATGAAGCGACTGGGATGAGAATCAGCACCTCCAAGTCCGAGTCCATGGTTCTCGCCCGGTAAAGGGTGGGGTGCCATTTCCAGGTTGAGGAGGCGATGGCACATACTAGATGGCCCCAAGTGGAGGAGTTCAAGTACCTAGGAGTCTTGTTCACGAGTGAGGGAAGAGTGGATCATGAGATCCACAGGCGGATCGGTGCGGCGTCTTCAGTAATGAGGACGCTATATCGATCCATTGTGGTGAAGAAGGAGCTGAGCCAGAATTAAAAGCTCTAAATTTACCGGTCGATCTTCATTCCCATCCTGCACCCATGGTCATGGTTATGACCGAAAAGACAAGATCCCGGGTACAAGCGGCCAAATTGAGTTTCCTCCGCCGGGTGGCGGGTCTCTCCCTTAGAGATAGGATAAGAAGCTCTGTCATCCGGGAGGAACTCAGAGTAAAGCGCTGCTCCTCCACATTGAGAGGAGCCAGATGAGGTGGTTCGGGCATCTGCTCAGGATGCCACCCGAACGCCTCCCGAGGGAGGTGTTTAGGGCAAGTCCGACCGGCAGGAGGCCACGGGGAAGACCCAGGACACATTGGGAAGATTATGTCTCCCGGCTGGCCTGGGAACGCCTCAGGATCCCCCAAGAAAAGCTGGAAGAAGTCGCTGGGGAGAGGGAAGTCTGGGCTTCTCTGTTTAGGCTGCTGCCCCCGCAACCCGACCTCGGTTAAGCGGAAGAAAATGGATGGATTTAGTAACGACAACAAAAACTGATTCTAGTAAAACTCACATGGATACAATTTTACAGGTAATGCATGTTTGGTTTTGGAATTATGTTTATATAACTTTCATATGTATTATGACAGTTATACTGTCATCTTAAATAAAACTAACTTGTGTCTTTACAAACATTACAAACTATGTTTTTCCAGTAAAACTCACAAAAATATTTTTTTCCAGGCATTATTAGACATTTTTCATGTGTGGTTTAGGAAATATGTTTAAATAACTTTCATATTGAATGTGGCAGTTATACTGTTATTATGTGTAAAACCAAATTGTTGTATTTGCAAACCTTACAAAAACAACTGATTCTAGTAAAACTCACATAGATTCAATATTACAGGCATTTTTAGACATTTCACATGTTTGAATACAGTTTTATTGCTTTTTTCGTTAGGGCAAGTCCGATCGGCAGGAGGCCACGGGGAAGACCCAGGACACATTGGGAAGACTATGTCTCAGGCTGGCCTGGGAATGCCTCGGGATCCCCCGAGAAGAGCTGGACAAAGTGGCTGGGGAGAGGGAAGTCTGGGCTTCCTGCTTAGGCTGCTTCCCCCGCAACCCGACCTCGGATAAGCGGAAGAAAATGGATGGATTTAGTATGACAGTTATACTGTCATATTGAGTAAAAAAAACTATTTTTCATAGATTCAATATTACAGGCATCTTTAGATGGATTGCATGTTTGGTTTTGGAGATATGTTTATACAACTTTCATATTTAGTATGTCAGTTATACTGTCATATTGAGTAAAAAAAAACAACTTGTGTCTGCAAACCTTACAAAAGATTATTATTCTAGTAAAACTAACAAAGATACATTTTTCCAAGCATTATTAGCATTTGTTGTTTTGGAGTTATAATGCTTGCATTGAGAGGCGACGGGCTCGGGTGGCAATTCTTGTTGCCCCCCGGCTCAAAGCCTGCACGTTGGAGTTCAACCCAGTGGACCAGTGGGTAGCTTTCCTCCGCCTTCGGGTGGGGGGACGGGTCCTGACTGTTGTTTGGCCTTACGTGCCAAACGGCAGCTCAGAGTACCCACCCTTTTTGGATTCACTCGAGGGAGTACTGGAAAGTGCTCCACCGGGTGATTCCCTCGTTCTACTGGGGGCCTTCAACGCTCATCTTGGCAACAACAGTGAAACCTGGAGAGGCGTGATTGGGAAGAATGGCCGCCCGGATCTGAACCCGAGTGGTGTTTTGTTATTGGACTTTTGTGCTCGTCACAGATTGTCAATAACAAACACCAAGTTCAAACATAAGGGTGTCCATATGTGCACTTGGCACCAGGACACCCTAGGCCGCAGTTCCATGATCGATTTTGTAGTTGTGTCATCGGATTTGCGGTCTCATGTTTTGGACACTCGGGTGAAGAGAGGGGCGGAGCTTTCTACCGATCACCACCTGGTGGTGAGTTGGCTGCGATGGTGGGGGAGGATGCCTGACAGACCTGGCAGGCCCAAACGCATTGTGAGGGTTTGCTGGGAACGCCTCCGGAAGAACTTTGAACATGTCACGAGGGAGGCGCTGGACATTGAGTCTGAGTGGACCATGTTCCGTGCCTCTCTTGTCGAGCCGGCTGATTGGAGCTGTGGCCGCAAGGAGTTTGGTGCCTGTCGTGGCGGTAATCCTAGAACCCGCTGGTGGACACCAGCAGTGAGGGATGCCGTCAAGCTGAAGAAAGAGCCTATCGGGTCCTTTTGGCTCCTGGGACTCCAGAGGCAGCCGACAGGCCAAGCGAAGTGCGGCTTCAGCGGTCGCAGAGGCAAAAACTCGGACATGGGAGGAGTTTGGAGAAGCCATGGAAAACGACTTCCAGACGGCTTCAAAGCGATTCTGGACCACCATCCGCCGGCTCAAGGGGGGGCAGCAGTGCACTGTAACACCGTGTATGGTGAGGATGGTGCGCTGCTGACCTCTACTGCAGCTGTTATTGATCGGTGGAGGGAATACTTCGAAGACCTCCTTAATCCCACCAACATGTCTTCCTATGAGGAAGCAGTGCCTGGGGAATCTGTGGTGGGCTCTCCTATTTCTGGGGCTGAGGATGCCAAGGTAGTTAAAAAGCTCCTCAATGGCAACGCCCTGGGGGTGGATGAGATCCGTCCGGAGTTCCTTAAGGCTCTGGATGCTGTGGGGCTGTCTTGGTTGACAAGACTCCGCAACATCGCGTGGACATCGGGGGCGGTACTTCTGGATTGGGAGACCGGGGTGGTGGTTCCTCTCTTTAAAAGGGGAACCAGAGGGTGTGTTTCAACTATCGTGAGATCACACTCCTCAGTCTTCCCGGTAAGGTCTATTCATGTGTACTGGAGAAGAGGCTACGCCGGATAGTCGAACCTCGGATTCAGGAGGAACAGTGTGGTTTACGTCCTGGTCGTGGAACTGCGGACCAGCTTTATACTCTCGGCAGGGTCCTTGAGGGTGCATGGGAGTTTGCCCAACCAGTCTACATGTGCTTTATGGACTTGGAGAAGGCATTCGACCATTTACCCCTGGAAGTCCTGTGGGGAGTGCTTAGAGAGTATGGGGTAACGGACTGTCTTATTGTGGCGGTTCGCTCCCTTTGCAAGAGTCAGAGCTTGGTCCGCATTGCCGGCAGTAAGTCGGACCCGTTTCCAGTGAGGGTTGGACTCCGCCAAGGCTGCCCTTAGTCACCGATTCTGTTCATAACCTTTATGGACAGAATTTCTAGGCGCAGTCAGGGCGTTGAGGGGATCCGGTTTGGTGTCTGCAGGATTAGGTCTCTGCTATTTGCAGATGATGTGGTCCTGATGGGTTCATCTGGCCAAGATCTTCAGCCCTCACTGGATCGGTTCGCAGACGAGTGTGAAGTGACTGGGATGTGAATCAGCACCTCCAAGTCCGAGTCCATGGTTCTCGCCCGGAAAAGGGTGGAGTGCCATCTCCGGGTTGGGGAGGAGATCTTGCCCCAAGTTGAGGAGTTCAAGGACCTCAGAGTCTTGTTCACGAGTGAGGGAAGAGTGGATCGTGAGATCGACAGGCGGAACGGTGCGGCGTCTTCAGTAATGCGGACGCTGTATTGATCCGTTGTGGTGAAGAAGGAGCTGAGCCGGAAGGCAAAGCTCTCGATTTACCGGTCGATCTACGTTCCCATCCTCACCTATGGTCATGAGCTTTGTGTCATGGCCGAAAGGACAAAATCACGGGTACAAGCGGCCAAAATGAGTTTCCTCCGCCGGGTGGCGGGGCTCTCCCTTAGAGATAGGGTGAGAAGCTCTGTCATCCGGGAGGAGCTCAAAGTAAAGCCATTGCTCCTCCATTTCGAGAGGAGCCAGATGAGGTGGTTCGGGCATCTGGTCAGGATGCCACCCGAACGCCTCCCTAGGGAGGTGTTTCGGTCACGTCTGACCGGTAGGAGGCCCAGGAAGACCCAGGAAACGGGAAGCTTATCTCTCCCGGCTGGCCTGAGAACGCCCCAGGATCCCCCGGGAGGAGCTGGACGAAGTGGCTGGGGAGAGGAAAGTCTGGGCTTCCCTGCTTAGGCTGCAGCCCCCGCAACCCGACCTCGGATAAACGGAAGAAAATGGATGGCTGGATGGATGGAGTTATGTTTAAATAACTGTCATAAAGAGTAAAACCTCATTTTTGTATTTGTAAACCTTACCAAAACAACTGATTTTAGCAAAACTCACACAGATTCAATATTACAGGCATTTTTAGACATTTTGCTTATTTGGTGTAGGAATTATGATGGAATACATTGTTTTTGCTTATTTCGCATTATCTCAGGATTTTAAGAACTTTACTGTCATATAGAGGAAACCAAATACTTTTTGTGTTTGCAAGCCTTAAAAAAGCATATGTTTCGAGTAAAACTCACAAGAATGCCTTATTTCAGGCATTATTAGCCATTTTTTATGTGTAGTTTAGGCATACTTGCCAATACTCCTGGATTTTCCAGGAGACTCCCGAAATTCAGCGCCTCTCACGAAAACCTCCCGGGACAAATTTTCTCCCGAAAATCTCCCGAAATTCAGGCTGATCTGAGTGAGGACAGCCTGTATTCATGTCTGCTGTCCCACGATATAAACAGCATGCCTGCCCAATCACGTTATAACTGTAGAATGATCGAGGGCGAGTTCTTGGTTTCTTATGTGGGTTTATTGTTAGGTAGTTTCATTAACGTCCTCCCAGCGCGGTAACAACACAAAACAACAGCAGTCACGTTTTCGTCTACCGTAAAGCAGTTTGTCTGCCGTAAACAGCAATGTTGTGACACTCTTTAAACAGGGCAATACTGCCATCTACTGTACATGCATATGTGACAATAACATCCAGGGCTTTTAGAGAGTGCAGTGCACAACTGCGCACACAACAAGGAGACAAAGCAGAAGAACGCGGAAGATACAGCCATGGCGACGCCGACGACAAGTAAGATGAAGAAACATGCTTATAAGTTCCAAGCCGCAGCTGCGATTGGACCTGGATAGCCTCCGGGAAGAAGTAGTGGAAGACCAAGTGCTTGGCAGTGAAGATCTTCCTCAGGAAGCAAAGATTGACCGGTTTTTGGCCATGCTCGGGAGGGATGGAAAATTCCAGACTCTCGTGCATTTGATGAAAGCACTTTTGTGCGTGCCACACAGCAATGCATCATCAGAGAGGTTGTTCAGCATGGTTATAAAAATAGTGACAGAGAATAGAACAAGGATGGACAATTCAACCCTTAACTCAACAATGAGTAGATGAGTGTTATGTGTGTGTATATGTGTAAATAAATGAAAACTGAAATTCAAGTATTTATTTTATATATATATATATATATATATATATATATATATATATATATATATATATATGTCTTATATCTCCTGATGATTGAGGGAACCCCTCATGAAACAGGCCTGTAAAGATGAAGTAGTCTTGTGATTTTTTTCCCCACACATACATATATATATATATAGCTATACATACATATATATATATATATAGCTATACATACATATATATATATATATATATATATATATAAATATATATATATATATATATATATATATATATATAGCTATACATACATATATATATATATATATATATATATATAAATATATATATATATATATATATATATATATATATATATATATATATATATATATGAAATACTTGACTTGGTGAATTCTAGCTCTAAATATACTCCTCCCCTCTTAACCACACCCCCAACCACGCCCCCACCCCACCCCTGACCATGCCTTCCCCACCCCCACCTCCTGAAATCGGAGGTCTCAATGTTGGCAAGTATGAGTTTAGGAGTTATGTTTAAATAACTGTCATAGTGAGTGTGGCAGTTACACTGTCATATTGAGTAAAAAAAACTAACTTGTGTCTTTGCAAACCTCACAAAAGAAAACGTTTCTAATAAAAATCACAAAGATACATTTCTTCACGCATTATTAGACATTTTTCATGTGTGGTTTAAGAATTATGTTTAAATAACTGTCATATTGAGTGTGGCAGTTATACTGTCATTATGTGTAAAACCTAATTTTGTATTTCCAAACCTTATAAAAACAACTGATTCTAGTAAAACATAGATTCAATTTTACAGGCATTTTTAGACATTTTACATGTTTGGTTTAGGAGTTGTGTTTGAATACATTTTTTATTTTTTATTCTTATTGTTGCTTTTTATTTTTATTCTATTGTAATATGTTTCTATTTTGTTTCAATTTATACCCCCATTATTTACTTTTCACTTTTTACAATTTTGTACACTACTGCTGGAATTTAAATTTTCCTGAGGGAACTCTCCTGAAGGAATCAATCAAGTACTATCTATGTATCTATCTATTTATGTCTCCTGGCTGGCCTGTAAATGCCTCGGGATCCCCCGAGAAGAGCTGGACAAAGTGGCTGGGGAGAGGAAAGTCTGGGCTTCTCTGCTTAGGCTGCTGCCCCCGCAACCTGACCTCGGATAAGCAGGAAGAAAATGGATGGATTTAGTATGACAGTTATACTGTCATATTAAGTAAAAAAATAACTTGGGTCTTTGCAAACATTACAAAATATATTTTTTCTAGTAAAACTCACTAAGATACATAACTCAAGGCATTATTAGCCATTTTGCATGTGTGGTTTAGGACTTATGTTTAAATAATCGTCAGATTGAGTGTGACAGTATACTGTCATAGTGAGTAAAACCCATATTTTGTAATTGCAAACCTTATGAAAACAAATGATTCTACTAAAACTCACATGGATACAATATTACGGGCAATACGGCCTAACCAATCTGGCGCCCTAGGCAAGATTTTAGGTGGCGCCCCCCCACATCGGCAGTGAAGTGTATATACTCACAAGAAACCGAATAGCTTTGTCTTTGACCTTTTTTTTTACTTACAACCAGAGGTGGGTAGTAACGCGCTACATTTACTCCGTTACATCTACTTGAGTAAATTTTGGGATAAATTGTACTTCTAAGAGTAGTTTTAATGCAACATACTTTTACTTTTACTTAAGTATATTTATAGAGAAGGAACGCTACTTTTACTCCGCTACTTTTATCTACATTCAGCTCGCTACTCGCTACTAATTTTTATCGATCTGTTAATGCACGCTTTGTTTGTTTTGGTCTGTCAGACAGACCTTCAAAGTGCCTGCCTTACTGGTGACGTTTCACTTCGTTCCACCAATCAGATGCAGTCACTGGTGACGTTGGACCAATCAAACAGAGCCAGGTGGTCACATGACCTGACTTAAACAAGTTGAAAAACTTATTGGGGTGTTACCATTTAGTGGTCAATTGTACGGAATATTTACTGTACTGTGCAATCTAATCATAAAAGTTCCAATCAATCAATCAAAAGTGTGAAGGAAAAAATATACTTTTTTTATTTCAACCGTACATCCCGTCAAAAGCCTCAAGACTGACCGCACATGAGGATGTTCCTGTCTTCACAATAAAAGTGCCGCTCCATCGCGCCTGCGCTTTCAAAACAAGAGTCTCCGAAAGCCAGCGCGAACAAGCTAGCAAGCTACGGAGTTTGACGCCAATATATTTCTTGTAAAGTGTATAAAAACGAATATGGAAGCTGGACAAACAAGGTGCCAAAAACCAACCACTTTCATGTGGTATTAGACAGAAAGGAGGAACTTTTCTTCTCCTCCATTTGAAAACGTGGACGTTATCATCACTACTGTCTGATTACAGTCAACGCAAGTCATCAGAATCAGGTAATACACCAACTTATATTCTAGTCTGCATGAAAGAAAATAATCTATATGTTAAACATGCATGTATATTCATTAAAACATCTTTAACATGTAAACAAAAACAGCAAAATAAATACATATAAATTATATACTGTATATATCAATGTATATGTATGTATATATATATATATATATATATATATATATATATATATATATATATATATATATATATATATATATATATATATATATATATATATATATGTGTGTGTGTGTGTATGTTACTCATCAGTTACTCAGTACTTGAGTAGTTTTTTCACAACATACTTTTTACTTTTACTCAAGTAAATATTTGGGTGACTACTCCTTACTTTTACTTGAGTAATAAATCTCTAAAGTAACAGTACTCTTACTTGAGTACAATTTCTGGCTACTCTAGCCACCTCTGCTTACAACTATACCTAATATATAAAGGGGTGGAAAAGTGACTATTACCTGCACGGCAAACATTAGCTAACCAGAAGGCAATAACAATGTAAACAAAAACACCTGCTTAAAAGATCTAATACAAATGTCCCTGAGGAATGTAAGGTGGGAGTACTGTAATTACCTACCGTTACATTATTATTTTCCATAACAATTTAGCCCCCTCCACAATATTAACCCGACGTTAAAACAGAACTAGCTATTTATTGATTAGCAATTGCCGAATCATGTAACATTAGCTTAATGCTAAAAAGCCAGGTTACTATCACATTCTGTAACAGACAAATAATTTCATGTAGGCTAACGTTACCTACCTGCTACCTCTGTCTTTTCTCGTTTCTCCTCCTCTTCTTTTCTCTTTTTTCTTCCCTGGGCACCTGACAGTTTTGGCCGTTTTGACATCTTGTGTTGATTTTTTGATGTGGTGACGTCCAAAAAGAGTCATGATACGGGAAAGGGGGGGGGGCACCGTGCGGGGGGAAGGGTGGGGGGCGTAATGTTGTAACAAATAATATTTCTATTAAATAGGCTTTAATTTGCATTTTAATTAACGTGGGATTATTTTTTGTATTTAGAAATAATAGTACCAACTTTTTTCTTTTTTTTTTTTCTCCAACATTTGTGGCACTGGCGTGGCGCCCCCTGATGGACGGCGTCCTTAGCATTTGCCTATGCGGCCTATGCCACGGGCCGGCCCTGATTACGGGCATTTTTAGACATAATGCATGTTTGGTTTTGGAGTAATGTTTATATATTTTTCATATTTTGTATGACAGTAATACTGTCATATTGAATAAAAAAAACTAACTTGTATCTGTACAAACCTTAAAAAATATTTGTTTCCCTGTAAAACTCACAAAGAGACATTTCTCCAGGCATTATTAGCCATTGTGCACATGTGGTTTAGGAGTTATGTTTAAATAAATGTCAAATTGAATGTGGCAGTTATACTGTTATTATGAGTAAAACCTAATTTTTGTAAATGTTAACCTTACCACAATACCTGATTCTGGTAAAACTCACATAGATTCAATATTACAGGCATTTTTAGACATTTTACATGTTTGGTTTAGAGTTGTGTTTGAATACATTTGTATTGCTTTTTTCATTAGGGCAAGTCCGACGGGCAGGAGGCCGCGGGGAAGACCCAGGACACATTGGGAAGACTATGTCTCCCGGCTGGGCTGTCGAACGCCTCGGGATCCCCCGAGATGAGCTGGACGAAGTGGTTGGGGATAGGGAAGTCCGGGCTTCTCTGCTTAGGCTGCTGCCCCTGCAACCGGACCTCGGATAAGCGGAAGAAAATGGATGGATTTAGTATGACAGTTATACTGTCATATTAAGTAAAAAAAACTAACTTACAAAATATATTTTTTCTAGTAAAACTCACAAAGATACATATCTACAGGCATTATTAGCCATTTTGCATGTGTGGTTTAGGAGTTATGTTTAAATAACTGTCATATTGAATGTGGCAGTAATACTGTCATCATGACCTAATTTTTGTAATTGTAAACCTTACCAAAATACCTGATTCTGGTAAAACTCACAAAGATTCAATATTACAGGCATTTTTAGACAGATTACATGTTTGGTTTTGGGGTTATGTTTATACAACTTTCATATTTAGTATAACAGTTATACTATCATATTGAGTACAAAAAACAAAAATGTGTTTCTTTGCAAACCATACAAAAGATCATTGTTTTAGTTAATCTAACAAAGATACATTTCTCCAAGCATTATTAGTCATTTTGCATTTGTTGTTTAGGAGTTATGTTTAAATAACTGTCATAGTGAGTAAAACCTAATTTTTGTATTTGCAAAAACCTTACAAAAACAACTGATTCTAGTAAAACTCACATGGATGCAATATTGCAGGCATTTTTAGACATGATGCATGTTTGATTTTGGAGTTGTGTTTATATAACTTTCATATTTAGTATTACAGTAATACTGTCATATTGAGTAATAAAAACTAACTTGTGTCTTTACAAACCTTACAAAACATTTTTTTCCTGCAAAACTCACAAAGAGACATTTCTCCAGGCATTATTAGCCATTTGGCATGTGTGGTTTAGGAGTTATGTTTAAATAACTGTCAGATTGAGTGTGACAGTATACTGTGAGTAAAACCCATATTTTGTATTTGCAAACCTTACAAAAACAACTGATTCTAGTAAAACTCACATGGATACAAAATTACAGGCATTTTTAGAGATAATGCATGTTTGGTTTTGGAGTTATGTTTATATAACTTCCATATTTAGTATGACAGTAACACTGTCATATTTAGTAAAAAAAAACTAACTTGTGTCGGTACAAACATTACGAAACATTTTTTTTCCAGTAAAACTCACAAAGAGACATTTCTCCAGGCATTAATAGCCATTGTGCATGTGTGGTTTAGGAGTTATGTTTAAATAGATGTCAAATTGAACGTGGCAGTTATACTGTCATTATGAGTGAAACCTAATTTTTGTAATTGTAAACCTTACCAAAATACCTGATTCTGGTAAAACTCACATAGATTCAATATTACATGCATTTTTAGACGGATTGCATGTTTGGTTTTGGAGTTTTGATTATAAAACTTTCATATTTAGTATGACAGTTATACTGTATATTACCATTGAGTAAAAAAAAACCTAACTTGTGACTTTGCAAACCTTACAATAGATCGTTATTCTAGTAAAGACTTAGACTTAGACTTTCTTTTTATTGTCATTCAAATTTGAACTTTACAGCACAGATAAGAACGAAATGTCGTAGTGCAGGATAAAAAAGCAATAAGGTGCATATTTCGATAAATAAATATATATAAATAATATATAAATACTATATATATATATATATATATATATATATATATATATATATATATATATATATATATATATATACACATATATATATAATAAATAAATATATATAAATATATATAAATAGATAAATAGATTACTGTGCAGATAAATATATTGCACTTTTTCCACATGCGCCCACGTTTATGGGTGTATGTAATATTGTTTATTTCATTCCAGCGAGTTAATTCATTTTGAGGGGAGTTGAGGAGATAATTTAATTATGATGCGTTCAAGAGTCTTACGGCCTGAGGGAAGAAGCTGCTACAGAAGCTGGAGGTTCTGCTTCGGAGGCTGCGGAACCTCTTTCTAGAGTCCAGCAGTGAAAACTGTCCTTGGTGGGGGTGGGAGGAGTCTTTGCAAATTTTCTGAGCCCTGGTCAGGCAGCACTTTTTGCGATCTCCTGGATAGGAGGAAGAGGAGTCCTGATGATCTTTTCCGCCGTCCTCACCACTCTCT
This sequence comes from Nerophis lumbriciformis, assembly GCF_033978685.3. Lineage (NCBI taxonomy): Eukaryota > Metazoa > Chordata > Actinopteri > Syngnathiformes > Syngnathidae > Nerophis > Nerophis lumbriciformis. The sequence continues at coordinate 41,424,770 of NC_084556.2, forward strand.
GGAGATACTTCCAGTCTGAGGCACTGCAGGCTCCAGTCCAGACAGAGATACTGTTGGTCAGCAGGCTCGCTATAACAACGATACATCTCTCCAAGCATTATTAGCTATTTTGCATTTGTTGTTTAGGAGTTATGTTTAAATAACTGTCAAAGTAAATAAAACCTAATTTTGGTATTTGAAAACCTTACAAAAACAACTGATTCTAGTAAAACTCACACAGATACAATATTACAGGCATTTTTAGACATAATACATGTTTGGTTTTGGAGTAATGTTTGGCGCAGTGGAAGAATGGCCGTGCGCGACCCGAGGTTCCCTGGTTCAATCCCCACCTAGTACCACCCTCGTCATGTCCGTTGTGTCCTGAACAAGACACTTCACCCTTGCTCCTGATGGGTGCTGGTTAGCGCCTTGCATGGCAGCTCCCTCCATCAGTGTGTAAATGTTGAAGTAGTGTCAAAGCGCTTCGAGTACCTTGAAGGTAGAAAAGCGCTATACAAGTACAACCCATTTATTTATATATAGTATGACAGCTATACTGTTATATTGAGTAAAAAAAACTAACTTGTGCCTTTACAAACCTAACACAATATATTTTTTCTAGTAAAACTCACAAAGAGACATTTCCCCAGGTATTATTAGCCATTGTGCATGTGTGGTTTAGGAGTTATGTTTAAATAAATGTCAAATTTAATGTGGCAGGTATACTGTCATGAGTAAAACCTAATTGTTGTAATTGTAAACCTTACCAAAATACCTGATTCTGGTAAAACTCACATAGATTGAATATTACATGCATTTTTAGACGGATTGCTTGTTTGGTTTTGGAGTTATGTTTTTACAACTTTCATATTTAGTATGACAGTTATACTGTCATAGAGTAAAAAAAACAAATAACTTGCGTCTTTGCAAACCTTACAAAAGATCATTATTCTGGTAAAGACTTAGACTTTCTTTTTATTGTCATTCAAATTTGAACTTTACAGCATAGATAACACAATTTCGTTACATAAGCTCATGGTAGTGCAGGATAAAAAAGCAATAAGGTGCATTTATAAATAAATAAATACAAATAATATATAAAATAAATAAATATACTTAAATATATATAAATAAATAAAAATATTACTGTGCAGATAAATATATTGCACTTTTTCCACATGCGCCCACGTTTATGGGTGTATGTTATATTGTTTTTTGTTTATTCCAGCGAGTTAATCCATTTTGAGGGGAGTTGAGGGGATAATTTAATTATAATGCGTTCAAGAGTCTTACGGCCTGAGGGAAGAAGCTGGAGGTTCTGCTTCGGAGGCTGCGGAACCTCTTTCTAGAGTCCAGCAGTGAAAACAGTCCTTGGTGGGGGTGGGGGGAGTCTTTGCAAATTTTCTGAGCCCTGGTCAGGCAGCGCTTTTTGCGATCTCCTGGATAAGAGGAAGAGGATTCCTGAAGATCTTTTCCGCGGTCCTCACCACTCTCTGGAGAGACTTCCAGTCTGAGGCACTGCAGGCTCCAGTCCAGACAGAGATGCTGTTGGTCAGCAGGCTCTCTATAACAAAGATACAGTTCTCCAAGCATTATTAGCTATTTGCATTTGTTGTTTAGGATTTATGTTTAAATAACTGTCATAGTGAGTAAAACCTAAATTTTGTATTTGCAAACCTTACAAAAACAATTGATTCTAGTAAAACTCAGATACAATATCAAAGGCATTTTTAGACATAATGCATGTTTGGTTTTGGAGTTGTGTTTATATAACTTTCATATTTAGTATTACAGTAATACTGTCATATTGAGTAAAGAAAAAACAACTAACTTGTGTCTTTACAAACCTTACAAAATATTTTTCCCAGTAAAACTCAAAGATACATTTCTACAGGCATTATTAGCCATTTTGCATGTGCGGTTTCGGATTTATGTTTAAATAAGTGTCATATTGAGTGTGAAAGTCATAGTGAGTAAAACAAACTAACTTGTGTCTTTGCAATGCTTACAAAAGAAAATGTTACTTGTAAAACTCACAAAAGATACATTTCTTCATGCATTATTAGAAAATGTTCATGTGTAGTTTAGGAGTTATGTTTTAATAACTGTCAAATTGAGTGTGGCAGTTATACTGTCATTAAGTGTTAAACCTAATTTTTGTATTTGCAAACCTTACAAAAACAACTGATTCTAGTAAAACTCTTATAGATTCAATATTGCAGGCATTTAGACATTTCACATGTTTGGTTTAGGAGTTGTGTTTGAATACATTTTAATTGCTTTTTTCGTTAGGGCAAGTCCGACCGGCAGGAGGCCACAGGGAAGCCCCAGGACACATTGGGAAGACTATGTCAGCCGGCTGGCCTGGGAACGCTTCGGGATCCCCCGAGAAGAGCTGGACGAAGTGGCTGGGGAGAGGGAAGTCTGGGCTTCTCTGCTTAGGCTGCTGCCCCCGCAACCCGACCTCGGATAAGCGGAAGAAAATGGATACATTTAGTATGACAGTTATACTATTATATTGAGTAAAAAAAACTAACTTGTGTCTTTAAAAAACCTTACAAATTATATGTTTTCTAGTAAAACTCACAAAGATACATCTCCAGGCAATATAAGCCTTTTTGCATGTGGTTTAGGGGTTATGTTTAAATAACTGCCATATTGAATGTGGCAGTTATACTGTCATGAGTAAAACCTAATTTTTGTAATTGTAAACCTTACCAAAATACCTGATTCTGGTAAAACTCACATAGATTCAATATTACAGGTATTTTTAGACGGATTGCATGTGTAGTTTTGAAATTATGTTTATACAACTTTCTTATTTAGTATGACAGTGATACTATCATATTGAGTAAAAAAACTAACTTGTGTCTTTGCAAACCTTACAAAAGAACATTTTAGTAAAACTCAAAGATACATCTCCAGGCATTATTAGCCATTTTGCATTTGTTGTTTAGGAGTTATGTTTAAATAACTGGCATAGTGAGTAAAACTTAATTTTTGTATTTGCAAACCTTACAAAAACAACTGATTCTAGTAAAACTCACATGCATTCAATATTACAGTTATTTTTAGACATTTTGCCTGTTTGGTTTAGAAATTATGATGGAATACATTTGTATTGCTTTTTTCGCATTATCTCAGGATTTTAGGAATATTACTGTCATATTGAGAAAAAAACTACTTTTTGTGTTTGCAAGCCTTAAAAAAGCATATGTTTCGAGTTAAACTCACAAGAATGCATTATTTCAGGCAATATTAGCTCATTGTTATGTGTAGTTTAAGAGTTATGTTTAATTTACGGTCATATTGAGTGTACATTGTCATGGTGAAAAAAAACACAATTTTTTATTTGCAAAAATATCAAACACAGCTGATTCTAGTAAAATTCACAAGGATTCATTATTACAGGCATTTTTACACATATTGCATGTTTGACTTAGGAAATATGTTTGAATACATTTTTAATGCTTTTTTCGCATTATCTCAGGATTTTAGGGATATAACTGTCATAATGAGTAAAAAACTACTTTTTGTGTTTGCAAGATTTAAAAAAGCATATGTTTAGAGTAAAACTCCGTAGAATGCATTATTTGAGGCAACATTAGCCATTTTGCATGTGTAGTTAGGAGTTATTTTTAAATAACTGTCATATTGAGTCTGACAGTATACTATCATAGTGAGTAAAACTTAATTTTTGTATTTGCAAACATTATAAAAACATCTGATTCTAGTAAAACTCACATGGATTTAATATTACAGGCATTTTTAGACATTTTACATTGTTGGTTTAGGAATTATGTTGGAATACATTTTTATTGCTTTTTTCGCATTATCTCAGGATTTTAAGAACATTACTGTCATATTGAGTAAAAAACTACTTTTTGGGTTTGCAAGCCTTAAAAAAGCATATGTTTCGAGTAAAACTCACAATAATGCATTATTTCAGGCAATAATAGCTCATTTTTATGTGTAGTTTAGGAGTTATGTTTATTTACTGCTATATTGAGTGTACTTGTCATGGTGAAAAAAACCTAATTTTTTTTATTTGCAAAAATTTCAAACACAACTGGTTCTAGTAAAACTCACATAGACTCAATAATACAGGCATTTTTAGACATTTTGCATTGCTGGTTTAGGAATTATGTTGGAATACATTTTTATTGTTTTTTTCGCATTATCTCAGGAGTTTAAGAACATTAATGTCATATAGAGTAAAAAAATACTTTTTGTGTTTGCAAGCCTTAAGAAAGCATATGTTTCCAGGAAAACTCCCAATAATTCATTATTTCAAACATTATTAGCCATTTTGCATGAGTAGTTTAGGAGTTATGATTAAAAAACTGTCATATTGAGTGTGACAGTTTACTTTCATAAAGAGTAAAACCTAATTTTTTTTTTGCAAACTTCACTAAAACAACTGATTCTAGTAAAACTCACATGGATTCAATAATACAGGCATTTTTGCACATTTTGCATGTTTAGTTTAGAAATTATGATTGAATACATTTTTATTGCTTTTTTCGCATTATCTCAGGATTTTAAGAACATTACTGTCATATTGAGTAAAAAACTACTTTTTGTGTTTGCAAGCCTTAAAAAAGCATATGTTTCGAGTAAAACTCACAAGAATGCATTATTTCAGGCAATATAAGCTCATTTTTAAGTGTAGTTTAGGAGTTATGATAATGTGATGATGCTAATAAATAATAATAATAAATGTCATATTGAGTGTGACAGTTTACTTTCATAAAGAGTAAAACCTATTTTTTGTTTTTGCAAACCTTACTAAAACAACTGATTCTAGTTAAACTCACAAGGATTCAATAATACAGGCATTTTTACACATTTTGCATGTTTACTTTAGAAATTATGATTGAATACATTTTTATTGCTTTTTTCGCATTATCTCAAGATTTAAAGAACATTACTGTCATATTAGGTAAAAAAAATACTTTTTGTGTTTGCAAGCCTTAAAAGCATAAGTTTCGAGGAAAACTCCCAAGGATCCATTATTTCAAACATTATTAGCCATTTTGCAAGAGTAGTTTAGGAGTTATGATTAAAAAACTGTCATATTGAGTGTGACAGTTTACTTTCATAAAGAGTAAAACCTAACTTCTGTTTTTGCAAACTTTACTAAAACAACTGATTCTAGTAAAACTCACATGGATTCAATAATACAGGCATTTTTACACATTTTGCATGTTTAGTTTAGAAATTATGATTGAATACATTTTTATTGCTTTTTTCGCATTATCTCAGGATTTTAAGAACATTACTGTCATATTGAGTAAAAAAATACTTTTTGTGTTTGCAAGCCTTAAGAAAGCATATGTTTCGAGGAAATCTCCCAAGGATCCATTATTTCAAACATTATTAGCCATTTTGCATGAGTAGTTTAGGAGTTATGATTAAAAAATTGTCATATTGAGTGTGACAGTTTACTTTCATAAAGAGTAAAATCTAATTTTTGTTTTTGCAAACCTTACTAAAACAACTGATTCTAGTAACACTCACATGGATTTAATATTACAGGCATTTTTAGACATTTTGCATTGTTGGTTTAGGAATTATGTTGGAATACATTTTTATTGCTTTTTTCGCATTATCTCAGGAATTTAAGAACATTACTGTCATATTGAGTAAAAAAATACTTTTTGTGTTTGCAAGCCTTAAGAAAGCATATGTTTCGAGGAAATCTCCCAAGGATCCATTATTTCAAACATTATTAGCCATTTTGCATGAGTAGTTTAGGAGTTATAATTAAAAATTGTCATAATGAGTGTGACAGTTTACTTTCATAAAGAGTAAAATCTAATTTTTGTTTTTGCAAAGCTTACTAAAACAACTGAATCTAGTAAAATTCACATGGATTCAATATTACAGGCATTTTTACACATATTGCATGTTTGACTTAGGAAATATGATTGAATACATTGTTATTGCTTTTTTCGCATTATCTCAGGATTTTAGGAAAATAACTGTCATATTGAGTAAAAAACTACTTTTTGTGTTTGCAAGATTTAAAAAAGCATATGTTTAGAGTACAACTCCGTAGAATGCATTATTTGAAGCATCATTAGCCATTTTGCATGTGTAGTTAGGAGTTATTTTTAAATAACTGTCATATTGAGTGTGACAGTACACTTTCATAAAGAGTAAAACCTAATTTTTGTTTTTGCAAACTTTACTAAAACAACTGATTCTAGTAAAACTCACATGGATTCAATAATACAGGCATATTTACACATTTTGCATGTTTAGTTTAGAAATTATGATTGAATACATTTTTATTGCTTTTTTCGCATTATCTCAGGATTTTAAGAACATTACTGTCATATTGAGTAAAAAAATACTTTTTGTGATTGCAAGCCTTAAGAAAGCAAATGTTTCGAGGAAAACTCCCAAGGATCCATTATTTCAAACATTATTAGCCATTTTGCAAGAGTAGTTTAGGAGTTATGATTAAAAAACTGTCATATTGAGTGTGACAGTTTACTTTCATAAAGAGTAAAACCTAACTTCTATTTTTGCAAACTTTACTAAAACAACTGATTCTAGTAAAACTCACATGGATTCAATAATACAGACATTTTTACACATTTTGCATGTTTAGTTTAGAAATTATGATTGAATACATTTTTATTGCTTTTTTCGCATTATCTCAGGATTTTAAGAACATTACTGTCATATTGAGTAAAAAAATACATTCTGTGTTTGCAAGCCTTAAGAAAGCATATGTTTCGAGGAAATCTCCCAAGGATCCATTATTTCAAACATTATTAGCCATTTTGCATGAGTAGTTTAGGAGTTATGATTAAAAAATTGTCATATTGAGTGTGATAGTTTACTTTCATAAAGAGTAAAATCTAATTTTTGTTTTTGCAAACCTTACTAAAACAACTGATTCTAGTAACACTCATGGATTTAATATTACAGGCATTTTTAGACATTTTGCATTGTTGGTTTAGGAATTATGTTGGAATACATTTTTATTGCTTTTTTCGCATTATCTCAGGAATTTAAGAACATTACTGTCATATTGAGTAAAAAAATACTTTTTGTGTTTGCAAGCCTTAAGAAAGCAAATGTTTCGAGGAAAACTCCCAGGATCCATTATTTCAAACATTATTAGCCATTTTGCATGAGTAGTTTAGGAGTTATGATTAAAAAACTGTCATATTGAGTGTGACAGTTTATTTTTTTAAAGAGTAAAACCTATTTTTTGTTTTTGCAAACCTTACTAAAACAACTGATTCTAGTTAAACTCACATGGATTTATTATTACAGGCATTTTTAGACATTTTCTATTGTTGGTTTAGGAATTATGTTGGAATACATTTTTATTGCTTTTTTCGCATTATCTCAGCATTTTAAGAACATTACTGTCATATTGAGTAAAAACTACTTTTTGTGTTTGCAAGCCTTAAAAAAGCATATGTTTCGAGTAAAACTCCCAAGAATGCATTATTTCAGGCAATATTAGCTCATTTTTATGTGCAGTTTAGGAGTTACGTTTAATTTACTGTCATATTGAGTGTACATTGTCATGGTGAAAAAAACCTAATTTTTCTAATTGCAAACCTTTAAACAGAACTGATTCTAGTAAAACATACATTGATTCAATATTACAGGCATTTTTACACATTTTGCATGTTTGGTTTAGGAATTATAATGGAATACATTTTTATTTTGCTTTTTTCGTATTATCTCAGGATTTTAAGAACATTACTGTCATATTGAGTAAAAAAACTACTTTTTGTGTTTGCAAGATTAAAAAAAGCATATGTTTTGAGTAAAACTCCCAAGGATGCATTATTTCAGGCATCAATAGCCATTTTGCTTGTGTGGATTAGGAGTTTTTAAATAACTGTCATATTGCGTGTGGCAGTTATACTGTTATTATGAGTAAAACCTAATTTTTTTATTTTTAAACATTATAAACCACCTGATTCTAGTAAAATTCACAAAGATACAATATTACAGGCATTTTTAGACATAATGCAGGTTTGGTTTTGGAGTTAGGTTTATAACTTTTCATATTTAGTATGACAGTTATACTGTCATATTAAGTAAAAAAAAAAAAAAGACTTGTGTCTTTGCAAACCTTACAAAATATTTTTTTCCAGTAAAACTCACAAAGATACATTTCTCTTATTAGCCATTTTGCATGTGTGGTTTCGGAGTTATGTTTAAATAACTGTCAGATACAGAGACAGAGACAGAGACAGTGTGCGAGGTGGAGAAGTTCCGGCTAGATATAGTTGGACTCACTTCGACGCACAGGAACCTGTTCTCTCGAGAGGGGCTGGACTCTCTTCCACTATGGCGTTGCAAGCAATGAGAGGCTGGGGTGGCAATTCTTGTTGTCCCCCCGGCTCAAAGACACGAGTATGGGGATCAGACTGTCTGATTGTGGCGGGTCGCTCCCTGTATGATCAGTGTAGGGCAGCCTTGGTCCGCTTAGGCTGCCCTTTGTCACCGATTCTGTTGTTAACTTTTATGGACAGAATTGCAGTCATGGCGTTGAGGGGATCCGGTTTGGTGGTTGCAGGATTAGGTCTCTGCTTTTTGCAGTTGATGTGGTTCTGATGGCTTCAACTGGCCAGGATCTCCAGCTCTCATTGGATGGCCGAGTATGAAGCGACTGGGATGAGAATCAGCACCTCCAAGTCCGAGTCCATGGTTCTCGCCCGGTAAAGGGTGGGGTGCCATTTCCAGGTTGAGGAGGCGATGGCACATACTAGATGGCCCCAAGTGGAGGAGTTCAAGTACCTAGGAGTCTTGTTCACGAGTGAGGGAAGAGTGGATCATGAGATCCACAGGCGGATCGGTGCGGCGTCTTCAGTAATGAGGACGCTATATCGATCCATTGTGGTGAAGAAGGAGCTGAGCCAGAATTAAAAGCTCTAAATTTACCGGTCGATCTACATTCCCATCCTGCACCCATGGTCATGGTTATGACCGAAAAGACAAGATCCCGGGTACAAGCGGCCAAATTGAGTTTCCTCCGCCGGGTGGCGGGTCTCTCCCTTAGAGATAGGATAAGAAGCTCTGTCATCCGGGAGGAACTCAGAGTAAAGCGCTGCTCCTCCACATTGAGAGGAGCCAGATGAGGTGGTTCGGGCATCTGCTCAGGATGCCACCCGAACGCCTCCCGAGGGAGGTGTTTAGGGCAAGTCCGACCGGCAGGAGGCCACGGGGAAGACCCAGGACACATTGGGAAGATTATGTCTCCCGGCTGGCCTGGGAACGCCTCAGGATCCCCCAAGAAAAGCTGGAAGAAGTCGCTGGGGAGAGGGAAGTCTGGGCTTCTCTGTTTAGGCTGCTGCCCCCGCAACCCGACCTCGGTTAAGCGGAAGAAAATGGATGGATTTAGTAACGACAACAAAAACTGATTCTAGTAAAACTCACATGGATACAATTTTACAGGTAATGCATGTTTGGTTTTGGAATTATGTTTATATAACTTTCATATGTATTATGACAGTTATACTGTCATCTTAAATAAAACTAACTTGTGTCTTTACAAACATTACAAACTATGTTTTTCCAGTAAAACTCACAAAAATATTTTTTTCCAGGCATTATTAGACATTTTTCATGTGTGGTTTAGGAAATATGTTTAAATAACTTTCATATTGAATGTGGCAGTTATACTGTTATTATGTGTAAAACCAAATTGTTGTATTTGCAAACCTTACAAAAACAACTGATTCTAGTAAAACTCACATAGATTCAATATTACAGGCATTTTTAGACATTTCACATGTTTGAATACAGTTTTATTGCTTTTTTCGTTAGGGCAAGTCCGATCGGCAGGAGGCCACGGGGAAGACCCAGGACACATTGGGAAGACTATGTCTCAGGCTGGCCTGGGAACGCCTCGGGATCCCCCGAGAAGAGCTGGACAAAGTGGCTGGGGAGAGGGAAGTCTGGGCTTCCTGCTTAGGCTGCTTCCCCCGCAACCCGACCTCGGATAAGCGGAAGAAAATGGATGGATTTAGTATGACAGTTATACTGTCATATTGAGTAAAAAAAACTATTTTTCATAGATTCAATATTACAGGCATCTTTAGATGGATTGCATGTTTGGTTTTGGAGATATGTTTATACAACTTTCATATTTAGTATGTCAGTTATACTGTCATATTGAGTAAAAAAAAACAACTTGTGTCTGCAAACCTTACAAAAGATTATTATTCTAGTAAAACTAACAAAGATACATTTTTCCAAGCATTATTAGCATTTGTTGTTTTGGAGTTATAATGCTTGCATTGAGAGGCGACGGGCTCCGGTGGCAATTCTTGTTGCCCCCCGGCTCAAAGCCTGCACGTTGGAGTTCAACCCAGTGGACCAGTGGGTAGCTTTCCTCCGCCTTCGGGTGGGGGGACGGGTCCTGACTGTTGTTTGGCCTTACGCGCCAAACGGCAGCTCAGAGTACCCACCCTTTTTGGATTCACTCGAGGGAGTACTGGAAAGTGCTCCACCGGGTGATTCCCTCGTTCTACTGGGGGCCTTCAACGCTCATCTTGGCAACAACAGTGAAACCTGGAGAGGCGTGATTGGGAAGAATGGCCGCCCGGATCTGAACCCGAGTGGTGTTTTGTTATTGGACTTTTGTGCTCGTCACAGATTGTCAATAACAAACACCAAGTTCAAACATAAGGGTGTCCATATGTGCACTTGGCACCAGGACACCCTAGGCCGCAGTTCCATGATCGATTTTGTAGTTGTGTCATCGGATTTGCGGTCTCATGTTTTGGACACTCGGGTGAAGAGAGGGGCGGAGCTTTCTACCGATCACCACCTGGTGGTGAGTTGGCTGCGATGGTGGGGGAGGATGCCTGACAGACCTGGCAGGCCCAAACGCATTGTGAGGGTTTGCTGGGAACGCCTCCGGAAGAACTTTGAACATGTCACGAGGGAGGCGCTGGACATTGAGTCTGAGTGGACCATGTTCCGTGCCTCTCTTGTCGAGCCGGCTGATTGGAGCTGTGGCCGCAAGGAGTTTGGTGCCTGTCGTGGCGGTAATCCTAGAACCCGCTGGTGGACACCAGCAGTGAGGGATGCCGTCAAGCTGAAGAAAGAGCCTATCGGGTCCTTTTGGCTCCTGGGACTCCAGAGGCAGCCGACAGGCCAAGCGAAGTGCGGCTTCAGCGGTCGCAGAGGCAAAAACTCGGACATGGGAGGAGTTTGGAGAAGCCATGGAAAACGACTTCCAGACGGCTTCAAAGCGATTCTGGACCACCATCCGCCGGCTCAAGGGGGGGCAGCAGTGCACTGTAACACCGTGTATGGTGAGGATGGTGCGCTGCTGACCTCTACTGCAGCTGTTATTGATCGGTGGAGGGAATACTTCGAAGACCTCCTTAATCCCACCAACATGTCTTCCTATGAGGAAGCAGTGCCTGGGGAATCTGTGGTGGGCTCTCCTATTTCTGGGGCTGAGGATGCCAAGGTAGTTAAAAAGCTCCTCAATGGCAACGCCCTGGGGGTGGATGAGATCCGTCCGGAGTTCCTTAAGGCTCTGGATGCTGTGGGGCTGTCTTGGTTGACAAGACTCTGCAACATCGCGTGGACATCGGGGGCGGTACTTCTGGATTGGGAGACCGGGGTGGTGGTTCCTCTCTTTAAAAGGGGAACCAGAGGGTGTGTTTCAACTATCGTGAGATCACACTCCTCAGTCTTCCCGGTAAGGTCTATTCATGTGTACTGGAGAAGAGGCTACGCCGGATAGTCGAACCTCGGATTCAGGAGGAACAGTGTGGTTTACGTCCTGGTCGTGGAACTGCGGACCAGCTTTATACTCTCGGCAGGGTCCTTGAGGGTGCATGGGAGTTTGCCCAACCAGTCTACATGTGCTTTATGGACTTGGAGAAGGCATTCGACCATTTACCCCTGGAAGTCCTGTGGGGAGTGCTTAGAGAGTATGGGGTAACGGACTGTCTTATTGTGGCGGTTCGCTCCCTTTGCAAGAGTCAGAGCTTGGTCCGCATTGCCGGCAGTAAGTCGGACCCGTTTCCAGTGAGGGTTGGACTCCGCCAAGGCTGCCCTTAGTCACCGATTCTGTTCATAACCTTTATGGACAGAATTTCTAGGCGCAGTCAGGGCGTTGAGGGGATCCGGTTTGGTGTCTGCAGGATTAGGTCTCTGCTATTTGCAGATGATGTGGTCCTGATGGGTTCATCTGGCCAAGATCTTCAGCCCTCACTGGATCGGTTCGCAGACGAGTGTGAAGTGACTGGGATGTGAATCAGCACCTCCAAGTCCGAGTCCATGGTTCTCGCCCGGAAAAGGGTGGAGTGCCATCTCCGGGTTGGGGAGGAGATCTTGCCCCAAGTTGAGGAGTTCAAGGACCTCAGAGTCTTGTTCACGAGTGAGGGAAGAGTGGATCGTGAGATCGACAGGCGGAACGGTGCGGCGTCTTCAGTAATGCGGACGCTGTATTGATCCGTTGTGGTGAAGAAGGAGCTGAGCCGGAAGGCAAAGCTCTCGATTTACCGGTCGATCTACGTTCCCATCCTCACCTATGGTCATGAGCTTTGTGTCATGGCCGAAAGGACAAAATCACGGGTACAAGCGGCCGAAATGAGTTTCCTCCGCCGGGTGGCGGGGCTCTCCCTTAGAGATAGGGTGAGAAGCTCTGTCATCCGGGAGGAGCTCAAAGTAAAGCCATTGCTCCTCCATTTCGAGAGGAGCCAGATGAGGTGGTTCGGGCATCTGGTCAGGATGCCACCCGAACGCCTCCCTAGGGAGGTGTTTCGGTCACGTCCGACCGGTAGGAGGCCCAGGAAGACCCAGGAAACGGGAAGCTTATCTCTCCCGGCTGGCCTGAGAACGCCCCAGGATCCCCCGGGAGGAGCTGGACGAAGTGGCTGGGGAGAGGAAAGTCTGGGCTTCCCTGCTTAGGCTGCAGCCCCCGCAACCCGACCTCGGATAAGCGGAAGAAAATGGATGGCTGGATGGATGGAGTTATGTTTAAATAACTGTCATAAAGAGTAAAACCTCATTTTTGTATTTGTAAACCTTACCAAAACAACTGATTTTAGCAAAACTCACACAGATTCAATATTACAGGCATTTTTAGACATTTTGCTTATTTGGTGTAGGAATTATGATGGAATACATTGTTTTTGCTTATTTCGCATTATCTCAGGATTTTAAGAACTTTACTGTCATATAGAGGAAACCAAATACTTTTTGTGTTTGCAAGCCTTAAAAAAGCATATGTTTCGAGTAAAACTCACAAGAATGCCTTATTTCAGGCATTATTAGCCATTTTTTATGTGTAGTTTAGGCATACTTGCCAATACTCCTGGATTTTCCAGGAGACTCCCGAAATTCAGCGCCTCTCACGAAAACCTCCCGGGACAAATTTTCTCCCGAAAATCTCCCGAAATTCAGGCTGATCTGAGTGAGGACAGCCTGTATTCATGTCTGCTTTCCCACTATATAAACAGCATGCCTGCCCAATCACGTTATAACTGTAGAATGATCGAGGGCGAGTTCTTGGTTTCTTATGTGGGTTTATTGTTAGGTAGTTTCATTAACGTCCTCCCAGCGCGGTAACAACACAAAACAACAGCAGTCACGTTTTCGTCTACCGTAAAGCAGTTTGTCTGCCGTAAACAGCAATGTTGTGACACTCTTTAAACAGGGCAATACTGCCATCTACTGTACATGCATATGTGACAATAACATCCAGGGCTTTTAGAGAGTGCAGTGCACAACTGCGCACACAACAAGGAGACAAAGCAGAAGAACGCGGAAGATACAGCCATGGCGACGCCGACGACAAGTAAGATGAAGAAACATGCTTATAAGTTCCAAGCCGCAGCTGCGATTGGACCTGGATAGCCTCCGGGAAGAAGTAGTGGAATACCAAGTGCTTGGCAGTGAAGATCTTCCTCAGGAAGCAAAGATTGACCGGTTTTTGGCCATGCTCGGGAGGGATGGAAAATTCCAGACTCTCGTGCATTTGATGAAAGCACTTTTGTGCGTGCCACACAGCAATGCATCATCAGAGAGGTTGTTCAGCATGGTTATAAAAATAGTGACAGAGAATAGAACAAGGATGGACAATTCAACCCTTAACTCAACAATGAGTAGATGAGTGTTATGTGTGTGTATATGTGTAAATAAATGAAAACTGAAATTCAAGTATTTATTTATATATATATATATATATATATATATATATATATATATATATATATATATATATATATATATATATATATGTCTTATATCTCCTGATGATTGAGGGAACCCCTCATGAAACAGGCCTGTAAAGATGAAGTAGTCTTGTGATTTTTTTCCCCACACATACATATATATATATATATATATATATATATATATATATATATATATATATATATATATATATATATATATATATATATATATATATATATATATAATATATATATATATATATATATATATATATATATATATATATATATATATATATGAAATACTTGACTTGGTGAATTCTAGCTCTAAATATACTCCTCCCCTCTTAACCACACCCCCAACCACGCCCCCACCCCACCCCTGACCATGCCTTCCCCACCCCCACCTCCTGAAATCGGAGGTCTCAATGTTGGCAAGTATGAGTTTAGGAGTTATGTTTAAATAACTGTCATAGTGAGTGTGGCAGTTACACTGTCATATTGAGTAAAAAAAACTAACTTGTGTCTTTGCAAACCTCACAAAAGAAAACGTTTCTAATAAAAATCACAAAGATACATTTCTTCACGCATTATTAGACATTTTTCATGTGTGGTTTAGGAATTATGTTTAAATAACTGTCATATTGAGTGTGGCAGTTATACTGTCATTATGTGTAAAACCTAATTTTGTATTTCCAAACCTTATAAAAACAACTGATTCTAGTAAAACATAGATTCAATTTTACAGGCATTTTTAGACATTTTACATGTTTGGTTTAGGAGTTGTGTTTGAATACATTTTTTATTTTTTATTCTTATTGTTGCTTTTTATTTTTATTCTATTGTAATATGTTTCTATTTTGTTTCAATTTATACCCCCATTATTTACTTTTCACTTTTTACAATTTTGTACACTACTGCTGGAATTTAAATTTTCCTGAGGGAACTCTCCTGAAGGAATCAATCAAGTACTATCTATGTATCTATCTATTTATGTCTCCTGGCTGGCCTGTAAATGCCTCGGGATCCCCCGAGAAGAGCTGGACAAAGTGGCTGGGGAGAGGAAAGTCTGGGCTTCTCTGCTTAGGCTGCTGCCCCCGCAACCTGACCTCGGATAAGCAGGAAGAAAATGGATGGATTTAGTATGACAGTTATACTGTCATATTAAGTAAAAAAATAACTTGGGTCTTTGCAAACATTACAAAATATATTTTTTCTAGTAAAACTCACTAAGATACATAACTCAAGGCATTATTAGCCATTTTGCATGTGTGGTTTAGGACTTATGTTTAAATAATCGTCAGATTGAGTGTGACAGTATACTGTCATAGTGAGTAAAACCCATATTTTGTAATTGCAAACCTTATGAAAACAAATGATTCTACTAAAACTCACATGGATACAATATTACGGGCAATACGGCCTAACCAATCTGGCGCCCTAGGCAAGATTTTAGGTGGCGCCCCCCCACATCGGCAGTGAAGTGTATATACTCACAAGAAACCGAATAGCTTTGTCTTTGACCTTTTTTTTTACTTACAACCAGAGGTGGGTAGTAACGCGCTACATTTACTCCGTTACATCTACTTGAGTAAATTTTGGGATAAATTGTACTTCTAAGAGTAGTTTTAATGCAACATACTTTTACTTTTACTTAAGTATATTTATAGAGAAGGAACGCTACTTTTACTCCGCTACTTTTATCTACATTCAGCTCGCTACTCGCTACTAATTTTTATCGATCTGTTAATGCACGCTTTGTTTGTTTTGGTCTGTCAGACAGACCTTCAAAGTGCCTGCCTTACTGGTGACGTTTCACTTCGTTCCACCAATCAGATGCAGTCACTGGTGACGTTGGACCAATCAAACAGAGCCAGGTGGTCACATGACCTGACTTAAACAAGTTGAAAAACTTATTGGGGTGTTACCATTTAGTGGTCAATTGTACGGAATATTTACTGTACTGTGCAATCTAATCATAAAAGTTCCAATCAATCAATCAAAAGTGTGAAGGAAAAAATATACTTTTTTTATTTCAACCGTACATCCCGTCAAAAGCCTCAAGACCGACCGCACATGAGGATGTTCCTGTCTTCACAATAAAAGTGCCGCTCCATCGCGCCTGCGCTTTCAAAACAAGAGTCTCCGAAAGCCAGCGCGAACAAGCTAGCAAGCTACGGAGTTTGACGCCAATATATTTCTTGTAAAGTGTATAAAAACGAATATGGAAGCTGGACAAACAAGGTGCCAAAAACCAACCACTTTCATGTGGTATTAGACAGAAAGGAGGAACTTTTCTTCTCCTCCATTTGAAAACGTGGACGTTATCATCACTACTGTCTGATTACAGTCAACGCAAGTCATCAGAATCAGGTAATACACCAACTTATATTCTAGTCTGCATGAAAGAAAATAATCTATATGTTAAACATGCATGTATATTCATTAAAACATCTTTAACATGTAAACAAAAACAGCAAAATAAATACATATAAATTATATACTGTATATATCAATGTATATGTATGTATATATATATATATATATATATATATATATATATATATATATATATATATATATATATATATATATATATATATATATATATATATATATATATATGTGTGTGTGTGTGTATGTTACTCATCAGTTACTCAGTACTTGAGTAGTTTTTTCACAACATACTTTTTACTTTTACTCAAGTAAATATTTGGGTGACTACTCCTTACTTTTACTTGAGTAATAAATCTCTAAAGTAACAGTACTCTTACTTGAGTACAATTTCTGGCTACTCTAGCCACCTCTGCTTACAACTATACCTAATATATAAAGGGGTGGAAAAGTGACTATTACCTGCACGGCAAACATTAGCTAACCAGAAGGCAATAACAATGTAAACAAAAACACCTGCTTAAAAGATCTAATACAAATGTCCCTGAGGAATGTAAGGTGGGAGTACTGTAATTACCTACCGTTACATTATTATTTTCCATAACAATTTAGCCCCCTCCACAATATTAACCCGACGTTAAAACAGAACTAGCTATTTATTGATTAGCAATTGCCGAATCATGTAACATTAGCTTAATGCTAAAAAGCCAGGTTACTATCACATTCTGTAACAGACAAATAATTTCATGTAGGCTAACGTTACCTACCTGCTACCTCTGTCTTTTCTCGTTTCTCCTCCTCTTCTTTTCTCTTTTTTCTTCCCTGGGCACCTGACAGTTTTGGCCGTTTTGACATCTTGTGTTGATTTTTTGATGTGGTGACGTCCAAAAAGAGTCATGATACGGGAAAGGGGGGGGGGCACCGTGCGGGGGGAAGGGTGGGGGGCGTAATGTTGTAACAAATAATATTTCTATTAAATAGGCTTTAATTTGCATTTTAATTAACGTGGGATTATTTTTTGTATTTAGAAATAATAGTACCAACTTTTTTCTTTTTTTTTTTTCTCCAACATTTGTGGCACTGGCGTGGCGCCCCCTGATGGACGGCGTCCTTAGCATTTGCCTATGCGGCCTATGCCACGGGCCGGCCCTGATTACGGGCATTTTTAGACATAATGCATGTTTGGTTTTGGAGTAATGTTTATATATTTTTCATATTTTGTATGACAGTAATACTGTCATATTGAATAAAAAAAACTAACTTGTATCTGTACAAACCTTAAAAAATATTTGTTTCCCTGTAAAACTCACAAAGAGACATTTCTCCAGGCATTATTAGCCATTGTGCACATGTGGTTTAGGAGTTATGTTTAAATAAATGTCAAATTGAATGTGGCAGTTATACTGTTATTATGAGTAAAACCTAATTTTTGTAAATGTTAACCTTACCACAATACCTGATTCTGGTAAAACTCACATAGATTCAATATTACAGGCATTTTTAGACATTTTACATGTTTGGTTTAGAGTTGTGTTTGAATACATTTGTATTGCTTTTTTCATTAGGGCAAGTCCGACGGGCAGGAGGCCGCGGGGAAGACCCAGGACACATTGGGAAGACTATGTCTCCCGGCTGGGCTGTCGAACGCCTCGGGATCCCCCGAGATGAGCTGGACGAAGTGGTTGGGGATAGGGAAGTCCGGGCTTCTCTGCTTAGGCTGCTGCCCCTGCAACCGGACCTCGGATAAGCGGAAGAAAATGGATGGATTTAGTATGACAGTTATACTGTCATATTAAGTAAAAAAAACTAACTTACAAAATATATTTTTTCTAGTAAAACTCACAAAGATACATATCTACAGGCATTATTAGCCATTTTGCATGTGTGGTTTAGGAGTTATGTTTAAATAACTGTCATATTGAATGTGGCAGTAATACTGTCATCATGACCTAATTTTTGTAATTGTAAACCTTACCAAAATACCTGATTCTGGTAAAACTCACAAAGATTCAATATTACAGGCATTTTTAGACAGATTACATGTTTGGTTTTGGGGTTATGTTTATACAACTTTCATATTTAGTATAACAGTTATACTATCATATTGAGTACAAAAAACAAAAATGTGTTTCTTTGCAAACCATACAAAAGATCATTGTTTTAGTTAATCTAACAAAGATACATTTCTCCAAGCATTATTAGTCATTTTGCATTTGTTGTTTAGGAGTTATGTTTAAATAACTGTCATAGTGAGTAAAACCTAATTTTTGTATTTGCAAAAACCTTACAAAAACAACTGATTCTAGTAAAACTCACATGGATGCAATATTGCAGGCATTTTTAGACATGATGCATGTTTGATTTTGGAGTTGTGTTTATATAACTTTCATATTTAGTATTACAGTAATACTGTCATATTGAGTAATAAAAACTAACTTGTGTCTTTACAAACCTTACAAAACATTTTTTTCCTGCAAAACTCACAAAGAGACATTTCTCCAGGCATTATTAGCCATTTGGCATGTGTGGTTTAGGAGTTATGTTTAAATAACTGTCAGATTGAGTGTGACAGTATACTGTGAGTAAAACCCATATTTTGTATTTGCAAACCTTACAAAAACAACTGATTCTAGTAAAACTCACATGGATACAAAATTACAGGCATTTTTAGAGATAATGCATGTTTGGTTTTGGAGTTATGTTTATATAACTTCCATATTTAGTATGACAGTAACACTGTCATATTTAGTAAAAAAAAACTAACTTGTGTCGGTACAAACATTACAAAACATTTTTTTTCCAGTAAAACTCACAAAGAGACATTTCTCCAGGCATTAATAGCCATTGTGCATGTGTGGTTTAGGAGTTATGTTTAAATAGATGTCAAATTGAATGTGGCAGTTATACTGTCATTATGAGTGAAACCTAATTTTTGTAATTGTAAACCTTACCAAAATACCTGATTCTGGTAAAACTCACATAGATTCAATATTACATGCATTTTTAGACGGATTGCATGTTTGGTTTTGGAGTTTTGATTATAAAACTTTCATATTTAGTATGACAGTTATACTGTATATTACCATTGAGTAAAAAAAAACCTAACTTGTGACTTTGCAAACCTTACAATAGATCGTTATTCTAGTAAAGACTTAGACTTAGACTTTCTTTTTGGCATCTGGTCAGGATGCCACCCGAACGCCTCCCTAGGGAGGTGTTTCGGTCACGTCCGACCGGTAGGAGGCCCAGGAAGACCCAGGAAACGGGAAGCTTATCTCTCCCGGCTGGCCTGAGAACGCCCCAGGATCCCCCGGGAGGAGCTGGACGAAGTGGCTGGGGAGAGGAAAGTCTGGGCTTCCCTGCTTAGGCTGCAGCCCCCGCAACCCGACCTCGGATAAGCGGAAGAAAATGGATGGCTGGATGGATGGAGTTATGTTTAAATAACTGTCATAAAGAGTAAAACCTCATTTTTGTATTTGTAAACCTTACCAAAACAACTGATTTTAGCAAAACTCACACAGATTCAATATTACAGGCATTTTTAGACATTTTGCTTATTTGGTGTAGGAATTATGATGGAATACATTGTTTTTGCTTATTTCGCATTATCTCAGGATTTTAAGAACTTTACTGTCATATAGAGGAAACCAAATACTTTTTGTGTTTGCAAGCCTTAAAAAAGCATATGTTTCGAGTAAAACTCACAAGAATGCCTTATTTCAGGCATTATTAGCCATTTTTTATGTGTAGTTTAGGCATACTTGCCAATACTCCTGGATTTTCCAGGAGACTCCCGAAATTCAGCGCCTCTCACGAAAACCTCCCGGGACAAATTTTCTCCCGAAAATCTCCCGAAATTCAGGCTGATCTGAGTGAGGACAGCCTGTATTCATGTCTGCTTTCCCACGATATAAACAGCATGCCTGCCCAATCACGTTATAACTGTAGAATGATCGAGGGCGAGTTCTTGGTTTCTTATGTGGGTTTATTGTTAGGTAGTTTCATTAACGTCCTCCCAGCGCGGTAACAACACAAAACAACAGCAGTCACGTTTTCGTCTACCGTAAAGCAGTTTGTCTGCCGTAAACAGCAATGTTGTGACACTCTTTAAACAGGGCAATACTGCCATCTACTGTACATGCATATGTGACAATAACATCCAGGGCTTTTAGAGAGTGCAGTGCACAACTGCGCACACAACAAGGAGACAAAGCAGAAGAACGCAGAAGATACAGCCATGGCGACGCCGACGACAAGTAAGATGAAGAAACATGCTTATAAGTTCCAAGCCGCAGCTGCGATTGGACCTGGATAGCCTCCGGGAAGAAGTAGTGGAATACCAAGTGCTTGGCAGTGAAGATCTTCCTCAGGAAGCAAAGATTGACCGGTTTTTGGCCATGCTCGGGAGGGATGGAAAATTCCAGACTCTCGTGCATTTGATGAAAGCACTTTTGTGCGTGCCACACAGCAATGCATCATCAGAGAGGTTGTTCAGCATGGTTATAAAAATAGTGACAGAGAATAGAACAAGGATGGACAATTCAACCCTTAACTCAACAATGAGTAGATGAGTGTTATGTGTGTGTATATGTGTAAATAAATGAAAACTGAAATTCAAGTATTTATTTTATATATATATATATATATATATATATATATATATATATATATATATATTGAGGGAACCCCTCATGAAACAGGCCTGTAAAGATGAAGTAGTCTTGTGATTTTTTTCCCCACACATACATATATATATATATAGCTATACATACATATATATATATATATATAGCTATACATACATATATATATATATATATATATATATATATATATAATATATATATATATAGCTATACATAATATATATATATATATATATATATATATATATATATATATATATATATATATATATATATATATATATATATATATATATATATATATATATATATATACATATACATATATATATATATATATATATATATATATATATATATATATATATGAAATACTTGACTTGGTGAATTCTAGCTCTAAATATACTCCTCCCCTCTTAACCACACCCCCAACCACGCCCCCACCCCACCCCTGACCATGCCTTCCCCACCCCCACCTCCTGAAATCGAAGGTCTCAATGTTGGCAAGTATGAGTTTAGGAGTTATGTTTAAATAACTGTCATAGTGAGTGTGGCAGTTACACTGTCATATTGAGTAAAAAAAACTAACTTGTGTCTTTGCAAACCTCACAAAAGAAAACGTTTCTAATAAAAATCACAAAGATACATTTCTTCACGCATTATTAGACATTTTTCATGTGTGGTTTAGGAATTATGTTTAAATAACTGTCATATTGAGTGTGGCAGTTATACTGTCATTATGTGTAAAACCTAATTTTGTATTTGCAAACCTTATAAAAACAACTGATTCTAGTAAAACATAGATTCAATTTTACAGGCATTTTTAGACATTTTACATGTTTGGTTTAGGAGTTGTGTTTGAATACATTTTTTATTTTTTATTCTTATTGTTGCTTTTTATTTTTATTCTATTGTAATATGTTTCTATTTTGTTTCAATTTATACCCCCATTATTTACTTTTCACTTTTTACAATTTTGTACACTACTGCTGGAATTTAAATTTTCCTGAGGGAACTCTCCTGAAGGAATCAATCAAGTACTATCTATGTATCTATCTATTTATGTCTCCTGGCTGGCCTGTAAATGCCTCGGGATCCCCCGAGATGAAATATTTTTTTCCCAGCAAAACTCACAAAGAGACATTTCTCCAGGCATTATTAGCCATTGTGCACATGTGGTTTAGGAGTTATGTTTAAATAAATGTCAAATTGAATGTGGCAGTTATACTGTTATTATGAGTAAAACCTAATTTTTGTAAATGTTAACCTTACCACATTACCTGATTCTGGTAAAACTCACATAGATTCAATATTACAGGCATTTTTAGACATTTTACATGTTTGGTTTAGAGTTGTGTTTGAATACATTTGTATTGCTTTTTTCATTAGGGCAAGTCCGACGGGCAGGAGGCCGCGGGGAAGACCCAGGAGTTTTATTTCAACCGT
Source organism: Nerophis lumbriciformis (assembly GCF_033978685.3). Classification (NCBI taxonomy): domain Eukaryota; kingdom Metazoa; phylum Chordata; class Actinopteri; order Syngnathiformes; family Syngnathidae; genus Nerophis; species Nerophis lumbriciformis. The sequence continues at coordinate 41,447,421 of NC_084556.2, forward strand.
ACATCCCGTCAAAAGCCTCAAGACTGACCGCACATGAGGATGTTCCTGTCTTCACAATAAAAGTGCCGCTCCATCGCGCCTGCGCTTTCAAAACAAGAGTCTCCGAAAGCCAGCGCGAACAAGCTAGCAAGCTACGGAGTTTGACGCCAATATATTTCTTGTAAAGTGTATAAAAACGAATATGGAAGCTGGACAAACAAGGTGCCAAAAACCAACCACTTTCATGTGGTATTAGACAGAAAGGAGGAACTTTTCTTCTCCTCCATTTGAAAACGTGGACGTTATCATCACTACTGTCTGATTACAGTCAACGCAAGTCATCAGAATCAGGTAATACACCAACTTATATTCTAGTCTGCATGAAAGAAAATAATCTATATGTTAAACATGCATGTATATTCATTAAAACATCTTTAACATGTAAACAAAAACAGCAAAATAAATACATATAAATTATATACTGTATATATCAATGTATATGTATGTATATATATATATATATATATATATATATATATATATATATATATATATATGTGTGTGTGTGTGTATGTTACTCATCAGTTACTCAGTACTTGAGTAGTTTTTTCACAACATACTTTTTACTTTTACTCAAGTAAATATTTGGGTGACTACTCCTTACTTTTACTTGAGTAATAAATCTCTAAAGTAACAGTACTCTTACTTGAGTACAATTTCTGGCTACTCTAGCCACCTCTGCTTACAACTATACCTAATATATAAAGGGGTGGAAAAGTGACTATTACCTGCACGGCAAACATTAGCTAACCAGAAGGCAATAACAATGTAAACAAAAACACCTGCTTAAAAGATCTAATACAAATGTCCCTGAGGAATGTAAGGTGGGAGTACTGTAATTACCTACCGTTACATTATTATTTTCCATAACAATTTAGCCCCCTCCACAATATTAACCCGACGTTAAAACAGAACTAGCTATTTATTGATTAGCAATTGCCGAATCATGTAACATTAGCTTAATGCTAAAAAGCCAGGTTACTATCACATTCTGTAACAGACAAATAATTTCATGTAGGCTAACGTTACCTACCTGCTACCTCTGTCTTTTCTCGTTTCTCCTCCTCTTCTTTTCTCTTTTTTCTTCCCTGGGCACCTGACAGTTTTGGCCGTTTTGACATCTTGTGTTGATTTTTTGATGTGGTGACGTCCAAAAAGAGTCATGATACGGGAAAGGGGGGGGGGGGGGGGGGGGGCACCGTGCGGGGGGAAGGGTGGGGGGCGTAATGTTGTAACAAATAATATTTCTATTAAATAGGCTTTAATTTGCATTTTAATTAACGTGGGATTATTTTTTGTATTTAGAAATAATAGTACCAACTTTTTTCTTTTTTTTTTTTCTCCAACATTTGTGGCACTGGCGTGGCGCCCCCTGATGGACGGCGTCCTTAGCATTTGCCTATGCGGCCTATGCCACGGGCCGGCCCTGATTACGGGCATTTTTAGACATAATGCATGTTTGGTTTTGGAGTAATGTTTATATATTTTTCATATTTTGTATGACAGTAATACTGTCATATTGAATAAAAAAAACTAACTTGTATCTGTACAAACCTTAAAAAATATTTTTTTCCCTGTAAAACTCACAAAGAGACATTTCTCCAGGCATTATTAGCCATTGTGCACATGTGGTTTAGGAGTTATGTTTAAATAAATGTCAAATTGAATGTGGCAGTTATACTGTTATTATGAGTAAAACCTAATTTTTGTAAATGTTAACCTTACCACAATACCTGATTCTGGTAAAACTCACATAGATTCAATATTACAGGCATTTTTAGACATTTTACATGTTTGGTTTAGAGTTGTGTTTGAATACATTTGTATTGCTTTTTTCATTAGGGCAAGTCCGACGGGCAGGAGGCCGCGGGGAAGACCCAGGACACATTGGGAAGACTATGTCTCCCGGCTGGGCTGTCGAACGCCTCGGGATCCCCCGAGATGAGCTGGACGAAGTGGTTGGGGATAGGGAAGTCCGGGCTTCTCTGCTTAGGCTGCTGCCCCTGCAACCGGACCTCGGATAAGCGGAAGAAAATGGATGGATTTAGTATGACAGTTGTACTGTCATATTAAGTAAAAAAAACTAACTTACAAAATATATTTTTTCTAGTAAAACTCACAAAGATACATATCTACAGGCATTATTAGCCATTTTGCATGTGTGGTTTAGGAGTTATGTTTAAATAACTGTCATATTGAATGTGGCAGTAATACTGTCATCATGACCTAATTTTTGTAATTGTAAACCTTACCAAAATACCTGATTCTGGTAAAACTCACAAAGATTCAATATTACAGGCATTTTTAGACAGATTACATGTTTGGTTTTGGGGTTATGTTTATACAACTTTCATATTTAGTATAACAGTTATACTATCATATTGAGTACAAAAAACAAAAATGTGTTTCTTTGCAAACCATACAAAAGATCATTGTTTTAGTTAATCTAACAAAGATACATTTCTCCAAGCATTATTAGTCATTTTGCATTTGTTGTTTAGGAGTTATGTTTAAATAACTGTCATAGTGAGTAAAACCTAATTTTTGTATTTGCAAAAACCTTACAAAAACAACTGATTCTAGTATAACTCACATGGATGCAATATTGCAGGCATTTTTAGACATGATGCATGTTTGATTTTGGAGTTGTGTTTATATAACTTTCATATTTAGTATTACAGTAATACTGTCATGAGTAATAAAAACTAACTTGTGTCTTTACAAACCTTACAAAATATTTTTTTTCCTGCAAAACTCACAAAGAGACATTTCTCCAGGCATTATTAGCCATTTGGCATGTGTGGTTTAGGAGTTATGTTTAAATAACTGTCAGATTGAGTGTGACAGTATACTGTGAGTAAAACCCATATTTTGCATTTGCAAACCTTACAAAAACAACTGATTCTAGTAAAACTCACATGGATACAAAATTACAGGCATTTTTAGAGATAATGCATGTTTGGTTTTGGAGTTATGTTTATATAACTTCCATATTTAGTATGACAGTAACACTGTCATATTTAGTAAAAAAAAACTAACTTGTGTCGGTACAAACATTACGAAATATTTTTTTTCCAGTAAAACTCACAAAGAGACATTTCTCCAGGCATTAATAGCCATTGTGCATGTGTGGTTTAGGAGTTATGTTTAAATAGATGTCAAATTGAATGTGGCAGTTATACTGTCATTATGAGTGAAACCTAATTTTTGTAATTGTAAACCTTACCAAAATACCTGATTCTGGTAAAACTCACATAGATTCAATATTACATGCATTTTTAGACGGATTGCATGTTTGGTTTTGGAGTTTTGATTATAAAACTTTCATATTTAGTATGACAGTTATACTGTCTATTACCATTGAGTAAAAAAAAACCTAACTTGTGTCTTTGCAAACCTTACAATAGATCGTTATTCTAGTAAAGACTTAGACTTAGACTTTCTTTTTATTGTCATTCAAATTTGAACTTTACAGCACAGATAAGAACGAAATGTCGTAGTGCAGGATAAAAAAGCAATAAGGTGCATATTTCGATAAATAAATATATATAAATAATATATAAATACTATATATATATATATATATATACATATATATATAATAAATAAATATATATAAATAGATAAATAGATTACTGTGCAGATAAATATATTGCACTTTTTCCACATGCGCCCACGTTTATGGGTGTATGTTATATTGTTTATTTCATTCCAGCGAGTTAATTCATTTTGAGGGGAGTTGAGGAGATCATTTAATTATGATGCGTTCAAGAGTCTTACGGCCTGAGGGAAGAAGCTGCTACAGAAGCTGGAGGTTCTGCTTCGGAGGCTGCGGAACCTCTTTCTAGAGTCCAGCAGTGAAAACTGTCCTTGGTGGGGGTGGGAGGAGTCTTTGCAAATTTTCTGAGCCCTGGTCAGGCAGCACTTTTTGCGATCTCCTGGATAGGAGGAAGAGGAGTCCTGATGATCTTTTCCGCCGTCCTCACCACTCTCTGGAGATACTTCCAGTCTGAGGCACTGCAGGCTCCAGTCCAGACAGAGATACTGTTGGTCAGCAGGCTCGCTATAACAACGATACATCTCTCCAAGCATTATTAGCTATTTTGCATTTGTTGTTTAGGAGTTATGTTTAAATAACTGTCAAAGTAAATAAAACCTAATTTTGGTATTTGAGAACCTTACAAAAACAACTGATTCTAGTAAAACTCACACAGATACAATATTACAGGCATTTTTAGACATAATACATGTTTGGTTTTGGAGTAATGTTTGGCGCAGTGGAAGAATGGCCGTGCGCGACCCGAGGTTCCCTGGTTCAATCCCCACCTAGTACCAACCTCGTCATGTCCGTTGTGTCCTGAACAAGACACTTCACCCTTGCTCCTGATGGGTGCTGGTTAGCGCCTTGCATGGCAGCTCCCTCCATCAGTGTGTGAATGGGTAAATGTGGAAGTAGTGTCAAAGCGCTTTGAGTACCTTGAAGGTAGAAAAGCGCTATACAAGTACAACCCATTTATTTATATATAGTATGACAGCTATACTGTTATATTGAGTAAAAAAAACTAACTTGTGTCTTTACAAACCTAACACAATATATTTTTTCTAGTAAAACTCACAAAGAGACATTTCCCCAGGTATTATTAGCCATTGTGCATGTGTGGTTTAGGAGTTATGTTTAAATAAATGTCAAATTTAATGTGGCAGGTATACTGTCATGAGTAAAACCTAATTGTTGTAATTGTAAACCTTACCAAAATACCTGATTCTGGTAAAACTCACATAGATTGAATATTACATGCATTTTTAGACGGATTGCTTGTTTGGTTTTGGAGTTATGTTTTTACAACTTTCATATTTAGTATGACAGTTATACTGTCATAGAGTAAAAAAAACAAATAACTTGCGTCTTTGCAAACCTTACAAAGATCATTATTCTGGTAAAGACTTAGACTTTCTTTTTATTGTCATTCAAATTTGAACTTTACAGCATAGATAACACAATTTCGTTACATAAGCTCATGGTAGTGCAGGATAAAAAAGCAATAAGGTGCATTTATAAATAAATAAATAAAAATAATATATAAATATATATATACAAAATAAATAAATATACTTAAATATATATAAATAAATAAAAATATTACTGTGCAGATAAATATATTGCACTTTTTCCACATGCGCCCACGTTTATGGGTGTATGTTATATTGTTTTTTGTTTATTCCAGCGAGTTAATCCATTTTGAGGGGAGTTGAGGGGATAATTTAATTATAATGCGTTCAAGAGTCTTACGGCCTGAGGGAAGAAGCTGGAGGTTCTGCTTCGGAGGCTGCGGAACCTCTTTCTAGAGTCCAGCAGTGAAAACAGTCCTTGGTGGGGGTGGGGGGAGTCTTTGCAAATTTTCTGAGCCCTGGTCAGGCAGCGCTTTTTGCGATCTCCTGGATAAGAGGAAGAGGATTCCTGAAGATCTTTTCCGCGGTCCTCACCACTCTCTGGAGAGACTTCCAGTCTGAGGCACTGCAGGCTCCAGTCCAGACAGAGATGCTGTTGGTCAGCAGGCTCTCTATAACAAAGATACAGTTCTCCAAGCATTATTAGCTATTTGCATTTCTTGTTTAGGATTTATGTTTAAATAACTGTCATAGTGAGTAAAACCTAAATTTTGTATTTGCAAACCTTACAAAAACAATTGATTCTAGTAAAACTCAGATACAATATCAAAGGCATTTTTAGACATAATGCATGTTTGGTTTTGGAGTTGTGTTTATATAACTTTCATATTTAGTATTACAGTAATACTGTCATATTGAGTAAAGAAAAAACAACTAACTTGTGTCTTTACAAACCTTACAAAATATTTTTCCCAGTAAAACTCAAAGATACATTTCTACAGGCATTATTATCCATTTTGCATGTGCGGTTTAGGATTTATGTTTAAATAAGTGTCATATTGAGTGTGAAAGTCATAGTGAGTAAAACAAACTAACTTGTGTCTTTGCAATGCTTACAAAAGAAAATGTTACTAGTAAAACTCACAAAAGATACATTTCTTCATGCATTATTAGAAAATGTTCATGTGTAGTTTAGGAGTTATGTTTTAATAACTGTCAAATTGAGTGTAGCAGTTATACTGTCATTAAGTGTTAAACCTAATTTTTGTATTTGCAAACCTTACAAAAACAACTGATTCTAGTAAAACTCTTATAGATTCAATATTGCAGGCATTTAGACATTTCACATGTTTGGTTTAGGAGTTGTGTTTGAATACATTTTAATTGCTTTTTTCGTTAGGGCAAGTCCGACCAGCAGGAGGCCACAGGGAGGCCCCAGGACACATTGGGAAGACTATGTCAGCCGGCTGGCCTGGGAACGCTTCGGGATCCCCCGAGAAGAGCTGGACGAAGTGGCTGGGGAGAGGGAAGTCTGGGCTTCTCTGCTTAGGCTGCTGCCCCCGCAACCCGACCTCGGATAAGCGGAAGAAAATGGATACATTTAGTATGACAGTTATACTATTATATTGAGTAAAAAAAACTAACTTGTGTCTTTAAAAAACCTTACAAATTATATGTTTTCTAGTAAAACTCACAAAGATACATCTCCAGGCAATATAAGCCTTTTTGCATGTGGTTTAGGGGTTATGTTTAAATAACTGCCATATTGAATGTGGCAGTTATACTGTCATGAGTAAAACCTAATTTTTGTAATTGTAAACCTTACCAAAATACCTGATTCTGGTAAAACTCACAGATTCAATATTACAGGGATTTTTAGACGGATTGCATGTGTAGTTTTGAAATTATGTTTATACAACTTTCTTATTTAGTATGACAGTGATACTATCATATTGAGTAAAAAAACTAACTTGTGTCTTTGCAAACCTTACAAAAGAACATTTTAGTAAAACTCAAAGATACATCTCCAGGCATTATTAGCCATTTTGCATTTGTTGTTTAGGAGTTATGTTTAAATAACTGGCATAGTGAGTAAAACTTAATTTTTGTATTTGCAAACCTTACAAAAACAACTGATTCTAGTAATACTCACATGGATACAATATTACAGGCATTTTTAGACATAATGCATGTTTGGTTTTAGAGTTATGTTTATATAACTTTCATATTTAGTATGACAGTAAAACTGTCGTATTGAGTAAAAAAAACTAACTTGTGTCTTTGCAATCCTTACAAAAGATCATTATTCTAGTAAAACTCACAAAGATACATTCCTCCGGGCATTATTAGCCACTTTGCATGTGTGGTTTAGGAGATATGTTTTAAACAACTGTCATATTTAGGTGGCAGTTATATGTCTATGCGTAAAACCTAATTATTGTATTTGCAAATCTTTCAAAAACAACTGATTACAGTAATTGTCACATAGTTTTAATATTACAGGTATTTTTAGACATTTTGCATTGTTGGTTTAGGAATTATGTTGCAATACATATTTTTATTGCTTTTTTTGCATTATCTCAGGATTGTAAAAATATTAGTCAAATTGAGTAAAAAACTACTGATTGGGTGTGGCAGTTATACTGTCATTATGTGTAAAACCTAATTGTTGTATTTGCAAACCTTACAAAAACAACTGATTGTAGTAAAACTCACATGGATAAAATATTACAGGCATTTTTAGACATAATACATCTTTGGTTTATGAATCGTGTTCGATTGCTCCTGCTCACAGAACCACACAGCCAGCGCACAACACACGAGCCACAAGCCCACAGCCCAAGGCAGTTAAATACCCCTGCAAATCCACAAGGCACGACACTTACTTTGGAGTCAGAGTTTCCTCTGCCCCTGCGTATTGTGGGATTCTGGGGGTTCTTTTCGGTAGCCTGCGGGTCTGCTGGGTAGTCTTGGGGATTCCTTCTCAACCTGCGCGCGTTCACCCGGTCCTCCTTGTCAAGCCTGACGATCCTCCTGGTCGCTCCTTTTTAAATGTGTGCAGCCCTAATGCTCCACAGGTGCGTCTGATTTCAGGTGCCGTTCGATTGGGCACTTTGGTTGTCAGGGGCAACAAGCTAAAAGGGGCAACGTCTTAAAATGCCAGCAAAGTCCACAAGGAATAAACTTATGCAATTAAAAATACAGTCAAAGTCCTCAAAGTGTCAAAACATGCAATCAAATTGTAAAATGTAAAAACATGCAATTAAAATCTACAACAATAAAAACGCTCAGACATGCATGACAATGAAACAAAAAAAATAAAATCCCCTACTTGTGTCCCATCACATCCCCCCCATACATTATCGTTGTCAGTCCCTGCAACGGGGGGAACTCTCGTCTGCATAGCGGGCAGGCAACTGTCAGTCAAAGCCTTTTTTAGCTCTTCAAAGGACGTCTAACAATCTGGTGTCCACACTATTTTGTGGGCCTGTGCCTTCTTGTCGGTGGGACGGCCAGTGAGGCCGTCCCACCGACATTTATTTAGGGGACGGGCTATTTTAGCAAACCCAGCCACAAAACGTTGGTAATAGCCTGCCAATCCAAGAAACGCTCTCACTTCCTTGACAGTGGTCGGAGCGGCCCAGTCCTGTACTGCCTTAATTTTACCTGAGTCCGGTCTCACTCCATCCCGATCCACCACGTGTCCCAAGAATTTCACCTCACGCTGAAAGAGCTTGCACTTAGAGGGCTTGAGTTTAAGTCCATGTCGCTGCAACCGTTCAAACACCTGGTCCAGGTGCTGTAGATGGGCAGTGAAATCAACAGAAAAAATTATTATGTCATCAAGATAAACCAACAATGATTCCGCTATTTGACCATTCAAACAATGATGTATAAGCCGTTGGAAAGTGGCAGGTGCATTGCATAGACCAAATGGCATGCGTTCAAACTGGAACAGTCCGAGGAGAGTTGTGAATGCAGTCTTTTCACGATCGTCCGGGTGCACCTCCACTTGCCAATACCCACTAGCGAGGTCTAAGGTCGAAAACCATTCAGATTTGCTCAGACCAGTTAGGGTCTCTTCGATTCAGGGGAACGGAAAGGCGTCTTTATGTGTAACTAAGTTTAACCTCCGGTAGTCTACACAAAAGCGCCAACTCCCATCCTTTTTGCGGACTAACACTATAGGCGCTGCCCAGGGATTGCAGCTTTCCTTTATCACTCTCTGTTCAAGCATACCTGAAAGCATGCAGTGTCTTCACTTCCTTATGCAACAGAGGCGGGATGGGTCGGTATCTCTCCCTGGTAGGGGCGGAATCTCCAGTCAGTATCCTGTGTTGCACAACACTGGTCCTTCCAAAGTCCTCATGTTGTGCAAACACCTTCTCCCACTTCGCCAGCAGGGCGCGTAGCTGCACCTGTTGCTGCTCAGACAGATCCGGCTTATCACTCAAATCCCTAACATCTGGGGACAGTTCTGGATTGGTTTGGGCTGTGGCATCAATGAGTGACACTTCTACCACACCCTCCTCTACTAGAGATAAACACAGATCCTCAGCTCCATGCACATCACTATCATCAACACAGAACAGCTGCCCTAGCTTCTCAAATCGTTTTAAGGAAATACTGTAGGAATGGGGGTTATAAACACGGAGGGGCAGCCTACCTCTGTTCACCACGACCAGGGCGCAGTAGTTAGCCTCTCACCAACATCTCCTTTGGGGGATATGTAATACTAGTCTTCGAGGCCAATCTCACGTGGCCTAGCAAGCCATCTTCAGCAGCAACAGCTTCTATACGGGAACATGTAGCAAAAGCTTCCCTCCACACCTTTTGCTTTTGAAGATGCCGAAGAGTAGAGGTCTTAGGACATTTAAAAACGGCATCCCAACAACCCACGATTATATTCATACCTATTATGAAGGGGTGTGTACAGTTTTGATCCGCAACAATTACTACTCCTCTTTCGGGAACTTTAACACCCTCTACCTCAAAATCAAGAACCGCATAGCCGATATAGGGGATTTCCAGGCCATTAGCTGCTCTTAGACGAAAAAGGGTAGGGGTCCTTTCGAGCTTAGCTTCGGTAAAGTGAGCATTAAATAGGCTTTCGGACATTAGCGTCACTTGGGACCCGGTGTCTAAAAGTCCTGGCAGAATAGTGCCTCCAGCATCTACTTGTATTGTGGGGCATTGACCTACAAATGTTTCTGGAGCCCTGGATGATGTTGGCGTGGTGGCCAGCCCTGCAACTCGGATCTCAGCAGCAGGGACATTTAGTTTAAATCCGGTGCATGTGTAGTTGCAGTGCTGAATTTTTAGACATAATGCATGTTTGGTTTTGGAGTTATGTTTATATAACTTGTGTTTATAGTATGACAGTTATACTGTTATATTGAGTAAAAAAAACTAACTTGTGTCTTTGCAAACCTTACAAAAGAAAATGTTACTAGTAAAACTCACAAAGATACATTTCTTCATGCATTATTAGAAAATGTTCATGTGTAGTTTTGAAGTTATGTTTATATAACTTTCATATATAGTATGACAGTTATACTGTTATATTGAGTAAAAAAAAACTAACTTGTGTCTTTACAAACCTTACAAAATATTGTTTCCCAGTAAAACTCACAAAGATACATTTCTACAGACATTATTAGTAATTTTGTATGTGTGGTTTAGGAGTTATGTTTAAATAACTGAAATTGAGTGTGACAGTATACTGTCAAAGTGAGTAAAAAAAACTAACTCGTGTCTTTGCAAACCTTACAAAAGAAAATGTTACTAGTAAAACTTACAAAGATACATTTCTTCATGCATTATTAGAAAATGGTCATGTGTAGTTTAGGAGTTATGTTTAAATAACTGTCATTTTGAGTGTGGTAGTATAACTGCCACACATATTGAGTTATAAAGTTAAGTGTAAAACCTAATTTTTGTATTTGCAAACCTTACAAAAACAACTGATTCTTGTAAAACTCACATAGATTCAATATTAAAGGCATTTTAGACATTTTACATGTTTTGTTTAGGAGTTGTGTTTGAATACATTAGTATTGCTTTTTTCGTTAAGGCAAGTCCAAACGGCAGGAGGCCACGGGGAAGACACAGGACACATTGGGAAGATTATATCAGCTGGCTGGCCTGGGAATGCCTCGGGATCCCCCGAGAAGAGCTGGACGAAGTAGCTGGGGATAGGGAAGTCTGGGCTTCTCTGCTTAGGCTGCAGCCCCCGCAACACGACGTCGGATAAGCGGAAGAAAATGGATGGATTTAGTATGACAGTTATACTATCATATTGAGTAAAAAAAAAAAAAAAACTTTTGTTTTTGTAAACATTCAAAATATATTTTTTCTAGTAAAACTCACAAAGATACATGGAGTTTAAATAACTGTCATAGTAAGTAAAACCTATTTTTTGTATTTGAAAACCTTACAAAAACAACTGATTCTAGTAAAACTCACATGGATTCAATATAACAGGCATTTTTACACATTTTGCATGTTTGGTTTAGAAATTATGATGGAACACATTTTTATTGCTTTTTTCGCATTATCTCAGGATTATAAGAATATTACTGTCACATTGAGTAAAAACTACTTTCTGTGTTTGCAAGGATTAAAAAAGCATATTTTTCGAGTAAAACTCCTAAGGATGCATTTTTTCAGGCATCATTAGCCATTTAGCATTTGTAGTTTAGGAGTTATGTTTAAATAACTGTCATATTAAATGTAACAGTATACTCTCATATAGAGAAAAACCTAATTTTTGTATTTGCAAACCTTACAAAAACAACTGATTCTAGTAAAACTCACATGCATTCAATATTACAGTTATTTTTAGACATTTTGCCTGTTTGGTTTAGAAATTATGATGGAATACATTTGTATTGCTTTTTTCGCATTATCTCAGGATTTTAGGAATATTACTGTCATATTGAGTAAAAAACTACTTTTTGTGTTTGCAAGCCTTAAAAAAGCATATGTTTCGAGTTAAACTCACAAGAATGCATTATTTCAGGCAATATTAGCTCATTGTTATGTGTAGTTTAGGAGTTATGTTTAATTTACGGTCATATTGAGTGTACATTGTCATGGTGAAAAAAAACACAATTTTTTATTTGCAAAAATTTCAAACACAGCTGATTCTAGTAAAATTCACAAGGATTCATTATTACAGGCATTTTTACACATATTGCATGTTTGACTTAGGAAATATGTTTGAATACATTTTTAATGCTTTTTTCGCATTATCTCAGGATTTTAGGGATATAACTGTGTCATGAGTAAAAAACTACTTTTTGTGTTTGCAAGATTTAAAAAAGCATATGTTTAGAGTAAAACTCCGTAGAATGCATTATTTGAGGCAACATTAGCCATTTTGCTTGTGTAGTTAGGAGTTATTTTTAAATAACTGTCATATTGAGTGTGACAGTATACTGTCATAGTGAGTAAAACTTAATTTTTGTATTTGCAAACATTATAAAAACATCTGATTCTAGTAAAACTCACATGGATTTAATATTACAGGCATTTTTAGACATTTTACATTGTTGGTTTAGGAATTATGTTGGAATACATTTTTATTGCTTTTTTCGCATTATCTCAGGATTTTAAGAACATTACTGTCATATTGAGTAAAAAACTACTTTTTGTGTTTGCAAGCCTTAAAAAAGCATATGTTTCGAGTAAAACTCACAAGAATGCATTATTTCAGGCAATATAAGCTCATTTTTAAGTGTAGTTTAGGAGTTATGATAATGTGATGATGCTAATAAATAATAATAATAAATGTCATATTGAGTGTGACAGTTTACTTTCATAAAGAGTAAAACCTATTTTTTGTTTTTGCAAACCTTACTAAAACAACTGATTCTAGTTAAACTCACAAGGATTCAATAATACAGGCATTTTTACACATTTTGCATGTTTACTTTAGAAATTATGATTGAATACATTTTTATTGCTTTTTTCGCATTATCTCAAGATTTAAAGAACATTACTGTCATATTAGGTAAAAAAAAATACTTTTTGTGTTTGCAAGCCTTAAAAGCATATGTTTCGAGAAAAACTCCCAAGGATCCATTATTTCAAACATTATTAGCCATTTTGCAAGAGTAGTTTAGGAGTTATGATTAAAAAACTGTCATATTGAGTGTGACAGTTTACTTTCATAAAGAGTAAAACCTAACTTCTGTTTTTGCAAACTTTACTAAAACAACTGATTCTAGTAAACCTCACATGGATTCAATAATACAGGCATTTTTACACATTTTGCATGTTTAGTTTAGAAATTATGATTGAATACATTTTTATTGCTTTTTTCGTATTATCTCAGGATTTTAAGAACATTACTGTCATATTGAGTAAAAAAATACTTTTTGTGTTTGCAAGCCTTAAGAAAGCATATGTTTCGAGGAAATCTCCCAAGGATCCATTATTTCAAACATTATTAGCCATTTTGCATGAGTAGTTTAGGAGTTATGATTAAAAAATTGTCATATTGAGTGTGACAGTTTACTTTCATAAAGAGTAAAATCTAATTTTTGTTTTTGCAAACCTTACTAAAACAACTGATTCTAGTAACACTCACATGGATTTAATATTACAGGCATTTTTAGACATTTTGCATTGTTGGTTTAGGAATTATGTTGGAATACATTTTTATTGCTTTTTTCGCATTATCTCAGAATTTTAAGAACATTACTGTCACATTGAGTAAGAACTACTTTCTGTGTTTGCAAGGATTAAAAAAGCATATTTTTCGAGTAAAACTCCTAAGGATGCATTTTTTCAGGCATCATTAGCCATTTAGCATTTGTAGTTTAGGAGTTATGTTTAAATAACTGTCATATTAAATGTAACAGTATACTCTCATATAGAGTAAAACCTAATTTTTGTATTTGCAAACCTTACAAAAACAACTGATTCTAGTAAAACTCACATACATTCAATATTACAGTTATTTTTAGAGATTTTTTCTGTTTGGTTTAGAAATTATGATGGAATACATTTGTATTGCTTTTTTCGCATTATCTCAGGATTTTAGGAATATTACTGTCATATTGAGAAAAAAACTACTTTTTGTGTTTGCAAGCCTTAAAAAAGCATATGTTTCGAGTTAAACTCACAAGAATGCATTATTTCAGGCAATATTAGCTCATTGTTATGTGTAGTTTAAGAGTTATGTTTAATTTACGGTCATATTGAGTGTACATTGTCATGGTGAAAAAAAACACAATTTTTTATTTGCAAAAATATCAAACACAGCTGATTCTAGTAAAATTCACAAGGATTCATTATTACAGGCATTTTTACACATATTGCATGTTTTACTTGGGAAATATGTTTGAATACATTTTTAATGCTTTTTTCGCATTATCTCAGGATTTTAGGGATATAACTGTCATAATGAGTAAAAAACTACTTTTTGTGTTTGCAAGATTTAAAAAAGCATATGTTTAGAGTAAAACTCCGTAGAATGCATTATTTGAGGCAACATTAGCCATTTTGCATGTGTAGTTAGGAGTTATTTTTAAATAACTGTCATATTGAGTCTGACAGTATACTGTCATAGTGAGTAAAACTTAATTTTTGTATTTGCAAACATTATAAAAACATCTGATTCTAGTAAAACTCACATGGATTTAATATTACAGGCATTTTTAGACATTTTACATTGTTGGTTTAGGAATTATGTTGGAATACATTTTTATTGCTTTTTTCGCATTATCTCAGGATTTTAAGAACATTACTGTCATATTGAGTAAAAAACTACTTTTTGTGTTTGCAAGCCTTAAAAAAGCATATGTTTCGAGTAAAACTCACAATAATGCATTATTTCAGGCAAAAATAGCTCATTTTTATGTGTAGTTTAGGAGTTATGTTTATTTACTGCTATATTGAGTGTACTTGTCATGGTGAAAAAAACCTAATTTTTTTTATTTGCAAAAATTTCAAACACAACCGGTTCTAGTAAAACTCACATGGATTCAATAATACAGGCATTTTTACACATTTTGCATGTTTAGTTTAGAAATTATGATTGAATACATTTTTATTGCTTTTTTCGCAGTATCTCGGAGTTTAAGAACATTACTGTCATATTGAGTAAAAAAAATACTTTTTGTGTTTGCAAGCCTTAAGAAAGCATATGTTTCGAGGAAAACTCCCAAGAATCCATTATTTCAAACATTATTAGCCATTTTGCATGAGTAGTTTAGGAGTTATGATTAAAAAATTGTCATATTGAGTGTGACAGTTTTTTTTTATAAAGAGTAAAACCTAATTTTTGTTTTTGCAAACCTTACTAAAACAACTGATTCTAGTAAAACTCACATGGATTTAATATTACAGGCATTTTTAGACATTTTGCATTGTTGGTTTAGGAATTATGTTGGAATACATTTTTATTGCTTTTTTTGCATTATCTCAGAATTTTAAGAACATTACTGTCATATTGAGTAAAAACTACTTTTTGTGTTTGCAAGCCTTAAAAAAGCATATGTTTCGAGTAGAACTCACAAGAATGCATTATTTCAGGCAATATTAGCTCATTATTAAGTGTAGTTTAGGAGTTATGTTTAATTTACTGTCATATTGAGTGTACATTGTCCTGGTAAAAAAACCCTAATTTTTGTATGTGCAAAAATTTCAAACACAACCTAATCTAGTAAAACTCACATGGATTCGATATTACAGGCATTTTTACAAATTTTGCATGTTTGATATAGGAAATATGATTGAATATATTTTCATTGCTTTTTTCGCAATATCTCACGATTTTAGGAATATTACTGTCATATTGAGTAAAAAACTACTTTTTGTGTTTGCAAGATTTGAAAAAGCAAATGTTTCGAGTAAAACTCCATAGAATGCATTATTTGAGGCATCATTAGACATTTTGCATGTGTAGTTTAGGTGTTATGATTAAATAACTGTCATATTGAGTGTGACAGTTTACTTTCATAAAGAGTAAAACCTAATTTTTGTTTTTGCAAACCTTACTAAAACAACTGATTCTAGTAAAACTCACATGGATTCAATATAACAGGCATTTTTACACATTTTGCATGTTTAGTTTAGAAATTATTATTGAATACATTTTTATTGCTTTTTTCGCATTACTCAGGATTTTAAGAACATTACTGTCATATTGAGTAAAAAACTACTTTTTGTGTTTGCAAGCCTTAAAAAAGCATATGTTTCGAGTAAAACTCACAAGAATGCATTATTTCAGGCAATATTAGCTCATTTTTACGTGCAGTTTAGGAGTTATGTTTAATTTACTGTCATATTGAGTGTACATTGTGATGGTGAAAAAAACCTAATTTTTCTAATTGCAAACCTTTAAACAGAATTGATTCTAGTAAAACATACATTGATTCAATATTACAGGCATTTTTACACATTTTGCATGTTTGGTTTAGGAATTATAATGGAATACATTTTTTTTTGCTTTTTTCGTATTATCTCAGGATTTTAAGAACATTACTGTCATATTGAGTAAAAAAATACTTTTTGTGTTTGCAAGATTTAAAAAAGCATATGTTTTGAGTAAAACTCCCGAGGATGCATTATTTCAGGCATCAATAGCCATTTTGCTTGTGTGGATTAGGAGTTTTTAAATAACTGTCATATTGCGTGTGGCAGTTATACTGTTATTATGAGTAAAACCTAATTTTTGTATTTTTAAACCTTATAAACCACCTGATTCTAGTAAAATTCACAAAGATACAATATTACAGGCATTTTTAGACATAATGCAGGTTTGGTTTTGGAGTTAGGTTTATAACATTTCATATTTAGTATGACAGTTATACTGTCATATTAAGTAAAAAAAAAAAAAAGACGTGTCTTTGCAAACCTTACAAAATATTTTTTTCCAGTAAAACTCAAAAAGATACATTTCTCTTATTAGCCATTTTGCATGTGTGGTTTCGGAGTTATGTTTAAATAACTGTCAGATACAGAGACAGAGACAGTGTGCGAGGTGGAGAAGTTCCGGCTAGATATAGTTGGACTCACTTCGACGCACAGGAACCTGTTCTCTCGAGAGGGGCTGGACTCTCTTCCACTATGGCGTTGCAAGCAATGAGAGGCTGGGGTGGCAATTCTTGTTGTCCCCCCGGCTCAAAGACACGAGTATGGGGTATCGGACTGTCTGATTGTGGCGGGTCGCTCCCTGTATGATCAGTGTAGGGCAGCCTTGGTCCGCTTAGGCTGCCCTTTGTCACCGATTCTGTTGTTAACTTTTATGGACAGAATTGCAGTCATGGCGTTGAGGGGATCCGGTTTGGTGGTTGCAGGATTAGGTCTCTGCTTTTTGCAGTTGATGTGGTTCTGATGGCTTCAACTGGCCAGGATCTCCAGCTCTCATTGGATGGCCGAGTATGAAGCGACTGGGATGAGAATCAGCACCTCCAAGTCCGAGTCCATGGTTCTCGCCCGGTAAAGGGTGGGGTGCCATTTCCAGGTTGAGGAGGCGATGGCACATACTAGATGGCCCCAAGTGGAGGAGTTCAAGTACCTAGGAGTCTTGTTCACGAGTGAGGGAAGAGTGGATCATGAGATCCACAGGCGGATCGGTGCGGCGTCTTCAGTAATGAGGACGCTATATCGATCCATTGTGGTGAAGAAGGAGCTGAGCCAGAATTAAAAGCTCTAAATTTACCGGTCGATCTACATTCCCATCCTGCACCCATGGTCATGGTTATGACCGAAAAGACAAGATCCCGGGTACAAGCGGCCAAATTGAGTTTCCTCCGCCGGGTGGCGGGTCTCTCCCTTAGAGATAGGATAAGAAGCTCTGTCATCCGGGAGGAACTCAGAGTAAAGCGCTGCTCCTCCACATTGAGAGGAGCCAGATGAGGTGGTTCGGGCATCTGCTCAGGATGCCACCCGAACGCCTCCCGAGGGAGGTGTTTAGGGCAAGTCCGACCGGCAGGAGGCCACGGGGAAGACCCAGGACACATTGGGAAGATTATGTCTCCCGGCTGGCCTGGGAACGCCTGAGGATCCCCCAAGAAGAGCTGGAAGAAGTGCCTGGGGAGAGGGAAGTCTGGGCTTCTCTGTTTAGGCTGCTGCCCCCGCAACCCGACCTCGGTTAAGCGGAAGAAAATGGATGGATTTAGTAACGACAACAAAAACTGATTCTAGTAAAACTCACATGGATACAATTTTACAGGTAATGCATGTTTGGTTTTGGAATTATGTTTATATAACTTTCATATGTATTATGACAGTTATACTGTCATCTTAAATAAAACTAACTTGTGTCTTTACAAACATTACAAACTATGTTTTTCCAGTAAAACTCACAAAAATATTTTTTTCCAGGCATTATTAGACATTTTTCATGTGTGGTTTAGGAAATATGTTTAAATAACTTCCATATTGAATGTGGCAGTTATACTGTTATTATGTGTAAAACCAAATTGTTGTATTTGCAAACCTTACAAAAACAACTGATTCTAGTAAAACTCACATAGATTCAATATTACAGGCATTTTTAGACATTTCACATGTTTGAATACAGTTTTATTGCTTTTTTCGTTAGGGCAAGTCCGATCGGCAGGAGGCCATGGGGAAGACCCAGGACACATTGGGAAGACTATGTCTCAGGCTGGCCTGGGAACGCCTCGGGATCCCCCGAGAAGAGCTGGACAAAGTGGCTGGGGAGAGGGAAGTCTGGGCTTCCTGCTTAGGCTGCTTCCCCCGCAACCCGACCTCGGATAAGCGGAAGAAAATGGATGGGTTTAGTATGACAGTTATACTGTCATATTGATTAAATAAACTATTTTTCATAGATTCAATATTACAGGCATCTTTAGATGGATTGCATGTTTGGTTTTTGAGATATGTTTATACAACTTTCATATTTAGTATGACAGTTATACTGTCATATTGAGTAAAAAAAACAAACTTGTGTCTGCAAACCTTACAAAAGATTATTATTCTAGTAAAACTAACAAAGATACATTTTTCCAAGCATTATTAGCATTTGTTGTTTTGGAGTTATAATGCTTGCATTGAGAGGCGACGGGCTCGGGTGGCAATTCTTGTTGCCCCCCGGCTCAAAGCCTGCACGTTGGAGTTCAACCCAGTGGACCAGTGGGTAGCTTTCCTCCGCCTTCGGGTGGGGGGACGGGTCCTGACTGTTGTTTGGCCTTACGTGCCAAACGGCAGCTCAGAGTACCCACCCTTTTTGGATTCACTCGAGGGAGTACTGGAAAGTGCTCCACCGGGTGATTCCCTCGTTCTACTGGGGGCCTTCAACGCTCATCTTGGCAACAACAGTGAAACCTGGAGAGGCGTGATTGGGAAGAATGGCCGCCCGGATCTGAACCCGAGTGGTGTTTTGTTATTGGACTTTTGTGCTCGTCACAGATTGTCAATAACAAACACCAAGTTCAAACATAAGGGTGTCCATATGTGCACTTGGCACCAGGACACCCTAGGCCGCAGTTCCATGATCGATTTTGTAGTTGTGTCATCGGATTTGCGGTCTCATGTTTTGGACACTCGGGTGAAGAGAGGGGCGGAGCTTTCTACCGATCACCACCTGGTGGTGAGTTGGCTGCGATGGTGGGGGAGGATGCCTGACAGACCTGGCAGGCCCAAACGCATTGTGAGGGTTTGCTGGGAACGCCTCCGGAAGAACTTTGAACATGTCACGAGGGAGGTGCTGGACATTGAGTCTGAGTGGACCATGTTCCGTGCCTCTCTTGTCGAGCCGGCTGATTGGAGCTGTGGCCGCAAGGAGTTTGGTGCCTGTCGTGGCGGTAATCCTAGAACCCGCTGGTGGACACCAGCAGTGAGGGATGCCGTCAAGCTGAAGAAAGAGCCTATCGGGTCCTTTTGGCTCCTGGGACTCCAGAGGCAGCCGACAGGCCAAGCGAAGTGCGGCTTCAGCGGTCGCAGAGGCAAAAACTCGGACATGGGAGGAGTTTGGAGAAGCCATGGAAAACGACTTCCAGACGGCTTCGAAGCGATTCTGGACCACCATTCGCCGGCTCAAGGGGGTGCAGCAGTGCACTGTAACACCGTGTATGGTGAGGATGGTGCGCTGCTGACCTCTACTGCAGCTGTTATTGATCGGTGGAGGGAATACTTCGAAGACCTCCTTAATCCCACCAACATGTCTTCCTATGAGGAAGCAGTGCCTGGGGAATCTGTGGTGGGCTCTCCTATTTCTGGGGCTGAGGATGCCAAGGTAGTTAAAAAGCTCCTCAATGGCAACGCCCTGGGGGTGGATGAGATCCGTCCGGAGTTCCTTAAGGCTCTGGATGCTGTGGGGCTGTCTTGGTTGACAAGACTCTGCAACATCGCGTGGACATCGGGGGCGGTACTTCTGGATTGGGAGACCGGGGTGGTGGTTCCTCTCTTTAAGAAGGGGAACCAGAGGGTGTGTTTCAACTATCGTGAGATCACACTCCTAGTCTTCCCGGTAAGGTCTATTCATGTGTACTGGAGAAGAGGCTACGCCGGATAGTCGAACCTCGGATTTAGGAGGAACAGTGTGGTTTACGTCCTGGTCGTGGAACTGCGGACCAGCTTTATACTCTCGGCAGGGTCCTTGAGGGTGCATGGGAGTTTGCCCAACCAGTCTACATGTGCTTTATGGACTTGGAAAAGGCATTCGACCATTTACCCCTGGAAGTCCTGTGGGGAGTGCTTAGAGAGTATGGGGTAACGGACTGTCTTATTGTGGCGGTTCGCTCCCTTTGCAAGAGTCAGAGCTTGGTCCGCATTGCCGGCAGTAAGTCGGACCCGTTTCCAGTGAGGGTTGGACTCCGCCAAGGCTGCCCTTTGTCACCGATTCTGTTCATAACCTTTATGGACAGAATTTCTAGGCACAGTCAGGGCGTTGAGGGGATCCGGTTTGGTGTCTGCAGGATTAGGTCTCTGCTATTTGCAGATGATGTGGTCCTGATGGCTCCATCTGGCCAAGATCTTCAGCCCTCACTGGATCGGTTCGCAGACGAGTGTGAAGTGACTGGGATGTGAATCAGCACCTCCAAGTCCGAGTCCATGGTTCTCGCCCGGAAAAGGGTGGAGGGCCATCTCCGGGTTGGGGAGGAGATCTTGCCCCAAGTGGAGGAGTTCAAGGACCTCAGAGTCTTGTTCACGAGTGAGGGAAGAGTGGATCGTGAGATCGACAGGCGGAACGGTGCGGCGTCTTCAGTAATGCGGACGCTGTATTTATCCGTTGTGGTGAAGAAGGAGCTGAGCCGGAAGGCAAAGCTCTCGATTTACCGGTCGATCTACGTTCCCATCCTCACCTATGGTCATGAGCTTTGTGTCATGGCCGAAAGGACAAAATCACGGGTACAAGCGGCCGAAATGAGTTTCCTCCGCCGGGTGGCGGGGCTCTCCCTTAGAGATAGGGTGAGAAGCTCTGTCATCCGGGAGGAGCTCAAAGTAAAGCCATTGCTCCTCCATTTCGAGAGGAGCCAGATGAGGTGGTTCGGGCATCTGGTCAGGATGCCACCCGAACGCCTCCCTAGGGAGGTGTTTCGGGCACGTCCGACCGGTAGGAGGCCCAGGAAGACCCAGGAAACGGGAAGCTTATCTCTCCCGGCTGGCCTGGGAACGCCCCAGGATCCCCCGGGAGGAGCTGGACGAAGTGGCTGGGGAGAGGAAAGTCTGGGCTTCCCTGCTTAGGCTGCAGCCCCCGCAACCCGACCTCGGATAAGCGGAAGAAAATGGATGGCTGGATGGATGGAGTTATGTTTAAATAACTGTCATAAAGAGTAAAACCTCATTTTTGTATTTGTAAACCTTACCAAAACAACTGATTTTAGTAAAACTCACACAGATTCAATATTACAGGCATTTTTAGACATTTTGCTTATTTGGTGTAGGAATTATGATAGAATACATTATTTTTGCTTATTTCGCATTATCTCAGGATTTTAAGAACTTTACTGTCATATAGAGGAAACCAAATACTTTTTGTGTTTGCAAGCCTTAAAAAAGCATATGTTTCGAGTAAAACTCACAAGAATGCCTTATTTCAGGCATTATTAGCCATTTTTTATGTGTAGTTTAGGCATACTTGCCAATACTCCTGGATTTTCCAGGAGACTCCCGAAATTCAGCGCCTCTCACGAAAACCTCCCGGGACAAATTTTCTCCCGAAAATCTCCCGAAATTCAGGCTTATCTGAGTGAGGACAGCCTGTATTCACGTCTGCTTTCCCACGATATAAACAGCATGCCTGCCCAATCACGTTATAACTGTAGAATGATCGAGGGCGAGTTCTTGGTTTCTTATGTGGGTTTATTGTTAGGTAGTTTCATTAACGTCCTCCCAGCGCGGTAACAACACAAAACAACAGCAGTCACGTTTTCGTCTACCGTAAAGCAGTTTGTCTGCCGTAAACAGCAATGTTGTGACACTCTTTAAACAGGGCAATACTGCCATCTACTGTACATGCATGTGTGACAATAACATCCAGGGCTTTTAGAGAGTGCAGTGCACAACTGCGCACACAACAAGGAGACAAAGCAGAAGAAAGCGGAAGATACAGCCATGGCGACGCCGACGACGAGTAAGATGAAGAAACAGGCATTTTTATACATAATGCAGGTTTGGTTTTAGGGTTATGTTTATACAACTTTCATATTTAGAATGACAGTTATACAATCATATTGAGTAAAACAAACTAACTTGTGTCTTTACAAACATCACAATTTTTTTTTTTTTTTCAGGAAAACTCACAAAGATACATTTCTCCAGGGATTATTAGCCATTTTTTATGTGCGGTTTAGGAGTTACATTATGTTTAAATAACTGTCAAATTGAATTTAGCAGATATACTGTCATTATGACAAAAACCCAATTTTTGTATTTGTAAACCTTTCCAAATTACCTGATTCTGGTTAAACTCACATAGATACAATATTACAGGGATTTTTAGACATAATGCATCTTTGCTTTTGGAGTTATGTTTATATAACTTTCATATTTGGTATGACAGTTATACTGTCATATTGAATTAAAAAAATTAACTTGCGTCTTTGCAAAACTTGCAAAAGATTATTTTTCTAGTTAAACTAACAAGGATACATGTCTCCAGGCATTATTAGACATTTTGCATGTTTGGTGTAGGAATTATGTTAAAAAAAACATTTTTATTGCTTTTTTCGCATTATCTCAGTATTTTAAGAATATTACTGTCATTTTGAGGAAAAAACTACTTTTTGTTTTGGCAAGCCTTAAAATAGCATATGTTTCGAGTAAAACTCACAAAGATGCATTGTTTTAGGCTTTATTGGCCAATTGCATGTGTTATTATGAAGATATGTTTAAATAACTGTCAAATTGAATTTAGCAGATATACTGTCATTATGACAAAAACCCAATTTTTGTATTTGTAAACCTTTCCAAATTACCTGATTCTGGTTAAACTCACATAGATACAATATTACAGGCATTTTAAGACATAATGCATGTTCAGTTTTGGAGTTATGTTTACATAACTGTCATATTAATTGTGGCAGTTATACTGTCATTATGAGTAAAACCTAATTTTTGTATTTGTAAACCTTACCAAAATACATGATTCTGGTAAAACTCACATTTAAACAATTTTACAGGCATTTTAATACATAATGCATGTTTGTTTTTAGGGTTATGTTTATACAACTTTCATATTTAGTAAGACAGTTATACAATCATATTGAGTAAAAAAAATACTAACTTGTGTCTTGACAAACCTTACAAAATTTTTTTTTTTTTTTCAGGAAAACTCACAAAAATACATTTTTCCAGGCATTATTAGCCATTTTGCATGTGGTTTAGGCGTTACAGTATGTTTAAATAACTGTCAGATTGAATGTGACAATATACTGTCATAGTGAGTAAAACCTAGATTTTGTATTTGTAAACCTTACCAAGATACCTGATTCTGGTGAAACTCACATAAATACAACATTACAGGCATTTTTAGACATAATGCATGTTTGGTTTTGGAGTTATGTTTATATAACTTTCATATTTAGTATGAGAGTTATGCCATTATATTGAGTAAAAAAAGCTAACTTGTGTCTTTATGAACCTTAAAAAATATTTGTTTCCAGTAAAACTCACAAAGATACATTTCTCCAGGCATTATTAGCCATTAATTATGTTTGGTTTAGGAGTTATGTTTAAATAACTGTCATATTGAGTGTGGCAGTTATACTGTCATTATGAGTAAAACCTATTTTTTGTATTTGTAAACCTTACCAAAATAACTGATTCTGATAAAACTCACATAAATTCAATATTACAGGCAGTTTAAGACAGATTGCAAGTTTGGTTTAGGAGTTTGGTTTTGGAATTATGTTTATATAACTTTCATATTTAGTATGACAGTTATATCATCATATTGAGTAAAAAAAAAAACGTTTGTCTTTACAAACCTTACAAAATATTGTTTTCTAGTAAAACTTACAAAGATACATTTCTCCAGGCAGTATTAGCCATTTTGCATGTGTGGTTTAAGAGTTATGTTAAAATAACTGTCATATCAAATGTTGCAGTTATACTGTCATTATGAGTAAAACACAAGTTGTGTATTTGTAAACCTTACCAAAATATCTGATTCTGGTAAAACTCACATAGATTCAAAATTACAGGCATTTTTAGACGGATTGCAAGTTTGATTTTGGAGTTATGTTTATTTAACGTTCATATTTAGTATGACAGTTATGCTGTCATATTGAGTAAAAAAACAACTAACTTTTGTCTTTACAAACCTTACAAAATGTTTTTTTTCCAGTTAATTTCACAAAAATACATTTCTCCAGGCATTATTAGCCATTTAGCATGTTTGGTTTAGGAGTTATGTTTAAATAACTGTTTGGTTTTGGAGTTATGTTTATATAACTTTCATATTTAGTATGAGAGTTATGCCATTATATTGAGTAAAAAAAGCTAACTTGTGTCTTTATGAACCTTAAAAAATATTTGTTTCCAGTAAAACTCACAAAGATACATTTCTCCAGGCATTATTAGCCATTAATTATGTTTGGTTTAGGAGTTATGTTTAAATAACTGTCATATTGAGTGTGGCAGTTATACTGTCATTATGAGTAAAACCTATTTTTTGTATTTGTAAACCTTACCAAAATAACTGATTCTGATAAAACTCACATAAATTCAATATTACAGGCAGTTTAAGACAGATTGCAAGTTTGGTTTAGGAGTTTGGTTTTGGAATTATGTTTATATAACTTTCATATTTAGTATGACAGTTATATCATCATATTGAGTAAAAAAAAAAACGTTTGTCTTTACAAACCTTACAAAATATTGTTTTCTAGTAAAACTTACAAAGATACATTTCTCCAGGCAGTATTAGCCATTTTGCATGTGTGGTTTAAGAGTTATGTTAAAATAACTGTCATATCAAATGTTGCAGTTATACTGTCATTATGAGTAAAACACAAGTTGTGTATTTGTAAACCTTACCAAAATATCTGATTCTGGTAAAACTCACATAGATTCAAAATTACAGGCATTTTTAGACGGATTGCAAGTTTGATTTTGGAGTTATGTTTATTTAACGTTCATATTTAGTATGACAGTTATGCTGTCATATTGAGTAAAAAAACAACTAACTTTTGTCTTTACAAACCTTACAAAATAATTTTTTTCCAGTTAATTTCACAAAAATACATTTCTCCATGCATTATTAGCCATTTAGCATGTTTGGTTTAGGAGTTATGTTTAAATAACTGTTATTTTGAATATGGCAGTTATACTGTCATTAAGAGTAAAACCCAATTTTTGTATTTGTAAACCTTACCAAAATACCTGATTCTGGTAAAACTCACATAGATTCAATATTACAAGCATTTTTAGACCGATTGCAAGTTTGGTTTTGGACTTATGATTATTTAACTTTCATATTTAGTACGACAGTTACACTGTCATATTGAGTAAAAAACACTAACTTGTGTCTTTACAAACCTTACAAACTATTTTTTTTCCCAGTAAAACTTACAAATATACATTTTTCCCGGCATTATTAGTCATTTTGCATGTGTGGTTTAGGAGTTATGTTTAAATAACTGTCAGATTGAATGTGACAGTTTACTGTCATAGTGAGTAAAACCTAATTTTTGTATTTGTAAACCTTAACAAAATACTTGATTCTAGTAAAACTCACATAGATTCAATATTACAGGCATTTTTAGACAGATTGCATGTTTGGTTTTGGAGTTGTTTATATACCTTTCATATTTAGTATGTCATATTGAGTAAAAAAAAAAAACTTGTGTCTTTACAAACCTTACAAAATAAAGTAAGGTATATAAACCAGACACCAGTTACCAGATGTCACCAATTCTGTTCATAACTTTTATGGACAGAATTTCTAGGCGCAGTCAAGGCGTTGAGGGGATCTGGTTTGGTGGCTGCAGGATTAGGTCTCTGCTTTTTGCAGATGATGTGGTCCTGATGGCTTCATCTGGCCAAGATCTTCAGCTCTCACTGGATCGGTTCGCAGCTGAGTGTGAAGCGACTGGGATGAGAATCAGCACCTCCAAGTCCGAGTCCATGGTTCTCGCCCGGAAAAGGGTGGAGTGCCATCTCCGGGTTGGGGAGGAGATCTTGCCCCAAGTGGAGGAGTTCAAGTACCTCGGAGTCTTGTTCAAGAGTGAGGGATGAGTGAATCGTGAGATCGACAGGCGGATCGGTGCGGCGTCTTCAGTAATGCGGACGCTGTATCGGTCCGTTGTGGTGAAGAAGGAGCTGAGCCGGAAGGCAAAGCTCTCAATTTACCGGTCGATCTACGTTCCCATACTCACCTATGGTCATGAGCTTTGGGTTATGACCGAAAGGACAAGATCACGGGTACAAGCGGCCGAAATGAGTTTCCTCCGCCGGGTGGCGGGGCTCTCCCTTAGAGATAGGGTGAGAAGCTCTGCCATCCGGGAGGAGCTCAAAGTAAAGCCGCTGCTCCTCCACATCGAGAGGAGCCAGATGAGGTGGTTCGGGCATCTGGTCAGGATACCACCCGAACGCCTCCCTAGGGAGGTGTTTAGAGCACGTCCGACCGGTAGGAGGCCGCGGGGAAGACCCAGGACACGTTGGGAAGACTATGTCTTTCATATTACAGTTATACTGTCATATTGAGTAGAAAAAAGCTAACTTGTGTCTTTACAAACCTTACAAACTATTTTTTTCCAGTAAAACTTACAAAGATACATCTCTCCAGGCATTATTAGACATTTTGCATGCATGGTTTAGGTGTTATGTTTAAATAACAGTCAGAGACATGTATATTTTGTTAATTTTACTAGAAAATGTATCTTTTATAAGTCAATGCAGTATAACTGTCAAACTAAATGTAAAAGTTATATAAACATAACTCCAAAAATGAACATGCATTATGTCTAAAAATGCCTAAAATTTTGTATCTATGTGAGTTTTACCAGAATCAGATAATTTGGTAAGGTTTACAAATACAAAAATTGGGTTTTTCTCATAATGACAGTATAACTGCTACATTCAATTTGACAGTTTTTTAAACATAACTTCCTAACCACACATGATTGAGTGTGGCACTTATAATGTCACTATCAGTAAAACCTATTTTTTTTATTTGTCAACCTTACCAAAATACCTCATTTTGGTAAAACTCACATAATTCAATATTACAGACATTTTTAGACGGATTACAAGTTTGGTTCTGGAGTCATGTTTATATATTTTTTGCATGCAGTATGACAGTTATACTGTCATATTGAGTAAAAAAAAACTAACATGGGTCTTTACAAACCTTACAAAATATTTGTCCTAGTAAAACTCACAAAGATACATTTCTCCAGGCATTATTAGCCATTTTGCATGTGTGGTTTAGAAGTTATGTTTACATAACTGTCAGATTGAATGTGACAGTATACTGTCATAGTGAGTAAAACCTAATTTTTGTATTTGTAAACCTTACCAAAATACCTGATTCTGGTAAAACTCACATAGATACAATATTACAGGTATTTTTAGACAAAATTCATGTTTGTTTTTGGAGTTATGTTTATATAACTTTCATATTTAGTATGACCGTTATACCATCATATTGAGTAAAAAAAAACAACTACCTTGTGTCAAATCATTTTTTTCCCTGTAAAACTCACAAAGATTCAGGCATTATTAGCCATTTATCATGTTTGGTTTAGGAATTATGTTTAAATACCTTTTCATGTTAAATGTGGCAGTTATACTGTCATTATGAGTAAAACATCATTTTTGTATTTGTAAACCTTACCAAAATACCTGATTCTGGTAAAACTCACATAGATTCAATATTACAGGCATTTTTAGACGGACTGAAAGTTTGGTTTTGGAGTTATGTCTATTTAACTTTCATATTTAGTATGACAGTTAAACTGTCATATTGAGTAAAAAAAACTAACTTGTGTTTTTACAAAATTTTAAAAATATTTTTTTCCAGAAAAATTCACAGAGATACATTTCTCCAGGCATTATTAGTCACTTTGAGTGTGTGGTTTAGGAGTTATGTTTAAATAACTGTCAGATTGAATGTGACAGTATACTGTCATAGTGAGTAAAACCAATATTTTGTATTTGCAAAACTTACAAAAACAACTGATTCTAGTAAAACTCACATGGATACAATATTACAGGCATTTTTAGACATAATGCATGTTTGGTTTTGGAGTTATGTTTATACTACTTTTACATTTAGTATGACAGTTATACTGTCCATCCATCCATCCATTTTCTACCGCTTATTCCCTTAGGGGTCGCGGGGGGCGCTGGAGCCTATCTCAGCTACAATCGGGCGGAAGGCGAGGTACACCCTGAAAAAGTCGCCACCTCATAAGATTAAGTAAAAAAAACTAAATTGTTTGTTTAGGGACGGCGTGGCGCAGTGGCCGTGCGCAACCCGAGGGTCCCTGGTTCAATCCCCACCTAGTACCAACCTCGTCATGTCCGTTGTGTCCTGAGCAAGACGCTTCACCCTTGCTCCTGATGGGTGCTGGTTAGCGCCTTGCATGGCAGCTCCCTCCATCAGTGTGTGAATGTGTGTGTGAATGGGTAAATGTGGAAGTAGTGTCAAAGCGCTTTGAGTACCTTGAAGGTAGAAAAGCGCTATACAAGTACAACCCATTTATCATTTATTATTTATTTATTTACAAACCTTACAAAATATGTTTTTCCAGTAATCTCACAAAGATACATTTCTCCAGGAATTATAGCCATTTTGCATGTGTGGTTTGGTAGTTATGTTTAAATAACTGTCAAATTGAATGTGACAGTATACTATCATGGTGAGTAAAATCAATATTTTATAATTGCAAACCTTACTACAACAATTGATTTTAGTAAAACTCGCATGGATACAAAATTACAGGCATTTTTAAACATAATGCATGTTTGGTTTTGGAGTTATGTTTATATATTTTTTACATTTAGTATTACAGTTAAACTGTCATATTGAGTAAAAAAAACTAACTTATGTCTTTATAAACCTTAAAAAATATATTTTTCCAGTAAAACTCACAAAGATACATTTATCCAGGCATTATTAGCCATTAACCATGTTTGGTTTAGAGTTATGTTTAAATAACTGTCATATTGAGTGTGGCAGATATACTGTCATTATGAGTAAAACCTATTTTTTGTATTTGTAAAATTACCAAAATAACTGATTCTGATAAAACTCACATGGATAAAATATTACAGGATTTTTTTTAGACATAAAGCATGTTTCCATCATATTGAGTAAAAAAAACTAACTTTTGTCTATACAAACATTACAAAATATTTTATTTTCCAGTAAAACTCACAAAAATACATTTCTCCAGTTATTATTGGCCATTTTGCATCTGTGGAGGAGTTCAAGTACCTCGGAGTCTTGTTCACGAGTGAGGGAAGAGTGGATCGTGAAATCGACAGGCGGATCGGTGCGGCGTCTTCAGTAATGCGGACGCTGTATCGATCCGTTGTGGTGAAGAAGGAGCTGAGCCGGAAGGCAAAGCTCTCAATTTACCGGTCGATCTACGTTCCCATCCTCACCTATGGTCATGAGCTTTGGGTTATGACCGAAAGGACAAGATCACGGGTACAAGCGGCCGAAATGAGTTTCCTCCGCCGGGTGGCGGGGCTCTCCCTTAGAGATAGGGTGAGAAGCTCTTTCATCCGGGGGGAGCTCAAAGTAAAGCCGCTGCTCCTCCGCATCGAGAGGAGCCAGATGAGGTGGTTCGGGCATCTGGTCAGGATGCCACCCGAGCGCCTCCCTAAGGAGGTGTTTAGGGCATGTCCAAGCGGTAGGAGGCCACGAGGAAGACCCAGGACACGTTGGGAAGACTATGTCTCCCGGCTGGCCTGGGAACGCCTCGGGATCCCCCGGGAGGAGCTGGACGAAGTGGCTGGGGAGAGGGAAGTCTGGGCTTCCCTGCTTAGGCTGCTGCCCCCGCGACCCGACCTCGGATAAGCGGAAGAAGATGGATGGATGGATGGGTTTACAATTTGTGTTTAAATAACAGTCAGATTGAATGTGACAGTATACTGTCATAGTGAGTAAAACCTAATTTTTGTATTTGTAAACCTTAACAAAATACCTGATACTAGTAAAACTCACATAGATTAAATATTACAGGCATTTTTAGACGGATTGCATGTTTGGTATTGGAGTTATTATGACAGTTATACAAATATATTGAATAAAAAAAACTATTTTGTGTCTTATCAAACCTTACAAAATATTTTTTTCCTGTAAAACTCACAAAGATACATTTCTCCAGGCATTATTAGCCATTTTGCATGTGTGGTTTAGGAGTTATGTTAACATAACCGTCATATTGAGGATGGCAGTTATACTGTCATTATGAGTAAAACCTAATTTTTGTATTTATTAACCTTACCAAAATTCCTGATTCTGGTAAAACTCACATAGATACAATATTACAGGCATTATGTTTAAATAACTGTCATATCAAATAATGCAATTATACTGTCATTATGAGTAAAACCCAAGTTGTGTATTTGTAAACCTTACCAAAATACCTGATTCTGGTAAAACTCATATAGATTCAGTTTAAGACGGATTGCAGCTTTGGTTTAGGAGTTTGGTTTTGGAATGATGTGTATATTACTTTTATATTTAGTTTGACAGTTACACCATCATATTGAGTAAAAAAAACAACTTTTTTCTTTACACACCTTACAAAATATTTTTTTCTAGTAAAACTCACAAAGATACATTTCTCCAGGCATTATTAGCTATTTAGCATGTTTGGTTTAGGAGTTCTGTTTAAATAACTGTTATTTTGAATATGGCAGTTATACTGTCATTATGAGTAAAACCCAATTTTTGTAATTGTAAACCTTACCAAAATACCCGATTCTTGTAAAACTCACATAGATTCAATATTACAGGCATTTTTAGACGTATTGCAAGTTTGGTTTTGGAGTTATGTTTATTTAACTTTCATATTTAGTATGACAGTTTTACTGTCATATTAAGTAAAAAAAACTAACTTGTGTCTTTACAAACCTTATACATTTTTTATTCGTTTTCCAGGAAAACTCACAAAGATACATTTCCCCAGGCATTATTAGCCATTTTGTATTTGTGGTTTAGGAGTTATGTTTAAATAACTGTCAGATTGAATATACTGTCATAGTGAGTAAAACCTAAATTGTGTATTTATAAACCTTACCAAAATACCTGATTCTGGTAAAACTCACATAGATACAATATTACAGGCATTTTTAGACATACTGTATGTTTGGTTTTGGAGTTATGTTTATATACATTTCTCCAGGCATTATTAGCCATTTGTCATGTTTGGATTAGGAGTTATGTTTAAATAACTGTCATATCAAATGTTGCAGTTATACTGTCATTATGAGTAAAACCCAAGTTTTGTATTTATAAACCTTGCCAAAATACCTGATTCTGGTAAAACTCACATAGATTCAATATTACAGGCAGTTTAAGACAGATTGCAAGTTTGATTTAGGAATTTGGTTTTGGAATTATGTTTATATAACTTTCATATTTAGTATGACAGTTATACCATCATATTGAGTAAAAAAAAACTAACTTTTGTCTTTACAAACCTTACAAAATATTTTTTTTCTAGTAAAAATCACAAAGATACAATTCTCCAGGCATTATTAACCATTTTGCATGTGTGGTATAGGAGTTATGTTTACATAACTGTCATATTAAATGTGGCAGTTATACTGTCATTATGAGTAAAACCAAATTTGTATATATGTAAACCTTACCAAAATACCTGATTCTGGTAAAACTCACATAGATTCAATACTAAAGGCATTTTTAGACATAATGCATGTTTGGTTTTGGAGTTATGTTTGTATACATTTCTCCAGGCATTAATAGCCATTTAGCATGTTTGGTTCAGGAGTTATGTTTAAATAACTGTTATTTTGAATATGGCAGTTATACTGTCATCCATCCATCCATCCATCCATCCATCCATCTTCTTCCGCTTATTCGAGGTCGGGTCGCGGGGGCAGCAGCCTAAGCAGGGAAGCCCAGACTTCCCTCTCCCCAGCCACTTCGTCCAGCTCTTCCTGTGGGACCCCGAGGCGTTCCCAGGCCAGCCGGGAGACATAGTCTTCCCAACGTGTCCTGGGTCTTCCCCGCGGCCTCCTACCGGTCTTAGGACATTTAAAAACGGCATCCCAACAACCCACGATTAGATTCATACCTATTATGAAGGGGTGTGTACAGTTTTGATCCGCAACAATTACTACTCCTCTTTCGGGAACTTTAACACCCTCTACCTCAAAACCAAGAACCGCATAGGGGATTTCCAGGCCATTAGCTGCTCTTAGACGAAAAAGGGTAGGGGTCCTTTCGAGCTTAGCTTTGGTAAAGTGAGCATTAAATAGGCTTTCGGACATTAGCGTCACTTGGGACCCGGTGTCTAAAAGTCCTGGCAGAATAGTGCCTCCAGCATCTACTTGTATTTTGTTTGTTTGTTTTTAGACATAATGCATGTTTGGTTTTGGAGTTATGTTTATATAACTTGTGTTTATAGTATGACAGTTATACTGTTATATTGAGTAAAAAAAACTAACTTGTGTCTTTACAAACCTTACAAAATATGTTTTCCCAGTAAAACTCACAAAGTTACATTTCTACAGGCATTATTAGCCATTTTGCATGTGTGGTTTAGGAGTTATGTTTAAATAACTGATATTGAGTGTGACAGTATACTGTCAAAGTGAGTAAAAAAAACTAACTTGTGTCTTTGCAAACCTTACAAAAGAAAATGTTACTCGTAAAACTCACAATGATACATTTCTTCATGCATTATTAGAAAATGTTCATGTGTAGTTTTGAAGTTATGTTTATATAACTTTCATATATAGTATGACAGTTATACTGTTATATTGAGTAAAAAAACTAACTTGTGTCTTTACAAACCTTACAAAATATTGTTTCCCAGTAAAACTCACAAATATACATTTCTACAGGCATTATTAGCCATTTTGTATGTGTGGTTTAGGAGTTATGTTTAAATAACTGAAATTGAGTGTGACAGTATATTGTCAAAGTGAGTAAAAAAAAAACTAACTCGTGTCTTTGCAAACCTTACAAAAGAAAATGTTACTAGTAAAACTCACAAAGATACATTTCTTCATGCATTATTAGAAAATGGTCATGTGTAGTTTAGGAGTTATGTTTAAATAACTGTCATTTTGAGTGTGGTAGTATAACTGCCACACATATTGAGTTATAAAATTAAGTGTAAAACCTAATTTTTGTATTTGCAAACCTTACAAAAACAACTGATTCTTGTAAAACTCACATAGATTCAATATTAAAGGCATTTTAGACATTTTACATGTTTTGTATAGGAGTTGTGTTTGAATACATTAGTATTGCTTTTTTCGTTAAGGCAAGTCCAAACGGCAGGAGGCCACGGGGAAGACACAGGACACATTGGGAAGATTATATCAGCTGGCTGGCCTGGGAACGCCTCGGGATCCCCCGAGAAGAGCTGGACAAAGTAGCTGGGGATAGGGAAGTCTGGGCTTCTCTGCTTAGGCTGGATTTAGTATGACAGTTATACTCCCTGCTAAAAATGTTCTATAGAATTTCTATAAAAAAAAGTGTAAAGAATTTCTAAAGAATATCTCAATAGAACTCTATAGAATTTCTAATGAACTTTAGGACCGAAGTTCTATAGAACAGGATTCTAAAGAATGGTTTTATAGAACATGATTCTAAAGAATGGTTCTATAGAACAGGGTTCTAAAGAATGGTTCTATAGAACAGGATTCTAAAGAATGGTTCTATGGAACACAATTCTGAAGAATAGTGCTATAGAAGAAAGTTCTAAAGAGTAGTTCTATAAAACAGGCTCCTATGGAATGGCTTTCTGTGGAATACGGTTCAGAATGATGTAGAAATGATTGGGCAGGCATTCTACAAAATCTGTGGTCTAACACTGGCAATGGAGAAAGACAAATATTGCAGTTGAATGAATGTTGACTTGTATTTATTATATACATGTAAATCAAATCTTATTGAGTAAAAAAAACTAACTTTTGTTTTTGTAAACATTCAAAATATATTTTTTCTAGTAAAACTCACAAAGATACATGGAGTTTAAATAACTGTCATAGTAAGTAAAACCTATTTTTTGTATTTGAAAACCTTACAAAAACAACTGATTCTAGTAAAACTCACATGGATTCAATATTACAGACATTTTTACACATTTTGCATGTTTGGTTTAGAAATTATGATGGAACACATTTTTATTGCCAACACGTCTTCCTATGAGGAAGCAGTGCCTGGGGAGTCTGTGGTGGGCTCTCCTATTTCTGGGGCTGAGGTTGCTGAGGTAGTTAAAAAGCTCCTCGGTGGCAAGGCCCCAGGGGTAGATGAGATCCGCCCGGAGTTCCTTAAGGCTCTGGATGCTGTGGGGATGTCTTGGTTGACAAGACTCTGCAGCATCGCGTGGACACCGGGGGCGGTACCTCTGGATTGGCAGACCGGGGTGGTGGTTCCTCTCTTTAAGAAGGGGAACCGGAGGGTGTGCTCTAACTATCGTGGGATCACACTCTTCAGCCTTCCCGGTAAGGTCTATTCAGGTGTACTGGAGAGGAGGCTACGCCGGATAGTTGAACCTCAGATTCAGGAGGAACAATGTGGTTTTCGTCCTGGTCGTGGAACTGTGGACCAGCTCTATACTCTCGGCAGGGTCCTTGAGGGTGCATGGGAGTTTGGCTAACCAGTCTACATGTGTTTTGTGGACTTGGAGAAGGCATTCGACCGTGTCCCTCGGGAAGTCCTGTGGGGAGTGCTCAGAGAGTATGGGGTATCGGACTGTCTGATTGTGGCAGTCCGCTCCCTGTATGCTCAGTGCCAGAGCTTGGTCCGCATTGCCGGCAGTAAGTCGGACACGTTTCCAGTGAGGGTTGGACTCCGCCAAGGCTGCCCTTTGTCACCGATTCTGTTCATAACTTTTATGGACAGAATTTCTAGGCGCAGTCAAGGCGTTGAGGGGATCTGGTTTGGTGGCTGTAGGATTAGGTCTCTGCTTTTTGCAGATGATGTGGTCCTGATATGGCTTCATCTGGCCAGGATCTTCAGCTCTCACTGGATCGGTTCGCAGCCGAGTGTGAAGCAACTGGGATGAGAATCAGCACCTCCAAGTCCAAGTCCATGGTTCTCGCCCGGAAAAGGGTGGGTCCCTGGTTCAATCCCCACGTAGTACCAACCTCGTCATGTCTGTTGTGTCCTGAGCAAGACACTTCACCCTTGCTCCTGATGGGTGCTTGCATGGCAGCTCCCTCCATCAGTGTGTGAATGTGTGTGTGAATGGGTAAATGTGGAAGTACTGTCAAAGCGCTTTGAGTACCTTGAAGGTAGAAACGCGCTATACAAGTACAACCCATTTATCATTTATCATTTATCTCAGGATTTTAGGAATACTACTGTCATAATGAGAAAAAAACTACTTTTTGTGTTTGCAAACCTTAAAAAAGCATATGTTTCGAGTAAAACTCACAAGAATGCATTATTTCAGGCAATATTAGCTCATATTTATGTGTAGTTTAGGAGTTATGTTTAATTTACTGTCATATTGTCATGGTGAAAAAATTTTTTTTTTTTATTTGCAAAAATTTCAAACACAGCTGAATCTAGTAAAATTCACATGGATTCAATATTACAGGCATTTTTACACATATTGCATGTTTGACTTAGGAAATATGATTGAATACATTGTTATTGCTTTTTTCGCATTATCTCAGGATTTTAGGAAAATAACTGTCATATTGAGTAAAAAACTACTTTTTGTGTTTGCAAGATTTAAAAAAGCATATGTTTAGAGTAAAACTCCGTAGAATGCATTATTTGAAGCATCATTAGCCATTTTGCATGTGTAGTTAGGAGTTATTTTTAAATAACTGTCATATTGAGTGTGACAGTACACTTTCATAAAGAGTAAAACCTAATTTTTGTTTTTGCAAACTTTACTAAAACAACTGATTCTAGTAAAACTCACATGGATTCAATAATGCAGGCATATTTACACATTTTGCATGTTTAGTTTAGAAATTATGATTGAATACATTTTTATTGCTTTTTTCGCATTATCTCAGGATTTTAAGAACATTACTGTCATATTGAGTAAAAAAATACTTTTTGTGATTGCAAGCCTTAAGAAAGCAAATGTTTCGAGGAAAACTCCCAAGGATCCATTATTTCAAACATTATTAGCCATTTTGCAAGAGTAGTTTAGGAGTTATGATTAAAAAACTGTCATATTGAGTGTGACAGTTTACTTTCATAAAGAGTAAAACCTAACTTCTGTTTTTGCAAACTTTACTAAAACAACTGATTCTAGTAAAACTCACATGGATTCAATAATACAGACATTTTTACACATTTTGCATGTTTAGTTTAGAAATTATGATTGAATACATTTTTATTGCTTTTTTCGCATTATCTCAGGATTTTAAGAACATTACTGTCATATTGAGTAAAAAAAATACATTTTGTGTTTGCAAGCCTTAAGAAAGCATATGTTTCGAGGAAATCTCCCAAGGATCCATTATTTCAAACATTATTAGCCATTTTGCATGAGTAGTTTAGGAGTTATGATTAAAAAATTGTCATATTGAGTGTGACAGTTTACTTTCATAAAGAGTAAAATCTAATTTTTGTTTTTGCAAACCTTACTAAAACAACTGATTCTAGTAACACTCACATGGATTTAATATTACAGGCATTTTTAGACATTTTGCATTGTTGGTTTAGGAATTATGTTGGAATACATTTTTATTGCTTTTTTCGCATTATCTCAGGAATTTAAGAACATTACTGTCATATTGAGTAAAAAAATACTTTTTGTGTTTGCAAGCCTTAAGAAAGCATATGTTTCGAGGAAATCTCCCAAGGATCCATTATTTCAAACATTATTAGCCATTTTGCATGAGTAGTTTAGGAGTTATAATTTAAAATTGTCATATTGAGTGTGACAGTTTACTTTCATAAAGAGTAAAATCTAATTTTTGTTTTTGCAAACCTTACTAAAACAACTGAATCTAGTAAAATTCACATGGATTCAATATTACAGGCATTTTTACACATATTGCATGTTTGACTTAGGAAATATGATTGAATACATTGTTATTGCTTTTTTCGCATTATCTCAGGATTTTAGGAAAATAACTGTCATATTGAGTAAAAAACTACTTTTTGTGTTTGCAAGATTTAAAAAAGCATATGTTTAGAGTACAACTCCGTAGAATGCATTATTTGAAGCATCATTAGCCATTTTGCATGTGTAGTTAGGAGTTATTTTTAAATAACTGTCATATTGAGTGTGACAGTACACTTTCATAAAGAGTAAAACCTAATTTTTGTTTTTGCAAATTTTACTAAAACAACTGATTCTAGTAAAACCCACATGGATTCAATAATACAGGCATATTTACACATTTTGCATGTTTAGTTTAGAAATTATGATTGAATACATTTTTATTGCTTTTTTCGCATTATCTCAGGATTTTAAGAACATTACTGTCATATTGAGTAAAAAAATACTTTTTGTGATTGCAAACCTTAAGAAAGCATTATTTCGAGGAAAACTCCCAAGGATCCATTATTTCAAACATTATTAGCCATTTTGCAAGAGTAGTTTAGGAGTTATGATTAAAAAATTGTCATATTGAGTGTGACAGTTTACTTTCATATAGAGTAAAACCTAACTTCTGTTTTTGCAAACTTTACTAAAACAACTGATTCTAGTAAAACTCACATGGATTCAATAATACAGGCATTTTTACACATTTTGCATGTTTAGTTTAGAAATTATGATTGAATACATTTTTATTGCTTTTTTCGCATTATCTCAGGATTTTAAGAACATTACTGTCATATTGAGTAAAAAAATACATTTTGTGTTTGCAAGCCTTAAGAAAGCATATGTTTCGAGGAAATCTCCCAAGGATCCATTATTTCAAACATTATTAGCTTTTGCATGAGTAGTTTAGGAGTTATGATTAAAAAATTGTCATATTGAGTGTGACAGTATACTTTCATAAAGAGTAAAATCTAATTTTTGTTTTTGCAAACCTTACTAAAACAACTGATTCTAGTAACACTCACATGGATTTAATATTACAGGCATTTTTAGACATTTTGCATTGTTGGTTTAGGAATTATGTTGGAATACATTTGTATTGCTTTTTTCGCATTATCTCAGGAATTTAAGAACATTACTGTCATATTGAGTAAAAAAATACTTTTTGTGTTTGCAAGCCTTAAGAAAGCATATGTTTCGAGGAAATCTCCCAAGGATCCATTATTTCAAACATTATTAGCCATTTTGCATGAGTAGTTTAGGAGTTATGATTAAAAAATTGTCATATTGAGTGTGACAGTTTACTTTCATAAAGAGTAAAATCTAATTTTTGTTTTTGCAAAGCTTACTAAAACAACTGAATCTAGTAAAATTCACATGGATTCAATATTACAGGCATTTTTACACATATTGCATGTTTGACTTAGGAAATATGATTGAATACATTGTTATTGCTTTTTTCGCATTATCTCAGGATTTTAGGAAAATAACTGTCATATTGAGTAAAAAACTACTTTTTGTGTTTGCAAGATTTAAAAAAGCATATGTTTAGAGTACAACTCCGTAGAATGCATTATTTGAAGCATCATTAGCCATTTTGCATGTGTAGTTAGGAATTATTTTTAAATAACTGTCATATTGAGTGTGACAGTACACTTTCATAAAGAGTAAAACCTAATTTTTGTTTTTGCAAACTTTACTAAAACAACTGATTCTAGTAAAACTCACATGGATTCAATAATACAGGCATATTTACACATTTTGCATGTTTAGTTTAGAAATTATGATTGAATACATTTTTATTGCTTTTTTCGTATTATCTCAGGATTTTAAGAACATTACTGTCATATTGAGTAAAAAAATACTTTTTGTGATTGCAAGCCTTAAGAAAGCAAATGTTTCGAGGAAAACTCCCAAGGATCCATTATTTCAAACATTATTAGCCATTTTGCAAGAGTAGTTTAGGAGTTATGATTAAAAAACTGTCATATTGAGTGTGACAGTTTACTTTCATAAAGAGTAAAACCTAACTTCTGTTTTTGCAAACTTTACTAAAACAACTGATTCTAGTAAAACTCACATGGATTCAATAATACAGACATTTTTACACATTTTGCATGTTTAGTTTAGAAATTATGATTTAATACATTTTTATTGCTTTTTTCGCATTATCTCAGGATTTTAAGAACATTACTGTCATATTGAGTAAAAAAATACATTTTGTGTTTGCAAGCCTTAAGAAAGCATATGTTTCGAGGAAATCTCCCAAGGATCCATTATTTCAAACATTATTAGCCATTTTGCATGAGTAGTTTAGGAGTTATGATTAAAAAATTGTCATATTGAGTGTGACAGTTTACTTTCATAAAGAGTAAAATCTAATTTTTGTTTTTGCAAACCTTCCTAAAACAACTGATTCTAGTAACACTCACATGGATTTAATATTACAGGCATTTTTAGACATTTTGCATTGTTGGTTTAGGAATTATGTTGGAATACATTTTTATTGCTTTTTTCGCATTATCTCAGGAATTTAAGAACATTACTGTCATATTGAGTAAAAAAATACTTTTTGTGTTTGCAAGCCTTAAGAAAGCATATGTTTCGAGGAAATCTCCCAAGGATCCATTATTTCAAACATTATTAGCCATTTTGCATGAGTAGTTTAGGAGTTATAATTAAAAATGGTCATATTGAGTGTGACAGTTTACTTTCATAAAGAGTAAAATCTAATTTTTGTTTTTGCAAACCTTACTAAAACAACTGATTCTAGTAACACTCACATGGATTTAATATTACAGGCATTTTTAGACATTTTGCATTGTTGGTTTAGGAATTATGTTGGAATACATTTTTATTGCTTTTTTCGCATTATCTCAGGAATTTAAGAACATTACTGTCATATTGAGTAAAAAAATACTTTTTGTGTTTGCAAGCCTTAAGAAAGCATATGTTTCGAGGAAATCTCCCAAGGATCCATTATTTCAAACATTATTAGCCATTTTGCATGAGTAGTTTAGGAGTTATAATTAAAAATTGTCATATTGAGTGTGACAGTTTACTTTCATAAAGAGTAAAATCTAATTTTTGTTTTTGCAAAGCTTACTAAAACAACTGAATCTAGTAAAATTCACATGGATTCAATATTACAGGCATTTTTACACATATTGCATGTTTGACTTAGGAAATATGATTGAATACATTGTTATTGCTTTTTTCGCATTATCTCAGGATTTTAGGAAAATAACTGTCATATTGAGTAAAAAACTACTTTTTGAGTTTGCAAGATTTAAAAAAGCATATGTTTAGAGTAAAACTCCGTAGAATGCATTATTTGAAGCATCATTAGCCATTTTGCATGTGTAGTTAGGAGTTATTTTTAAATAACTGTCATATTGAGTGTGACAGTACACTTTCATAAAGAGTAAAACCTAATTTTTGTTTTTGCAAACTTTACTAAAACAACTGATTCTAGTAAAACTCACATGGATTCAATAATACAGGCATATTTACACATTTTGCATGTTTAGTTTAGAAATTATGATTGAATACATTTTTATTGCTTTTTTCGCATTATCTCAGGATTTTAAGAACATTACTGTCATATTGAGTAAAAAAATACTTTTTGTGATTGCAAGCCTTAAGAAAGCAAATGTTTCGAGGAAAACTCCCAAGGATCCATTATTTCAAACATTATTAGCCATTTTGCAAGAGTAGTTTAGGAGTTATGATTAAAAAACTGTCATATTGAGTGTGACAGTTTACTTTCATAAAGAGTAAAACCTAATTTTTGTTTTTGCAAACTTTACTTAAAAAACTGATTCTAGTAAAACTCACATGGATTCAATAATGCAGGCATTTTTACACATTTTGAATGTTTACTTTAGAAATTATGATTGAATACATTGTTATTGCTTTTTTCGCATTATCTCAGGATTTTAAGAACATTACTGTCATATTGAGTAAAAAAATACTTTTTGTGTTTGCAAGCCTTAAGAAAGCATTAGTTTCGAGGAAAACTCCCAAGGATCCATTATTTCAAACATTATTAGCCATTTTGCAAGAGTAGTTTAGGAGTTATGATTAAAAAATTGTCATATTGAGTGTGACAGTTTACTTTCATATAGAGTAAAACCTAACTTCTGTTTTTGCAAACTTTACTAAAACAACTGATTCTAGTAAAACTCACATGGATTCAATAATACAGGCATTTTTACACATTTTGCATGTTTAGTTTAGAAATTATGATTGAATACATTTTTATTGCTTTTTTCGCATTATCTTAGGATTTTAAGAACATTACTGTCATATTGAGTAAAAAAATACATTTTGTGTTTGCAAGCCTTAAGAAAGCATATGTTTCGAGGAAATCTCCCAAGGATCCATTATTTCAAACATTATTAGCTTTTGCATGAGTAGTTTAGGAGTTATGATTAAAAAATTGTCATATTGAGTGTGACAGTATACTTTCATAAAGAGTAAAATCTAATTTTTGTTTTTGCAAACCTTACTAAAACAACTGATTCTAGTAACACTCACATGGATTTAATATTACAGGCATTTTTAGACATTTTGCATTGTTGGTTTAGGAATTATGTTGGAATACATTTTTATTGCATTTTTCGCATTATCTCAGGAATTTAAGAACATTACTGTCATATTGAGTAAAAAAATACTTTTTGTGTTTGCAAGCCTTAAGAAAGCATATGTTTCGAGATAATCTCCCAAGGATCCATTATTTCAAACATTATTAGCCATTTTGCATGAGTAGTTTAGGAGTTATAATTAAAAATTGTCATATTGAGTGTGACAGTTTACTTTCATAAAGAGTAAAATCTAATTTTTGTTTTTGCAAACCTTACTAAAACAACTGATTCTAGTAACACTCACATGGATTTAATATTACAGGCATTTTTAGACATTTTGCATTGTTGGTTTAGGAATTATGTTGGAATACATTTTTATTGCTTTTTTCGCATTATCTCAGGAATTTAAGAACATTACTGTCATATTGAGTAAAAAAATACTTTTTGTGTTTGCAAGCCTTAAGAAAGCATATGTTTCGAGGAAATCTCCCAAGGATCCATTATTTCAAACATTATTAGCCATTTTGCATGAGTAGTTTAGGAGTTATAATTAAAAATTGTCATATTGAGTGTGACATTTTCATAAAGAGTAAAATCTAATTTTTGTTTTTGCAAAGCTTACTAAAACAACTGAATCTAGTAAAATTCACATGGATTCAATATTACAGGCATTTTTACACATATTGCATGTTTGACTTAGGAAATATGATTGAATACATTGTTATTGCTTTTTTCGCATTATCTCAGGATTTTAGGAAAATAACTGTCATATTGAGTAAAAAACTACTTTTTGAGTTTGCAAGATTTAAAAAAGCATATGTTTAGAGTAAAACTCCGTAGAATGCATTATTTGAAGCATCATTAGCCATTTTGCATGAGTAGTTTAGGAGTTATGATTAAAAAACTGTCATATTGAGTGTGACAGTTTACTTTCATAAAGAGTAAAACCTAATTTTTGTTTTTGCAAACTTTACTAAAACAACTGATTCTAGTAAAACTCACATGGATTCAATAATACAGGCATATTTACACATTTTGCATGTTTAGTTTAGAAATTATGATTGAATACATTTTTATTGCTTTTTTCGCATTATCTCAGGATTTTAAGAACATTACTGTCATATTGAGTAAAAAAATACTTTTTGTGATTGCAAGCCTTAAGAAAGCAAATGTTTCGAGGAAAACTCCCAAGGATCCATTATTTCAAACATTATTAGCCATTTTGCATGAGTAGTTTAGGAGTTATGATTAAAAAACTGTCATATTGAGTGTGACAGTTTACTTTCATAAAGAGTAAAACCTAACTTCTGTTTTTCAAACTTTACTAAAACAACTGATTCTAGTAAAACTCACATGGATTCAATAATACAGACATTTTTACACATTTTGCATGTTTAGTTTAGAAATTATGATTGAATACATTTTTATTGCTTTTTTCGCATTATCTCAGGATTTTAAGAACATTACTGTCATATTGAGTAAAAAAAATACATTTTGTGTTTGCAAGCCTTAAGAAAGCATATGTTTCGAGGAAATCTCCCAAGGATCCATTATTTCAAACATTATTAGCCATTTTGCATGAGTAGTTTAGGAGTTATGATTAAAAAATTGTCATATTGAGTGTGACAGTTTACTTTCATAAAGAGTAAAATCTAATTTTTGTTTTTGCAAACCTTACTAAAACAACTGATTCTAGTAGCACTCACATGGATTTAATATTACAGGCATTTTTAGACATTTTGCATTGTTGGTTTAGGAATTATGTTGGAATACATTTTTTTTGCTTTTTTTTGCATTATCTCAGAATTTTAAAAACATTACTGTCATATTGAGTAAAAACTACTTTTTGTGTTTTCAAGCCTTAAAAAAGCATATGTTTCGAGTAAAACTCACAAGAATGCATTTTTTCAGGCAATATTAGCTCATTTTTAAGTGTAGTTTAGGAGTTATGTTTAATTTACTGTCATATTGAGTGTACATTGTCATGGTGAAAAAAACCTAATTTTTGTATTTGCAAAAATTTCAAACGCAACCTAATCTAGTAAAACTCACATGGATTCAATATTACAGGCATTTTTACACATTTTGCATGTTTGATTTAGGATATATGATTGAATACATTTGCATTGCTTTTTTCGCATTATCTCAGGATTTTACTGTCATATTGAGTAAAAAACTACTTTTTGTGTTTGCAAGATTTGAAAAAGCATATGTTTCGAGTAAAACTCCGTAGAATGCATTATTGAGGCATCATTAGACATTTTGCATGTGTAGTTTAGGAGTTATGATTAAATAAATGTAATGAGTGTGACAGTTTACTTTCATAAAGAGTAAAACCTAATTTTTGTTTTTGCAAACTTTACTAAAACAACTGATTCTAGTAAAACTCACATGGATTCAATAATACAGACATTTTTACACATTTTGCATGTTTAGTTTAGAACTTATGATTGAATACATTTTTATTGCTTTTTTCGCATTATCTCAGGATTTTAAGAACATTACTGTCATATTGAGTAAAAAAATAAATTTTGTCTTTGCAAGCCTTAAGAAAGCATATGTTTCGAGGAAATCTCCCAAGGATCCATTATTTCAAACATTATTAGCCATTTTGCATGAGTAGTTTAGGAGTTATGATTAAAAAATTGTCATATTGAGTGTGACAGTTTACTTTCATAAAGAGTAAAATCTAATTTTTGTTTTTGCAAACCTTACTAAAACAACTGATTCTAGTAACACTCACATGGATTTAATATTACAGGCATTTTTAGACATTTTGCATTGTTGGTTTAGGAATTATGTTGGAATACATTTTTATTGCTTTTTTCGCATTATCTCAGGAATTTAAGAACATTACTGTCATATTGAGTAAAAAAAT
Organism: Nerophis lumbriciformis; assembly: GCF_033978685.3. NCBI lineage: Eukaryota > Metazoa > Chordata > Actinopteri > Syngnathiformes > Syngnathidae > Nerophis > Nerophis lumbriciformis. Next base: position 41,492,414 of record NC_084556.2, read on the forward strand.
ACTTTTTGTGTTTGCAAGCCTTAAGAAAGCAAATGTTTCGAGGAAAACTCCCAGGATCCATTATTTCAAACATTATTAGCCATTTTGCATGAGTAGTTTAGGAGTTATGATTAAAAAACTGTCATATTGAGTGTGACAGTTTATTTTTTTAAAGAGTAAAACCTATTTTTTGTTTTTGCAAACCTTACTAAAACAACTGATTCTAGTTAAACTCACATGGATTTATTATTACAGGCATTTTTAGACATTTTGCATTGTTGGTTTAGGAATTATGTTGGAATACATTTTTATTGCTTTTTTCGCATTATCTCAGCATTTTAAGAACATTACTGTCATATTGAGTAAAAACTACTTTTTGTGTTTGCAAGCCTTAAAAAAGCATATGTTTCGAGTAAAACTCCCAAGAATGCATTATTTCAGGCAATATTAGCTCATTTTTATGTGCAGTTTAGGAGTTACGTTTAATTTACTGTCATATTGAGTGTACATTGTCATGGTGAAAAAAACCTAATTTTTCTAATTGCAAACCTTTAAACAGAACTGATTCTAGTAAAACATACATTGATTCAATATTACAGGCATTTTTACACATTTTGCATGTTTGGTTTAGGAATTATAATGGAATACATTTTTATTTTGCTTTTTTCGTATTATCTCAGGATTTTAAGAACATTACTGTCATATTGAGTAAAAAAACTACTTTTTGTGTTTGCAAGATTTAAAAAAGCATATGTTTTGAGTAAAACTCCCAAGGATGCATTATTTCAGGCATCAATAGCCATTTTGCTTGTGTGGATTAGGAGTTTTTAAATAACTGTCATATTGCGTGTGGCAGTTATACTGTTATTATGAGTAAAACCTAATTTTTGTATTTTTAAACATTATAAACCACCTGATTCTAGTAAAATTCACAAAGATACAATATTACAGGCATTTTTAGACATAATGCAGGTTTGGTTTTGGAGTTAGGTTTATAACTTTTCATATTTAGTATGACAGTTATACTGTCATATTAAGTAAAAAAAAAAAAAGACTTGTGTCTTTGCAAACCTTACAAAATATTTTTTTCCAGTAAAACTCACAAAGATACATTTCTCTTATTAGCCATTTTGCATGTGTGGTTTCGGAGTTATGTTTAAATAACTGTCAGATACAGAGACAGAGACAGAGACAGTGTGCGAGGTGGAGAAGTTCCGGCTAGATATAGTTGGACTCACTTCGACGCACAGGAACCTGTTCTCTCGAGAGGGGCTGGACTCTCTTCCACTATGGCGTTGCAAGCAATGAGAGGCTGGGGTGGCAATTCTTGTTGTCCCCCCGGCTCAAAGACACGAGTATGGGGATCAGACTGTCTGATTGTGGCGGGTCGCTCCCTGTATGATCAGTGTAGGGCAGCCTTGGTCCGCTTAGGCTGCCCTTTGTCACCGATTCTGTTGTTAACTTTTATGGACAGAATTGCAGTCATGGCGTTGAGGGGATCCGGTTTGGTGGTTGCAGGATTAGGTCTCTGCTTTTTGCAGTTGATGTGGTTCTGATGGCTTCAACTGGCCAGGATCTCCAGCTCTCATTGGATGGCCGAGTATGAAGCGACTGGGATGAGAATCAGCACCTCCAAGTCCGAGTCCATGGTTCTCGCCCGGTAAAGGGTGGGGTGCCATTTCCAGGTTGAGGAGGCGATGGCACATACTAGATGGCCCCAAGTGGAGGAGTTCAAGTACCTAGGAGTCTTGTTCACGAGTGAGGGAAGAGTGGATCATGAGATCCACAGGCGGATCGGTGCGGCGTCTTCAGTAATGAGGACGCTATATCGATCCATTGTGGTGAAGAAGGAGCTGAGCCAGAATTAAAAGCTCTAAATTTACCGGTCGATCTACATTCCCATCCTGCACCCATGGTCATGGTTATGACCGAAAAGACAAGCCGGGTACAAGCGGCCAAATTGAGTTTCCTCCGCCGGGTGGCGGTCTCTCCCTTAGAGATAGGATAAGAAGCTCTGTCATCCGGGAGGAACTCAGAGTAAAGCGCTGCTCCTCCACATTGAGAGGAGCCAGATGAGGTGGTTCGGGCATCTGCTCAGGATGCCACCCGAACGCCTCCCGAGGGAGGTGTTTAGGGCAAGTCCGACCGGCAGGAGGCCACGGGGAAGACCCAGGACACATTGGGAAGATTATGTCTCCCGGCTGGCCTGGGAACGCCTCAGGATCCCCCAAGAAAAGCTGGAAGAAGTCGCTGGGGAGAGGGAAGTCTGGGCTTCTCTGTTTAGGCTGCTGCCCCCGCAACCCGACCTCGGTTAAGCGGAAGAAAATGGATGGATTTAGTAACGACAACAAAAACTGATTCTAGTAAAACTCACATGGATACAATTTTACAGGTAATGCATGTTTGGTTTTGGAATTATGTTTATATAACTTTCATATGTATTATGACAGTTATACTGTCATCTTAAATAAAACTAACTTGTGTCTTTACAAACATTACAAACTATGTTTTTCCAGTAAAACTCACAAAAATATTTTTTTCCAGGCATTATTAGACATTTTTCATGTGTGGTTTAGGAAATATGTTTAAATAACTTTCATATTGAATGTGGCAGTTATACTGTTATTATGTGTAAAACCAAATTGTTGTATTTGCAAACCTTACAAAAACAACTGATTCTAGTAAAACTCACATAGATTCAATATTACAGGCATTTTTAGACATTTCACATGTTTGAATACAGTTTTATTGCTTTTTTCGTTAGGGCAAGTCCGATCGGCAGGAGGCCACGGGGAAGACCCAGGACACATTGGGAAGACTATGTCTCAGGCTGGCCTGGGAACGCCTCGGGATCCCCCGAGAAGAGCTGGACAAAGTGGCTGGGGAGAGGGAAGTCTGGGCTTCCTGCTTAGGCTGCTTCCCCCGCAACCCGACCTCGGATAAGCGGAAGAAAATGGATGGATTTAGTATGACAGTTATACTGTCATATTGAGTAAAAAAAACTATTTTTCATAGATTCAATATTACAGGCATCTTTAGATGGATTGCATGTTTGGTTTTGGAGATATGTTTATACAACTTTCATATTTAGTATGTCAGTTATACTGTCATATTGAGTAAAAAAAAACAACTTGTGTCTGCAAACCTTACAAAAGATTATTATTCTAGTAAAACTAACAAAGATACATTTTTCCAAGCATTATTAGCATTTGTTGTTTTGGAGTTATAATGCTTGCATTGAGAGGCGACGGGCTCGGGTGGCAATTCTTGTTGCCCCCCGGCTCAAAGCCTGCACGTTGGAGTTCAACCCAGTGGACCAGTGGGTAGCTTTCCTCCGCCTTCGGGTGGGGGGACGGGTCCTGACTGTTGTTTGGCCTTACGCGCCAAACGGCAGCTCAGAGTACCCACCCTTTTTGGATTCACTCGAGGGAGTACTGGAAAGTGCTCCACCGGGTGATTCCCTCGTTCTACTGGGGGCCTTCAACGCTCATCTTGGCAACAACAGTGAAACCTGGAGAGGCGTGATTGGGAAGAATGGCCGCCCGGATCTGAACCCGAGTGGTGTTTTGTTATTGGACTTTTGTGCTCGTCACAGATTGTCAATAACAAACACCAAGTTCAAACATAAGGGTGTCCATATGTGCACTTGGCACCAGGACACCCTAGGCCGCAGTTCCATGATCGATTTTGTAGTTGTGTCATCGGATTTGCGGTCTCATGTTTTGGACACTCGGGTGAAGAGAGGGGCGGAGCTTTCTACCGATCACCACCTGGTGGTGAGTTGGCTGCGATGGTGGGGGAGGATGCCTGACAGACCTGGCAGGCCCAAACGCATTGTGAGGGTTTGCTGGGAACGCCTCCGGAAGAACTTTGAACATGTCACGAGGGAGGCGCTGGACATTGAGTCTGAGTGGACCATGTTCCGTGCCTCTCTTGTCGAGCCGGCTGATTGGAGCTGTGGCCGCAAGGAGTTTGGTGCCTGTCGTGGCGGTAATCCTAGAACCCGCTGGTGGACACCAGCAGTGAGGGATGCCGTCAAGCTGAAGAAAGAGCCTATCGGGTCCTTTTGGCTCCTGGGACTCCAGAGGCAGCCGACAGGCCAAGCGAAGTGCGGCTTCAGCGGTCGCAGAGGCAAAAACTCGGACATGGGAGGAGTTTGGAGAAGCCATAGAAAACGACTTCCAGACGGCTTCAAAGCGATTCTGGACCACCATCCGCCGGCTCAAGGGGGGGCAGCAGTGCACTGTAACACCGTGTATGGTGAGGATGGTGCGCTGCTGACCTCTACTGCAGCTGTTATTGATCGGTGGAGGGAATACTTCGAAGACCTCCTTAATCCCACCAACATGTCTTCCTATGAGGAAGCAGTGCCTGGGGAATCTGTGGTGGGCTCTCCTATTTCTGGGGCTGAGGATGCCAAGGTAGTTAAAAAGCTCCTCAATGGCAACGCCCTGGGGGTGGATGAGATCCGTCCGGAGTTCCTTAAGGCTCTGGATGCTGTGGGGCTGTCTTGGTTGACAAGACTCTGCAACATCGCGTGGACATCGGGGGCGGTACTTCTGGATTGGGAGACCGGGGTGGTGGTTCCTCTCTTTAAAAGGGGAACCAGAGGGTGTGTTTCAACTATCGTGAGATCACACTCCTCAGTCTTCCCGGTAAGGTCTATTCATGTGTACTGGAGAAGAGGCTACGCCGGAGAGTCGAACCTCGGATTCAGGAGGAACAGTGTGGTTTACGTCCTGGTCGTGGAACTGCGGACCAGCTTTATACTCTCGGCAGGGTCCTTGAGGGTGCATGGGAGTTTGCCCAACCAGTCTACATGTGCTTTATGGACTTGGAGAAGGCATTCGACCATTTACCCCTGGAAGTCCTGTGGGGAGTGCTTAGAGAGTATGGGGTAACGGACTGTCTTATTGTGGCGGTTCGCTCCCTTTGCAAGAGTCAGAGCTTGGTCCGCATTGCCGGCAGTAAGTCGGACCCGTTTCCAGTGAGGGTTGGACTCCGCCAAGGCTGCCCTTAGTCACCGATTCTGTTCATAACCTTTATGGACAGAATTTCTAGGCGCAGTCAGGGCGTTGAGGGGATCCGGTTTGGTGTCTGCAGGATTAGGTCTCTGCTATTTGCAGATGATGTGGTCCTGATGGGTTCATCTGGCCAAGATCTTCAGCCCTCACTGGATCGGTTCGCAGACGAGTGTGAAGTGACTGGGATGTGAATCAGCACCTCCAAGTCCGAGTCCATGGTTCTCGCCCGGAAAAGGGTGGAGTGCCATCTCCGGGTTGGGGAGGAGATCTTGCCCCAAGTTGAGGAGTTCAAGGACCTCAGAGTCTTGTTCACGAGTGAGGGAAGAGTGGATCGTGAGATCGACAGGCGGAACGGTGCGGCGTCTTCAGTAATGCGGACGCTGTATTGATCCGTTGTGGTGAAGAAGGAGCTGAGCCGGAAGGCAAAGCTCTCGATTTACCGGTCGATCTACGTTCCCATCCTCACCTATGGTCATGAGCTTTGTGTCATGGCCGAAAGGACAAAATCACGGGTACAAGCGGCCGAAATGAGTTTCCTCCGCCGGGTGGCGGGGCTCTCCCTTAGAGATAGGGTGAGAAGCTCTGTCATCCGGGAGGAGCTCAAAGTAAAGCCATTGCTCCTCCATTTCGAGAGGAGCCAGATGAGGTGGTTCGGGCATCTGGTCAGGATGCCACCCGAACGCCTCCCTAGGGAGGTGTTTCGGTCACGTCCGACCGGTAGGAGGCCCAGGAAGACCCAGGAAACGGGAAGCTTATCTCTCCCGGCTGGCCTGAGAACGCCCCAGGATCCCCCGGGAGGAGCTGGACGAAGTGGCTGGGGAGAGGAAAGTCTGGGCTTCCCTGCTTAGGCTGCAGCCCCCGCAACCCGACCTCGGATAAGCGGAAGAAAATGGATGGCTGGATGGATGGAGTTATGTTTAAATAACTGTCATAAAGAGTAAAACCTCATTTTTGTATTTGTAAACCTTACCAAAACAACTGATTTTAGCAAAACTCACACAGATTCAATATTACAGGCATTTTTAGACATTTTGCTTATTTGGTGTAGGAATTATGATGGAATACATTGTTTTTGCTTATTTCGCATTATCTCAGGATTTTAAGAACTTTACTGTCATATAGAGGAAACCAAATACTTTTTGTGTTTGCAAGCCTTAAAAAAGCATATGTTTCGAGTAAAACTCACAAGAATGCCTTATTTCAGGCATTATTAGCCATTTTTTATGTGTAGTTTAGGCATACTTGCCAATACTCCTGGATTTTCCAGGAGACTCCCGAAATTCAGCGCCTCTCACGAAAACCTCCCGGGACAAATTTTCTCCCGAAAATCTCCCGAAATTCAGGCTGATCTGAGTGAGGACAGCCTGTATTCATGTCTGCTGTCCCACGATATAAACAGCATGCCTGCCCAATCACGTTATAACTGTAGAATGATCGAGGGCGAGTTCTTGGTTTCTTATGTGGGTTTATTGTTAGGTAGTTTCATTAACGTCCTCCCAGCGCGGTAACAACACAAAACAACAGCAGTCACGTTTTCGTCTACCGTAAAGCAGTTTGTCTGCCGTAAACAGCAATGTTGTGACACTCTTTAAACAGGGCAATACTGCCATCTACTGTACATGCATATGTGACAATAACATCCAGGGCTTTTAGAGAGTGCAGTGCACAACTGCGCACACAACAAGGAGACAAAGCAGAAGAACGCGGAAGATACAGCCATGGCGACGCCGACGACAAGTAAGATGAAGAAACATGCTTATAAGTTCCAAGCCGCAGCTGCGATTGGACCTGGATAGCCTCCGGGAAGAAGTAGTGGAAGACCAAGTGCTTGGCAGTGAAGATCTTCCTCAGGAAGCAAAGATTGACCGGTTTTTGGCCATGCTCGGGAGGGATGGAAAATTCCAGACTCTCGTGCATTTGATGAAAGCACTTTTGTGCGTGCCACACAGCAATGCATCATCAGAGAGGTTGTTCAGCATGGTTATAAAAATAGTGACAGAGAATAGAACAAGGATGGACAATTCAACCCTTAACTCAACAATGAGTAGATGAGTGTTATGTGTGTGTATATGTGTAAATAAATGAAAACTGAAATTCAAGTATTTATTTTATATATATATATATATATATATATATATATATATATATATATATATATATATATATATATATATATATATATATATATATATATATATGTCTTATATCTCCTGATGATTGAGGGAACCCCTCATGAAACAGGCCTGTAAAGATGAAGTAGTCTTGTGATTTTTTCCCCCACACATACATATATATATATATAGCTATACATACATATATATATATATATAGCTATACATACATATATATATATATATATATATATATATATATAAATATATATATATATATATATATATATATATATATATATATATATATATATATATATATATGAAATACTTGACTTGGTGAATTCTAGCTCTAAATATACTCCTCCCCTCTTAACCACACCCCCAACCACGCCCCCACCCCACCCCTGACCATGCCTTCCCCACCCCCACCTCCTGAAATCGGAGGTCTCAATGTTGGCAAGTATGAGTTTAGGAGTTATGTTTAAATAACTGTCATAGTGAGTGTGGCAGTTACACTGTCATATTGAGTAAAAAAAACTAACTTGTGTCTTTGCAAACCTCACAAAAGAAAACGTTTCTAATAAAAATCACAAAGATACATTTCTTCACGCATTATTAGACATTTTTCATGTGTGGTTTAAGAATTATGTTTAAATAACTGTCATATTGAGTGTGGCAGTTATACTGTCATTATGTGTAAAACCTAATTTTGTATTTCCAAACCTTATAAAAACAACTGATTCTAGTAAAACATAGATTCAATTTTACAGGCATTTTTAGACATTTTACATGTTTGGTTTAGGAGTTGTGTTTGAATACATTTTTTATTTTTTATTCTTATTGTTGCTTTTTATTTTTATTCTATTGTAATATGTTTCTATTTTGTTTCAATTTATACCCCCATTATTTACTTTTCACTTTTTACAATTTTGTACACTACTGCTGGAATTTAAATTTTCCTGAGGGAACTCTCCTGAAGGAATCAATCAAGTACTATCTATGTATCTATCTATTTATGTCTCCTGGCTGGCCTGTAAATGCCTCGGGATCCCCCGAGAAGAGCTGGACAAAGTGGCTGGGGAGAGGAAAGTCTGGGCTTCTCTGCTTAGGCTGCTGCCCCCGCAACCTGACCTCGGATAAGCAGGAAGAAAATGGATGGATTTAGTATGACAGTTATACTGTCATATTAAGTAAAAAAATAACTTGGGTCTTTGCAAACATTACAAAATATATTTTTTCTAGTAAAACTCACTAAGATACATAACTCAAGGCATTATTAGCCATTTTGCATGTGTGGTTTAGGACTTATGTTTAAATAATCGTCAGATTGAGTGTGACAGTATACTGTCATAGTGAGTAAAACCCATATTTTGTAATTGCAAACCTTATGAAAACAAATGATTCTACTAAAACTCACATGGATACAATATTACGGGCAATACGGCCTAACCAATCTGGCGCCCTAGGCAAGATTTTAGGTGGCGCCCCCCCACATCGGCAGTGAAGTGTATATACTCACAAGAAACCGAATAGCTTTGTCTTTGACCTTTTTTTTTACTTACAACCAGAGGTGGGTAGTAACGCGCTACATTTACTCCGTTACATCTACTTGAGTAAATTTTGGGATAAATTGTACTTCTAAGAGTAGTTTTAATGCAACATACTTTTACTTTTACTTAAGTATATTTATAGAGAAGGAACGCTACTTTTACTCCGCTACTTTTATCTACATTCAGCTCGCTACTCGCTACTAATTTTTATCGATCTGTTAATGCACGCTTTGTTTGTTTTGGTCTGTCAGACAGACCTTCAAAGTGCCTGCCTTACTGGTGACGTTTCACTTCGTTCCACCAATCAGATGCAGTCACTGGTGACGTTGGACCAATCAAACAGAGCCAGGTGGTCACATGACCTGACTTAAACAAGTTGAAAAACTTATTGGGGTGTTACCATTTAGTGGTCAATTGTACGGAATATTTACTGTACTGTGCAATCTAATCATAAAAGTTCCAATCAATCAATCAAAAGTGTGAAGGAAAAAATATACTTTTTTTATTTCAACCGTACATCCCGTCAAAAGCCTCAAGACTGACCGCACATGAGGATGTTCCTGTCTTCACAATAAAAGTGCTGCTCCATCGCGCCTGCGCTTTCAAAACAAGAGTCTCCGAAAGCCAGCGCGAACAAGCTAGCAAGCTACGGAGTTTGACGCCAATATATTTCTTGTAAAGTGTATAAAAACGAATATGGAAGCTGGACAAACAAGGTGCCAAAAACCAACCACTTTCATGTGGTATTAGACAGAAAGGAGGAACTTTTCTTCTCCTCCATTTGAAAACGTGGACGTTATCATCACTACTGTCTGATTACAGTCAACGCAAGTCATCAGAATCAGGTAATACACCAACTTATATTCTAGTCTGCATGAAAGAAAATAATCTATATGTTAAACATGCATGTATATTCATTAAAACATCTTTAACATGTAAACAAAAACAGCAAAATAAATACATATAAATTATATACTGTATATATCAATGTATATGTATGTATATATATATATATATATATATATATATATATATATATATATATATATATATATATATATATATATATATATATGTGTGTGTGTGTGTATGTTACTCATCAGTTACTCAGTACTTGAGTAGTTTTTTCACAACATACTTTTTACTTTTACTCAAGTAAATATTTGGGTGACTACTCCTTACTTTTACTTGAGTAATAAATCTCTAAAGTAACAGTACTCTTACTTGAGTACAATTTCTGGCTACTCTAGCCACCTCTGCTTACAACTATACCTAATATATAAAGGGGTGGAAAAGTGACTATTACCTGCACGGCAAACATTAGCTAACCAGAAGGCAATAACAATGTAAACAAAAACACCTGCTTAAAAGATCTAATACAAATGTCCCTGAGGAATGTAAGGTGGGAGTACTGTAATTACCTACCGTTACATTATTATTTTCCATAACAATTTAGCCCCCTCCACAATATTAACCCGACGTTAAAACAGAACTAGCTATTTATTGATTAGCAATTGCCGAATCATGTAACATTAGCTTAATGCTAAAAAGCCAGGTTACTATCACATTCTGTAACAGACAAATAATTTCATGTAGGCTAACGTTACCTACCTGCTACCTCTGTCTTTTCTCGTTTCTCCTCCTCTTCTTTTCTCTTTTTTCTTCCCTGGGCACCTGACAGTTTTGGCCGTTTTGACATCTTGTGTTGATTTTTTGATGTGGTGACGTCCAAAAAGAGTCATGATACGGGAAAGGGGGGGGGGCACCGTGCGGGGGGAAGGGTGGGGGGCGTAATGTTGTAACAAATAATATTTCTATTAAATAGGCTTTAATTTGCATTTTAATTAACGTGGGATTATTTTTTGTATTTAGAAATAATAGTACCAACTTTTTTCTTTTTTTTTTTTCTCCAACATTTGTGGCACTGGCGTGGCGCCCCCTGATGGATGGCGTCCTTAGCATTTGCCTATGCGGCCTATGCCACGGGCCGGCCCTGATTACGGGCATTTTTAGACATAATGCATGTTTGGTTTTGGAGTAATGTTTATATATTTTTCATATTTTGTATGACAGTAATACTGTCATATTGAATAAAAAAAACTAACTTGTATCTGTACAAACCTTAAAAAATATTTGTTTCCCTGTAAAACTCACAAAGAGACATTTCTCCAGGCATTATTAGCCATTGTGCACATGTGGTTTAGGAGTTATGTTTAAATAAATGTCAAATTGAATGTGGCAGTTATACTGTTATTATGAGTAAAACCTAATTTTTGTAAATGTTAACCTTACCACAATACCTGATTCTGGTAAAACTCACATAGATTCAATATTACAGGCATTTTTAGACATTTTACATGTTTGGTTTAGAGTTGTGTTTGAATACATTTGTATTGCTTTTTTCATTAGGGCAAGTCCGACGGGCGGGGAAGACCCAGGACACATTGGGAAGACTATGTCTCCCGGCTGGGCTGTCGAACGCCTCGGGATCCCCCGAGATGAGCTGGACGAAGTGGTTGGGGATAGGGAAGTCCGGGCTTCTCTGCTTAGGCTGCTGCCCCTGCAACCGGACCTCGGATAAGCGGAAGAAAATGGATGGATTTAGTATGACAGTTATACTGTCATATTAAGTAAAAAAAACTAACTTACAAAATATATTTTTTCTAGTAAAACTCACAAAGATACATATCTACAGGCATTATTAGCCATTTTGCATGTGTGGTTTAGGAGTTATGTTTAAATAACTGTCATATTGAATGTGGCAGTAATACTGTCATCATGACCTAATTTTTGTAATTGTAAACCTTACCAAAATACCTGATTCTGGTAAAACTCACAAAGATTCAATATTACAGGCATTTTTAGACAGATTACATGTTTGGTTTTGGGGTTATGTTTATACAACTTTCATATTTAGTATAACAGTTATACTATCATATTGAGTACAAAAAACAAAAATGTGTTTCTTTGCAAACCATACAAAAGATCATTGTTTTAGTTAATCTAACAAAGATACATTTCTCCAAGCATTATTAGTCATTTTGCATTTGTTGTTTAGGAGTTATGTTTAAATAACTGTCATAGTGAGTAAAACCTAATTTTTGTATTTGCAAAAACCTTACAAAAACAACTGATTCTAGTAAAACTCACATGGATGCAATATTGCAGGCATTTTTAGACATGATGCATGTTTGATTTTGGAGTTGTGTTTATATAACTTTCATATTTAGTATTACAGTAATACTGTCATATTGAGTAATAAAAACTAACTTGTGTCTTTACAAACCTTACAAAACATTTTTTTCCTGCAAAACTCACAAAGAGACATTTCTCCAGGCATTATTAGCCATTTGGCATGTGTGGTTTAGGAGTTATGTTTAAATAACTGTCAGATTGAGTGTGACAGTATACTGTGAGTAAAACCCATATTTTGTATTTGCAAACCTTACAAAAACAACTGATTCTAGTAAAACTCACATGGATACAAAATTACAGGCATTTTTAGAGATAATGCATGTTTGGTTTTGGAGTTATGTTTATATAACTTCCATATTTAGTATGACAGTAACACTGTCATATTTAGTAAAAAAAAACTAACTTGTGTCGGTACAAACATTACAAAACATTTTTTTTCCAGTAAAACTCACAAAGAGACATTTCTCCAGGCATTAATAGCCATTGTGCATGTGTGGTTTAGGAGTTATGTTTAAATAGATGTCAAATTGAATGTGGCAGTTATACTGTCATTATGAGTGAAACCTAATTTTTGTAATTGCACTTTTTCCACATGCGCCCACGTTTATGGGTGTATGTAATATTGTTTATTTCATTCCAGCGAGTTAATTCATTTTGAGGGGAGTTGAGGAGATAATTTAATTATGATGCGTTCAAGAGTCTTACGGCCTGAGGGAAGAAGCTGCTACAGAAGCTGGAGGTTCTGCTTCGGAGGCTGCGGAACCTCTTTCTAGAGTCCAGCAGTGAAAACTGTCCTTGGTGGGGGTGGGAGGAGTCTTTGCAAATTTTCTGAGCCCTGGTCAGGCAGCACTTTTTGCGATCTCCTGGATAGGAGGAAGAGGAGTCCTGATGATCTTTTCCGCCGTCCTCACCACTCTCTGGAGATACTTCCAGTCTGAGGCACTGCAGGCTCCAGTCCAGACAGAGATACTGTTGGTCAGCAGGCTCGCTATAACAACGATACATCTCTCCAAGCATTATTAGCTATTTTGCATTTGTTGTTTAGGAGTTATGTTTAAATAACTGTCAAAGTAAATAAAACCTAATTTTGGTATTTGAAAACCTTACAAAAACAACTGATTCTAGTAAAACTCACACAGATACAATATTACAGGCATTTTTAGACATAATACATGTTTGGTTTTGGAGTAATGTTTGGCGCAGTGGAAGAATGGCCGTGCGCGACCCGAGGTTCCCTGGTTCAATCCCCACCTAGTACCAACCTCGTCATGTCCGTTGTGTCCTGAACAAGACACTTCACCCTTGCTCCTGATGGGTGCTGGTTAGCGCCTTGCATGGCAGCTCCCTCCATCAGTGTGTGAATGGGTAAATGTGGAAGTAGTGTCAAAGCGCTTCGAGTACCTTGAAGGTAGAAAAGCGCTATACAAGTACAACCCATTTATTTATATATAGTATGACAGCTATACTGTTATATTGAGTAAAAAAAACTAACTTGTGCCTTTACAAACCTAACACAATATATTTTTTCTAGTAAAACTCACAAAGAGACATTTCCCCAGGTATTATTAGCCATTGTGCATGTGTGGTTTAGGAGTTATGTTTAAATAAATGTCAAATTTAATGTGGCAGGTATACTGTCATGTTGTAATTGTAAACCTTACCAAAATACCTGATTCTGGTAAAACTCACATAGATTGAATATTACATGCATTTTTAGACGGATTGCTTGTTTGGTTTTGGAGTTATGTTTTTACAACTTTCATATTTAGTATGACAGTTATACTGTCATAGAGTAAAAAAAACAAATAACTTGCGTCTTTGCAAACCTTACAAAAGATCATTATTCTGGTAAAGACTTAGACTTTCTTTTTATTGTCATTCAAATTTGAACTTTACAGCATAGATAACACAATTTCGTTACATAAGCTCATGGTAGTGCAGGATAAAAAAGCAATAAGGTGCATTTATAAATAAATAAATACAAATAATATATAAAATAAATAAATATACTTAAATATATATAAATAAATAAAAATATTACTGTGCAGATAAATATATTGCACTTTTTCCACATGCACCCACGTTTATGGGTGTATGTTATATTGTTTTTTGTTTATTCCAGCGAGTTAATCCATTTTGAGGGGAGTTGAGGGGATAATTTAATTATAATGCGTTCAAGAGTCTTACGGCCTGAGGGAAGAAGCTGGAGGTTCTGCTTCGGAGGCTGCGGAACCTCTTTCTAGAGTCCAGCAGTGAAAACAGTCCTTGGTGGGGGTGGGGGGAGTCTTTGCAAATTTTCTGAGCCCTGGTCAGGCAGCGCTTTTTGCGATCTCCTGGATAAGAGGAAGAGGATTCCTGAAGATCTTTTCCGCGGTCCTCACCACTCTCTGGAGAGACTTCCAGTCTGAGGCACTGCAGGCTCCAGTCCAGACAGAGATGCTGTTGGTCAGCAGGCTCTCTATAACAAAGATACAGTTCTCCAAGCATTATTAGCTATTTGCATTTGTTGTTTAGGATTTATGTTTAAATAACTGTCATAGTGAGTAAAACCTAAATTTTGTATTTGCAAACCTTACAAAAACAATTGATTCTAGTAAAACTCAGATACAATATCAAAGGCATTTTTAGACATAATGCATGTTTGGTTTTGGAGTTGTGTTTATATAACTTTCATATTTAGTATTACAGTAATACTGTCATATTGAGTAAAGAAAAAACAACTAACTTGTGTCTTTACAAACCTTACAAAATATTTTTCCCAGTAAAACTCAAAGATACATTTCTACAGGCATTATTAGCCATTTTGCATGTGCGGTTTCGGATTTATGTTTAAATAAGTGTCATATTGAGTGTGAAAGTCATAGTGAGTAAAACAAACTAACTTGTGTCTTTGCAATGCTTACAAAAGAAAATGTTGCTTGTAAAACTCACAAAAGATACATTTCTTCATGCATTATTAGAAAATGTTCATGTGTAGTTTAGGAGTTATGTTTTAATAACTGTCAAATTGAGTGTGTCATTAAGTGTTAAACCTAATTTTTGTATTTGCAAACCTTACAAAAACAACTGATTCTAGTAAAACTCTTATAGATTCAATATTGCAGGCATTTAGACATTTCACATGTTTGGTTTAGGAGTTGTGTTTGAATACATTTTAATTGCTTTTTTCGTTAGGGCAAGTCCGACCGGCAGGAGGCCACAGGGAAGCCCCAGGACACATTGGGAAGACTATGTCAGCCGGCTGGCCTGGGAACGCTTCGGGATCCCCAGAGAAGAGCTGGACGAAGTGGCTGGGGAGAGGGAAGTCTGGGCTTCTCTGCTTAGGCTGCTGCCCCCGCAACCCGACCTCGGATAAGCGGAAGAAAATGGATACATTTAGTATGACAGTTATACTATTATATTGAGTAAAAAAAAACTAACTTGTGTCTTTAAAAAACCTTACAAATTATATGTTTTCTAGTAAAACTCACAAAGATACATCTCCAGGCAATATAAGCCTTTTTGCATGTGGTTTAGGGGTTATGTTTAAATAACTGCCATATTGAATGTGGCAGTTATACTGTCATGAGTAAAACCTAATTTTTGTAATTGTAAACCTTACCAAAATACCTGATTCTGGTAAAACTCACATAGATTCAATATTACAGGTATTTTTAGACGGATTGCATGTGTAGTTTTGAAATTATGTTTATACAACTTTCTTATTTAGTATGACAGTGATACTATCATATTGAGTAAAAAAACTAACTTGTGTCTTTGCAAACCTTACAAAAGAACATTTTAGTAAAACTCAAAGATACATCTCCAGGCATTATTAGCCATTTTGCATTTGTTGTTTAGGAGTTATGTTTAAATAACTGGCATAGTGAGTAAAACTTAATTTTTGTATTTGCAAACCTTACAAAAACAACTGATTCTAGTAAAACTCACATGCATTCAATATTACAGTTATTTTTAGACATTTTGCCTGTTTGGTTTAGAAATTATGATGGAATACATTTGTATTGCTTTTTTCGCATTATCTCAGGATTTTAGGAATATTACTGTCATATTGAGAAAAAAACTACTTTTTGTGTTTGCAAGCCTTAAAAAAGCATATGTTTCGAGTTAAACTCACAAGAATGCATTATTTCAGGCAATATTAGCTCATTGTTATGTGTAGTTTAAGAGTTATGTTTAATTTACGGTCATATTGAGTGTACATTGTCATGGTGAAAAAAAACAATTTTTTATTTGCAAAAATATCAAACACAGCTGATTCTAGTAAAATTCACAAGGATTCATTATTACAGGCATTTGTACACATATTGCATGTTTGACTTAGGAAATATGTTTGAATACATTTTTAATGCTTTTTTCGCATTATCTCAGGATTTTAGGGATATAACTGTCATAATGAGTAAAAAACTACTTTTTGTGTTTGCAAGATTTAAAAAAGCATATGTTTAGAGTAAAACTCCGTAGAATGCATTATTTGAGGCAACATTAGCCATTTTGCATGTGTAGTTAGGAGTTATTTTTAAATAACTGTCATATTGAGTCTGACAGTATACTGTCATAGTGAGTAAAACTTAATTTTTGTATTTGCAAACATTATAAAAACATCTGATTCTAGTAAAACTCACATGGATTTAATATTACAGGCATTTTTAGACATTTTACATTGTTGGTTTAGGAATTATGTTGGAATACATTTTTATTGCTTTTTTCGCATTATCTCAGGATTTTAAGAACATTACTGTCATATTGAGTAAAAAACTACTTTTTGTGTTTGCAAGCCTTAAAAAAGCATATGTTTCGAGTAAAACTCACAATAATGCATTATTTCAGGCAATAATAGCTCATTTTTATGTGTAGTTTAGGAGTTATGTTTATTTACTGCTATATTGAGTGTACTTGTCATGGTGAAAAAAACCTAATTTTTTTTATTTGCAAAAATTTCAAACACAACCGGTTCTAGTAAAACTCACATGGATTCAATAATACAGGCATTTTTACACATTTTGCATGTTTAGTTTAGAAATTATGATTGAATACATTTTTATTGCTTTTTTCGCAGTATCTCGGAGTTTAAGAACATTACTGTCATATTGAGTAAAAAAAATACTTTTTGTGTTTGCAAGCCTTAAGAAAGCATATGTTTCGAGGAAAACTCCCAAGAATCCATTATTTCAAACATTATTAGCCATTTTGCATGAGTAGTTTAGGAGTTATGATTAAAAAACTGTCATATTGAGTGTGACAGTTTACTTTCATAAAGAGTAAAACCTAATTTTTGTTTTTGCAAACCTTACTCCAACAACTGATTCTAGTAAAACTCATATGGATATTACAGGCATTTTTAGACATTTTGCATTGCTGGTTTAGGAATTATGTTGGAATACATTTTTATTGTTTTTTTCGCATTATCTCAGGAGTTTAAGAACATTACTGTCATATTGAGTAAAAAAATACTTTTTGTGTTTGCAAGCCTTAAGAAAGCATATGTTTCCAGGAAAACTCCCAATAATTCATTATTTCAAACATTATTAGCCATTTTGCATGAGTAGTTTAGGAGTTATGATTAAAAAACTGTCATATTGAGTGTGACAGTTTACTTTCATAAAGAGTAAAACCTAATTTTTTTTTTGCAAACTTCACTAAAACAACTGATTCTAGTAAAACTCACATGGATTCAATAATACAGGCATTTTTGCACATTTTGCATGTTTAGTTTAGAAATTATGATTGAATACATTTTTATTGCTTTTTTCGCATTATCTCAGGATTTTAAGAACATTACTGTCATATTGAGTAAAAAACTACTTTTTGTGTTTGCAAGCCTTAAAAAAGCATATGTTTCGAGTAAAACTCACAAGAATGCATTATTTCAGGCAATATAAGCTCATTTTTAAGTGTAGTTTAGGAGTTATGATAATGTGATGATGCTAATAAATAATAATAATAAATGTCATATTGAGTGTGACAGTTTACTTTCATAAAGAGTAAATCCTATTTTTTGTTTTTGCAAACCTTACTAAAACAACTGATTCTAGTTAAACTCACAAGGATTCAATAATACAGGCATTTTTACACATTTTGCATGTTTACTTTAGAAATTATGATTGAATACATTTTTATTGCTTTTTTCGCATTATCTCAAGATTTAAAGAACATTACTGTCATATTAGGTAAAAAAAATACTTTTTGTGTTTGCAAGCCTTAAAAGCATAAGTTTCGAGGAAAACTCCCAAGGATCCATTATTTCAAACATTATTAGCCATTTTGCAAGAGTAGTTTAGGAGTTATGATTAAAAAAACTGTCATATTGAGTGTGACAGTTTACTTTCTTAAAGAGTAAAACCTAACTTCTGTTTTTGCAAACTTTACTAAAACAACTGATTCTAGTAAAACTCACATGGATTCAATAATACAGGCATTTTTACACATTTTGCATGTTTAGTTTAGAAATTATGATTTAATAAATTTTTATTGCTTTTTTCGCATTATCTCAGGATTTTAAGAACATTACTGTCATATTGAGTAAAAAAATACTTTTTGTGTTTGCAAGCCTTAAGAAAGCATATGTTTCCAGGAAAACTCCCAATAATTCATTATTTCAAACATTATTAGCCATTTTGCATGAGTAGTTTAGGAGTTATGATTAAAAAACTGTCATATTGAGTGTGACAGTGTACTTTCATAAAGAGTAAAATCTAATTTTTGTTTTTGCAAACCTTACTAAAACAACTGATTCTAGTAACACTCACATGGATTTAATATTACAGGCATTTTTAGACATTTTGCATTGTTGGTTTAGGAATTATGTTGGAATACATTTTTATTGCTTTTTTCGCATTATCTCAGGAATTTAAGAACATTACTGTCATATTGAGTAAAAAAATACTTTTTGTGTTTGCAAGCCTTAAGAAAGCATATGTTTCGAGGAAATCTCCCAAGGATCCATTATTTCAAACATTATTAGCCATTTTGCATGAGTAGTTTAGGAGTTATAATTAAAAAAACTGTCATATTGAGTGTGACAGTTTACTTTCTTAAAGAGTAAAACCTAACTTCTGTTTTTGCAAACTTTACTAAAACAACTGATTCTAGTAAAACTCACATGGATTCAATAATACAGGCATTTTTACACATTTTGCATGTTTAGTTTAGAAATTATGATTTAATACATTTTTATTGCT
Source organism: Nerophis lumbriciformis (assembly GCF_033978685.3). Taxonomy (NCBI): domain Eukaryota; kingdom Metazoa; phylum Chordata; class Actinopteri; order Syngnathiformes; family Syngnathidae; genus Nerophis; species Nerophis lumbriciformis. The sequence continues at coordinate 41,511,457 of NC_084556.2, forward strand.
TTTTTCGCATTATCTCAGGATTTTAAGAACATTACTGTCATATTGAGTAAAAAAATACTTTTTGTGTTTGCAAGCCTTAAGAAAGCATATGTTTCGAGGAAATCTCCCAAGGATCCATTATTTCAAACATTATTAGCCATTTTGCATGAGTAGTTTAGGAGTTATAATTAAAAAAACTGTCATATTGAGTGTGACAGTTTACTTTCTTAAAGAGTAAAACCTAACTTCTGTTTTTGCAAACTTTACTAAAACAACTGATTCTAGTAAAACTCACATGGATTCAATAATACAGGCATTTTTACACATTTTGCATGTTTAGTTTAGAAATTATGATTTAATACATTTTTATTGCTTTTTTCGCATTATCTCAGGATTTTAAGAACATTACTGTCATATTGAGTAAAAAAATACTTTTTGTGTTTGCAAGCCTTAAGAAAGCATATGTTTCCAGGAAAACTCCCAATAATTCATTATTTCAAACATTATTAGCCATTTTGCATGAGTAGTTTAGGAGTTATGATTAAAAAACTGTCATATTGAGTGTGACAGTGTACTTTCATAAAGAGTAAAATCTAATTTTTGTTTTTGCAAACCTTACTAAAACAACTGATTCTAGTAACACTCACATGGATTTAATATTACAGGCATTTTTAGACATTTTGCATTGTTGGTTTAGGAATTATGTTGGAATACATTTTTATTGCTTTTTTCGCATTATCTCAGGAATTTAAGAACATTACTGTCATATTGAGTAAAAAAATACTTTTTGTGTTTGCAAGCCTTAAGAAAGCATATGTTTCGAGGAAATCTCCCAAGGATCCATTATTTCAAACATTATTAGCCATTTTGCATGAGTAGTTTAGGAGTTATAATTAAAAATTGTCATAATGAGTGTGACAGTTTACTTTCATAAAGAGTAAAATCTAATTTTTGTTTTTGCAAAGCTTACTAAAACAACTGAATCTAGTAAAATTCACATGGATTCAATATTACAGGCATTTTTACACATATTGCATGTTTGACTTAGGAAATATGATTGAATACATTGTTATTGCTTTTTTCGCATTATCTCAGGATTTTAGGAAAATAACTGTCATATTGAGTAAAAAACTACTTTTTGTGTTTGCAAGATTTAAAAAAGCATATGTTTAGAGTACAACTCCGTAGAATGCATTATTTGAAGCATCATTAGCCATTTTGCATGTGTAGTTAGGAGTTATTTTTAAATAACTGTCATATTGAGTGTGACAGTTTACTTTCATAAAGAGTAAAACCTAATTTTTGTTTTTGCAAACTTTACTAAAACAACTGATTCTAGTAAAACTCACATGGATTCAATAATACAGGCATATTTACACATTTTGCATGTTTAGTTTAGAAATTATGATTGAATACATTTTTATTGCTTTTTTCGCATTATCTCAGGATTTTAAGAACATTACTGTCATATTGAGTAAAAAAATACTTTTTGTGATTGCAAGCCTTAAGAAAGCAAATGTTTCGAGGAAAACTCCCAAGGATCCATTATTTCAAACATTATTAGCCATTTTGCATGAGTAGTTTAGGAGTTATGATTAAAAAACTGTCATATTGAGTGTGACAGTTTACTTTCATAAAGAGTAAAACCTAACTTCTGTTTTTGCAAACTTTACTAAAACAACTGATTCTAGTAAAACTCACATGGATTCAATAATACAGACATTTTTACACATTTTGCATGTTTAGTTTAGAAATTATGATTGAATACATTTTTATTGCTTTTTTCGCATTATCTCAGGATTTTAAGAACATTACTGTCATATTGAGTAAAAAAATACATTTTGTGTTTGCAAGCCTTAAGAAAGCATATGTTTCGAGGAAATCTCCCAAGGATCCATTATTTCAAACATTATTAGCCATTTTGCATGAGTAGTTTAGGAGTTATGATTAAAAAACTGTCATATTGAGTGTGACAGTTTACTTTCATAAAGAGTAAAACCTAATTTTTGTTTTTGCAAACCTTACTAAAACAACTGATTCTAGTAACACTCACATGGATTTAATATTACAGGCATTTTTAGACATTTTGCATTGTTGGTTTAGGAATTATGTTGGAATACATTTTTATTGCTTTTTTCGCATTATCTCAGGAATTTAAGAACATTACTGTCATATTGAGTAAAAAAATACTTTTTGTGTTTGCAAGCCTTAAGAAAGCATATGTTTCGAGGAAATCTCCCAAGGATCCATTATTTCAAACATTATTAGCCATTTTGCATGAGTAGTTTAGGAGTTATAATTAAAAATTGTCATAATGAGTGTGACAGTTTACTTTCATAAAGAGTAAAATCTAATTTTTGTTTTTGCAAAGCTTACTAAAACAACTGAATCTAGTAAAATTCACATGGATTCAATATTACAGGCATTTTTACACATATTGCATGTTTGACTTAGGAAATATGATTGAATACATTGTTATTGCTTTTTTCGCATTATCTCAGGATTTTAGGAAAATAACTGTCATATTGAGTAAAAAACTACTTTTTGTGTTTGCAAGATTTAAAAAAGCATATGTTTAGAGTACAACTCCGTAGAATGCATTATTTGAAGCATCATTAGCCATTTTGCATGTGTAGTTAGGAGTTATTTTTAAATAACTGTCATATTGAGTGTGACAGTACACTTTCATAAAGAGTAAAACCTAATTTTTGTTTTTGCAAACTTTACTAAAACAACTGATTCTAGTAAAACTCACATGGATTCAATAATACAGGCATATTTACACATTTTGCATGTTTAGTTTAGAAATTATGATTGAATACATTTTTATTGCTTTTTTCGCATTATCTCAGGATTTTAAGAACATTACTGTCATATTGAGTAAAAAATTACTTTTTGTGATTGCAAGCCTTAAGAAAGCAAATGTTTCGAGGAAAACTCCCAAGGATCCATTATTTCAAACATTATTAGCCATTTTGCAAGAGTAGTTTAGGAGTTATGATTAAAAAACTGTCATATTGAGTGTGACAGTTTACTTTCATAAAGAGTAAAACCTAACTTCTGTTTTCGCAAACTTTACTAAAACAACTGATTCTAGTAAAACTCACATGGATTCAATAATACAGACATTTTTACACATTTTGCATGTTTAGTTTAGAAATTATGATTGAATACATTTTTATTGCTTTTTTCGCATTATCTCAGGATTTTAAGAACATTACTGTCATATTGAGTAAAAAAATACATTTTGTGTTTGCAAGCCTTAAGAAAGCATATGTTTCGAGGAAATCTCCCAAGGATCCATTATTTCAAACATTATTAGCCATTTTGCATGAGTAGTTTAGGAGTTATGATTAAAAAATTGTCATATTGAGTGTGACAGTTTACTTTCATAAAGAGTAAAATCTAATTTTTGTTTTTGCAAACCTTACTAAAACAACTGATTCTAGTAACACTCACATGGATTTAATATTACAGGCATTTTTAGACATTTTGCATTGTTGGTTTAGGAATTATGTTGGAATACATTTTTATTGCTTTTTTCGCATTATCTCAGGAATTTAAGAACATTACTGTCATATTGAGTAAAAAAATACTTTTTGTGTTTGCAAGCCTTAAGAAAGCAAATGTTTCGAGGAATACTCCCAGGATCCATTATTTCAAACATTATTAGCCATTTTGCATGAGTAGTTTAGGAGTTATGATTAAAAAACTGTCATATTGAGTGTGACAGTTTATTTTTTTAAAGAGTAAAACCTATTTTTTGTTTTTGCAAACCTTACTAAAACAACTGATTCTAGTTAAACTCACATGGATTTATTATTACAGGCATTTTTAGACATTTTGCATTGTTGGTTTAGGAATTATGTTGGAATACATTTTTATTGCTTTTTTCGCATTATCTCAGCATTTTAAGAACATTACTGTCATATTGAGTAAAAACTACTTTTTGTGTTTGCAAGCCTTAAAAAAGCATATGTTTCGAGTAAAACTCCCAAGAATGCATTATTTCAGGCAATATTAGCTCATTTTTATGTGCAGTTTAGGAGTTACGTTTAATTTACTGTCATATTGAGTGTACATTGTCATGGTGAAAAAAACCTAATTTTTCTAATTGCAAACCTTTAAACAGAACTGATTCTAGTAAAACATACATTGATTCAATATTACAGGCATTTTTACACATTTTGCATGTTTGGTTTAGGAATTATAATGGAATACATTTTTATTTTGCTTTTTTCGTATTATCTCAGGATTTTAAGAACATTACTGTCATATTGAGTAAAAAAACTACTTTTTGTGTTTGCAAGATTTAAAAAAGCATATGTTTTGAGTAAAACTCCCAAGGATGCATTATTTCAGGCATCAATAGCCATTTTGCTTGTGTGGATTAGGAGTTTTTAAATAACTGTCATATTGCGTGTGGCAGTTATACTGTTATTATGAGTAAAACCTAATTTTTGTATTTTTAAACATTATAAACCACCTGATTCTAGTAAAATTCACAAAGATACAATATTACAGGCATTTTTAGACATAATGCAGGTTTGGTTTTGGAGTTAGGTTTATAACTTTTCATATTTAGTATGACAGTTATACTGTCATATTAAGTAAAAAAAAAAAAGACTTGTGTCTTTGCAAACCTTACAAAATATTTTTTTCCAGTAAAACTCACAAAGATACATTTCTCTTATTAGCCATTTTGCATGTGTGGTTTCGGAGTTATGTTTAAATAACTGTCAGATACAGAGACAGAGACAGAGACAGTGTGCGGGTGGAGAAGTTCCGGCTAGATATAGTTGGACTCACTTCGACGCACAGGAACCTGTTCTCTCGAGAGGGGCTGGACTCTCTTCCACTATGGCGTTGCAAGCAATGAGAGGCTGGGGTGGCAATTCTTGTTGTCCCCCCGGCTCAAAGACACGAGTATGGGGATCAGACTGTCTGATTGTGGCGGGTCGCTCCCTGTATGATCAGTGTAGGGCAGCCTTGGTCCGCTTAGGCTGCCCTTTGTCACCGATTCTGTTGTTAACTTTTATGGACAGAATTGCAGTCATGGCGTTGAGGGGATCCGGTTTGGTGGTTGCAGGATTAGGTCTCTGCTTTTTGCAGTTGATGTGGTTCTGATGGCTTCAACTGGCCAGGATCTCCAGCTCTCATTGGATGGCCGAGTATGAAGCGACTGGGATGAGAATCAGCACCTCCAAGTCCGAGTCCATGGTTCTCGCCCGGTAAAGGGTGGGGTGCCATTTCCAGGTTGAGGAGGCGATGGCACATACTAGATGGCCCCAAGTGGAGGAGTTCAAGTACCTAGGAGTCTTGTTCACGAGTGAGGGAAGAGTGGATCATGAGATCCACAGGCGGATCGGTGCGGCGTCTTCAGTAATGAGGACGCTATATCGATCCATTGTGGTGAAGAAGGAGCTGAGCCAGAATTAAAAGCTCTAAATTTACCGGTCGATCTACATTCCCATCCTGCACCCATGGTCATGGTTATGACCGAAAAGACAAGATCCCGGGTACAAGCGGCCAAATTGAGTTTCCTCCGCCGGGTGGCGGGTCTCTCCCTTAGAGATAGGATAAGAAGCTCTGTCATCCGGGAGGAACTCAGAGTAAAGCGCTGCTCCTCCACATTGAGAGGAGCCAGATGAGGTGGTTCGGGCATCTGCTCAGGATGCCACCCGAACGCCTCCCGAGGGAGGTGTTTAGGGCAAGTCCGACCGGCAGGAGGCCACGGGGAAGACCCAGGACACATTGGGAAGATTATGTCTCCCGGCTGGCCTGGGAACGCCTCAGGATCCCCCAAGAAAAGCTGGAAGAAGTCGCTGGGGAGAGGGAAGTCTGGGCTTCTCTGTTTAGGCTGCTGCCCCCGCAACCCGACCTCGGTTAAGCGGAAGAAAATGGATGGATTTAGTAACGACAACAAAAACTGATTCTAGTAAAACTCACATGGATACAATTTTACAGGTAATGCATGTTTGGTTTTGGAATTATGTTTATATAACTTTCATATGTATTATGACAGTTATACTGTCATCTTAAATAAAACTAACTTGTGTCTTTACAAACATTACAAACTATGTTTTTCCAGTAAAACTCACAAAAATATTTTTTTCCAGGCATTTTTCATGTGTGGTTTAGGAAATATGTTTAAATAACTTTCATATTGAATGTGGCAGTTATACTGTTATTATGTGTAAAACCAAATTGTTGTATTTGCAAACCTTACAAAAACAACTGATTCTAGTAAAACTCACATAGATTCAATATTACAGGCATTTTTAGACATTTCACATGTTTGAATACAGTTTTATTGCTTTTTTCGTTAGGGCAAGTCCGATCGGCAGGAGGCCACGGGGAAGACCCAGGACACATTGGGAAGACTATGTCTCAGGCTGGCCTGGGAATGCCTCGGGATCCCCCGAGAAGAGCTGGACAAAGTGGCTGGGGAGAGGGAAGTCTGGGCTTCCTGCTTAGGCTGCTTCCCCCGCAACCCGACCTCGGATAAGCGGAAGAAAATGGATGGATTTAGTATGACAGTTATACTGTCATATTGAGTAAAAAAAACTATTTTTCATAGATTCAATATTACAGGCATCTTTAGATGGATTGCATGTTTGGTTTTGGAGATATGTTTATACAACTTTCATATTTAGTATGTCAGTTATACTGTCATATTGAGTAAAAAAAAACAACTTGTGTCTGCAAACCTTACAAAAGATTATTATTCTAGTAAAACTAACAAAGATACATTTTTCCAAGCATTATTAGCATTTGTTGTTTTGGAGTTATAATGCTTGCATTGAGAGGCGACGGGCTCGGGTGGCAATTCTTGTTGCCCCCCGGCTCAAAGCCTGCACGTTGGAGTTCAACCCAGTGGACCAGTGGGTAGCTTTCCTCCGCCTTCGGGTGGGGGGACGGGTCCTGACTGTTGTTTGGCCTTACGTGCCAAACGGCAGCTCAGAGTACCCACCCTTTTTGGATTCACTCGAGGGAGTACTGGAAAGTGCTCCACCGGGTGATTCCCTCGTTCTACTGGGGGCCTTCAACGCTCATCTTGGCAACAACAGTGAAACCTGGAGAGGCGTGATTGGGAAGAATGGCCGCCCGGATCTGAACCCGAGTGGTGTTTTGTTATTGGACTTTTGTGCTCGTCACAGATTGTCAATAACAAACACCAAGTTCAAACATAAGGGTGTCCATATGTGCACTTGGCACCAGGACACCCTAGGCCGCAGTTCCATGATCGATTTTGTAGTTGTGTCATCGGATTTGCGGTCTCATGTTTTGGACACTCGGGTGAAGAGAGGGGCGGAGCTTTCTACCGATCACCACCTGGTGGTGAGTTGGCTGCGATGGTGGGGGAGGATGCCTGACAGACCTGGCAGGCCCAAACGCATTGTGAGGGTTTGCTGGGAACGCCTCCGGAAGAACTTTGAACATGTCACGAGGGAGGCGCTGGACATTGAGTCTGAGTGGACCATGTTCCGTGCCTCTCTTGTCGAGCCGGCTGATTGGAGCTGTGGCCGCAAGGAGTTTGGTGCCTGTCGTGGCGGTAATCCTAGAACCCGCTGGTGGACACCAGCAGTGAGGGATGCCGTCAAGCTGAAGAAAGAGCCTATCGGGTCCTTTTGGCTCCTGGGACTCCAGAGGCAGCCGACAGGCCAAGCGAAGTGCGGCTTCAGCGGTCGCAGAGGCAAAAACTCGGACATGGGAGGAGTTTGGAGAAGCCATGGAAAACGACTTCCAGACGGCTTCAAAGCGATTCTGGACCACCATCCGCCGGCTCAAGGGGGGGCAGCAGTGCACTGTAACACCGTGTATGGTGAGGATGGTGCGCTGCTGACCTCTACTGCAGCTGTTATTGATCGGTGGAGGGAATACTTCGAAGACCTCCTTAATCCCACCAACATGTCTTCCTATGAGGAAGCAGTGCCTGGGGAATCTGTGGTGGGCTCTCCTATTTCTGGGGCTGAGGATGCCAAGGTAGTTAAAAAGCTCCTCAATGGCAACGCCCTGGGGGTGGATGAGATCCGTCCGGAGTTCCTTAAGGCTCTGGATGCTGTGGGGCTGTCTTGGTTGACAAGACTCCGCAACATCGCGTGGACATCGGGGGCGGTACTTCTGGATTGGGAGACCGGGGTGGTGGTTCCTCTCTTTAAAAGGGGAACCAGAGGGTGTGTTTCAACTATCGTGAGATCACACTCCTCAGTCTTCCCGGTAAGGTCTATTCATGTGTACTGGAGAAGAGGCTACGCCGGATAGTCGAACCTCGGATTCAGGAGGAACAGTGTGGTTTACGTCCTGGTCGTGGAACTGCGGACCAGCTTTATACTCTCGGCAGGGTCCTTGAGGGTGCATGGGAGTTTGCCCAACCAGTCTACATGTGCTTTATGGACTTGGAGAAGGCATTCGACCATTTACCCCTGGAAGTCCTGTGGGGAGTGCTTAGAGAGTATGGGGTAACGGACTGTCTTATTGTGGCGGTTCGCTCCCTTTGCAAGAGTCAGAGCTTGGTCCGCATTGCCGGCAGTAAGTCGGACCCGTTTCCAGTGAGGGTTGGACTCCGCCAAGGCTGCCCTTAGTCACCGATTCTGTTCATAACCTTTATGGACAGAATTTCTAGGCGCAGTCAGGGCGTTGAGGGGATCCGGTTTGGTGTCTGCAGGATTAGGTCTCTGCTATTTGCAGATGATGTGGTCCTGATGGGTTCATCTGGCCAAGATCTTCAGCCCTCACTGGATCGGTTCGCAGACGAGTGTGAAGTGACTGGGATGTGAATCAGCACCTCCAAGTCCGAGTCCATGGTTCTCGCCCGGAAAAGGGTGGAGTGCCATCTCCGGGTTGGGGAGGAGATCTTGCCCCAAGTTGAGGAGTTCAAGGACCTCAGAGTCTTGTTCACGAGTGAGGGAAGAGTGGATCGTGAGATCGACAGGCGGAACGGTGCGGCGTCTTCAGTAATGCGGACGCTGTATTGATCCGTTGTGGTGAAGAAGGAGCTGAGCCGGAAGGCAAAGCTCTCGATTTACCGGTCGATCTACGTTCCCATCCTCACCTATGGTCATGAGCTTTGTGTCATGGCCGAAAGGACAAAATCACGGGTACAAGCGGCCGAAATGAGTTTCCTCCGCCGGGTGGCGGGGCTCTCCCTTAGAGATAGGGTGAGAAGCTCTGTCATCCGGGAGGAGCTCAAAGTAAAGCCATTGCTCCTCCATTTCGAGAGGAGCCAGATGAGGTGGTTCGGGCATCTGGTCAGGATGCCACCCGAACGCCTCCCTAGGGAGGTGTTTCGGTCACGTCTGACCGGTAGGAGGCCCAGGAAGACCCAGGAAACGGGAAGCTTATCTCTCCCGGCTGGCCTGAGAACGCCCCAGGATCCCCCGGGAGGAGCTGGACGAAGTGGCTGGGGAGAGGAAAGTCTGGGCTTCCCTGCTTAGGCTGCAGCCCCCGCAACCCGACCTCGGATAAACGGAAGAAAATGGATGGCTGGATGGATGGAGTTATGTTTAAATAACTGTCATAAAGAGTAAAACCTCATTTTTGTATTTGTAAACCTTACCAAAACAACTGATTTTAGCAAAACTCACACAGATTCAATATTACAGGCATTTTTAGACATTTTGCTTATTTGGTGTAGGAATTATGATGGAATACATTGTTTTTGCTTATTTCGCATTATCTCAGGATTTTAAGAACTTTACTGTCATATAGAGGAAACCAAATACTTTTTGTGTTTGCAAGCCTTAAAAAAGCATATGTTTCGAGTAAAACTCACAAGAATGCCTTATTTCAGGCATTATTAGCCATTTTTTATGTGTAGTTTAGGCATACTTGCCAATACTCCTGGATTTTCCAGGAGACTCCCGAAATTCAGCGCCTCTCACGAAAACCTCCCGGGACAAATTTTCTCCCGAAAATCTCCCGAAATTCAGGCTGATCTGAGTGAGGACAGCCTGTATTCATGTCTGCTGTCCCACGATATAAACAGCATGCCTGCCCAATCACGTTATAACTGTAGAATGATCGAGGGCGAGTTCTTGGTTTCTTATGTGGGTTTATTGTTAGGTAGTTTCATTAACGTCCTCCCAGCGCGGTAACAACACAAAACAACAGCAGTCACGTTTTCGTCTACCGTAAAGCAGTTTGTCTGCCGTAAACAGCAATGTTGTGACACTCTTTAAACAGGGCAATACTGCCATCTACTGTACATGCATATGTGACAATAACATCCAGGGCTTTTAGAGAGTGCAGTGCACAACTGCGCACACAACAAGGAGACAAAGCAGAAGAACGCGGAAGATACAGCCATGGCGACGCCGACGACAAGTAAGATGAAGAAACATGCTTATAAGTTCCAAGCCGCAGCTGCGATTGGACCTGGATAGCCTCCGGGAAGAAGTAGTGGAAGACCAAGTGCTTGGCAGTGAAGATCTTCCTCAGGAAGCAAAGATTGACCGGTTTTTGGCCATGCTCGGGAGGGATGGAAAATTCCAGACTCTCGTGCATTTGATGAAAGCACTTTTGTGCGTGCCACACAGCAATGCATCATCAGAGAGGTTGTTCAGCATGGTTATAAAAATAGTGACAGAGAATAGAACAAGGATGGACAATTCAACCCTTAACTCAACAATGAGTAGATGAGTGTTATGTGTGTGTATATGTGTAAATAAATGAAAACTGAAATTCAAGTATTTATTTTATATATATATATATATATATATATATATATATATATATATATTTATATATATATGTCTTATATCTCCTGATGATTGAGGGAACCCCTCATGAAACAGGCCTGTAAAGATGAAGTAGTCTTGTGATTTTTTTCCCCACACATACATATATATATATATAGCTATACATACATATATATATATATATAGCTATACATACATATATATATATATATATATATATATAAATATATATATATATATATATATATATATATATATATATATATATATATATATATATATATGAAATACTTGACTTGGTGAATTCTAGCTCTAAATATACTCCTCCCCTCTTAACCACACCCCCAACCACGCCCCCACCCCACCCCTGACCATGCCTTCCCCACCCCCACCTCCTGAAATCGGAGGTCTCAATGTTGGCAAGTATGAGTTTAGGAGTTATGTTTAAATAACTGTCATAGTGAGTGTGGCAGTTACACTGTCATATTGAGTAAAAAAAACTAACTTGTGTCTTTGCAAACCTCACAAAAGAAAACGTTTCTAATAAAAATCACAAAGATACATTTCTTCACGCATTATTAGACATTTTTCATGTGTGGTTTAAGAATTATGTTTAAATAACTGTCATATTGAGTGTGGCAGTTATACTGTCATTATGTGTAAAACCTAATTTTGTATTTCCAAACCTTATAAAAACAACTGATTCTAGTAAAACATAGATTCAATTTTACAGGCATTTTTAGACATTTTACATGTTTGGTTTAGGAGTTGTGTTTGAATACATTTTTTATTTTTTATTCTTATTGTTGCTTTTTATTTTTATTCTATTGTAATATGTTTCTATTTTGTTTCAATTTATACCCCCATTATTTACTTTTCACTTTTTACAATTTTGTACACTACTGCTGGAATTTAAATTTTCCTGAGGGAACTCTCCTGAAGGAATCAATCAAGTACTATCTATGTATCTATCTATTTATGTCTCCTGGCTGGCCTGTAAATGCCTCGGGATCCCCCGAGAAGAGCTGGACAAAGTGGCTGGGGAGAGGAAAGTCTGGGCTTCTCTGCTTAGGCTGCTGCCCCCGCAACCTGACCTCGGATAAGCAGGAAGAAAATGGATGGATTTAGTATGACAGTTATACTGTCATATTAAGTAAAAAAATAACTTGGGTCTTTGCAAACATTACAAAATATATTTTTTCTAGTAAAACTCACTAAGATACATAACTCAAGGCATTATTAGCCATTTTGCATGTGTGGTTTAGGACTTATGTTTAAATAATCGTCAGATTGAGTGTGACAGTATACTGTCATAGTGAGTAAAACCCATATTTTGTAATTGCAAACCTTATGAAAACAAATGATTCTACTAAAACTCACATGGATACAATATTACGGGCAATACGGCCTAACCAATCTGGCGCCCTAGGCAAGATTTTAGGTGGCGCCCCCCCACATCGGCAGTGAAGTGTATATACTCACAAGAAACCGAATAGCTTTGTCTTTGACCTTTTTTTTTTACTTACAACCAGAGGTGGGTAGTAACGCGCTACATTTACTCCGTTACATCTACTTGAGTAAATTTTGGGATAAATTGTACTTCTAAGAGTAGTTTTAATGCAACATACTTTTACTTTTACTTAAGTATATTTATAGAGAAGGAACGCTACTTTTACTCCGCTACTTTTATCTACATTCAGCTCGCTACTCGCTACTAATTTTTATCGATCTGTTAATGCACGCTTTGTTTGTTTTGGTCTGTCAGACAGACCTTCAAAGTGCCTGCCTTACTGGTGACGTTTCACTTCGTTCCACCAATCAGATGCAGTCACTGGTGACGTTGGACCAATCAAACAGAGCCAGGTGGTCACATGACCTGACTTAAACAAGTTGAAAAACTTATTGGGGTGTTACCATTTAGTGGTCAATTGTACGGAATATTTACTGTACTGTGCAATCTAATCATAAAAGTTCCAATCAATCAATCAAAAGTGTGAAGGAAAAAATATACTTTTTTTATTTCAACCGTACATCCCGTCAAAAGCCTCAAGACTGACCGCACATGAGGATGTTCCTGTCTTCACAATAAAAGTGCCGCTCCATCGCGCCTGCGCTTTCAAAACAAGAGTCTCCGAAAGCCAGCGCGAACAAGCTAGCAAGCTACGGAGTTTGACGCCAATATATTTCTTGTAAAGTGTATAAAAACGAATATGGAAGCTGGACAAACAAGGTGCCAAAAACCAACCACTTTCATGTGGTATTAGACAGAAAGGAGGAACTTTTCTTCTCCTCCATTTGAAAACGTGGACGTTATCATCACTACTGTCTGATTACAGTCAACGCAAGTCATCAGAATCAGGTAATACACCAACTTATATTCTAGTCTGCATGAAAGAAAATAATCTATATGTTAAACATGCATGTATATTCATTAAAACATCTTTAACATGTAAACAAAAACAGCAAAATAAATACATATAAATTATATACTGTATATATCAATGTATATGTATGTATATATATATATATATATATATATATATATATATATATATATATATATATATATATATATATATATATATATATGTGTGTGTGTGTGTGTATGTTACTCATCAGTTACTCAGTACTTGAGTAGTTTTTTCACAACATACTTTTTACTTTTACTCAAGTAAATATTTGGGTGACTACTCCTTACTTTTACTTGAGTAATAAATCTCTAAAGTAACAGTACTCTTACTTGAGTACAATTTCTGGCTACTCTAGCCACCTCTGCTTACAACTATACCTAATATATAAAGGGGTGGAAAAGTGACTATTACCTGCACGGCAAACATTAGCTAACCAGAAGGCAATAACAATGTAAACAAAAACACCTGCTTAAAAGATCTAATACAAATGTCCCTGAGGAATGTAAGGTGGGAGTACTGTAATTACCTACCGTTACATTATTATTTTCCATAACAATTTAGCCCCCTCCACAATATTAACCCGACGTTAAAACAGAACTAGCTATTTATTGATTAGCAATTGCCGAATCATGTAACATTAGCTTAATGCTAAAAAGCCAGGTTACTATCACATTCTGTAACAGACAAATAATTTCATGTAGGCTAACGTTACCTACCTGCTACCTCTGTCTTTTCTCGTTTCTCCTCCTCTTCTTTTCTCTTTTTTCTTCCCTGGGCACCTGACAGTTTTGGCCGTTTTGACATCTTGTGTTGATTTTTTGATGTGGTGACGTCCAAAAAGAGTCATGATACGGGAAAGGGGGGGGGGCACCGTGCGGGGGGAAGGGTGGGGGGCGTAATGTTGTAACAAATAATATTTCTATTAAATAGGCTTTAATTTGCATTTTAATTAACGTGGGATTATTTTTTGTATTTAGAAATAATAGTACCAACTTTTTTCTTTTTTTTTTTTCTCCAACATTTGTGGCACTGGCGTGGCGCCCCCTGATGGACGGCGTCCTTAGCATTTGCCTATGCGGCCTATGCCACGGGCCGGCCCTGATTACGGGCATTTTTAGACATAATGCATGTTTGGTTTTGGAGTAATGTTTATATATTTTTCATATTTTGTATGACAGTAATACTGTCATATTGAATAAAAAAAACTAACTTGTATCTGTACAAACCTTAAAAAATATTTGTTTCCCTGTAAAACTCACAAAGAGACATTTCTCCAGGCATTATTAGCCATTGTGCACATGTGGTTTAGGAGTTATGTTTAAATAATTGTCAAATTGAATGTGGCAGTTATACTGTTATTATGAGTAAAACCTAATTTTTGTAAATGTTAACCTTACCACAATACCTGATTCTGGTAAAACTCACATAGATTCAATATTACAGGCATTTTTAGACATTTTACATGTTTGGTTTAGAGTTGTGTTTGAATACATTTGTATTGCTTTTTTCATTAGGGCAAGTCCGACGGGCAGGAGGCCGCGGGGAAGACCCAGGACACATTGGGAAGACTATGTCTCCCGGCTGGGCTGTCGAACGCCTCGGGATCCCCCGAGATGAGCTGGACGAAGTGGTTGGGGATAGGGAAGTCCGGGCTTCTCTGCTTAGGCTGCTGCCCCTGCAACCGGACCTCGGATAAGCGGAAGAAAATGGATGGATTTAGTATGACAGTTATACTGTCATATTAAGTAAAAAAAACTAACTTACAAAATATATTTTTTCTAGTAAAACTCACAAAGATACATATCTACAGGCATTATTAGCCATTTTGCATGTGTGGTTTAGGAGTTATGTTTAAATAACTGTCATATTGAATGTGGCAGTAATACTGTCATCATGACCTAATTTTTGTAATTGTAAACCTTACCAAAATACCTGATTCTGGTAAAACTCACAAAGATTCAATATTACAGGCATTTTTAGACAGATTACATGTTTGGTTTTGGGGTTATGTTTATACAACTTTCATATTTAGTATAACAGTTATACTATCATATTGAGTACAAAAAACAAAAATGTGTTTCTTTGCAAACCATACAAAAGATCATTGTTTTAGTTAATCTAACAAAGATACATTTCTCCAAGCATTATTAGTCATTTTGCATTTGTTGTTTAGGAGTTATGTTTAAATAACTGTCATAGTGAGTAAAACCTAATTTTTGTATTTGCAAAAACCTTACAAAAACAACTGATTCTAGTAAAACTCACATGGATGCAATATTGCAGGCATTTTTAGACATGATGCATGTTTGATTTTGGAGTTGTGTTTATATAACTTTCATATTTAGTATTACAGTAATACTGTCATATTGAGTAATAAAAACTAACTTGTGTCTTTACAAACCTTACAAAACATTTTTTTCCTGCAAAACTCACAAAGAGACATTTCTCCAGGCATTATTAGCCATTTGGCATGTGTGGTTTAGGAGTTATGTTTAAATAACTGTCAGATTGAGTGTGACAGTATACTGTGAGTAAAACCCATATTTTGTATTTGCAAACCTTACAAAAACAACTGATTCTAGTAAAACTCACATGGATACAAAATTACAGGCATTTTTAGAGATAATGCATGTTTGGTTTTGGAGTTATGTTTATATAACTTCCATATTTAGTATGACAGTAACACTGTCATATTTAGTAAAAAAAAACTAACTTGTGTCGGTACAAACATTACAAAACATTTTTTTTCCAGTAAAACTCACAAAGAGACATTTCTCCAGGCATTAATAGCCATTGTGCATGTGTGGTTTAGGAGTTATGTTTAAATAGATGTCAAATTGAATGTGGCAGTTATACTGTCATTATGAGTGAAACCTAATTTTTGTAATTGTAAACCTTACCAAAATACCTGATTCTGGTAAAACTCACATAGATTCAATATTACATGCATTTTTAGACGGATTGCATGTTTGGTTTTGGAGTTTTGATTATAAAACTTTCATATTTAGTATGACAGTTATACTGTATATTACCATTGAGTAAAAAAAAACCTAACTTGTGACTTTGCAAACCTTACAATAGATCGTTATTCTAGTAAAGACTTAGACTTAGACTTTCTTTTTATTGTCATTCAAATTTGAACTTTACAGCACAGATAAGAACGAAATGTCGTAGTGCAGGATAAAAAAGCAATAAGGTGCATATTTCGATAAATAAATATATATAAATAATATATAAATACTATATATATATGTATATATATATATATATATATATATATATATATATATATATATATATATATATATATACACATATATATATAATAAATAAATATATATAAATATATATAAATAGATAAATAGATTACTGTGCAGATAAATATATTGCACTTTTTCCACATGCGCCCACGTTTATGGGTGTATGTAATATTGTTTATTTCATTCCAGCGAGTTAATTCATTTTGAGGGGAGTTGAGGAGATAATTTAATTATGATGCGTTCAAGAGTCTTACGGCCTGAGGGAAGAAGCTGCTACAGAAGCTGGAGGTTCTGCTTCGGAGGCTGCGGAACCTCTTTCTAGAGTCCAGCAGTGAAAACTGTCCTTGGTGGGGGTGGGAGGAGTCTTTGCAAATTTTCTGAGCCCTGGTCAGGCAGCACTTTTTGCGATCTCCTGGATAGGAGGAAGAGGAGTCCTGATGATCTTTTCCGCCGTCCTCACCACTCTCTGGAGATACTTCCAGTCTGAGGCACTGCAGGCTCCAGTCCAGACAGAGATACTGTTGGTCAGCAGGCTCGCTATAACAACGATACATCTCTCCAAGCATTATTAGCTATTTTGCATTTGTTGTTTAGGAGTTATGTTTAAATAACTGTCAAAGTAAATAAAACCTAATTTTGGTATTTGAAAACCTTACAAAAACAACTGATTCTAGTAAAACTCACACAGATACAATATTACAGGCATTTTTAGACATAATACATGTTTGGTTTTGGAGTAATGTTTGGCGCAGTGGAAGAATGGCCGTGCGCGACCCGAGGTTCCCTGGTTCAATCCCCACCTAGTACCACCCTCGTCATGTCCGTTGTGTCCTGAACAAGACACTTCACCCTTGCTCCTGATGGGTGCTGGTTAGCGCCTTGCATGGCAGCTCCCTCCATCAGTGTGTAAATGTGGAAGTAGTGTCAAAGCGCTTCGAGTACCTTGAAGGTAGAAAAGCGCTATACAAGTACAACCCATTTATTTATATATAGTATGACAGCTATACTGTTATATTGAGTAAAAAAAACTAACTTGTGCCTTTACAAACCTAACACAATATATTTTTTCTAGTAAAACTCACAAAGAGACATTTCCCCAGGTATTATTAGCCATTGTGCATGTGTGGTTTAGGAGTTATGTTTAAATAAATGTCAAATTTAATGTGGCAGGTATACTGTCATGAGTAAAACCTAATTGTTGTAATTGTAAACCTTACCAAAATACCTGATTCTGGTAAAACTCACATAGATTGAATATTACATGCATTTTTAGACGGATTGCTTGTTTGGTTTTGGAGTTATGTTTTTACAACTTTCATATTTAGTATGACAGTTATACTGTCATAGAGTAAAAAAAACAAATAACTTGCGTCTTTGCAAACCTTACAAAAGATCATTATTCTGGTAAAGACTTAGACTTTCTTTTTATTGTCATTCAAATTTGAACTTTACAGCATAGATAACACAATTTCGTTACATAAGCTCATGGTAGTGCAGGATAAAAAAGCAATAAGGTGCATTTATAAATAAATAAATACAAATAATATATAAAATAAATAAATATACTTAAATATATATAAATAAATAAAAATATTACTGTGCAGATAAATATATTGCACTTTTTCCACATGCACCCACGTTTATGGGTGTATGTTATATTGTTTTTTGTTTATTCCAGCGAGTTAATCCATTTTGAGGGGAGTTGAGGGGATAATTTAATTATAATGCGTTCAAGAGTCTTACGGCCTGAGGGAAGAAGCTGGAGGTTCTGCTTCGGAGGCTGCGGAACCTCTTTCTAGAGTCCAGCAGTGAAAACAGTCCTTGGTGGGGGTGGGGGGAGTCTTTGCAAATTTTCTGAGCCCTGGTCAGGCAGCGCTTTTTGCGATCTCCTGGATAAGAGGAAGAGGATTCCTGAAGATCTTTTCCGCGGTCCTCACCACTCTCTGGAGAGACTTCCAGTCTGAGGCACTGCAGGCTCCAGTCCAGACAGAGATGCTGTTGGTCAGCAGGCTCTCTATAACAAAGATACAGTTCTCCAAGCATTATTAGCTATTTGCATTTGTTGTTTAGGATTTATGTTTAAATAACTGTCATAGTGAGTAAAACCTAAATTTTGTATTTGCAAACCTTACAAAAACAATTGATTCTAGTAAATCTCAGATACAATATCAAAGGCATTTTTAGACATAATGCATGTTTGGTTTTGGAGTTGTGTTTATATAACTTTCATATTTAGTATTACAGTAATACTGTCATATTGAGTAAAGAAAAAACAACTAACTTGTGTCTTTACAAACCTTACAAAATATTTTTCCCAGTAAAACTCAAAGATACATTTCTACAGGCATTATTAGCCATTTTGCATGTGCGGTTTCGGATTTATGTTTAAATAAGTGTCATATTGAGTGTGAAAGTCATAGTGAGTAAAACAAACTAACTTGTGTCTTTGCAATGCTTACAAAAGAAAATGTTACTTGTAAAACTCACAAAAGATACATTTCTTCATGCATTATTAGAAAATGTTCATGTGTAGTTTAGGAGTTATGTTTTAATAACTGTCAAATTGAGTGTGGCAGTTATACTGTCATTAAGTGTTAAACCTAATTTTTGTATTTGCAAACCTTACAAAAACAACTGATTCTAGTAAAACTCTTATAGATTCAATATTGCAGGCATTTAGACATTTCACATGTTTGGTTTAGGAGTTGTGTTTGAATACATTTTAATTGCTTTTTTCGTTAGGGCAAGTCCGACCGGCAGGAGGCCACAGGGAAGCCCCAGGACACATTGGGAAGACTATGTCAGCCGGCTGGCCTGGGAACGCTTCGGGATCCCCAGAGAAGAGCTGGACGAAGTGGCTGGGGAGAGGGAAGTCTGGGCTTCTCTGCTTAGGCTGCTGCCCCCGCAACCCGACCTCGGATAAGCGGAAGAAAATGGATACATTTAGTATGACAGTTATACTATTATATTGAGTAAAAAAAACTAACTTGTGTCTTTAAAAAACCTTACAAATTATATGTTTTCTAGTAAAACTCACAAAGATACATCTCCAGGCAATATAAGCCTTTTTGCATGTGGTTTAGGGGTTATGTTTAAATAACTGCCATATTGAATGTGGCAGTTATACTGTCATGAGTAAAACCTAATTTTTGTAATTGTAAACCTTACCAAAATACCTGATTCTGGTAAAACTCACATAGATTCAATATTACAGGTATTTTTAGACGGATTGCATGTGTAGTTTTGAAATTATGTTTATACAACTTTCTTATTTAGTATGACAGTGATACTATCATATTGAGTAAAAAAACTAACTTGTGTCTTTGCAAACCTTACAAAAGAACATTTTAGTAAAACTCAAAGATACATCTCCAGGCATTATTAGCCATTTTGCATTTGTTGTTTAGGAGTTATGTTTAAATAACTGGCATAGTGAGTAAAACTTAATTTTTGTATTTGCAAACCTTACAAAAACAACTGATTCTAGTAAAACTCACATGCATTCAATATTACAGTTATTTTTAGACATTTTGCCTGTTTGGTTTAGAAATTATGATGGAATACATTTGTATTGCTTTTTTCGCATTATCTCAGGATTTTAGGAATATTACTGTCATATTGAGAAAAAAACTACTTTTTGTGTTTGCAAGCCTTAAAAAAGCATATGTTTCGAGTTAAACTCACAAGAATGCATTATTTCAGGCAATATTAGCTCATTGTTATGTGTAGTTTAAGAGTTATGTTTAATTTACGGTCATATTGAGTGTACATTGTCATGGTGAAAAAAAACAATTTTTCATTTGCAAAAATATCAAACACAGCTGATTCTAGTAAAATTCACAAGGATTCATTATTACAGGCATTTTTACACATATTGCATGTTTGACTTAGGAAATATGTTTGAATACATTTTTAATGCTTTTTTCGCATTATCTCAGGATTTTAGGGATATAACTGTCATAATGAGTAAAAAACTACTTTTTGTGTTTGCAAGATTTAAAAAAGCATATGTTTAGAGTAAAACTCCGTAGAATGCATTATTTGAGGCAACATTAGCCATTTTGCATGTGTAGTTAGGAGTTATTTTTAAATAACTGTCATATTGAGTCTGACAGTATACTGTCATAGTGAGTAAAACTTAATTTTTGTATTTGCAAACATTATAAAAACATCTGATTCTAGTAAAACTCACATGGATTTAATATTACAGGCATTTTTAGACATTTTACATTGTTGGTTTAGGAATTATGTTGGAATACATTTTTATTGCTTTTTTCGCATTATCTCAGGATTTTAAGAACATTACTGTCATATTGAGTAAAAAACTACTTTTTGTGTTTGCAAGCCTTAAAAAAGCATATGTTTCGAGTAAAACTCACAATAATGCATTATTTCAGGCAATAATAGCTCATTTTTATGTGTAGTTTAGGAGTTATGTTTATTTACTGCTATATTGAGTGTACTTGTCATGGTGAAAAAAACCTAATTTTTTTTATTTGCAAAAATTTCAAACACAACCGGTTCTAGTAAAACTCACATGGATTCAATAATACAGGCATTTTTACACATTTTGCATGTTTAGTTTAGAAATTATGATTGAATACATTTTTATTGCTTTTTTCGCAGTATCTCGGAGTTTAAGAACATTACTGTCATATTGAGTAAAAAAAATACTTTTTGTGTTTGCAAGCCTTAAGAAAGCATATGTTTCGAGGAAAACTCCCAAGAATCCATTATTTCAAACATTATTAGCCATTTTGCATGAGTAGTTTAGGAGTTATGATTAAAAAACTGTCATATTGAGTGTGACAGTTTACTTTCATAAAGAGTAAAACCTAATTTTTGTTTTTGCAAACCTTACTCCAACAACTGATTCTAGTAAAACTCACATGGATATTACAGGCATTTTTAGACATTTTGCATTGCTGGTTTAGGAATTATGTTGGAATACATTTGTATTGTTTTTTTGCATTATCTCAGGAATTTAAGAACATTACTGTCATATTGAGTAAAAAAATACTTTTTGTGTTTGCAAGCCTTAAGAAAGCATATGTTTCCAGGAAAACTCCCAATAATTCATTATTTCAAACATTATTAGCCATTTTGCATGAGTAGTTTAGGAGTTATGATTAAAAAACTGTCATATTGAGTGTGACAGTTTACTTTCATAAAGAGTAAAACCTAATTTTTTTTTTGCAAACTTCACTAAAACAACTGATTCTAGTAAAACTCACATGGATTCAATAATACAGGCATTTTTGCACATTTTGCATGTTTAGTTTAGAAATTATGATTGAATACATTTTTATTGCTTTTTTCGCATTATCTCAGGATTTTAAGAACATTACTGTCATATTGAGTAAAAAACTACTTTTTGTGTTTGCAAGCCTTAAAAAAGCATATGTTTCGAGTAAAACTCACAAGAATGCATTATTTTAGGCAATATAAGCTCATTTTTAAGTGTAGTTTAGGAGTTATGATAATGTGATGATGCTAATAAATAATAATAATAAATGTCATATTGAGTGTGACAGTTTACTTTCATAAAGAGTAAAACCTATTTTTTGTTTTTGCAAACCTTACTAAAACAACTGATTCTAGTTAAACTCACAAGGATTCAATAATACAGGCATTTTTACACATTTTGCATGTTTACTTTAGAAATTAGGATTGAATACATTTTTATTGCTTTTTTCGCATTATCTCAAGATTTAAAGAACATTACTGTCATATTAGGTAAAAAAAATACTTTTTGTGTTTGCAAGCCTTAAAAGCATAAGTTTCGAGGAAAACTCCCAAGGATCCATTATTTCAAACATTATTAGCCATTTTGCAAGAGTAGTTTAGGAGTTATGATTAAAAAACTGTCATATTGAGTGTGACAGTTTACTTTCTTAAAGAGTAAAACCTAACTTCTGTTTTTGCAAACTTTACTAAAACAACTGATTCTAGTAAAACTCACATGGATTCAATAATACAGGCATTTTTACACATTTTGCATGTTTAGTTTAGAAATTATGATTTAATACATTTTTATTGCTTTTTTCGCATTATCTCAGGATTTTAAGAACATTACTGTCATATTGAGTAAAAAAATACTTTTTGTGTTTGCAAGCCTTAAGAAAGCATATGTTTCCAGGAAAACTCCCAATAATTCATTATTTCAAACATTATTAACCATTTTGCATGAGTAGTTTAGGAGTTATGATTAAAAAACTGTCATATTGAGTGTGACAGTTTACTTTCATAAAGAGTAAAATCTAATTTTTGTTTTTGCAAACCTTACTAAAACAACTGATTCTAGTAACACTCACATGGATTTAATATTACAGGCATTTTTAGACATTTTGCATTGTTGGTTTAGGAATTATGTTGGAATACATTTTTATTGCTTTTTTCGCATTATCTCAGGAATTTAAGAACATTACTGTCATATTGAGTAAAAAAATACTTTTTGTGTTTGCAAGCCTTAAGAAAGCATATGTTTCGAGGAAATCTCCCAAGGATCCATTATTTCAAACATTATTAGCCATTTTGCATGAGTAGTTTAGGAGTTATAATTAAAAATTGTCATAATGAGTGTGACAGTTTACTTTCATAAAGAGTAAAATCTAATTTTTGTTTTTGCAAAGCTTACTAAAACAACTGAATCTAGTAAAATTCACATGGATTCAATATTACAGGCATTTTTACACATATTGCATGTTTGACTTAGGAAATATGATTGAATACATTGTTATTGCTTTTTTCGCATTATCTCAGGATTTTAGGAAAATAAATGTCATATTGAGTAAAAAACTACTTTTTGTGTTTGCAAGATTTAAAAAAGCATATGTTTAGAGTACAACTCCGTAGAATGCATTATTTGAAGCATCATTAGCCATTTTGCATGTGTAGTTAGGAGTTATTTTTAAATAACTGTCATATTGAGTGTGACAGTACACTTTCATAAAGAGTAAAACCTAATTTTTGTTTTTGCAAACTTTACTAAAACAACTGATTCTAGTAAAACTCACATGGATTCAATAATACAGGCATATTTACACATTTTGCATGTTTAGTTTAGAAATTATGATTGAATACATTTTTATTGCTTTTTTCGCATTATCTCAGGATTTTAAGAACATTACTGTCATATTGAGTAAAAAAATACTTTTTGTGATTGCAAGCCTTAAGAAAGCAAATGTTTCGAGGAAAACTCCCAAGGATCCATTATTTCAAACATTATTAGCCATTTTGCATGAGTAGTTTAGGAGTTATGATTAAAAAACTGTCATATTGAGTGTGACAGTTTACTTTCATAAAGAGTAAAACCTAACTTCTGTTTTTGCAAACTTTACTAAAACAACTGATTCTAGTAAAACTCACATGGATTCAATAATACAGACATTTTTACACATTTTGCATGTTTAGTTTAGAAATTATGATTGAATACATTTTTATTGCTTTTTTTACATTATCTCAGGATTTTAAGAACATTACTGTCATATTGAGTAAAAAAATACATTTTGTGTTTGCAAGCCTTAAGAAAGCATATGTTTCGAGGAAATCTCCCAAGGATCCATTATTTCAAACATTATTAGCCATTTTGCATGAGTAGTTTAGGAGTTATGATTAAAAAACTGTCATATTGAGTGTGACAGTTTACTTTCATAAAGAGTAAAACCTAATTTTTGTTTTTGCAAACCTTACTAAAACAACTGATTCTAGTAACACTCACATGGATTTAATATTACAGGCATTTTTAGACATTTTGCATTGTTGGTTTAGGAATTATGTTGGAATACATTTTTATTGCTTTTTTCGCATTATCTCAGGAATTTAAGAACATTACTGTCATATTGAGTAAAAAAATACTTTTTGTGTTTGCAAGCCTTAAGAAAGCATATGTTTCGAGGAAATCTCTCAAGGATCCATTATTTCAAACATTATTAGCCATTTTGCATGAGTAGTTTAGGAGTTATAATTAAAAATTGTCATAATGAGTGTGACAGTTTACTTTCATAAAGAGTAAAATCTAATTTTTGTTTTTGCAAAGCTTACTAAAACAACTGAATCTAGTAAAATTCACATGGATTCAATATTACAGGCATTTTTACACATATTGCATGTTTGACTTAGGAAATATGATTGAATACATTGTTATTGCTTTTTTCGCATTATCTCAGGATTTTAGGAAAATAACTGTCATATTGAGTAAAAAACTACTTTTTGTGTTTGCAAGATTTAAAAAAGCATATGTTTAGAGTACAACTCCGTAGAATGCATTATTTGAAGCATCATTAGCCATTTTGCATGTGTAGTTAGGAGTTATTTTTAAATAACTGTCATATTGAGTGTGACAGTACACTTTCATAAAGAGTAAAACCTAATTTTTGTTTTTGCAAACTTTACTAAAACAACTGATTCTAGTAAAACTCACATGGATTCAATAATACAGGCATATTTACACATTTTGCATGTTTAGTTTAGAAATTATGATTGAATACATTTTTATTGCTTTTTTCGCATTATCTCAGGATTTTAAGAACATTACTGTCATATTGAGTAAAAAAATACTTTTTGTGATTGCAAGCCTTAAGAAAGCAAATGTTTCGAGGAAAACTCCCAAGGATCCATTATTTCAAACATTATTAGCCATTTTGCAAGAGTAGTTTAGGAGTTATGATTAAAAAACTGTCATATTGAGTGTGACAGTTTACTTTCATAAAGAGTAAAATCTAACTTCTGTTTTTGCAAACTTTACTAAAACAACTGATTCTAGTAAAACTCACATGGATTCAATAATACAGACATTTTTACACATTTTGCATGTTTAGTTTAGAAATTATGATTGAATACATTTTTATTGCTTTTTTCGCATTATCTCAGGATTTTAAGAACATTACTGTCATATTGAGTAAAAAAATACATTTTGTGTTTGCAAGCCTTAAGAAAGCATATGTTTCGAGGAAATCTCCCAAGGATCCATTATTTCAAACATTATTAGCCATTTTGCATGAGTAGTTTAGGAGTTATGATTAAAAAATTGTCATATTGAGTGTGACAGTTTACTTTCATAAAGAGTAAAATCTAATTTTTGTTTTTGCAAACCTTACTAAAACAACTGATTCTAGTAACACTCACATGGATTTAATATTACAGGCATTTTTAGACATTTTGCATTGTTGGTTTAGGAATTATGTTGGAATACATTTTTATTGCTTTTTTCGCATTATCTCAGGAATTTAAGAACATTACTGTCATATTGAGTAAAAAAATACTTTTTGTGTTTGCAAGCCTTAAGAAAGCAAATGTTTCGAGGAAAACTCCCAGGATCCATTATTTCAAACATTATTAGCCATTTTGCATGAGTAGTTTAGGAGTTATGATTAAAAAACTGTCATATTGAGTGTGACAGTTTATTTTTTTAAAGAGTAAAACCTATTTTTTGTTTTTGCAAACCTTACTAAAACAACTGATTCTAGTTAAACTCACATGGATTTATTATTACAGGCATTTTTAGACATTTTGCATTGTTGGTTTAGGAATTATGTTGGAATACATTTTTATTGCTTTTTTCGCATTATCTCAGCATTTTAAGAACATTACTGTCATATTGAGTAAAAACTACTTTTTGTGTTTGCAAGCCTTAAAAAAGCATATGTTTCGAGTAAAACTCCCAAGAATGCATTATTTCAGGCAATATTAGCTCATTTTTATGTGCAGTTTAGGAGTTACGTTTAATTTACTGTCATATTGAGTGTACATTGTCATGGTGAAAAAAACCTAATTTTTCTAATTGCAAACCTTTAAACAGAACTGATTCTAGTAAAACATACATTGATTCAATATTACAGGCATTTTTACACATTTTGCATGTTTGGTTTAGGAATTATAATGGAATACATTTTTATTTTGCTTTTTTCGTATTATCTCAGGATTTTAAGAACATTACTGTCATATTGAGTAAAAAAACTACTTTTTGTGTTTGCAAGATTTAAAAAAGCATATGTTTTGAGTAAAACTCCCAAGGATGCATTATTTCAGGCATCAATAGCCATTTTGCTTGTGTGGATTAGGAGTTTTTAAATAACTGTCATATTGCGTGTGGCAGTTATACTGTTATTATGAGTAAAACCTAATTTTTGTATTTTTAAACATTATAAACCACCTGATTCTAGTAAAATTCACAAAGATACAATATTACAGGCATTTTTAGACATAATGCAGGTTTGGTTTTGGAGTTAGGTTTATAACTTTTCATATTTAGTATGACAGTTATACTGTCATATTAAGTAAAAAAAAAAAAGACTTGTGTCTTTGCAAACCTTACAAAATATTTTTTTCCAGTAAAACTCACAAAGATACATTTCTCTTATTAGCCATTTTGCATGTGTGGTTTCGGAGTTATGTTTAAATAACTGTCAGATACAGAGACAGAGACAGAGACAGTGTGCGAGGTGGAGAAGTTCCGGCTAGATATAGTTGGACTCACTTCGACGCACAGGAACCTGTTCTCTCGAGAGGGGCTGGACTCTCTTCCACTATGGCGTTGCACGCAATGAGAGGCTGGGGTGGCAATTCTTGTTGTCCCCCCGGCTCAAAGACACGAGTATGGGGATCAGACTGTCTGATTGTGGCGGGTCGCTCCCTGTATGATCAGTGTAGGGCAGCCTTGGTCCGCTTAGGCTGCCCTTTGTCACCGATTCTGTTGTTAACTTTTATGGACAGAATTGCAGTCATGGCGTTGAGGGGATCCGGTTTGGTGGTTGCAGGATTAGGTCTCTGCTTTTTGCAGTTGATGTGGTTCTGATGGCTTCAACTGGCCAGGATCTCCAGCTCTCATTGGATGGCCGAGTATGAAGCGACTGGGATGAGAATCAGCACCTCCAAGTCCGAGTCCATGGTTCTCGCCCGGTAAAGGGTGGGGTGCCATTTCCAGGTTGAGGAGGCGATGGCACATACTAGATGGCCCCAAGTGGAGGAGTTCAAGTACCTAGGAGTCTTGTTCACGAGTGAGGGAAGAGTGGATCATGAGATCCACAGGCGGATCGGTGCGGCGTCTTCAGTAATGAGGACGCTATATCGATCCATTGTGGTGAAGAAGGAGCTGAGCCAGAATTAAAAGCTCTAAATTTACCGGTCGATCTACATTCCCATCCTGCACCCATGGTCATGGTTATGACCGAAAAGACAAGATCCCGGGTACAAGCGGCCAAATTGAGTTTCCTCCGCCGGGTGGCGGGTCTCTCCCTTAGAGATAGGATAAGAAGCTCTGTCATCCGGGAGGAACTCAGAGTAAAGCGCTGCTCCTCCACATTGAGAGGAGCCAGATGAGGTGGTTCGGGCATCTGCTCAGGATGCCACCCGAACGCCTCCCGAGGGAGGTGTTTAGGGCAAGTCCGACCGGCAGGAGGCCACGGGGAAGACCCAGGACACATTGGGAAGATTATGTCTCCCGGCTGGCCTGGGAACGCCTCAGGATCCCCCAAGAAAAGCTGGAAGAAGTCGCTGGGGAGAGGGAAGTCTGGGCTTCTCTGTTTAGGCTGCTGCCCCCGCAACCCGACCTCGGTTAAGCGGAAGAAAATGGATGGATTTAGTAACGACAACAAAAACTGATTCTAGTAAAACTCACATGGATACAATTTTACAGGTAATGCATGTTTGGTTTTGGAATTATGTTTATATAACTTTCATATGTATTATGACAGTTATACTGTCATCTTAAATAAAACTAACTTGTGTCTTTACAAACATTACAAACTATGTTTTTCCAGTAAAACTCACAAAAATATTTTTTTCCAGGCATTATTAGACATTTTTCATGTGTGGTTTAGGAAATATGTTTAAATAACTTTCATATTGAATGTGGCAGTTATACTGTTATTATGTGTAAAACCAAATTGTTGTATTTGCAAACCTTACAAAAACAACTGATTCTAGTAAAACTCACATAGATTCAATATTACAGGCATTTTTAGACATTTCACATGTTTGAATACAGTTTTATTGCTTTTTTCGTTAGGGCAAGTCCGATCGGCAGGAGGCCACGGGGAAGACCCAGGACACATTGGGAAGACTATGTCTCAGGCTGGCCTGGGAACGCCTCGGGATCCCCCGAGAAGAGCTGGACAAAGTGGCTGGGGAGAGGGAAGTCTGGGCTTCCTGCTTAGGCTGCTTCCCCCGCAACCCGACCTCGGATAAGCGGAAGAAAATGGATGGATTTAGTATGACAGTTATACTGTCATATTGAGTAAAAAAAACTATTTTTCATAGATTCAATATTACAGGCATCTTTAGATGGATTGCATGTTTGGTTTTGGAGATATGTTTATACAACTTTCATATTTAGTATGTCAGTTATACTGTCATATTGAGTAAAAAAAAACAACTTGTGTCTGCAAACCTTACAAAAGATTATTATTCTAGTAAAACTAACAAAGATACATTTTTCCAAGCATTATTAGCATTTGTTGTTTTGGAGTTATAATGCTTGCATTGAGAGGCGACGGGCTCGGGTGGCAATTCTTGTTGCCCCCCGGCTCAAAGCCTGCACGTTGGAGTTCAACCCAGTGGACCAGTGGGTAGCTTTCCTCCGCCTTCGGGTGGGGGGACGGGTCCTGACTGTTGTTTGGCCTTACGCGCCAAACGGCAGCTCAGAGCACCCACCCTTTTTGGATTCACTCGAGGGAGTACTGGAAAGTGCTCCACCGGGTGATTCCCTCGTTCTACTGGGGGCCTTCAACGCTCATCTTGGCAACAACAGTGAAACCTGGAGAGGCGTGATTGGGAAGAATGGCCGCCCGGATCTGAACCCGAGTGGTGTTTTGTTATTGGACTTTTGTGCTCGTCACAGATTGTCAATAACAAACACCAAGTTCAAACATAAGGGTGTCCATATGTGCACTTGGCACCAGGACACCCTAGGCCGCAGTTCCATGATCGATTTTGTAGTTGTGTCATCGGATTTGCGGTCTCATGTTTTGGACACTCGGGTGAAGAGAGGGGCGGAGCTTTCTACCGATCACCACCTGGTGGTGAGTTGGCTGCGATGGTGGGGGAGGATGCCTGACAGACCTGGCAGGCCCAAACGCATTGTGAGGGTTTGCTGGGAACGCCTCCGGAAGAACTTTGAACATGTCACGAGGGAGGCGCTGGACATTGAGTCTGAGTGGACCATGTTCCGTGCCTCTCTTGTCGAGCCGGCTGATTGGAGCTGTGGCCGCAAGGAGTTTGGTGCCTGTCGTGGCGGTAATCCTAGAACCCGCTGGTGGACACCAGCAGTGAGGGATGCCTTCAAGCTGAAGAAAGAGCCTATCGGGTCCTTTTGGCTCCTGGGACTCCAGAGGCAGCCGACAGGCCAAGCGAAGTGCGGCTTCAGCGGTCGCAGAGGCAAAAACTCGGACATGGGAGGAGTTTGGAGAAGCCATGGAAAACGACTTCCAGACGGCTTCAAAGCGATTCTGGACCACCATCCGCCGGCTCAAGGGGGGGCAGCAGTGCACTGTAACACCGTGTATGGTGAGGATGGTGCGCTGCTGACCTCTACTGCAGCTGTTATTGATCGGTGGAGGGAATACTTCGAAGACCTCCTTAATCCCACCAACATGTCTTCCTATGAGGAAGCAGTGCCTGGGGAATCTGTGGTGGGCTCTCCTATTTCTGGGGCTGAGGATGCCAAGGTAGTTAAAAAGCTCCTCAATGGCAACGCCCTGGGGGTGGATGAGATCCGTCCGGAGTTCCTTAAGGCTCTGGATGCTGTGGGGCTGTCTTGGTTGACAAGACTCCGCAACATCGCGTGGACATCGGGGGCGGTACTTCTGGATTGGGAGACCGGGGTGGTGGTTCCTCTCTTTAAAAGGGGAACCAGAGGGTGTGTTTCAACTATCGTGAGATCACACTCCTCAGTCTTCCCGGTAAGGTCTATTCATGTGTACTGGAGAAGAGGCTACGCCGGATAGTCGAACCTCGGATTCAGGAGGAACAGTGTGGTTTACGTCCTGGTCGTGGAACTGCGGACCAGCTTTATACTCTCGGCAGGGTCCTTGAGGGTGCATGGGAGTTTGCCCAACCAGTCTACATGTGCTTTATGGACTTGGAGAAGGCATTCGACCATTTACCCCTGGAAGTCCTGTGGGGAGTGCTTAGAGAGTATGGGGTAACGGACTGTCTTATTGTGGCGGTTCGCTCCCTTTGCAAGAGTCAGAGCTTGGTCCGCATTGCCGGCAGTAAGTCGGACCCGTTTCCAGTGAGGGTTGGACTCCGCCAAGGCTGCCCTTAGTCACCGATTCTGTTCATAACCTTTATGGACAGAATTTCTAGGCGCAGTCAGGGCGTTGAGGGGATCCGGTTTGGTGTCTGCAGGATTAGGTCTCTGCTATTTGCAGATGATGTGGTCCTGATGGGTTCATCTGGCCAAGATCTTCAGCCCTCACTGGATCGGTTCGCAGACGAGTGTGAAGTGACTGGGATGTGAATCAGCACCTCCAAGTCCGAGTCCATGGTTCTCGCCCGGAAAAGGGTGGAGTGCCATCTCCGGGTTGGGGAGGAGATCTTGCCCCAAGTTGAGGAGTTCAAGGACCTCAGAGTCTTGTTCACGAGTGAGGGAAGAGTGGATCGTGAGATCGACAGGCGGAACGGTGCGGCGTCTTCAGTAATGCGGACGCTGTATTGATCCGTTGTGGTGAAGAAGGAGCTGAGCCGGAAGGCAAAGCTCTCGATTTACCGGTCGATCTACGTTCCCATCCTCACCTATGGTCATGAGCTTTGTGTCATGGCCGAAAGGACAAAATCACGGGTACAAGCGGCCGAAATGAGTTTCCTCCGCCGGGTGGCGGGGCTCTCCCTTAGAGATAGGGTGAGAAGCTCTGTCATCCGGGAGGAGCTCAAAGTAAAGCCATTGCTCCTCCATTTCGAGAGGAGCCAGATGAGGTGGTTCGGGCATCTGGTCAGGATGCCACCCGAACGCCTCCCTAGGGAGGTGTTTCGGTCACGTCTGACCGGTAGGAGGCCCAGGAAGACCCAGGAAACGGGAAGCTTATCTCTCCCGGCTGGCCTGAGAACGCCCCAGGATCCCCCGGGAGGAGCTGGACGAAGTGGCTGGGGAGAGGAAAGTCTGGGCTTCCCTGCTTAGGCTGCAGCCCCCGCAACCCGACCTCGGATAAACGGAAGAAAATGGATGGCTGGATGGATGGAGTTATGTTTAAATAACTGTCATAAAGAGTAAAACCTCATTTTTGTATTTGTAAACCTTACCAAAACAACTGATTTTAGCAAAACTCACACAGATTCAATATTACAGGCATTTTTAGACATTTTGCTTATTTGGTGTAGGAATTATGATGGAATACATTGTTTTTGCTTATTTCGCATTATCTCAGGATTTTAAGAACTTTACTGTCATATAGAGGAAACCAAATACTTTTTGTGTTTGCAAGCCTTAAAAAAGCATATGTTTCGAGTAAAACTCACAAGAATGCCTTATTTCAGGCATTATTAGCCATTTTTTATGTGTAGTTTAGGCATACTTGCCAATACTCCTGGATTTTCCAGGAGACTCCCGAAATTCAGCGCCTCTCACGAAAACCTCCCGGGACAAATTTTCTCCCGAAAATCTCCCGAAATTCAGGCTGATCTGAGTGAGGACAGCCTGTATTCATGTCTGCTTTCCCACGATATAAACAGCATGCCTGCCCAATCACGTTATAACTGTAGAATGATCGAGGGCGAGTTCTTGGTTTCTTATGTGGGTTTATTGTTAGGTAGTTTCATTAACGTCCTCCCAGCGCGGTAACAACACAAAACAACAGCAGTCACGTTTTCGTCTACCGTAAAGCAGTTTGTCTGCCGTAAACAGCAATGTTGTGACACTCTTTAAACAGGGCAATACTGCCATCTACTGTACATGCATATGTGACAATAACATCCAGGGCTTTTAGAGAGTGCAGTGCACAACTGCGCACACAACAAGGAGACAAAGCAGAAGAACGCGGAAGATACAGCCATGGCGACGCCGACGACAAGTAAGATGAAGAAACATGCTTATAAGTTCCAAGCCGCAGCTGCGATTGGACCTGGATAGCCTCCGGGAAGAAGTAGTGGAATACCAAGTGCTTGGCAGTGAAGATCTTCCTCAGGAAGCAAAGATTGACCGGTTTTTGGCCATGCTCGGGAGGGATGGAAAATTCCAGACTCTCGTGCATTTGATGAAAGCACTTTTGTGCGTGCCACACAGCAATGCATCATCAGAGAGGTTGTTCAGCATGGTTATAAAAATAGTGACAGAGAATAGAACAAGGATGGACAATTCAACCCTTAACTCAACAATGAGTAGATGAGTGTTATGTGTGTGTATATGTGTAAATAAATGAAAACTGAAATTCAAGTATTTATTTTATATATATATATATATATATATATATATATATATATATATATATATATATATATATATATATATATATATATATATATATATATGTCTTATATCTCCTGATGATTGAGGGAACCCCTCATGAAACAGGCCTGTAAAGATGAAGTAGTCTTGTGATTTTTTCCCCACACATACATATATATATATATAGCTATACATACATATATATATATATATATATATATATATATATATATATATATATATATATATATATATATATATATATATATATATATATATATATATATATAAATATATATATATATATATATATATATATATATATATATATATGAAATACTTGACTTGGTGAATTCTAGCTCTAAATATACTCCTCCCCTCTTAACCACACCCCCAACCACGCCCCCACCCCACCCCTGACCATGCCTTCCCCACCCCCACCTCCTGAAATCGGAGGTCTCAATGTTGGCAAGTATGAGTTTAGGAGTTATGTTTAAATAACTGTCATAGTGAGTGTGGCAGTTACACTGTCATATTGAGTAAAAAAAACTAACTTGTGTCTTTGCAAACCTCACAAAAGAAAACGTTTCTAATAAAAATCACAAAGATACATTTCTTCACGCATTATTAGACATTTTTCATGTGTGGTTTAGGAATTATGTTTAAATAACTGTCATATTGAGTGTGGCAGTTATACTGTCATTATGTGTAAAACCTAATTTTGTATTTCCAAACCTTATAAAAACAACTGATTCTAGTAAAACATAGATTCAATTTTACAGGCATTTTTAGACATTTTACATGTTTGGTTTAGGAGTTGTGTTTGAATACATTTTTTATTTTTTATTCTTATTGTTGCTTTTTATTTTTATTCTATTGTAATATGTTTCTATTTTGTTTCAATTTATACCCCCATTATTTACTTTTCACTTTTTACAATTTTGTACACTACTGCTGGAATTTAAATTTTCCTGAGGGACTCTCCTGAAGGAATCAATCAAGTACTATCTATGTATCTATCTATTTATGTCTCCTGGCTGGCCTGTAAATGCCTCGGGATCCCCCGAGAAGAGCTGGACAAAGTGGCTGGGGAGAGGAAAGTCTGGGCTTCTCTGCTTAGGCTGCTGCCCCCGCAACCTGACCTCGGATAAGCAGGAAGAAAATGGATGGATTTAGTATGACAGTTATACTGTCATATTAAGTAAAAAAATAACTTGGGTCTTTGCAAACATTACAAAATATATTTTTTCTAGTAAAACTCACTAAGATACATAACTCAAGGCATTATTAGCCATTTTGCATGTGTGGTTTAGGACTTATGTTTAAATAATCGTCAGATTGAGTGTGACAGTATACTGTCATAGTGAGTAAAACCCATATTTTGTAATTGCAAACCTTATGAAAACAAATGATTCTACTAAAACTCACATGGATACAATATTACGGGCAATACGGCCTAACCAATCTGGCGCCCTAGGCAAGATTTTAGGTGGCGCCCCCCCACATCGGCAGTGAAGTGTATATACTCACAAGAAACCGAATAGCTTTGTCTTTGACCTTTTTTTTTACTTACAACCAGAGGTGGGTAGTAACGCGCTACATTTACTCCGTTACATCTACTTGAGTAAATTTTGGGATAAATTGTACTTCTAAGAGTAGTTTTAATGCAACATACTTTTACTTTTACTTAAGTATATTTATAGAGAAGGAACGCTACTTTTACTCCGCTACTTTTATCTACATTCAGCTCGCTACTCGCTACTAATTTTTATCGATCTGTTAATGCACGCTTTGTTTGTTTTGGTCTGTCAGACAGACCTTCAAAGTGCCTGCCTTACTGGTGACGTTTCACTTCGTTCCACCAATCAGATGCAGTCACTGGTGACGTTGGACCAATCAAACAGAGCCAGGTGGTCACATGACCTGACTTAAACAAGTTGAAAAACTTATTGGGGTGTTACCATTTAGTGGTCAATTGTACGGAATATTTACTGTACTGTGCAATCTAATCATAAAAGTTCCAATCAATCAATCAAAAGTGTGAAGGAAAAAATATACTTTTTTTATTTCAACCGTACATCCCGTCAAAAGCCTCAAGACTGACCGCACATGAGGATGTTCCTGTCTTCACAATAAAAGTGCCGCTCCATCGCGCCTGCGCTTTCAAAACAAGAGTCTCCGAAAGCCAGCGCGAACAAGCTAGCAAGCTACGGAGTTTGACGCCAATATATTTCTTGTAAAGTGTATAAAAACGAATATGGAAGCTGGACAAACAAGGTGCCAAAAACCAACCACTTTCATGTGGTATTAGACAGAAAGGAGGAACTTTTCTTCTCCTCCATTTGAAAACGTGGACGTTATCATCACTACTGTCTGATTACAGTCAACGCAAGTCATCAGAATCAGGTAATACACCAACTTATATTCTAGTCTGCATGAAAGAAAATAATCTATATGTTAAACATGCATGTATATTCATTAAAACATCTTTAACATGTAAACAAAAACAGCAAAATAAATACATATAAATTATATACTGTATATATCAATGTATATGTATGTATATATATATATATATATATATATATATATATATATATATATATATATATATATATGTGTGTGTGTGTGTATGTTACTCATCAGTTACTCAGTACTTGAGTAGTTTTTTCACAACATACTTTTTACTTTTACTCAAGTAAATATTTGGGTGACTACTCCTTACTTTTACTTGAGTAATAAATCTCTAAAGTAACAGTACTCTTACTTGAGTACAATTTCTGGCTACTCTAGCCACCTCTGCTTACAACTATACCTAATATATAAAGGGGTGGAAAAGTGACTATTACCTGCACGGCAAACATTAGCTAACCAGAAGGCAATAACAATGTAAACAAAAACACCTGCTTAAAAGATCTAATACAAATGTCCCTGAGGAATGTAAGGTGGGAGTACTGTAATTACCTACCGTTACATTATTATTTTCCATAACAATTTAGCCCCCTCCACAATATTAACCCGACGTTAAAACAGAACTAGCTATTTATTGATTAGCAATTGCCGAATCATGTAACATTAGCTTAATGCTAAAAAGCCAGGTTACTATCACATTCTGTAACAGACAAATAATTTCATGTAGGCTAACGTTACCTACCTGCTACCTCTGTCTTTTCTCGTTTCTCCTCCTCTTCTTTTCTCTTTTTTCTTCCCTGGGCACCTGACAGTTTTGGCCGTTTTGACATCTTGTGTTGATTTTTTGATGTGGTGACGTCCAAAAAGAGTCATGATACGGGAAAGGGGGGGGGGGCACCGTGCGGGGGGAAGGGTGGGGGGCGTAATGTTGTAACAAATAATATTTCTATTAAATAGGCTTTAATTTGCATTTTAATTAACGTGGGATTATTTTTTGTATTTAGAAATAATAGTACCAACTTTTTTCTTTTTTTTTTTTCTCCAACATTTGTGGCACTGGCGTGGCGCCCTCTGATGGACGGCGCCCTTAGCATTTGCCTATACGGCCTATGCCACGGGCCGGCCCTGATTACGGGCATTTTTAGACATAATGCATGTTTGGTTTTGGAGTAATGTTTATATATTTTTCATATTTTGTATGACAGTAATACTGTCATATTGAATAAAAAAAACTAACTTGTATCTGTACAAACCTTAAAAAATATTTTTTTCCCTGTAAAACTCACAAAGAGACATTTCTCCAGGCATTATTAGCCATTGTGCACATGTGGTTTAGGAGTTATGTTTAAATAAATGTCAAATTGAATGTGGCAGTTATACTGTTATTATGAGTAAAACCTAATTTTTGTAAATGTTAACCTTACCACAATACCTGATTCTGGTAAAACTCACATAGATTCAATATTACAGGCATTTTTAGACATTTTACATGTTTGGTTTAGAGTTGTGTTTGAATACATTTGTATTGCTTTTTTCATTAGGGCAAGTCCGACGGGCAGGAGGCCGCGGGGAAGACCCAGGACACATTGGGAAGACTATGTCTCCCGGCTGGGCTGTCGAACGCCTCGGGATCCCCCGAGATGAGCTGGACGAAGTGGTTGGGGATAGGGAAGTCCGGGCTTCTCTGCTTAGGCTGCTGCCCCTGCAACCGGACCTCGGATAAGCGGAAGAAAATGGATGGATTTAGTATGACAGTTATACTGTCATATTAAGTAAAAAAAACTAACTTACAAAATATATTTTTTCTAGTAAAACTCACAAAGATACATATCTACAGGCATTATTAGCCATTTTGCATGTGTGGTTTAGGAGTTATGTTTAAATAACTGTCATATTGAATGTGGCAGTAATACTGTCATCATGACCTAATTTTTGTAATTGTAAACCTTACCAAAATACCTGATTCTGGTAAAACTCACAAAGATTCAATATTACAGGCATTTTTAGACAGATTACATGTTTGGTTTTGGGGTTATGTTTATACAACTTTCATATTTAGTATAACAGTTATACTATCATATTGAGTACAAAAAACAAAAATGTGTTTCTTTGCAAACCATACAAAAGATCATTGTTTTAGTTAATCTAACAAAGATACATTTCTCCAAGCATTATTAGTCATTTTGCATTTGTTGTTTAGGAGTTATGTTTAAATAACTGTCATAGTGAGTAAAACCTAATTTTTGTATTTGCAAAAACCTTACAAAAACAACTGATTCTAGTAAAACTCACATGGATGCAATATTGCAGGCATTTTTAGACATGATGCATGTTTGATTTTGGAGTTGTGTTTATATAACTTTCATATTTAGTATTACAGTAATACTGTCATATTGAGTAATAAAAACTAACTTGTGTCTTTACAAACCTTACAAAACATTTTTTTCCTGCAAAACTCACAAAGAGACATTTCTCCAGGCATTATTAGCCATTTGGCATGTGTGGTTTAGGAGTTATGTTTAAATAACTGTCAGATTGAGTGTGACAGTATACTGTGAGTAAAACCCATATTTTGTATTTGCAAACCTTACAAAAACAACTGATTCTAGTAAAACTCACATGGATACAAAATTACAGGCATTTTTAGAGATAATGCATGTTTGGTTTTGGAGTTATGTTTATATAACTTCCATATTTAGTATGACAGTAACACTGTCATATTTAGTAAAAAAAACCTAACTTGTGTCGGTACAAACATTACGAAACATTTTTTTTCCAGTAAAACTCACAAAGAGACATTTCTCCAGGCATTAATAGCCATTGTGCATGTGTGGTTTAGGAGTTATGTTTAAATAGATGTCAAATTGAATGTGGCAGTTATACTGTCATTATGAGTGAAACCTAATTTTTGTAATTGTAAACCTTACCAAAATACCTGATTCTGGTAAAACTCACATAGATTCAATATTACATGCATTTTTAGACGGATTGCATGTTTGGTTTTGGAGTTTTGATTATAAAACTTTCATATTTAGTATGACAGTTATACTGTATATTACCATTGAGTAAAAAAAAACCTAACTTGTGACTTTGCAAACCTTACAATAGATCGTTATTCTAGTAAAGACTTAGACTTAGACTTTCTTTTTATTGTCATTCAAATTTGAACTTTACAGCACAGATAAGAACGAAATGTCGTAGTGCAGGATAAAAAAGCAATAAGGTGCATATTTCGATAAATAAATATATATAAATAATATATAAATACTATATATATATATATATATATATATATATATATATATATATATATATATATATACACATATATATATAATAAATAAATATATATAAATATATATAAATAGATAAATAGATTACTGTGCAGATAAATATATTGCACTTTTTCCACATGCGCCCACGTTTATGGGTGTATGTAATATTGTTTATTTCATTCCAGCGAGTTAATTCATTTTGAGGGGAGTTGAGGAGATAATTTAATTATGATGCGTTCAAGAGTCTTACGGCCTGAGGGAAGAAGCTGCTACAGAAGCTGGAGGTTCTGCTTCGGAGGCTGCGGAACCTCTTTCTAGAGTCCAGCAGTGAAAACTGTCCTTGGTGGGGGTGGGAGGAGTCTTTGCAAATTTTCTGAGCCCTGGTCAGGCAGCACTTTTTGCGATCTCCTGGATAGGAGGAAGAGGAGTCCTGATGATCTTTTCCGCCGTCCTCACCACTCTCTGGAGATACTTCCAGTCTGAGGCACTGCAGGCTCCAGTCCAGACAGAGATACTGTTGGTCAGCAGGCTCGCTATAACAACGATACATCTCTCCAAGCATTATTAGCTATTTTGCATTTGTTGTTTAGGAGTTATGTTTAAATAACTGTCAAAGTAAATAAAACCTAATTTTGGTATTTGAAAACAACTGATTCTAGTAAAACTCACACAGATACAATATTACAGGCATTTTTAGACATAATACATGTTTGGTTTTGGAGTAATGTTTGGCGCAGTGGAAGAATGGCCATGCGCGACCCGAGGTTCCCTGGTTCAATCCCCACCTAGTACCAACCTCGTCATGTCCGTTGTGTCCTGAACAAGACACTTCACCCTTGCTCCTGATGGGTGCTGGTTAGCGCCTTGCATGGCAGCTCCCTCCATCAGTGTGTAAATGTGGAAGTAGTGTCAAAGCGCTTCGAGTACCTTGAAGGTAGAAAAGCGCTATACAAGTACAACCCATTTATTTATATATAGTATGACAGCTATACTGTTATATTGAGTAAAAAAAACTAACTTGTGCCTTTACAAACCTAACACAATATATTTTTTCTAGTAAAACTCACAAAGAGACATTTCCCCAGGTATTATTAGCCATTGTGCATGTGTGGTTTAGGAGTTATGTTTAAATAAATGTCAAATTTAATGTGGCAGGTATACTGTCATGAGTAAAACCTAATTGTTGTAATTGTAAACCTTACCAAAATACCTGATTCTGGTAAAACTCACATAGATTGAATATTACATGCATTTTTAGACGGATTGCTTGTTTGGTTTTGGAGTTATGTTTTTACAACTTTCATATTTAGTATGACAGTTATACTGTCATAGAGTAAAAAAAACAAATAACTTGCGTCTTTGCAAACCTTACAAAAGATCATTATTCTGGTAAAGACTTAGACTTTCTTTTTATTGTCATTCAAATTTGAACTTTACAGCATAGATAACACAATTTCGTTACATAAGCCATGGTAGTGCAGGATAAAAAAGCAATAAGGTGCATTTATAAATAAATAAATACAAATAATATATAAAATAAATAAATATACTTAAATATATATAAATAAATAAAAATATTACTGTGCAGATAAATATATTGCACTTTTTCCACATGCGCCCACGTTTATGGGTGTATGTTATATTGTTTTTTGTTTATTCCAGCGAGTTAATCCATTTTGAGGGGAGTTGAGGGGATAATTTAATTATAATGCGTTCAAGAGTCTTACGGCCTGAGGGAAGAAGCTGGAGGTTCTGCTTCGGAGGCTGCGGAACCTCTTTCTAGAGTCCAGCAGTGAAAACAGTCCTTGGTGGGGGTGGGGGGAGTCTTTGCAAATTTTCTGAGCCCTGGTCAGGCAGCGCTTTTTGCGATCTCCTGGATAAGAGGAAGAGGATTCCTGAAGATCTTTTCCGCGGTCCTCACCACTCTCTGGAGAGACTTCCAGTCTGAGGCACTGCAGGCTCCAGTCCAGACAGAGATGCTGTTGGTCAGCAGGCTCTCTATAACAAAGATACAGTTCTCCAAGCATTATTAGCTATTTGCATTTGTTGTTTAGGATTTATGTTTAAATAACTGTCATAGTGAGTAAAACCTAAATTTTGTATTTGCAAACCTTACAAAAACAATTGATTCTAGTAAAACTCAGATACAATATCAAAGGCATTTTTAGACATAATGCATGTTTGGTTTTGGAGTTGTGTTTATATAACTTTCATATTTAGTATTACAGTAATACTGTCATATTGAGTAAAGAAAAAACAACTAACTTGTGTCTTTACAAACCTTACAAAATATTTTTCCCAGTAAAACTCAAAGATACATTTCTACAGGCATTATTAGCCATTTTGCATGTGCGGTTTCGGATTTATGTTTAAATAAGTGTCATATTGAGTGTGAAAGTCATAGTGAGTAAAACAAACTAACTTGTGTCTTTGCAATGCTTACAAAAGAAAATGTTACTTGTAAAACTCACAAAAGATACATTTCTTCATGCATTATTAGAAAATGTTCATGTGTAGTTTAGGAGTTATGTTTTAATAACTGTCAAATTGAGTGTGGCAGTTATACTGTCATTAAGTGTTAAACCTAATTTTTGTATTTGCAAACCTTACAAAAACAACTGATTCTAGTAAAACTCTTATAGATTCAATATTGCAGGCATTTAGACATTTCACATGTTTGGTTTAGGAGTTGTGTTTGAATACATTTTAATTGCTTTTTTCGTTAGGGCAAGTCCGACCGGCAGGAGGCCACAGGGAAGCCCCAGGACACATTGGGAAGACTATGTCAGCCGGCTGGCCTGGGAACGCTTCGGGATCCCCAGAGAAGAGCTGGACGAAGTGGCTGGGGAGAGGGAAGTCTGGGCTTCTCTGCTTAGGCTGCTGCCCCCGCAACCCGACCTCGGATAAGCGGAAGAAAATGGATACATTTAGTATGACAGTTATACTATTATATTGAGTAAAAAAAACTAACTTGTGTCTTTAAAAAACCTTACAAATTATATGTTTTCTAGTAAAACTCACAAAGATACATCTCCAGGCAATATAAGCCTTTTTGCATGTGGTTTAGGGGTTATGTTTAAATAACTGCCATATTGAATGTGGCAGTTATACTGTCATGAGTAAAACCTAATTTTTGTAATTGTAAACCTTACCAAAATACCTGATTCTGGTAAAACTCACATAGATTCAATATTACAGGTATTTTTAGACGGATTGCATGTGTAGTTTTGAAATTATGTTTATACAACTTTCTTATTTAGTATGACAGTGATACTATCATATTGAGTAAAAAAACTAACTTGTGTCTTTGCAAACCTTACAAAAGAACATTTTAGTAAAACTCAAAGATACATCTCCAGGCATTATTAGCCATTTTGCATTTGTTGTTTAGGAGTTATGTTTAAATAACTGGCATAGTGAGTAAAACTTAATTTTTGTATTTGCAAACCTTACAAAAACAACTGATTCTAGTAAAACTCACATGCATTCAATATTACAGTTATTTTTAGACATTTTTCCTGTTTGGTTTAGAAATTATGATGGAATACATTTGTATTGCTTTTTTCGCATTATCTCAGGATTTTAGGAATATTACTGTCATATTGAGAAAAAAACTACTTTTTGTGTTTGCAAGCCTTAAAAAAGCATATGTTTCGAGTTAAACTCACAAGAATGCATTATTTCAGGCAATATTAGCTCATTGTTATGTGTAGTTTAAGAGTTATGTTTAATTTACGGTCATATTGAGTGTACATTGTCATGGTGAAAAAAAACAATTTTTTATTTGCAAAAATATCAAACACAGCTGATTCTAGTAAAATTCACAAGGATTCATTATTACAGGCATTTGTACACATATTGCATGTTTGACTTAGGAAATATGTTTGAATACATTTTTAATGCTTTTTTCGCATTATCTCAGGATTTTAGGGATATAACTGTCATAATGAGTAAAAAACTACTTTTTGTGTTTGCAAGATTTAAAAAAGCATATGTTTAGAGTAAAACTCCGTAGAATGCATTATTTGAGGCAACATTAGCCATTTTGCATGTGTAGTTAGGAGTTATTTTTAAATAACTGTCATATTGAGTCTGACAGTATACTGTCATAGTGAGTAAAACTTAATTTTTGTATTTGCAAACATTATAAAAACATCTGATTCTAGTAAAACTCACATGGATTTAATATTACAGGCATTTTTAGACATTTTACATTGTTGGTTTAGGAATTATGTTGGAATACATTTTTATTGCTTTTTTCGCATTATCTCAGGATTTTAAGAACATTACTGTCATATTGAGTAAAAAACTACTTTTTGTGTTTGCAAGCCTTAAAAAAGCATATGTTTCGAGTAAAACTCACAATAATGCATTATTTCAGGCAATAATAGCTCATTTTTTTGTGTAGTTTAGGAGTTATGTTTATTTACTGCTATATTGAGTGTACTTGTCATGGTGAAAAAAACCTAATTTTTTTTATTTGCAAAAATTTCAAACACAACCGGTTCTAGTAAAACTCACATGGATTCAATAATACAGGCATTTTTACACATTTTGCATGTTTAGTTTAGAAATTATGATTGAATACATTTTTATTGCTTTTTTCGCAGTATCTCGGAGTTTAAGAACATTACTGTCATATTGAGTAAAAAAAATACTTTTTGTGTTTGCAAGCCTTAAGAAAGCATATGTTTCGAGGAAAACTCCCAAGAATCCATTATTTCAAACATTATTAGCCATTTTGCATGAGTAGTTTAGGAGTTATGATTAAAAAACTGTCATATTGAGTGTGACAGTTTACTTTCATAAAGAGTAAAACCTAATTTTTGTTTTTGCAAACCTTACTCCAACAACTGATTCTAGTAAAACTCATATGGATATTACAGGCATTTTTAGACATTTTGCATTGCTGGTTTAGGAATTATGTTGGAATACATTTTTATTGTTTTTTTTGCATTATCTCAGGAGTTTAAGAACATTACTGTCATATTGAGTAAAAAAATACTTTTTGTGTTTGCAAGCCTTAAGAAAGCATATGTTTCCAGGAAAACTCCCAATAATTCATTATTTCAAACATTATTAG
This sequence comes from Nerophis lumbriciformis, assembly GCF_033978685.3. Classification (NCBI taxonomy): domain Eukaryota; kingdom Metazoa; phylum Chordata; class Actinopteri; order Syngnathiformes; family Syngnathidae; genus Nerophis; species Nerophis lumbriciformis. Next base: position 41,554,955 of record NC_084556.2, read on the forward strand.
CCATTTTGCATGAGTAGTTTAGGAGTTATGATTAAAAAACTGTCATATTGAGTGTGACAGTTTACTTTCATAAAGAGTAAAACCTAATTTTTTTTTTTGCAAACTTCACTAAAACAACTGATTCTAGTAAAACTCACATGGATTCAATAATACAGGCATTTTTGCACATTTTGCATGTTTAGTTTAGAAATTATGATTGAATACATTTTTATTGCTTTTTTCGCATTATCTCAGGATTTTAAGAACATTACTGTCATATTGAGTAAAAAACTACTTTTTGTGTTTGCAAGCCTTAAAAAAGCATATGTTTCGAGTAAAACTCACAAGAATGCATTATTTCAGGCAATATAAGCTCATTTTTAAGTGTAGTTTAGGAGTTATGATAATGTGATGATGCTAATAAATAATAATAATAAATGTCATATTGAGTGTGACAGTTTACTTTCATAAAGAGTAAAACCTATTTTTTGTTTTTGCAAACCTTACTAAAACAACTGATTCTAGTTAAACTCACAAGGATTCAATAATACAGGCATTTTTACACATTTTGCATGTTTACTTTAGAAATTATGATTGAATACATTTTTATTGCTTTTTTCGCATTATCTCAAGATTTAAAGAACATTACTGTCATATTAGGTAAAAAAAATACTTTTTGTGTTTGCAAGCCTTAAAAGCATAAGTTTCGAGGAAAACTCCCAAGGATCCATTATTTCAAACATTATTAGCCATTTTGCAAGAGTAGTTTAGGAGTTATGATTAAAAAACTGTCATATTGAGTGTGACAGTTTACTTTCTTAAAGAGTAAAACCTAACTTCTGTTTTTGCAAACTTTACTAAAACAACTGATTCTAGTAAAACTCACATGGATTCAATAATACAGGCATTTTTACACATTTTGCATGTTTAGTTTAGAAATTATGATTTAATACATTTTTATTGCTTTTTTCGCATTATCTCAGGATTTTAAGAACATTACTGTCATATTGAGTAAAAAAAATACTTTTTGTGTTTGCAAGCCTTAAGAAAGCATATGTTTCCAGGAAAACTCCCAATAATTCATTATTTCAAACATTATTAGCCATTTTGCATGAGTAGTTTAGGAGTTATGATTAAAAAACTGTCATATTGAGTGTGACAGTGTACTTTCATAAAGAGTAAAATCTAATTTTTGTTTTTGCAAACCTTACTAAAACAACTGATTCTAGTAACACTCACATGGATTTAATATTACAGGCATTTTTAGACATTTTGCATTGTTGGTTTAGGAATTATGTTGGAATACATTTTTATTGCTTTTTTCGCATTATCTCAGGAATTTAAGAACATTACTGTCATATTGAGTAAAAAAATACTTTTTGTGTTTGCAAGCCTTAAGAAAGCATATGTTTCGAGGAAATCTCCCAAGGATCCATTATTTCAAACATTATTAGCCATTTTGCATGAGTAGTTTAGGAGTTATAATTAAAAATTGTCATAATGAGTGTGACAGTTTACTTTCATAAAGAGTAAAATCTAATTTTTGTTTTTGCAAAGCTTACTAAAACAACTGAATCTAGTAAAATTCACATGGATTCAATATTACAGGCATTTTTACACATATTGCATGTTTGACTTAGGAAATATGATTGAATACATTGTTATTGCTTTTTTCGCATTATCTCAGGATTTTAGGAAAATAACTGTCATATTGAGTAAAAAACTACTTTTTGTGTTTGCAAGATTTAAAAAAGCATATGTTTAGAGTACAACTCCGTAGAATGCATTATTTGAAGCATCATTAGCCATTTTGCATGTGTAGTTAGGAGTTATTTTTAAATAACTGTCATATTGAGTGTGACAGTACACTTTCATAAAGAGTAAAACCTAATTTTTGTTTTTGCAAACTTTACTAAAACAACTGATTCTAGTAAAACTCACATGGATTCAATAATACAGGCATATTTACACATTTTGCATGTTTAGTTTAGAAATTATGATTGAATACATTTTTATTGCTTTTTTCGCATTATCTCAGGATTTTAAGAACATTACTGTCATATTGAGTAAAAAAATACTTTTTGTGATTGCAAGCCTTAAGAAAGCAAATGTTTCGAGGAAAACTCCCAAGGATCCATTATTTCAAACATTATTAGCCATTTTGCATGAGTAGTTTAGGAGTTATGATTAAAAAACTGTCATATTGAGTGTGACAGTTTACTTTCATAAAGAGTAAAACCTAACTTCTGTTTTTGCAAACTTTACTAAAACAACTGATTCTAGTAAAACTCACATGGATTCAATAATACAGACATTTTTACACATTTTGCATGTTTAGTTTAGAAATTATGATTGAATACATTTTTATTGCTTTTTTCGCATTATCTCAGGATTTTAAGAACATTACTGTCATATTGAGTAAAAAAATACATTTTGTGTTTGCAAGCCTTAAGAAAGCATATGTTTCGAGGAAATCTCCCAAGGATCCATTATTTCAAACATTATTAGCCATTTTGCATGAGTAGTTTAGGAGTTATGATTAAAAAACTGTCATATTGAGTGTGACAGTTTACTTTCATAAAGAGTAAAACCTAATTTTTGTTTTTGCAAACCTTACTAAAACAACTGATTCTAGTAACACTCACATGGATTTAATATTACAGGCATTTTTAGACATTTTGCATTGTTGGTTTAGGAATTATGTTGGAATACATTTTTATTGCTTTTTTCGCATTATCTCAGGAATTTAAGAACATTACTGTCATATTGAGTAAAAAAATACTTTTTGTGTTTGCAAGCCTTAAGAAAGCATATGTTTCGAGGAAATCTCCCAAGGATCCATTATTTCAAACATTATTAGCCATTTTGCATGAGTAGTTTAGGAGTTATAATTAAAAATTGTCATAAAGAGTGTGACAGTTTACTTTCATAAAGAGTAAAATCTAATTTTTGTTTTTGCAAAGCTTACTAAAACAACTGAATCTAGTAAAATTTACATGGATTCAATATTACAGGCATTTTTACACATATTGCATGTTTGACTTAGGAAATATGATTGAATACATTGTTATTGCTTTTTTCGCATTATCTCAGGATTTTAGGAAAATAACTGTCATATTGAGTAAAAAACTACTTTTTGTGTTTGCAAGATTTAAAAAAGCATATGTTTAGAGTACAACTCCGTAGAATGCATTATTTGAAGCATCATTAGCCATTTTGCATGTGTAGTTAGGAGTTATTTTTAAATAACTGTCATATTGAGTGTGACAGTACACTTTCATAAAGAGTAAAACCTAATTTTTGTTTTTGCAAACTTTACTAAAACAACTGATTCTAGTAAAACTCACATGGATTCAATAATACAGGCATATTTACACATTTTGCATGTTTAGTTTAGAAATTATGATTGAATACATTTTTATTGCTTTTTTCGCATTATCTCAGGATTTTAAGAACATTACTGTCATATTGAGTAAAAAAATACTTTTTGTGATTGCAAGCCTTAAGAAAGCAAATGTTTCGAGGAAAACTCCCAAGGATCCATTATTTCAAACATTATTAGCCATTTTGCAAGAGTAGTTTAGGAGTTATGATTAAAAAACTGTCATATTGAGTGTGACAGTTTACTTTCATAAAGAGTAAAACCTAACTTCTGTTTTTGCAAACTTTACTAAAACAACTGATTCTAGTAAAACTCACATGGATTCAATAATACAGACATTTTTACACATTTTGCATGTTTAGTTTAGAAATTATGATTGAATACATTTTTATTGCTTTTTTCGCATTATCTCAGGATTTTAAGAACATTACTGTCATATTGAGTAAAAAAATACATTTTGTGTTTGCAAGCCTTAAGAAAGCATATGTTTCGAGGAAATCTCCCAAGGATCCATTATTTCAAACATTATTAGCCATTTTGCATGAGTAGTTTAGGAGTTATGATTAAAAAATTGTCATATTGAGTGTGACAGTTTACTTTCATAAAGAGTAAAATCAAATTTTTGTTTTTGCAAACCTTACTAAAACAACTGATTCTAGTAACACTCACATGGATTTAATATTACAGGCATTTTTAGACATTTTGCATTGTTGGTTTAGGAATTATGTTGGAATACATTTTTATTGCTTTTTTCGCATTATCTCAGGAATTTAAGAACATTACTGTCATATTGAGTAAAAAAATACTTTTTGTGTTTGCAAGCCTTAAGAAAGCAAATGTTTCGAGGAAAACTCCCAGGATCCATTATTTCAAACATTATTAGCCATTTTGCATGAGTAGTTTAGGAGTTATGATTAAAAAACTGTCATATTGAGTGTGACAGTTTATTTTTTTAAAGAGTAAAACCTATTTTTTGTTTTTGCAAACCTTACTAAAACAACTGATTCTAGTTAAACTCACATGGATTTATTATTACAGGCATTTTTAGACATTTTGCATTGTTGGTTTAGGAATTATGTTGGAATACATTTTTATTGCTTTTTTCGCATTATCTCAGCATTTTAAGAACATTACTGTCATATTGAGTAAAAACTACTTTTTGTGTTTGCAAGCCTTAAAAAAGCATATGTTTCGAGTAAAACTCCCAAGAATGCATTATTTCAGGCAATATTAGCTCATTTTTATGTGCAGTTTAGGAGTTACGTTTAATTTACTGTCATATTGAGTGTACATTGTCATGGTGAAAAAAACCTAATTTTTCTAATTGCAAACCTTTAAACAGAACTGATTCTAGTAAAACATACATTGATTCAATATTACAGGCATTTTTACACATTTTGCATGTTTGGTTTAGGAATTATAATGGAATACATTTTTATTTTGCTTTTTTCGTATTATCTCAGGATTTTAAGAACATTACTGTCATATTGAGTAAAAAAACTACTTTTTGTGTTTGCAAAATTTAAAAAAGCATATGTTTTGAGTAAAACTCCCAAGGATGCATTATTTCAGGCATCAATAGCCATTTTGCTTGTGTGGATTAGGAGTTTTTAAATAACTGTCATATTGCGTGTGGCAGTTATACTGTTATTATGAGTAAAACCTAATTTTTGTATTTTTAAACATTATAAACCACCTGATTCTAGTAAAATTCACAAAGATACAATATTACAGGCATTTTTAGACATAATGCAGGTTTGGTTTTGGAGTTAGGTTTATAACTTTTCATATTTAGTATGACAGTTATACTGTCATATTAAGTAAAAAAAAAAAAGACTTGTGTCTTTGCAAACCTTACAAAATATTTTTTTCCAGTAAAACTCACAAAGATACATTTCTCTTATTAGCCATTTTGCATGTGTGGTTTCGGAGTTATGTTTAAATAACTGTCAGATACAGAGACAGAGACAGAGACAGTGTGCGAGGTGGAGAAGTTCCGGCTAGATATAGTTGGACTCACTTCGACGCACAGGAACCTGTTCTCTCGAGAGGGGCTGGACTCTCTTCCACTATGGCGTTGCAAGCAATGAGAGGCTGGGGTGGCAATTCTTGTTGTCCCCCCGGCTCAAAGACACGAGTATGGGGATCAGACTGTCTGATTGTGGCGGGTCGCTCCCTGTATGATCAGTGTAGGGCAGCCTTGGTCCGCTTAGGCTGCCCTTTGTCACCGATTCTGTTGTTAACTTTTATGGACAGAATTGCAGTCATGGCGTTGAGGGGATCCGGTTTGGTGGTTGCAGGATTAGGTCTCTGCTTTTTGCAGTTGATGTGGTTCTGATGGCTTCAACTGGCCAGGATCTCCAGCTCTCATTGGATGGCCGAGTATGAAGCGACTGGGATGAGAATCAGCACCTCCAAGTCCGAGTCCATGGTTCTCGCCCGGTAAAGGGTGGGGTGCCATTTCCAGGTTGAGGAGGCGATGGCACATACTAGATGGCCCCAAGTGGAGGAGTTCAAGTACCTAGGAGTCTTGTTCACGAGTGAGGGAAGAGTGGATCATGAGATCCACAGGCGGATCGGTGCGGCGTCTTCAGTAATGAGGACGCTATATCGATCCATTGTGGTGAAGAAGGAGCTGAGCCAGAATTAAAAGCTCTAAATTTACCGGTCGATCTACATTCCCATCCTGCACCCATGGTCATGGTTATGACCGAAAAGACAAGATCCCGGGTACAAGCGGCCAAATTGAGTTTCCTCCGCCGGGTGGCGGGTCTCTCCCTTAGAGATAGGATAAGAAGCTCTGTCATCCGGGAGGAACTCAGAGTAAAGCGCTGCTCCTCCACATTGAGAGGAGCCAGATGAGGTGGTTCGGGCATCTGCTCAGGATGCCACCCGAACGCCTCCCGAGGGAGGTGTTTAGGGCAAGTCCGACCGGCAGGAGGCCACGGGGAAGACCCAGGACACATTGGGAAGATTATGTCTCCCGGCTGGCCTGGGAACGCCTCAGGATCCCCCAAGAAAAGCTGGAAGAAGTCGCTGGGGAGAGGGAAGTCTGGGCTTCTCTGTTTAGGCTGCTGCCCCCGCAACCCGACCTCGGTTAAGCGGAAGAAAATGGATGGATTTAGTAACGACAACAAAAACTGATTCTAGTAAAACTCACATGGATACAATTTTACAGGTAATGCATGTTTGGTTTTGGAATTATGTTTATATAACTTTCATATGTATTATGACAGTTATACTGTCATCTTAAATAAAACTAACTTGTGTCTTTACAAACATTACAAACTATGTTTTTCCAGTAAAACTCACAAAAATATTTTTTTCCAGGCATTATTAGACATTTTTCATGTGTGGTTTAGGAAATATGTTTAAATAACTTTCATATTGAATGTGGCAGTTATACTGTTATTATGTGTAAAACCAAATTGTTGTATTTGCAAACCTTACAAAAACAACTGATTCTAGTAAAACTCACATAGATTCAATATTACAGGCATTTTTAGACATTTCACATGTTTGAATACAGTTTTATTGCTTTTTTCGTTAGGGCAAGTCCGATCGGCAGGAGGCCACGGGGAAGACCCAGGACACATTGGGAAGACTATGTCTCAGGCTGGCCTGGGAACGCCTCGGGATCCCCCGAGAAGAGCTGGACAAAGTGGCTGGGGAGAGGGAAGTCTGGGCTTCCTGCTTAGGCTGCTTCCCCCGCAACCCGACCTCGGATAAGCGGAAGAAAATGGATGGATTTAGTATGACAGTTATACTGTCATATTGAGTAAAAAAAACTATTTTTCATAGATTCAATATTACAGGCATCTTTAGATGGATTGCATGTTTGGTTTTGGAGATATGTTTATACAACTTTCATATTTAGTATGTCAGTTATACTGTCATATTGAGTAAAAAAAAACAACTTGTGTCTGCAAACCTTACAAAAGATTATTATTCTAGTAAAACTAACAAAGATACATTTTTCCAAGCATTATTAGCATTTGTTGTTTTGGAGTTATAATGCTTGCATTGAGAGGCGACGGGCTCGGGTGGCAATTCTTGTTGCCCCCCGGCTCAAAGCCTGCACGTTGGAGTTCAACCCAGTGGACCAGTGGGTAGCTTTCCTCCGCCTTCGGGTGGGGGGACGGGTCCTGACTGTTGTTTGGCCTTACGCGCCAAACGGCAGCTCAGAGTACCCACCCTTTTTGGATTCACTCGAGGGAGTACTGGAAAGTGCTCCACCGGGTGATTCCCTCGTTCTACTGGGGGCCTTCAACGCTCATCTTGGCAACAACAGTGAAACCTGGAGAGGCGTGATTGGGAAGAATGGCCGCCCGGATCTGAACCCGAGTGGTGTTTTGTTATTGGACTTTTGTGCTCGTCACAGATTGTCAATAACAAACACCAAGTTCAAACATAAGGGTGTCCATATGTGCACTTGGCACCAGGACACCCTAGGCCGCAGTTCCATGATCGATTTTGTAGTTGTGTCATCGGATTTGCGGTCTCATGTTTTGGACACTCGGGTGAAGAGAGGGGCGGAGCTTTCTACCGATCACCACCTGGTGGTGAGTTGGCTGCGATGGTGGGGGAGGATGCCTGACAGACCTGGCAGGCCCAAACGCATTGTGAGGGTTTGCTGGGAACGCCTCCGGAAGAACTTTGAACATGTCACGAGGGAGGCGCTGGACATTGAGTCTGAGTGGACCATGTTCCGTGCCTCTCTTGTCGAGCCGGCTGATTGGAGCTGTGGCCGCAAGGAGTTTGGTGCCTGTCGTGGCGGTAATCCTAGAACCCGCTGGTGGACACCAGCAGTGAGGGATGCCGTCAAGCTGAAGAAAGAGCCTATCGGGTCCTTTTGGCTCCTGGGACTCCAGAGGCAGCCGACAGGCCAAGCGAAGTGCGGCTTCAGCGGTCGCAGAGGCAAAAACTCGGACATGGGAGGAGTTTGGAGAAGCCATGGAAAACGACTTCCAGACGGCTTCAAAGCGATTCTGGACCACCATCCGCCGGCTCAAGGGGGGGCAGCAGTGCACTGTAACACCGTGTATGGTGAGGATGGTGCGCTGCTGACCTCTACTGCAGCTGTTATTGATCGGTGGAGGGAATACTTCGAAGACCTCCTTAATCCCACCAACATGTCTTCCTATGAGGAAGCAGTGCCTGGGGAATCTGTGGTGGGCTCTCCTATTTCTGGGGCTGAGGATGCCAAGGTAGTTAAAAAGCTCCTCAATGGCAACGCCCTGGGGGTGGATGAGATCCGTCCGGAGTTCCTTAAGGCTCTGGATGCTGTGGGGCTGTCTTGGTTGACAAGACTCCGCAACATCGCGTGGACATCGGGGGCGGTACTTCTGGATTGGGAGACCGGGGTGGTGGTTCCTCTCTTTAAAAGGGGAACCAGAGGGTGTGTTTCAACTATCGTGAGATCACACTCCTCAGTCTTCCCGGTAAGGTCTATTCATGTGTACTGGAGAAGAGGCTACGCCGGATAGTCGAACCTCGGATTCAGGAGGAACAGTGTGGTTTACGTCCTGGTCGTGGAACTGCGGACCAGCTTTATACTCTCGGCAGGGTCCTTGAGGGTGCATGGGAGTTTGCCCAACCAGTCTACATGTGCTTTATGGACTTGGAGAAGGCATTCGACCATTTACCCCTGGAAGTCCTGTGGGGAGTGCTTAGAGAGTATGGGGTAACGGACTGTCTTATTGTGGCGGTTCGCTCCCTTTGCAAGAGTCAGAGCTTGGTCCGCATTGCCGGCAGTAAGTCGGACCCGTTTCCAGTGAGGGTTGGACTCCGCCAAGGCTGCCCTTAGTCACCGATTCTGTTCATAACCTTTATGGACAGAATTTCTAGGCGCAGTCAGGGCGTTGAGGGGATCCGGTTTGGTGTCTGCAGGATTAGGTCTCTGCTATTTGCAGATGATGTGGTCCTGATGGGTTCATCTGGCCAAGATCTTCAGCCCTCACTGGATCGGTTCGCAGACGAGTGTGAAGTGACTGGGATGTGAATCAGCACCTCCAAGTCCGAGTCCATGGTTCTCGCCCGGAAAAGGGTGGAGTGCCATCTCCGGGTTGGGGAGGAGATCTTGCCCCAAGTTGAGGAGTTCAAGGACCTCAGAGTCTTGTTCACGAGTGAGGGAAGAGTGGATCGTGAGATCGACAGGCGGAACGGTGCGGCGTCTTCAGTAATGCGGACGCTGTATTGATCCGTTGTGGTGAAGAAGGAGCTGAGCCGGAAGGCAAAGCTCTCGATTTACCGGTCGATCTACGTTCCCATCCTCACCTATGGTCATGAGCTTTGTGTCATGGCCGAAAGGACAAAATCACGGGTACAAGCGGCCGAAATGAGTTTCCTCCGCCGGGTGGCGGGGCTCTCCCTTAGAGATAGGGTGAGAAGCTCTGTCATCCGGGAGGAGCTCAAAGTAAAGCCATTGCTCCTCCATTTCGAGAGGAGCCAGATGAGGTGGTTCGGGCATCTGGTCAGGATGCCACCCGAACGCCTCCCTAGGGAGGTGTTTCGGTCACGTCTGACCGGTAGGAGGCCCAGGAAGACCCAGGAAACGGGAAGCTTATCTCTCCCGGCTGGCCTGAGAACGCCCCAGGATCCCCCGGGAGGAGCTGGACGAAGTGGCTGGGGAGAGGAAAGTCTGGGCTTCCCTGCTTAGGCTGCAGCCCCCGCAACCCGACCTCGGATAAACGGAAGAAAATGGATGGCTGGATGGATGGAGTTATGTTTAAATAACTGTCATAAAGAGTAAAACCTCATTTTTGTATTTGTAAACCTTACCAAAACAACTGATTTTAGCAAAACTCACACAGATTCAATATTACAGGCATTTTTAGACATTTTGCTTATTTGGTGTAGGAATTATGATGGAATACATTGTTTTTGCTTATTTCGCATTATCTCAGGATTTTAAGAACTTTACTGTCATATAGAGGAAACCAAATACTTTTTGTGTTTGCAAGCCTTAAAAAAGCATATGTTTCGAGTAAAACTCACAAGAATGCCTTATTTCAGGCATTATTAGCCATTTTTTATGTGTAGTTTAGGCATACTTGCCAATACTCCTGGATTTTCCAGGAGACTCCCGAAATTCAGCGCCTCTCACGAAAACCTCCCGGGACAAATTTTCTCCCGAAAATCTCCCGAAATTCAGGCTGATCTGAGTGAGGACAGCCTGTATTCATGTCTGCTGTCCCACGATATAAACAGCGTGCCTGCCCAATCACGTTATAACTGTAGAATGATCGAGGGCGAGTTCTTGGTTTCTTATGTGGGTTTATTGTTAGGTAGTTTCATTAACGTCCTCCCAGCGCGGTAACAACACAAAACAACAGCAGTCACGTTTTCGTCTACCGTAAAGCAGTTTGTCTGCCGTAAACAGCAATGTTGTGACACTCTTTAAACAGGGCAATACTGCCATCTACTGTACATGCATATGTGACAATAACATCCAGGGCTTTTAGAGAGTGCAGTGCACAACTGCGCACACAACAAGGAGACAAAGCAGAAGAACGCGGAAGATACAGCCATGGCGACGCCGACGACAAGTAAGATGAAGAAACATGCTTATAAGTTCCAAGCCGCAGCTGCGATTGGACCTGGATAGCCTCCGGGAAGAAGTAGTGGAAGACCAAGTGCTTGGCAGTGAAGATCTTCCTCAGGAAGCAAAGATTGACCGGTTTTTGGCCATGCTCGGGAGGGATGGAAAATTCCAGACTCTCGTGCATTTGATGAAAGCACTTTTGTGCGTGCCACACAGCAATGCATCATCAGAGAGGTTGTTCAGCATGGTTATAAAAATAGTGACAGAGAATAGAACAAGGATGGACAATTCAACCCTTAACTCAACAATGAGTAGATGAGTGTTATGTGTGTGTATATGTGTAAATAAATGAAAACTGAAATTCAAGTATTTATTTTATATATATATATATATATATATATATATATATATATATATATATATATATATATATATATGTCTTATATCTCCTGATGATTGAGGGAACCCCTCATGAAACAGGCCTGTAAAGATGAAGTAGTCTTGTGATTTTTTTCCCCACACATACATATATATATATATAGCTATACATACATATATATATATATATAGCTATACATACATATATATATATATATATATATATATATATATATATAAATATATATATATATATATATATATATATATATATATATATATATATATATATATATATATATATATATATGAAATACTTGACTTGGTGAATTCTAGCTCTAAATATACTCCTCCCCTCTTAACCACACCCCCAACCACGCCCCCACCCCACCCCTGACCATGCCTTCCCCACCCCCACCTCCTGAAATCGGAGGTCTCAATGTTGGCAAGTATGAGTTTAGGAGTTATGTTTAAATAACTGTCATAGTGAGTGTGGCAGTTACACTGTCATATTGAGTAAAAAAAACTAACTTGTGTCTTTGCAAACCTCACAAAAGAAAACGTTTCTAATAAAAATCACAAAGATACATTTCTTCACGCATTATTAGACATTTTTCATGTGTGGTTTAAGAATTATGTTTAAATAACTGTCATATTGAGTGTGGCAGTTATACTGTCATTATGTGTAAAACCTAATTTTGTATTTCCAAACCTTATAAAAACAACTGATTCTAGTAAAACATAGATTCAATTTTACAGGCATTTTTAGACATTTTACATGTTTGGTTTAGGAGTTGTGTTTGAATACATTTTTTATTTTTTATTCTTATTGTTGCTTTTTATTTTTATTCTATTGTAATATGTTTCTATTTTGTTTCAATTTATACCCCCATTATTTACTTTTCACTTTTTACAATTTTGTACACTACTGCTGGAATTTAAATTTTCCTGAGGGAACTCTCCTGAAGGAATCAATCAAGTACTATCTATGTATCTATCTATTTATGTCTCCTGGCTGGCCTGTAAATGCCTCGGGATCCCCCGAGAAGAGCTGGACAAAGTGGCTGGGGAGAGGAAAGTCTGGGCTTCTCTGCTTAGGCTGCTGCCCCCGCAACCTGACCTCGGATAAGCAGGAAGAAAATGGATGGATTTAGTATGACAGTTATACTGTCATATTAAGTAAAAAAATAACTTGGGTCTTTGCAAACATTACAAAATATATTTTTTCTAGTAAAACTCACTAAGATACATAACTCAAGGCATTATTAGCCATTTTGCATGTGTGGTTTAGGACTTATGTTTAAATAATCGTCAGATTGAGTGTGACAGTATACTGTCATAGTGAGTAAAACCCATATTTTGTAATTGCAAACCTTATGAAAACAAATGATTCTACTAAAACTCACATGGATACAATATTACGGGCAATACGGCCTAACCAATCTGGCGCCCTAGGCAAGATTTTAGGTGGCGCCCCCCCACATCGGCAGTGAAGTGTATATACTCACAAGAAACCGAATAGCTTTGTCTTTGACCTTTTTTTTTACTTACAACCAGAGGTGGGTAGTAACGCGCTACATTTACTCCGTTACATCTACTTGAGTAAATTTTGGGATAAATTGTACTTCTAAGAGTAGTTTTAATGCAACATACTTTTACTTTTACTTAAGTATATTTATAGAGAAGGAACGCTACTTTTACTCCGCTACTTTTATCTACATTCAGCTCGCTACTCGCTACTAATTTTTATCGATCTGTTAATGCACGCTTTGTTTGTTTTGGTCTGTCAGACAGACCTTCAAAGTGCCTGCCTTACTGGTGACGTTTCACTTCGTTCCACCAATCAGATGCAGTCACTGGTGACGTTGGACCAATCAAACAGAGCCAGGTGGTCACATGACCTGACTTAAACAAGTTGAAAAACTTATTGGGGTGTTACCATTTAGTGGTCAATTGTACGGAATATTTACTGTACTGTGCAATCTAATCATAAAAGTTCCAATCAATCAATCAAAAGTGTGAAGGAAAAAATATACTTTTTTTATTTCAACCGTACATCCCGTCAAAAGCCTCAAGACTGACCGCACATGAGGATGTTCCTGTCTTCACAATAAAAGTGCCGCTCCATCGCGCCTGCGCTTTCAAAACAAGAGTCTCCGAAAGCCAGCGCGAACAAGCTAGCAAGCTACGGAGTTTGACGCCAATATATTTCTTGTAAAGTGTATAAAAACGAATATGGAAGCTGAACAAACAAGGTGCCAAAAACCAACCACTTTCATGTGGTATTAGACAGAAAGGAGGAACTTTTCTTCTCCTCCATTTGAAAACGTGGACGTTATCATCACTACTGTCTGATTACAGTCAACGCAAGTCATCAGAATCAGGTAATACACCAACTTATATTCTAGTCTGCATGAAAGAAAATAATCTATATGTTAAACATGCATGTATATTCATTAAAACATCTTTAACATGTAAACAAAAACAGCAAAATAAATACATATAAATTATATACTGTATATATCAATGTATATGTATGTATATATATATATATATATATATATATATGTATATATATATATATATATATATATATATATATATATATATATATATATGTGTGTGTGTGTGTATGTTACTCATCAGTTACTCAGTACTTGAGTAGTTTTTTCACAACATACTTTTTACTTTTACTCAAGTAAATATTTGGGTGACTACTCCTTACTTTTACTTGAGTAATAAATCTCTAAAGTAACAGTACTCTTACTTGAGTACAATTTCTGGCTACTCTAGCCACCTCTGCTTACAACTATACCTAATATATAAAGGGGTGGAAAAGTGACTATTACCTGCACGGCAAACATTAGCTAACCAGAAGGCAATAACAATGTAAACAAAAACACCTGCTTAAAAGATCTAATACAAATGTCCCTGAGGAATGTAAGGTGGGAGTACTGTAATTACCTACCGTTACATTATTATTTTCCATAACAATTTAGCCCCCTCCACAATATTAACCCGACGTTAAAACAGAACTAGCTATTTATTGATTAGCAATTGCCGAATCATGTAACATTAGCTTAATGCTAAAAAGCCAGGTTACTATCACATTCTGTAACAGACAAATAATTTCATGTAGGCTAACGTTACCTACCTGCTACCTCTGTCTTTTCTCGTTTCTCCTCCTCTTCTTTTCTCTTTTTTCTTCCCTGGGCACCTGACAGTTTTGGCCGTTTTGACATCTTGTGTTGATTTTTTGATGTGGTGACGTCCAAAAAGAGTCATGATACGGGAAAGGGGGGGGGGCACCGTGCGGGGGGAAGGGTGGGGGGCGTAATGTTGTAACAAATAATATTTCTATTAAATAGGCTTTAATTTGCATTTTGATTAACGTGGGATTATTTTTTGTATTTAGAAATAATAGTACCAACTTTTTTCTTTTTTTTTTTTCTCCAACATTTGTGGCACTGGCGTGGCGCCCCCTGATGGACGGCGTCCTTAGCATTTGCCTATGCGGCCTATGCCACGGGCCGGCCCTGATTACGGGCATTTTTAGACATAATGCATGTTTGGTTTTGGAGTAATGTTTATATATTTTTCATATTTTGTATGACAGTAATACTGTCATATTGAATAAAAAAAACTAACTTGTATCTGTACAAACCTTAAAAAATATTTGTTTCCCTGTAAAACTCACAAAGAGACATTTCTCCAGGCATTATTAGCCATTGTGCACATGTGGTTTAGGAGTTATGTTTAAATAAATGTCAAATTGAATGTGGCAGTTATACTGTTATTATGAGTAAAACCTAATTTTTGTAAATGTTAACCTTACCACAATACCTGATTCTGGTAAAACTCACATAGATTCAATATTACAGGCATTTTTAGACATTTTACATGTTTGGTTTAGAGTTGTGTTTGAATACATTTGTATTGCTTTTTTCATTAGGGCAAGTCCGACGGGCAGGAGGCCGCGGGGAAGACCCAGGACACATTGGGAAGACTATGTCTCCCGGCTGGGCTGTCGAACGCCTCGGGATCCCCCGAGATGAGCTGGACGAAGTGGTTGGGGATAGGGAAGTCCGGGCTTCTCTGCTTAGGCTGCTGCCCCTGCAACCGGACCTCGGATAAGCGGAAGAAAATGGATGGATTTAGTATGACAGTTATACTGTCATATTAAGTAAAAAAAACTAACTTACAAAATATATTTTTTCTAGTAAAACTCACAAAGATACATATCTACAGGCATTATTAGCCATTTTGCATGTGTGGTTTAGGAGTTATGTTTAAATAACTGTCATATTGAATGTGGCAGTAATACTGTCATCATGACCTAATTTTTGTAATTGTAAACCTTACCAAAATACCTGATTCTGGTAAAACTCACAAAGATTCAATATTACAGGCATTTTTAGACAGATTACATGTTTGGTTTTGGGGTTATGTTTATACAACTTTCATATTTAGTATAACAGTTATACTATCATATTGAGTACAAAAAACAAAAATGTGTTTCTTTGCAAACCATACAAAAGATCATTGTTTTAGTTAATCTAACAAAGATACATTTCTCCAAGCATTATTAGTCATTTTGCATTTGTTGTTTAGGAGTTATGTTTAAATAACTGTCATAGTGAGTAAAACCTAATTTTTGTATTTGCAAAAACCTTACAAAAACAACTGATTCTAGTAAAACTCACATGGATGCAATATTGCAGGCATTTTTAGACATGATGCATGTTTGATTTTGGAGTTGTGTTTATATAACTTTCATATTTAGTATTACAGTAATACTGTCATATTGAGTAATAAAAACTAACTTGTGTCTTTACAAACCTTACAAAACATTTTTTTCCTGCAAAACTCACAAAGAGACATTTCTCCAGGCATTATTAGCCATTTGGCATGTGTGGTTTAGGAGTTATGTTTAAATAACTGTCAGATTGAGTGTGACAGTATACTGTGAGTAAAACCCATATTTTGTATTTGCAAACCTTACAAAAACAACTGATTCTAGTAAAACTCACATGGATACAAAATTACAGGCATTTTTAGAGATAATGCATGTTTGGTTTTGGAGTTATGTTTATATAACTTCCATATTTAGTATGACAGTAACACTGTCATATTTAGTAAAAAAAAACTAACTTGTGTCGGTACAAACATTACAAAACATTTTTTTTCCAGTAAAACTCACAAAGAGACATTTCTCCAGGCATTAATAGCCATTGTGCATGTGTGGTTTAGGAGTTATGTTTAAATAGATGTCAAATTGAATGTGGCAGTTATACTGTCATTATGAGTGAAACCTAATTTTTGTAATTGTAAACCTTACCAAAATACCTGATTCTGGTAAAACTCACATAGATTCAATATTACATGCATTTTTAGACAGATTGCATGTTTGGTTTTGGAGTTTTGATTATAAAACTTTCATATTTAGTATGACAGTTATACTGTATATTACCATTGAGTAAAAAAAACCTAACTTGTGACTTTGCAAACCTTACAATAGATCGTTATTCTAGTAAAGACTTAGACTTAGACTTTCTTTTTATTGTCATTCAAATTTGAACTTTACAGCACAGATAAGAACGAAATGTCGTAGTGCAGGATAAAAAAGCAATAAGGTGCATATTTCGATAAATAAATATATATAAATAATATATAAATACTATATATATATATATATATATATATATATATATATATATATATATATATATATATATACACATATATATATAATAAATAAATATATATAAATATATATAAATAGATAAATAGATTACTGTGCAGATAAATATATTGCACTTTTTCCACATGCGCCCACGTTTATGGGTGTATGTAATATTGTTTATTTCATTCCAGCGAGTTAATTCATTTTGAGGGGAGTTGAGGAGATAATTTAATTATGATGCGTTCAAGAGTCTTACGGCCTGAGGGAAGAAGCTGCTACAGAAGCTGGAGGTTCTGCTTCGGAGGCTGCGGAACCTCTTTCTAGAGTCCAGCAGTGAAAACTGTCCTTGGTGGGGGTGGGAGGAGTCTTTGCAAATTTTCTGAGCCCTGGTCAGGCAGCACTTTTTGCGATCTCCTGGATAGGAGGAAGAGGAGTCCTGATGATCTTTTCCGCCGTCCTCACCACTCTCTGGAGATACTTCCAGTCTGAGGCACTGCAGGCTCCAGTCCAGACAGAGATACTGTTGGTCAGCAGGCTCGCTATAACAACGATACATCTCTCCAAGCATTATTAGCTATTTTGCATTTGTTGTTTAGGAGTTATGTTTAAATAACTGTCAAAGTAAATAAAACCTAATTTTGGTATTTGAAAACCTTACAAAAACAACTGATTCTAGTAAAACTCACACAGATACAATATTACAGGCATTTTTAGACATAATACATGTTTGGTTTTGGAGTAATGTTTGGCGCAGTGGAAGAATGGCCGTGCGCGACCCGAGGTTCCCTGGTTCAATCCCCACCTAGTACCACCCTCGTCATGTCCGTTGTGTCCTGAACAAGACACTTCACCCTTGCTCCTGATGGGTGCTGGTTAGCGCCTTGCATGGCAGCTCCCTCCATCAGTGTGTAAATGTGGAAGTAGTGTCAAAGCGCTTCGAGTACCTTGAAGGTAGAAAAGCGCTATACAAGTACAACCCATTTATTTATATATAGTATGACAGCTATACTGTTATATTGAGTAAAAAAAACTAACTTGTGCCTTTACAAACCTAACACAATATATTTTTTCTAGTAAAACTCACAAAGAGACATTTCCCCAGGTATTATTAGCCATTGTGCATGTGTGGTTTAGGAGTTATGTTTAAATAAATGTCAAATTTAATGTGGCAGGTATACTGTCATGAGTAAAACCTAATTGTTGTAATTGTAAACCTTACCAAAATACCTGATTCTGGTAAAACTCACATAGATTGAATATTACATGCATTTTTAGACGGATTGCTTGTTTGGTTTTGGAGTTATGTTTTTACAACTTTCATATTTAGTATGACAGTTATACTGTCATAGAGTAAAAAAAACAAATAACTTGCGTCTTTGCAAACCTTACAAAAGATCATTATTCTGGTAAAGACTTAGACTTTCTTTTTATTGTCATTCAAATTTGAACTTTACAGCATAGATAACACAATTTCGTTACATAAGCTCATGGTAGTGCAGGATAAAAAAGCAATAAGGTGCATTTATAAATAAATAAATACAAATAATATATAAAATAAATAAATATACTTAAATATATATAAATAAATAAAAATATTACTGTGCAGATAAATATATTGCACTTTTTCCACATGCACCCACGTTTATGGGTGTATGTTATATTGTTTTTTGTTTATTCCAGCGAGTTAATCCATTTTGAGGGGAGTTGAGGGGATAATTTAATTATAATGCGTTCAAGAGTCTTACGGCCTGAGGGAAGAAGCTGGAGGTTCTGCTTCGGAGGCTGCGGAACCTCTTTCTAGAGTCCAGCAGTGAAAACAGTCCTTGGTGGGGGTGGGGGGAGTCTTTGCAAATTTTCTGAGCCCTGGTCAGGCAGCGCTTTTTGCGATCTCCTGGATAAGAGGAAGAGGATTCCTGAAGATCTTTTCCGCGGTCCTCACCACTCTCTGGAGAGACTTCCAGTCTGAGGCACTGCAGGCTCCAGTCCAGACAGAGATGCTGTTGGTCAGCAGGCTCTCTATAACAAAGATACAGTTCTCCAAGCATTATTAGCTATTTGCATTTGTTGTTTAGGATTTATGTTTAAATAACTGTCATAGTGAGTAAAACCTAAATTTTGTATTTGCAAACCTTACAAAAACAATTGATTCTAGTAAATCTCAGATACAATATCAAAGGCATTTTTAGACATAATGCATGTTTGGTTTTGGAGTTGTGTTTATATAACTTTCATATTTAGTATTACAGTAATACTGTCATATTGAGTAAAGAAAAAACAACTAACTTGTGTCTTTACAAACCTTACAAAATATTTTTCCCAGTAAAACTCAAAGATACATTTCTACAGGCATTATTAGCCATTTTGCATGTGCGGTTTCGGATTTATGTTTAAATAAGTGTCATATTGAGTGTGAAAGTCATAGTGAGTAAAACAAACTAACTTGTGTCTTTGCAATGCTTACAAAAGAAAATGTTACTTGTAAAACTCACAAAAGATACATTTCTTCATGCATTATTAGAAAATGTTCATGTGTAGTTTAGGAGTTATGTTTTAATAACTGTCAAATTGAGTGTGGCAGTTATACTGTCATTAAGTGTTAAACCTAATTTTTGTATTTGCAAACCTTACAAAAACAACTGATTCTAGTAAAACTCTTATAGATTCAATATTGCAGGCATTTAGACATTTCACATGTTTGGTTTAGGAGTTGTGTTTGAATACATTTTAATTGCTTTTTTCGTTAGGGCAAGTCCGACCGGCAGGAGGCCACAGGGAAGCCCCAGGACACATTGGGAAGACTATGTCAGCCGGCTGGCCTGGGAACGCTTCGGGATCCCCAGAGAAGAGCTGGACGAAGTGGCTGGGGAGAGGGAAGTCTGGGCTTCTCTGCTTAGGCTGCTGCCCCCGCAACCCGACCTCGGATAAGCGGAAGAAAATGGATACATTTAGTATGACAGTTATACTATTATATTGAGTAAAAAAAACTAACTTGTGTCTTTAAAAAACCTTACAAATTATATGTTTTCTAGTAAAACTCACAAAGATACATCTCCAGGCAATATAAGCCTTTTTGCATGTGGTTTAGGGGTTATGTTTAAATAACTGCCATATTGAATGTGGCAGTTATACTGTCATGAGTAAAACCTAATTTTTGTAATTGTAAACCTTACCAAAATACCTGATTCTGGTAAAACTCACATAGATTCAATATTACAGGTATTTTTAGACGGATTGCATGTGTAGTTTTGAAATTATGTTTATACAACTTTCTTATTTAGTATGACAGTGATACTATCATATTGAGTAAAAAAACTCACTTGTGTCTTTGCAAACCTTACAAAAGAACATTTTAGTAAAACTCAAAGATACATCTCCAGGCATTATTAGCCATTTTGCATTTGTTGTTTAGGAGTTATGTTTAAATAACTGGCATAGTGAGTAAAACTTAATTTTTGTATTTGCAAACCTTACAAAAACAACTGATTCTAGTAAAACTCACATGCATTCAATATTACAGTTATTTTTAGACATTTTGCCTGTTTGGTTTAGAAATTATGATGGAATACATTTGTATTGCTTTTTTCGCATTATCTCAGGATTTTAGGAATATTACTGTCATATTGAGAAAAAAACTACTTTTTGTGTTTGCAAGCCTTAAAAAAGCATATGTTTCGAGTTAAACTCACAAGAATGCATTATTTCAGGCAATATTAGCTCATTGTTATGTGTAGTTTAAGAGTTATGTTTAATTTACGGTCATATTGAGTGTACATTGTCATGGTGAAAAAAAACACAATTTTTTATTTGCAAAAATATCAAACACAGCTGATTCTAGTAAAATTCACAAGGATTCATTATTACAGGCATTTTTACACATATTGCATGTTTGACTTAGGAAATATGTTTGAATACATTTTTAATGCTTTTTTCGCATTATCTCAGGATTTTAGGGATATAACTGTCATAATGAGTAAAAAACTACTTTTTGTGTTTGCAAGATTTAAAAAAGCATATGTTTAGAGTAAAACTCCGTAGAATGCATTATTTGAGGCAACATTAGCCATTTTGCATGTGTAGTTAGGAGTTATTTTTAAATAACTGTCATATTGAGTCTGACAGTATACTGTCATAGTGAGTAAAACTTAATTTTTGTATTTGCAAACATTATAAAAACATCTGATTCTAGTAAAACTCACATGGATTTAATATTACAGGCATTTTTAGACATTTTACATTGTTGGTTTAGGAATTATGTTGGAATACATTTTTATTGCTTTTTTCGCATTATCTCAGGATTTTAAGAACATTACTGTCATATTGAGTAAAAAACTACTTTTTGTGTTTGCAAGCCTTAAAAAAGCATATGTTTCGAGTAAAACTCACAATAATGCATTATTTCAGGCAATAATAGCTCATTTTTATGTGTAGTTTAGGAGTTATGTTTATTTACTGCTATATTGAGTGTACTTGTCATGGTGAAAAAAACCTAATTTTTTTTATTTGCAAAAATTTCAAACACAACCGGTTCTAGTAAAACTCACATGGATTCAATAATACAGGCATTTTTACACATTTTGCATGTTTAGTTTAGAAATTATGATTGAATACATTTTTATTGCTTTTTTCGCAGTATCTCGGAGTTTAAGAACATTACTGTCATATTGAGTAAAAAAAATACTTTTTGTGTTTGCAAGCCTTAAGAAAGCATATGTTTCGAGGAAAACTCCCAAGAATCCATTATTTCAAACATTATTAGCCATTTTGCATGAGTAGTTTAGGAGTTATGATTAAAAAACTGTCATATTGAGTGTGACAGTTTACTTTCATAAAGAGTAAAACCTAATTTTTGTTTTTGCAAACCTTACTCCAACAACTGATTCTAGTAAAACTCACATGGATATTACAGGCATTTTTAGACATTTTGCATTGCTGGTTTAGGAATTATGTTGGAATACATTTTTATTGTTTTTTTCGCATTATCTCAGGAGTTTAAGAACATTACTGTCATATTGAGTAAAAAAATACTTTTTGTGTTTGCAAGCCTTAAGAAAGCATATGTTTCCAGGAAAACTCCCAATAATTCATTATTTCAAACATTATTAGCCATTTTGCATGAGTAGTTTAGGAGTTATGATTAAAAAACTGTCATATTGAGTGTGACAGTTTACTTTCATAAAGAGTAAAACCTAATTTTTTTTTTGCAAACTTCACTAAAACAACTGATTCTAGTAAAACTCACATGGATTCAATAATACAGGCATTTTTGCACATTTTGCATGTTTAGTTTAGAAATTATGATTGAATACATTTTTATTGCTTTTTTCGCATTATCTCAGGATTTTAAGAACATTACTGTCATATTGAGTAAAAAACTACTTTTTGTGTTTGCAAGCCTTAAAAAAGCATATGTTTCGAGTAAAACTCACAAGAATGCATTATTTCAGGCAATATAAGCTCATTTTTAAGTGTAGTTTAGGAGTTATGATAATGTGATGATGCTAATAAATAATAATAATAAATGTCATATTGAGTGTGACAGTTTACTTTCATAAAGAGTAAAACCTATTTTTTGTTTTTGCAAACCTTACTAAAACAACTGATTCTAGTTAAACTCACAAGGATTCAATAATACAGGCATTTTTACACATTTTGCATGTTTACTTTAGAAATTATGATTGAATACATTTTTATTGCTTTTTTCGCATTATCTCAAGATTTAAAGAACATTACTGTCATATTAGGTAAAAAAAATACTTTTTGTGTTTGCAAGCCTTAAAAGCATAAGTTTCGAGGAAAACTCCCAAGGATCCATTATTTCAAACATTATTAGCCATTTTGCAAGAGTAGTTTAGGAGTTATGATTAAAAAACTGTCATATTGAGTGTGACAGTTTACTTTCTTAAAGAGTAAAACCTAACTTCTGTTTTTGCAAACTTTACTAAAACAACTGATTCTAGTAAAACTCACATGGATTCAATAATACAGGCATTTTTACACATTTTGCATGTTTAGTTTAGAAATTATGATTTAATACATTTTTATTGCTTTTTTCGCATTATCTCAGGATTTTAAGAACATTACTGTCATATTGAGTAAAAAAATACTTTTTGTGTTTGCAAGCCTTAAGAAAGCATATGTTTCCAGGAAAACTCCCAATAATTCATTATTTCAAACATTATTAACCATTTTGCATGAGTAGTTTAGGAGTTATGATTAAAAAACTGTCATATTGAGTGTGACAGTTTACTTTCATAAAGAGTAAAATCTAATTTTTGTTTTTGCAAACCTTACTAAAACAACTGATTCTAGTAACACTCACATGGATTTAATATTACAGGCATTTTTAGACATTTTGCATTGTTGGTTTAGGAATTATGTTGGAATACATTTTTATTGCTTTTTTCGCATTATCTCAGGAATTTAAGAACATTACTGTCATATTGAGTAAAAAAATACTTTTTGTGTTTGCAAGCCTTAAGAAAGCATATGTTTCGAGGAAATCTCCCAAGGATCCATTATTTCAAACATTATTAGCCATTTTGCATGAGTAGTTTAGGAGTTATAATTAAAAATTGTCATAATGAGTGTGACAGTTTACTTTCATAAAGAGTAAAATCTAATTTTTGTTTTTGCAAAGCTTACTAAAACAACTGAATCTAGTAAAATTCACATGGATTCAATATTACAGGCATTTTTACACATATTGCATGTTTGACTTAGGAAATATGATTGAATACATTGTTATTGCTTTTTTCGCATTATCTCAGGATTTTAGGAAAATAACTGTCATATTGAGTAAAAAACTACTTTTTGTGTTTGCAAGATTTAAAAAAGCATATGTTTAGAGTACAACTCCGTAGAATGCATTATTTGAAGCATCATTAGCCATTTTGCATGTGTAGTTAGGAGTTATTTTTAAATAACTGTCATATTGAGTGTGACAGTACACTTTCATAAAGAGTAAAACCTAATTTTTGTTTTTGCAAACTTTACTAAAACAACTGATTCTAGTAAAACTCACATGGATTCAATAATACAGGCATATTTACACATTTTGCATGTTTAGTTTAGAAATTATGATTGAATACATTTTTATTGCTTTTTTCGCATTATCTCAGGATTTTAAGAACATTACTGTCATATTGAGTAAAAAAATACTTTTTGTGATTGCAAGCCTTAAGAAAGCAAATGTTTCGAGGAAAACTCCCAAGGATCCATTATTTCAAACATTATTAGCCATTTTGCATGAGTAGTTTAGGAGTTATGATTAAAAAACTGTCATATTGAGTGTGACAGTTTACTTTCATAAAGAGTAAAACCTAACTTCTGTTTTTGCAAACTTTACTAAAACAACTGATTCTAGTAAAACTCACATGGATTCAATAATACAGACATTTTTACACATTTTGCATGTTTAGTTTAGAAATTATGATTGAATACATTTTTATTGCTTTTTTCGCATTATCTCAGGATTTTAAGAACATTACTGTCATATTGAGTAAAAAAATACATTTTGTGTTTGCAAGCCTTAAGAAAGCATATGTTTCGAGGAAATCTCCCAAGGATCCATTATTTCAAACATTATTAGCCATTTTGCATGAGTAGTTTAGGAGTTATGATTAAAAAACTGTCATATTGAGTGTGACAGTTTACTTTCATAAAGAGTAAAACCTAATTTTTGTTTTTGCAAACCTTACTAAAACAACTGATTCTAGTAACACTCACATGGATTTAATATTACAGGCATTTTTAGACATTTTGCATTGTTGGTTTAGGAATTATGTTGGAATACATTTTTATTGCTTTTTTCGCATTATCTCAGGAATTTAAGAACATTACTGTCATATTGAGTAAAAAAATACTTTTTGTGTTTGCAAGCCTTAAGAAAGCATATGTTTCGAGGAAATCTCCCAAGGATCCATTATTTCAAACATTATTAGCCATTTTGCATGAGTAGTTTAGGAGTTATGATTAAAAAATTGTCATATTGAGTGTGACAGTTTACTTTCATAAAGAGTAAAATCTAATTTTTGTTTTTGCAAACCTTACTAAAACAACTGATTCTAGTAACACTCACATGGATTTAATATTACAGGCATTTTTAGACATTTTGCATTGTTGGTTTAGGAATTATGTTGGAATACATTTTTATTGCTTTTTTCGCATTATCTCAGGAATTTAAGAACATTACTGTCATATTGAGTAAAAAAATACTTTTTGTGTTTGCAAGCCTTAAGAAAGCATATGTTTCGAGGAAATCTCCCAAGGATCCATTATTTCAAACATTATTAGCCATTTTGCATGAGTAGTTTAGGAGTTATAATTAAAAATTGTCATAATGAGTGTGACAGTTTACTTTCATAAAGAGTAAAATCTAATTTTTGTTTTTGCAAAGCTTACTAAAACAACTGAATCTAGTAAAATTCACATGGATTCAATATTACAGGCATTTTTACACATATTGCATGTTTGACTTAGGAAATATGATTGAATACATTGTTATTGCTTTTTTCGCATTATCTCAGGATTTTAGGAAAATAACTGTCATATTGAGTAAAAAACTACTTTTTGTGTTTGCAAGATTTAAAAAAGCATATGTTTAGAGTACAACTCCGTAGAATGCATTATTTGAAGCATCATTAGCCATTTTGCATGTGTAGTTAGGAGTTATTTTTAAATAACTGTCATATTGAGTGTGACAGTACACTTTCATAAAGAGTAAAACCTAATTTTTGTTTTTGCAAACTTTACTAAAACAACTGATTCTAGTAAAACTCACATGGATTCAATAATACAGGCATATTTACACATTTTGCATGTTTAGTTTAGAAATTATGATTGAATACATTTTTATTGCTTTTTTCGCATTATCTCAGGATTTTAAGAACATTACTGTCATATTGAGTAAAAAAATACTTTTTGTGATTGCAAGCCTTAAGAAAGCAAATGTTTCGAGGAAAACTCCCAAGGATCCATTATTTCAAACATTATTAGCCATTTTGCAAGAGTAGTTTAGGAGTTATGATTAAAAAACTGTCATATTGAGTGTGACAGTTTACTTTCATAAAGAGTAAAACCTAACTTCTGTTTTTGCAAACTTTACTAAAACAACTGATTCTAGTAAAACTCACATGGATTCAATAATACAGACATTTTTACACATTTTGCATGTTTAGTTTAGAAATTATGATTGAATACATTTTTATTGCTTTTTTCGCATTATCTCAGGATTTTAAGAACATTACTGTCATATTGAGTAAAAAAATACATTTTGTGTTTGCAAGCCTTAAGAAAGCATATGTTTCGAGGAAATCTCCCAAGGATCCATTATTTCAAACATTATTAGCCATTTTGCATGAGTAGTTTAGGAGTTATGATTAAAAAATGGTCATATTGAGTGTGACAGTTTACTTTCATAAAGAGTAAAATCTAATTTTTGTTTTTGCAAACCTTACTAAAACAACTGATTCTAGTAACACTCACATGGATTTAATATTACAGGCATTTTTAGACATTTTGCATTGTTGGTTTAGGAATTATGTTGTAATACATTTTTATTGCTTTTTTCGCATTATCTCAGGAATTTAAGAACATTACTGTCATATTGAGTAAAAAAATAATTTTTGTGTTTGCAAGCCTTAAGAAAGCAAATGTTTCGAGGAAAACTCCCAGGATCCATTATTTCAAACATTATTAGCCATTTTGCATGAGTAGTTTAGGAGTTATGATTTAAAAACTGTCATATTGAGTGTGACAGTTTATTTTTTTAAAGAGTAAAACCTATTTTTTGTTTTTGCAAACCTTACTAAAACAACTGATTCTAGTTAAACTCACATGGATTTATTATTACAGGCATTTTTAGACATTTTGCATTGTGGTTTAGGAATTATGTTGGAATACATTTTTATTGCTTTTTTCGCATTATCTCAGCATTTTAAGAACATTACAGTCATATTGAGTAAAAACTACTTTTTGTGTTTGCAAGCCTTAAAAAAGCATATGTTTCGAGTAAAACTCCCAAGAATGCATTATTTCAGGCAATATTAGCTCATTTTTATGTGCAGTTTAGGAGTTACGTTTAATTTACTGTCATATTGAGTGTACATTGTCATGGTGAAAAAAACCTAATTTTTCTAATTGCAAACCTTTAAACAGAACTGATTCTAGTAAAACATACATTGATTCAATATTACAGGCATTTTTACACATTTTGCATGTTTGGTTTAGGAATTATAATGGAATACATTTTTATTTTGCTTTTTTCGTATTATCTCAGGATTTTAAGAACATTACTGTCATATTGAGTAAAAAAACTACTTTTTGTGTTTGCAAGATTTAAAAAAGCATATGTTTTGAGTAAAACTCCCAAGGATGCATTATTTCAGGCATCAATAGCCATTTTGCTTGTGTGGATTAGGAGTTTTTAAATAACTGTCATATTGCGTGTGGCAGTTATACTGTTATTATGAGTAAAACCTAATTTTTGTATTTTTAAACATTATAAACCACCTGATTCTAGTAAAATTCACAAAGATACAATATTACAGGCATTTTTAGACATAATGCAGGTTTGGTTTTGGAGTTAGGTTTATAACTTTTCATATTTAGTATGACAGTTATACTGTCATATTAAGTAAAAAAAAAAAGACTTGTGTCTTTGCAAACCTTACAAAATATTTTTTTCCAGTAAAACTCACAAAGATACATTTCTCTTATTAGCCATTTTGCATGTGTGGTTTCGGAGTTATGTTTAAATAACTGTCAGATACAGAGACAGAGACAGAGACAGTGTGCGAGGTGGAGAAGTTCCGGCTAGATATAGTTGGACTCACTTCGACGCACAGGAACCTGTTCTCTCGAGAGGGGCTGGACTCTCTTCCACTATGGCGTTGCAAGCAATGAGAGGCTGGGGTGGCAATTCTTGTTGTCCCCCCGGCTCAAAGACACGAGTATGGGGATCAGACTGTCTGATTGTGGCGGGTCGCTCCCTGTATGATCAGTGTAGGGCAGCCTTGGTCCGCTTAGGCTGCCCTTTGTCACCGATTCTGTTGTTAACTTTTATGGACAGAATTGCAGTCATGGCGTTGAGGGGATCCGGTTTGGTGGTTGCAGGATTAGGTCTCTGCTTTTTGCAGTTGATGTGGTTCTGATGGCTTCAACTGGCCAGGATCTCCAGCTCTCATTGGATGGCCGAGTATGAAGCGACTGGGATGAGAATCAGCACCTCCAAGTCCGAGTCCATGGTTCTCGCCCGGTAAAGGGTGGGGTGCCATTTCCAGGTTGAGGAGGCGATGGCACATACTAGATGGCCCCAAGTGGAGGAGTTCAAGTACCTAGGAGTCTTGTTCACGAGTGAGGGAAGAGTGGATCATGAGATCCACAGGCGGATCGGTGCGGCGTCTTCAGTAATGAGGACGCTATATCGATCCATTGTGGTGAAGAAGGAGCTGAGCCAGAATTAAAAGCTCTAAATTTACCGGTCGATCTACATTCCCATCCTGCACCCATGGTCATGGTTATGACCGAAAAGACAAGATCCCGGGTACAAGCGGCCAAATTGAGTTTCCTCCGCCGGGTGGCGGGTCTCTCCCTTAGAGATAGGATAAGAAGCTCTGTCATCCGGGAGGAACTCAGAGTAAAGCGCTGCTCCTCCACATTGAGAGGAGCCAGATGAGGTGGTTCGGGCATCTGCTCAGGATGCCACCCGAACGCCTCCCGAGGGAGGTGTTTAGGGCAAGTCCGACCGGCAGGAGGCCACGGGGAAGACCCAGGACACATTGGGAAGATTATGTCTCCCGGCTGGCCTGGGAACGCCTCAGGATCCCCCAAGAAAAGCTGGAAGAAGTCGCTGGGGAGAGGGAAGTCTGGGCTTCTCTGTTTAGGCTGCTGCCCCCGCAACCCGACCTCGGTTAAGCGGAAGAAAATGGATGGATTTAGTAACGACAACAAAAACTGATTCTAGTAAAACTCACATGGATACAATTTTACAGGTAATGCATGTTTGGTTTTGGAATTATGTTTATATAACTTTCATATGTATTATGACAGTTATACTGTCATCTTAAATAAAACTAACTTGTGTCTTTACAAACATTACAAACTATGTTTTTCCAGTAAAACTCACAAAAATATTTTTTTCCAGGCATTATTAGACATTTTTCATGTGTGGTTTAGGAAATATGTTTAAATAACTTTCATATTGAATGTGGCAGTTATACTGTTATTATGTGTAAAACCAAATTGTTGTATTTGCAAACCTTACAAAAACAACTGATTCTAGTAAAACTCACATAGATTCAATATTACAGGCATTTTTAGACATTTCACATGTTTGAATACAGTTTTATTGCTTTTTTCGTTAGGGCAAGTCCGATCGGCAGGAGGCCACGGGGAAGACCCAGGACACATTGGGAAGACTATGTCTCAGGCTGGCCTGGGAACGCCTCGGGATCCCCCGAGAAGAGCTGGACAAAGTGGCTGGGGAGAGGGAAGTCTGGGCTTCCTGCTTAGGCTGCTTCCCCCGCAACCCGACCTCGGATAAGCGGAAGAAAATGGATGGATTTAGTATGACAGTTATACTGTCATATTGAGTAAAAAAAACTATTTTTCATAGATTCAATATTACAGGCATCTTTAGATGGATTGCATGTTTGGTTTTGGAGATATGTTTATACAACTTTCATATTTAGTATGTCAGTTATACTGTCATATTGAGTAAAAAAAAACAACTTGTGTCTGCAAACCTTACAAAAGATTATTATTCTAGTAAAACTAACAAAGATACATTTTTCCAAGCATTATTAGCATTTGTTGTTTTGGAGTTATAATGCTTGCATTGAGAGGCGACGGGCTCGGGTGGCAATTCTTGTTGCCCCCCGGCTCAAAGCCTGCACGTTGGAGTTCAACCCAGTGGACCAGTGGATAGCTTTCCTCCGCCTTCGGGTGGGGGGACGGGTCCTGACTGTTGTTTGGCCTTACGCGCCAAACGGCAGCTCAGAGTACCCACCCTTTTTGGATTCACTCGAGGGAGTACTGGAAAGTGCTCCACCGGGTGATTCCCTCGTTCTACTGGGGGCCTTCAACGCTCATCTTGGCAACAACAGTGAAACCTGGAGAGGCGTGATTGGGAAGAATGGCCGCCCGGATCTGAACCCGAGTGGTGTTTTGTTATTGGACTTTTGTGCTCGTCACAGATTGTCAATAACAAACACCAAGTTCAAACATAAGGGTGTCCATATGTGCACTTGGCACCAGGACACCCTAGGCCGCAGTTCCATGATCGATTTTGTAGTTGTGTCATCGGATTTGCGGTCGATTCTGTTGTTAACTTTTATGGACAGAATTGCAGTCATGGCGTTGAGGGGATCCGGTTTGGTGGTTGCAGGATTAGGTCTCTGCTTTTTGCAGTTGATGTGGTTCTGATGGCTTCAACTGGCCAGGATCTCCAGCTCTCATTGGATGGCCGAGTATGAAGCGACTGGGATGAGAATCAGCACCTCCAAGTCCGAGTCCATGGTTCTCGCCCGGTAAAGGGTGGGGTGCCATTTCCAGGTTGAGGAGGCGATGGCACATACTAGATGGCCCCAAGTGGAGGAGTTCAAGTACCTAGGAGTCTTGTTCACGAGTGAGGGAAGAGTGGATCATGAGATCCACAGGCGGATCGGTGCGGCGTCTTCAGTAATGAGGACGCTATATCGATCCATTGTGGTGAAGAAGGAGCTGAGCCAGAATTAAAAGCTCTAAATTTACCGGTCGATCTACATTCCCATCCTGCACCCATGGTCATGGTTATGACCGAAAAGACAAGATCCCGGGTACAAGCGGCCAAATTGAGTTTCCTCCGCCGGGTGGCGGGTCTCTCCCTTAGAGATAGGATAAGAAGCTCTGTCATCCGGGAGGAACTCAGAGTAAAGCGCTGCTCCTCCACATTGAGAGGAGCCAGATGAGGTGGTTCGGGCATCTGCTCAGGATGCCACCCGAACGCCTCCCGAGGGAGGTGTTTAGGGCAAGTCCGACCGGCAGGAGGCCACGGGGAAGACCCAGGACACATTGGGAAGATTATGTCTCCCGGCTGGCCTGGGAACGCCTCAGGATCCCCCAAGAAAAGCTGGAAGAAGTCGCTGGGGAGAGGGAAGTCTGGGCTTCTCTGTTTAGGCTGCTGCCCCCGCAACCCGACCTCGGTTAAGCGGAAGAAAATGGATGGATTTAGTAACGACAACAAAAACTGATTCTAGTAAAACTCACATGGATACAATTTTGCAGGTAATGCATGTTTGGTTTTGGAATTATGTTTATATAACTTTCATATGTATTATGACAGTTATACTGTCATCTTAAATAAAACTAACTTGTGTCTTTACAAACATTACAAACTATGTTTTTCCAGTAAAACTCACAAAAATATTTTTTTCCAGGCATTATTAGACATTTTTCATGTGTGGTTTAGGAAATATGTTTAAATAACTTTCATATTGAATGTGGCAGTTATACTGTTATTATGTGTAAAACCAAATTGTTGTATTTGCAAACCTTACAAAAACAACTGATTCTAGTAAAACTCACATAGATTCAATATTACAGGCATTTTTAGACATTTCACATGTTTGAATACAGTTTTATTGCTTTTTTCGTTAGGGCAAGTCCGATCGGCAGGAGGCCACGGGGAAGACCCAGGACACATTGGGAAGACTATGTCTCAGGCTGGCCTGGGAACGCCTCGGGATCCCCCGAGAAGAGCTGGACAAAGTGGCTGGGGAGAGGGAAGTCTGGGCTTCCTGCTTAGGCTGCTTCCCCCGCAACCCGACCTCGGATAAGCGGAAGAAAATGGATGGATTTAGTATGACAGTTATACTGTCATATTGAGTAAAAAAAACTATTTTTCATAGATTCAATATTACAGGCATCTTTAGATGGATTGCATGTTTGGTTTTGGAGATATGTTTATACAACTTTCATATTTAGTATGTCAGTTATACTGTCATATTGAGTAAAAAAAAACAACTTGTGTCTGCAAACCTTACAAAAGATTATTATTCTAGTAAAACTAACAAAGATACATTTTTCCAAGCATTATTAGCATTTGTTGTTTTGGAGTTATAATGCTTGCATTGAGAGGCGACGGGCTCGGGTGGCAATTCTTGTTGCCCCCCGGCTCAAAGCCTGCACGTTGGAGTTCAACCCAGTGGACCAGTGGGTAGCTTTCCTCCGCCTTCGGGTGGGGGGACGGGTCCTGACTGTTGTTTGGCCTTACGCGCCAAACGGCAGCTCAGAGTACCCACCCTTTTTGGATTCACTCGAGGGAGTACTGGAAAGTGCTCCACCGGGTGATTCCCTCGTTCTACTGGGGGCCTTCAACGCTCATCTTGGCAACAACAGTGAAACCTGGAGAGGCGTGATTGGGAAGAATGGCCGCCCGGATCTGAACCCGAGTGGTGTTTTGTTATTGGACTTTTGTGCTCGTCACAGATTGTCAATAACAAACACCAAGTTCAAACATAAGGGTGTCCATATGTGCACTTGGCACCAGGACACCCTAGGCCGCAGTTCCATGATCGATTTTGTAGTTGTGTCATCGGATTTGCGGTCTCATGTTTTGGACACTCGGGTGAAGAGAGGGGCGGAGCTTTCTACCGATCACCACCTGGTGGTGAGTTGGCTGCGATGGTGGGGGAGGATGCCTGACAGACCTGGCAGGCCCAAACGCATTGTGAGGGTTTGCTGGGAACGCCTCCGGAAGAACTTTGAACATGTCACGAGGGAGGCGCTGGACATTGAGTCTGAGTGGACCATGTTCCGTGCCTCTCTTGTCGAGCCGGCTGATTGGAGCTGTGGCCGCAAGGAGTTTGGTGCCTGTCGTGGCGGTAATCCTAGAACCCGCTGGTGGACACCAGCAGTGAGGGATGCCGTCAAGCTGAAGAAAGAGCCTATCGGGTCCTTTTGGCTCCTGGGACTCCAGAGGCAGCCGACAGGCCAAGCGAAGTGCGGCTTCAGCGGTCGCAGAGGCAAAAACTCGGACATGGGAGGAGTTTGGAGAAGCCATGGAAAACGACTTCCAGACGGCTTCAAAGCGATTCTGGACCACCATCCGCCGGCTCAAGGGGGGGCAGCAGTGCACTGTAACACCGTGTATGGTGAGGATGGTGCGCTGCTGACCTCTACTGCAGCTGTTATTGATCGGTGGAGGGAATACTTCGAAGACCTCCTTAATCCCACCAACATGTCTTCCTATGAGGAAGCAGTGCCTGGGGAATCTGTGGTGGGCTCTCCTATTTCTGGGGCTGAGGATGCCAAGGTAGTTAAAAAGCTCCTCAATGGCAACGCCCTGGGGGTGGATGAGATCCGTCCGGAGTTCCTTAAGGCTCTGGATGCTGTGGGGCTGTCTTGGTTGACAAGACTCCGCAACATCGCGTGGACATCGGGGGCGGTACTTCTGGATTGGGAGACCGGGGTGGTGGTTCCTCTCTTTAAAAGGGGAACCAGAGGGTGTGTTTCAACTATCGTGAGATCACACTCCTCAGTCTTCCCGGTAAGGTCTATTCATGTGTACTGGAGAAGAGGCTACGCCGGATAGTCGAACCTCGGATTCAGGAGGAACAGTGTGGTTTACGTCCTGGTCGTGGAACTGCGGACCAGCTTTATACTCTCGGCAGGGTCCTTGAGGGTGCATGGGAGTTTGCCCAACCAGTCTACATGTGCTTTATGGACTTGGAGAAGGCATTCGACCATTTACCCCTGGAAGTCCTGTGGGGAGTGCTTAGAGAGTATGGGGTAACGGACTGTCTTATTGTGGCGGTTCGCTCCCTTTGCAAGAGTCAGAGCTTGGTCCGCATTGCCGGCAGTAAGTCGGACCCGTTTCCAGTGAGGGTTGGACTCCGCCAAGGCTGCCCTTAGTCACCGATTCTGTTCATAACCTTTATGGACAGAATTTCTAGGCGCAGTCAGGGCGTTGAGGGGATCCGGTTTGGTGTCTGCAGGATTAGGTCTCTGCTATTTGCAGATGATGTGGTCCTGATGGGTTCATCTGGCCAAGATCTTCAGCCCTCACTGGATCGGTTCGCAGACGAGTGTGAAGTGACTGGGATGTGAATCAGCACCTCCAAGTCCGAGTCCATGGTTCTCGCCCGGAAAAGGGTGGAGTGCCATCTCCGGGTTGGGGAGGAGATCTTGCCCCAAGTTGAGGAGTTCAAGGACCTCAGAGTCTTGTTCACGAGTGAGGGAAGAGTGGATCGTGAGATCGACAGGCGGAACGGTGCGGCGTCTTCAGTAATGCGGACGCTGTATTGATCCGTTGTGGTGAAGAAGGAGCTGAGCCGGAAGGCAAAGCTCTCGATTTACCGGTCGATCTACGTTCCCATCCTCACCTATGGTCATGAGCTTTGTGTCATGGCCGAAAGGACAAAATCACGGGTACAAGCGGCCGAAATGAGTTTCCTCCGCCGGGTGGCGGGGCTCTCCCTTAGAGATAGGGTGAGAAGCTCTGTCATCCGGGAGGAGCTCAAAGTAAAGCCATTGCTCCTCCATTTCGAGAGGAGCCAGATGAGGTGGTTCGGGCATCTGGTCAGGATGCCACCCGAACGCCTCCCTAGGGAGGTGTTTCGGTCACGTCTGACCGGTAGGAGGCCCAGGAAGACCCAGGAAACGGGAAGCTTATCTCTCCCGGCTGGCCTGAGAACGCCCCAGGATCCCCCGGGAGGAGCTGGACGAAGTGGCTGGGGAGAGGAAAGTCTGGGCTTCCCTGCTTAGGCTGCAGCCCCCGCAACCCGACCTCGGATAAACGGAAGAAAATGGATGGCTGGATGGATGGAGTTATGTTTAAATAACTGTCATAAAGAGTAAAACCTCATTTTTGTATTTGTAAACCTTACCAAAACAACTGATTTTAGCAAAACTCACACAGATTCAATATTACAGGCATTTTTAGACATTTTGCTTATTTGGTGTAGGAATTATGATGGAATACATTGTTTTTGCTTATTTCGCATTATCTCAGGATTTTAAGAACTTTACTGTCATATAGAGGAAACCAAATACTTTTTGTGTTTGCAAGCCTTAAAAAAGCATATGTTTCGAGTAAAACTCACAAGAATGCCTTATTTCAGGCATTATTAGCCATTTTTTATGTGTAGTTTAGGCATACTTGCCAATACTCCTGGATTTTCCAGGAGACTCCCGAAATTCAGCGCCTCTCACGAAAACCTCCCGGGACAAATTTTCTCCCGAAAATCTCCCGAAATTCAGGCTGATCTGAGTGAGGACAGCCTGTATTCATGTCTGCTGTCCCACGATATAAACAGCATGCCTGCCCAATCACGTTATAACTGTAGAATGATCGAGGGCGAGTTCTTGGTTTCTTATGTGGGTTTATTGTTAGGTAGTTTCATTAACGTCCTCCCACCGCGGTAACAACACAAAACAACAGCAGTCACGTTTTCGTCTACCGTAAAGCAGTTTGTCTGCCGTAAACAGCAATGTTGTGACACTCTTTAAACAGGGCAATACTGCCATCTACTGTACATGCATATGTGACAATAACATCCAGGGCTTTTAGAGAGTGCAGTGCACAACTGCGCACACAACAAGGAGACAAAGCAGAAGAACGCGGAAGATACAGCCATGGCGACGCCGACGACAAGTAAGATGAAGAAACATGCTTATAAGTTCCAAGCCGCAGCTGCGATTGGACCTGGATAGCCTCCGGGAAGAAGTAGTGGAAGACCAAGTGCTTGGCAGTGAAGATCTTCCTCAGGAAGCAAAGATTGACCGGTTTTTGGCCATGCTCGGGAGGGATGGAAAATTCCAGACTCTCGTGCATTTGATGAAAGCACTTTTGTGCGTGCCACACAGCAATGCATCATCAGAGAGGTTGTTCAGCATGGTTATAAAAATAGTGACAGAGAATAGAACAAGGATGGACAATTCAACCCTTAACTCAACAATGAGTAGATGAGTGTTATGTGTGTGTATATGTGTAAATAAATGAAAACTGAAATTCAAGTATTTATTTATATATATATATATATATATATATATATATATATGTCTTATATCTCCTGATGATTGAGGGAACCCCTCATGAAACAGGCCTGTAAAGATGAAGTAGTCTTGTGATTTTTTTCCCCACACATACATATATATATATATAGCTATACATACATATATATATATATATATAGCTATACATACATATATATATATATATATATATATATATATATATATATATATATATATATATATATATATATATATATATATATATATATATATATATATATATATATATATATGAAATACTTGACTTGGTGAATTCTAGCTCTAAATATACTCCTCCCCTCTTAACCACACCCCCAACCACGCCCCCACCCCACCCCTGACCATGCCTTCCCCACCCCCACCTCCTGAAATCGGAGGTCTCAATGTTGGCAAGTATGAGTTTAGGAGTTATGTTTAAATAACTGTCATAGTGAGTGTGGCAGTTACACTGTCATATTGAGTAAAAAAAACTAACTTGTGTCTTTGCAAACCTCACAAAAGAAAACGTTTCTAATAAAAATCACAAAGATACATTTCTTCACGCATTATTAGACATTTTTCATGTGTGGTTTAAGAATTATGTTTAAATAACTGTCATATTGAGTGTGGCAGTTATACTGTCATTATGTGTAAAACCTAATTTTGTATTTCCAAACCTTATAAAAACAACTGATTCTAGTAAAACATAGATTCAATTTTACAGGCATTTTTAGACATTTTACATGTTTGGTTTAGGAGTTGTGTTTGAATACATTTTTTATTTTTTATTCTTATTGTTGCTTTTTATTTTTATTCTATTGTAATATGTTTCTATTTTGTTTCAATTTATACCCCCATTATTTACTTTTCACTTTTTACAATTTTGTACACTACTGCTGGAATTTAAATTTTCCTGAGGGAACTCTCCTGAAGGAATCAATCAAGTACTATCTATGTATCTATCTATTTATGTCTCCTGGCTGGCCTGTAAATGCCTCGGGATCCCCCGAGAAGAGCTGGACAAAGTGGCTGGGGAAAGGAAAGTCTGGGCTTCTCTGCTTAGGCTGCTGCCCCCGCAACCTGACCTCGGATAAGCAGGAAGAAAATGGATGGATTTAGTATGACAGTTATACTGTCATATTAAGTAAAAAAATAACTTGGGTCTTTGCAAACATTACAAAATATATTTTTTCTAGTAAAACTCACTAAGATACATAACTCAAGGCATTATTAGCCATTTTGCATGTGTGGTTTAGGACTTATGTTTAAATAATCGTCAGATTGAGTGTGACAGTATACTGTCATAGTGAGTAAAACCCATATTTTGTAATTGCAAACCTTATGAAAACAAATGATTCTACTAAAACTCACATGGATACAATATTACGGGCAATACGGCCTAACCAATCTGGCGCCCTAGGCAAGATTTTAGGTGGCGCCCCCCCACATCGGCAGTGAAGTGTATATACTCACAAGAAACCGAATAGCTTTGTCTTTGACCTTTTTTTTTACTTACAACCAGAGGTGGGTAGTAACGCGCTACATTTACTCCGTTACATCTACTTGAGTAAATTTTGGGATAAATTGTACTTCTAAGAGTAGTTTTAATGCAACATACTTTTACTTTTACTTAAGTATATTTATAGAGAAGGAACGCTACTTTTACTCCGCTACTTTTATCTACATTCAGCTCGCTACTCGCTACTAATTTTTATCGATCTGTTAATGCACGCTTTGTTTGTTTTGGTCTGTCAGACAGACCTTCAAAGTGCCTGCCTTACTGGTGACGTTTCACTTCGTTCCACCAATCAGATGCAGTCACTGGTGACGTTGGACCAATCAAACAGAGCCAGGTGGTCACATGACCTGACTTAAACAAGTTGAAAAACTTATTGGGGTGTTACCATTTAGTGGTCAATTGTACGGAATATTTACTGTACTGTGCAATCTAATCATAAAAGTTCCAATCAATCAATCAAAAGTGTGAAGGAAAAAATATACTTTTTTTATTTCAACCGTACATCCCGTCAAAAGCCTCAAGACTGACCGCACATGAGGATGTTCCTGTCTTCACAATAAAAGTGCCGCTCCATCGCGCCTGCGCTTTCAAAACAAGAGTCTCCGATAGCCAGCGCGAACAAGCTAGCAAGCTACGGAGTTTGACGCCAATATATTTCTTGTAAAGTGTATAAAAACGAATATGGAAGCTGGACAAACAAGGTGCCAAAAACCAACCACTTTCATGTGGTATTAGACAGAAAGGAGGAACTTTTCTTCTCCTCCATTTGAAAACGTGGACGTTATCATCACTACTGTCTGATTACAGTCAACGCAAGTCATCAGAATCAGGTAATACACCAACTTATATTCTAGTCTGCATGAAAGAAAATAATCTATATGTTAAACATGCATGTATATTCATTAAAACATCTTTAACATGTAAACAAAAACAGCAAAATAAATACATATAAATTATATACTGTATATATCAATGTATATGTATGTATATATATATATATATATATATATATATATATATATATATATATATATATATATATATATATATATATATATATATATATATATGTGTGTGTGTGTGTATGTTACTCATCAGTTACTCAGTACTTGAGTAGTTTTTTCACAACATACTTTTTACTTTTACTCAAGTAAATATTTGGGTGACTACTCCTTACTTTTACTTGAGTAATAAATCTCTAAAGTAACAGTACTCTTACTTGAGTACAATTTCTGGCTACTCTAGCCACCTCTGCTTACAACTATACCTAATATATAAAGGGGTGGAAAAGTGACTATTACCTGCACGGCAAACATTAGCTAACCAGAAGGCAATAACAATGTAAACAAAAACACCTGCTTAAAAGATCTAATACAAATGTCCCTGAGGAATGTAAGGTGGGAGTACTGTTACCGTTACATTATTATTTTCCATAACAATTTAGCCCCCTCCACAATATTAACCCGACGTTAAAACAGAACTAGCTATTTATTGATTAGCAATTGCCGAATCATGTAACATTAGCTTAATGCTAAAAAGCCAGGTTACTATCACATTCTGTAACAGACAAATAATTTCATGTAGGCTAACGTTACCTACCTGCTACCTCTGTCTTTTCTCGTTTCTCCTCCTCTTCTTTTCTCTTTTTTCTTCCCTGGGCACCTGACAGTTTTGGCCGTTTTGACATCTTGTGTTGATTTTTTGATGTGGTGACGTCCAAAAAGAGTCATGATACGGGAAAGGGGGGGGGGCACCGTGCGGGGGGAAGGGTGGGGGGCGTAATGTTGTAACAAATAATATTTCTATTAAATAGGCTTTAATTTGCATTTTAATTAACGTGGGATTATTTTTTGTATTTAGAAATATACTTTTTTCTTTTTTTTTTTTCTCCAACATTTGTGGCACTGGCGTGGCGCCCCCTGATGGACGGCGTCCTTAGCATTTGCCTATGCGGCCTATGCCACGGGCCGGCCCTGATTACGGGCATTTTTAGACATAATGCATGTTTGGTTTTGGAGTAATGTTTATATATTTTTCATATTTTGTATGACAGTAATACTGTCATATTGAATAAAAAAAACTAACTTGTATCTGTACAAACCTTAAAAAATATTTTTTTCCCTGTAAAACTCACAAAGAGACATTTCTCCAGGCATTATTAGCCATTGTGCACATGTGGTTTAGGAGTTATGTTTAAATAAATGTCAAATTGAATGTGGCAGTTATACTGTTATTATGAGTAAAACCTAATTTTTGTAAATGTTAACCTTACCACAATACCTGATTCTGGTAAAACTCACATAGATTCAATATTACAGGCATTTTTAGACATTTTACATGTTTGGTTTAGAGTTGTGTTTGAATACATTTGTATTGCTTTTTTCATTAGGGCAAGTCCGACGGGCAGGAGGCCGCGGGGAAGACCCAGGACACATTGGGAAGACTATGTCTCCCGGCTGGGCTGTCGAACGCCTCGGGATCCCCCGAGATGAGCTGGACGAAGTGGTTGGGGATAGGGAAGTCCGGGCTTCTCTGCTTAGGCTGCTGCCCCTGCAACCGGACCTCGGATAAGCGGAAGAAAATGGATGGATTTAGTATGACAGTTATACTGTCATATTAAGTAAAAAAAACTAACTTACAAAATATATTTTTTCTAGTAAAACTCACAAAGATACATATCTACAGGCATTATTAGCCATTTTGCATGTGTGGTTTAGGAGTTATGTTTAAATAACTGTCATATTGAATGTGGCAGTAATACTGTCATCATGACCTAATTTTTGTAATTGTAAACCTTACCAAAATACCTGATTCTGGTAAAACTCACAAAGATTCAATATTACAGGCATTTTTAGACAGATTACATGTTTGGTTTTGGGGTTATGTTTATACAACTTTCATATTTAGTATAACAGTTATACTATCATATTGAGTACAAAAAACAAAAATGTGTTTCTTTGCAAACCATACAAAAGATCATTGTTTTAGTTAATCTAACAAAGATACATTTCTCCAAGCATTATTAGTCATTTTGCATTTGTTGTTTAGGAGTTATGTTTAAATAACTGTCATAGTGAGTAAAACCTAATTTTTGTATTTGCAAAAACCTTACAAAAACAACTGATTCTAGTAAAACTCACATGGATGCAATATTGCAGGCATTTTTAGACATGATGCATGTTTGATTTTGGAGTTGTGTTTATATAACTTTCATATTTAGTATTACAGTAATACTGTCATATTGAGTAATAAAAACTAACTTGTGTCTTTACAAACCTTACAAAACATTTTTTTCCTGCAAAACTCACAAAGAGACATTTCTCCAGGCATTATTAGCCATTTGGCATGTGTGGTTTAGGAGTTATGTTTAAATAACTGTCAGATTGAGTGTGACAGTATACTGTGAGTAAAACCCATATTTTGTATTTGCAAACCTTACAAAAACAACTGATTCTAGTAAAACTCACATGGATACAAAATTACAGGCATTTTTAGAGATAATGCATGTTTGGTTTTGGAGTTATGTTTATATAACTTCCATATTTAGTATGACAGTAACACTGTCATATTTAGTAAAAAAAAACTAACTTGTGTCGGTACAAACATTACAAAACATTTTTTTTCCAGTAAAACTCACAAAGAGACATTTCTCCAGGCATTAATAGCCATTGTGCATGTGTGGTTTAGGAGTTATGTTTAAATAGATGTCAAATTGAATGTGGCAGTTATACTGTCATTATGAGTGAAACCTAATTTTTGTAATTGTAAACCTTACCAAAATACCTGATTCTGGTAAAACTCACATAGATTCAATATTACATGCATTTTTAGACAGATTGCATGTTTGGTTTTGGAGTTTTGATTATAAAACTTTCATATTTAGTATGACAGTTATACTGTATATTACCATTGAGTAAAAAAAAACCTAACTTGTGACTTTGCAAACCTTACAATAGATCGTTATTCTAGTAAAGACTTAGACTTAGACTTTCTTTTTATTGTCATTCAAATTTGAACTTTACAGCACAGATAAGAACGAAATGTCGTAGTGCAGGATAAAAAAGCAATAAGGTGCATATTTCGATAAATAAATATATATAAATAATATATAAATACTATATATATATATATATATATATATATATATATATATATATATATATATATATATACACATATATATATAATAAATAAATATATATAAATATATATAAATAGATAAATAGATTACTGTGCAGATAAATATATTGCACTTTTTCCACATGCGCCCACGTTTATGGGTGTATGTAATATTGTTTATTTCATTCCAGCGAGTTAATTCATTTTGAGGGGAGTTGAGGAGATAATTTAATTATGATGCGTTCAAGAGTCTTACGGCCTGAGGGAAGAAGCTGCTACAGAAGCTGGAGGTTCTGCTTCGGAGGCTGCGGAACCTCTTTCTAGAGTCCAGCAGTGAAAACTGTCCTTGGTGGGGGTGGGAGGAGTCTTTGCAAATTTTCTGAGCCCTGGTCAGGCAGCACTTTTTGCGATCTCCTGGATAGGAGGAAGAGGAGTCCTGATGATCTTTTCCGCCGTCCTCACCACTCTCTGGAGATACTTCCAGTCTGAGGCACTGCAGGCTCCAGTCCAGACAGAGATACTGTTGGTCAGCAGGCTCGCTATAACAACGATACATCTCTCCAAGCATTATTAGCTATTTTGCATTTGTTGTTTAGGAGTTATGTTTAAATAACTGTCAAAGTAAATAAAACCTAATTTTGGTATTTGAAAACCTTACAAAAACAACTGATTCTAGTAAAACTCACACAGATACAATATTACAGGCATTTTTAGACATAATACATGTTTGGTTTTGGAGTAATGTTTGGCGCAGTGGAAGAATGGCCGTGCGCGACCCGAGGTTCCCTGGTTCAATCCCCACCTAGTACCACCCTCGTCATGTCCGTTGTGTCCTGAACAAGACACTTCACCCTTGCTCCTGATGGGTGCTGGTTAGCGCCTTGCATGGCAGCTCCCTCCATCAGTGTGTAAATGTGGAAGTAGTGTCAAAGCGCTTCGAGTACCTTGAAGGTAGAAAAGCGCTATACAAGTACAACCCATTTATTTATATATAGTATGACAGCTATACTGTTATATTGAGTAAAAAAAACTAACTTGTGCCTTTACAAACCTAACACAATATATTTTTTCTAGTAAAACTCACAAAGAGACATTTCCCCAGGTATTATTAGCCATTGTGCATGTGTGGTTTAGGAGTTATGTTTAAATAAATGTCAAATTTAATGTGGCAGGTATACTGTCATGAGTAAAACCTAATTGTTGTAATTGTAAACCTTACCAAAA
Organism: Nerophis lumbriciformis; assembly: GCF_033978685.3. Taxonomy (NCBI): domain Eukaryota; kingdom Metazoa; phylum Chordata; class Actinopteri; order Syngnathiformes; family Syngnathidae; genus Nerophis; species Nerophis lumbriciformis. Next base: position 41,597,793 of record NC_084556.2, read on the forward strand.
TACCTGATTCTGGTAAAACTCACATAGATTGAATATTACATGCATTTTTAGACGGATTGCTTGTTTGGTTTTGGAGTTATGTTTTTACAACTTTCATATTTAGTATGACAGTTATACTGTCATAGAGTAAAAAAAACAAATAACTTGCGTCTTTGCAAACCTTACAAAAGATCATTATTCTGGTAAAGACTTAGACTTTCTTTTTATTGTCATTCAAATTTGAACTTTACAGCATAGATAACACAATTTCGTTACATAAGCTCATGGTAGTGCAGGATAAAAAAGCAATAAGGTGCATTTATAAATAAATAAATACAAATAATATATAAAATAAATAAATATACTTAAATATATATAAATAAATAAAAATATTACTGTGCAGATAAATATATTGCACTTTTTCCACATGCACCCACGTTTATGGGTGTATGTTATATTGTTTTTTGTTTATTCCAGCGAGTTAATCCATTTTGAGGGGAGTTGAGGGGATAATTTAATTATAATGCGTTCAAGAGTCTTACGGCCTGAGGGAAGAAGCTGGAGGTTCTGCTTCGGAGGCTGCGGAACCTCTTTCTAGAGTCCAGCAGTGAAAACAGTCCTTGGTGGGGGTGGGGGGAGTCTTTGCAAATTTTCTGAGCCCTGGTCAGGCAGCGCTTTTTGCGATCTCCTGGATAAGAGGAAGAGGATTCCTGAAGATCTTTTCCGCGGTCCTCACCACTCTCTGGAGAGACTTCCAGTCTGAGGCACTGCAGGCTCCAGTCCAGACAGAGATGCTGTTGGTCAGCAGGCTCTCTATAACAAAGATACAGTTCTCCAAGCATTATTAGCTATTTGCATTTGTTGTTTAGGATTTATGTTTAAATAACTGTCATAGTGAGTAAAACCTAAATTTTGTATTTGCAAACCTTACAAAAACAATTGATTCTAGTAAATCTCAGATACAATATCAAAGGCATTTTTAGACATAATGCATGTTTGGTTTTGGAGTTGTGTTTATATAACTTTCATATTTAGTATTACAGTAATACTGTCATATTGAGTAAAGAAAAAACAACTAACTTGTGTCTTTACAAACCTTACAAAATATTTTTCCCAGTAAAACTCAAAGATACATTTCTACAGGCATTATTAGCCATTTTGCATGTGCGGTTTCGGATTTATGTTTAAATAAGTGTCATATTGAGTGTGAAAGTCATAGTGAGTAAAACAAACTAACTTGTGTCTTTGCAATGCTTACAAAAGAAAATGTTACTTGTAAAACTCACAAAAGATACATTTCTTCATGCATTATTAGAAAATGTTCATGTGTAGTTTAGGAGTTATGTTTTAATAACTGTCAAATTGAGTGTGGCAGTTATACTGTCATTAAGTGTTAAACCTAATTTTTGTATTTGCAAACCTTACAAAAACAACTGATTCTAGTAAAACTCTTATAGATTCAATATTGCAGGCATTTAGACATTTCACATGTTTGGTTTAGGAGTTGTGTTTGAATACATTTTAATTGCTTTTTTCGTTAGGGCAAGTCCGACCGGCAGGAGGCCACAGGGAAGCCCCAGGACACATTGGGAAGACTATGTCAGCCGGCTGGCCTGGGAACGCTTCGGGATCCCCAGAGAAGAGCTGGACGAAGTGGCTGGGGAGAGGGAAGTCTGGGCTTCTCTGCTTAGGCTGCTGCCCCCGCAACCCGACCTCGGATAAGCGGAAGAAAATGGATACATTTAGTATGACAGTTATACTATTATATTGAGTAAAAAAAACTAACTTGTGTCTTTAAAAAACCTTACAAATTATATGTTTTCTAGTAAAACTCACAAAGATACATCTCCAGGCAATATAAGCCTTTTTGCATGTGGTTTAGGGGTTATGTTTAAATAACTGCCATATTGAATGTGGCAGTTATACTGTCATGAGTAAAACCTAATTTTTGTAATTGTAAACCTTACCAAAATACCTGATTCTGGTAAAACTCACATAGATTCAATATTACAGGTATTTTTAGACGGATTGCATGTGTAGTTTTGAAATTATGTTTATACAACTTTCTTATTTAGTATGACAGTGATACTATCATATTGAGTAAAAAAACTAACTTGTGTCTTTGCAAACCTTACAAAAGAACATTTTAGTAAAACTCAAAGATACATCTCCAGGCATTATTAGCCATTTTGCATTTGTTGTTTAGGAGTTATGTTTAAATAACTGGCATAGTGAGTAAAACTTAATTTTTGTATTTGCAAACCTTACAAAAACAACTGATTCTAGTAAAACTCACATGCATTCAATATTACAGTTATTTTTAGACATTTTGCCTGTTTGGTTTAGAAATTATGATGGAATACATTTGTATTGCTTTTTTCGCATTATCTCAGGATTTTAGGAATATTACTGTCATATTGAGAAAAAAACTACTTTTTGTGTTTGCAAGCCTTAAAAAAGCATATGTTTCGAGTTAAACTCACAAGAATGCATTATTTCAGGCAATATTAGCTCATTGTTATGTGTAGTTTAAGAGTTATGTTTAATTTACGGTCATATTGAGTGTACATTGTCATGGTGAAAAAAAACACAATTTTTTATTTGCAAAAATATCAAACACAGCTGATTCTAGTAAAATTCACAAGGATTCATTATTACAGGCATTTTTACACATATTGCATGTTTGACTTAGGAAATATGTTTGAATACATTTTTAATGCTTTTTTCGCATTATCTCAGGATTTTAGGGATATAACTGTCATAATGAGTAAAAAACTACTTTTTGTGTTTGCAAGATTTAAAAAAGCATATGTTTAGAGTAAAACTCCGTAGAATGCATTATTTGAGGCAACATTAGCCATTTTGCATGTGTAGTTAGGAGTTATTTTTAAATAACTGTCATATTGAGTCTGACAGTATACTGTCATAGTGAGTAAAACTTAATTTTTGTATTTGCAAACATTATAAAAACATCTGATTCTAGTAAAACTCACATGGATTTAATATTACAGGCATTTTTAGACATTTTACATTGTTGGTTTAGGAATTATGTTGGAATACATTTTTATTGCTTTTTTCGCATTATCTCAGGATTTTAAGAACATTACTGTCATATTGAGTAAAAAACTACTTTTTGTGTTTGCAAGCCTTAAAAAAGCATATGTTTCGAGTAAAACTCACAATAATGCATTATTTCAGGCAATAATAGCTCATTTTTATGTGTAGTTTAGGAGTTATGTTTATTTACTGCTATATTGAGTGTACTTGTCATGGTGAAAAAAACCTAATTTTTTTTATTTGCAAAAATTTCAAACACAACCGGTTCTAGTAAAACTCACATGGATTCAATAATACAGGCATTTTTACACATTTTGCATGTTTAGTTTAGAAATTATGATTGAATACATTTTTATTGCTTTTTTCGCAGTATCTCGGAGTTTAAGAACATTACTGTCATATTGAGTAAAAAAAATACTTTTTGTGTTTGCAAGCCTTAAGAAAGCATATGTTTCGAGGAAAACTCCCAAGAATCCATTATTTCAAACATTATTAGCCATTTTGCATGAGTAGTTTAGGAGTTATGATTAAAAAACTGTCATATTGAGTGTGACAGTTTACTTTCATAAAGAGTAAAACCTAATTTTTGTTTTTGCAAACCTTACTCCAACAACTGATTCTAGTAAAACTCACATGGATATTACAGGCATTTTTAGACATTTTGCATTGCTGGTTTAGGAATTATGTTGGAATACATTTTTATTGTTTTTTTCGCATTATCTCAGGAGTTTAAGAACATTACTGTCATATTGAGTAAAAAAATACTTTTTGTGTTTGCAAGCCTTAAGAAAGCATATGTTTCCAGGAAAACTCCCAATAATTCATTATTTCAAACATTATTAGCCATTTTGCATGAGTAGTTTAGGAGTTATGATTAAAAAACTGTCATATTGAGTGTGACAGTTTACTTTCATAAAGAGTAAAACCTAATTTTTTTTTTGCAAACTTCACTAAAACAACTGATTATAGTAAAACTCACATGGATTCAATAATACAGGCATTTTTGCACATTTTGCATGTTTAGTTTAGAAATTATGATTGAATACATTTTTATTGCTTTTTTCGCATTATCTCAGGATTTTAAGAACATTACTGTCATATTGAGTAAAAAACTACTTTTTGTGTTTGCAAGCCTTAAAAAAGCATATGTTTCGAGTAAAACTCACAAGAATGCATTATTTCAGGCAATATAAGCTCATTTTTAAGTGTAGTTTAGGAGTTATGATAATGTGATGATGCTAATAAATAATAATAATAAATGTCATATTGAGTGTGACAGTTTACTTTCATAAAGAGTAAAACCTATTTTTTGTTTTTGCAAACCTTACTAAAACAACTGATTCTAGTTAAACTCACAAGGATTCAATAATACAGGCATTTTTACACATTTTGCATGTTTACTTTAGAAATTATGATTGAATACATTTTTATTGCTTTTTTCGCATTATCTCAAGATTTAAAGAACATTACTGTCATATTAGGTAAAAAAAATACTTTTTGTGTTTGCAAGCCTTAAAAGCATAAGTTTCGAGGAAAACTCCCAAGGATCCATTATTTCAAACATTATTAGCCATTTTGCAAGAGTAGTTTAGGAGTTATGATTAAAAAACTGTCATATTGAGTGTGACAGTTTACTTTCTTAAAGAGTAAAACCTAACTTCTGTTTTTGCAAACTTTACTAAAACAACTGATTCTAGTAAAACTCACATGGATTCAATAATACAGGCATTTTTACACATTTTGCATGTTTAGTTTAGAAATTATGATTTAATACATTTTTATTGCTTTTTTCGCATTATCTCAGGATTTTAAGAACATTACTGTCATATTGAGTAAAAAAATACTTTTTGTGTTTGCAAGCCTTAAGAAAGCATATGTTTCCAGGAAAACTCCCAATAATTCATTATTTCAAACATTATTAGCCATTTTGCATGAGTAGTTTAGGAGTTATGATTAAAAAACTGTCATATTGAGTGTGACAGTTTACTTTCATAAAGAGTAAAATCTAATTTTTGTTTTTGCAAACCTTACTAAAACAACTGATTCTAGTAACACTCACATGGATTTAATATTACAGGCATTTTTAGACATTTTGCATTGTTGGTTTAGGAATTATGTTGGAATACATTTTTATTGCTTTTTTCGCATTATCTCAGGAATTTAAGAACATTACTGTCATATTGAGTAAAAAAATACTTTTTGTGTTTGCAAGCCTTAGAAAGCATATGTTTCGAGGAAATCTCCCAAGGATCCATTATTTCAAACATTATTAGCCATTTTGCATGAGTAGTTTAGGAGTTATAATTAAAAATTGTCATAATGAGTGTGACAGTTTACTTTCATAAAGAGTAAAATCTAATTTTTGTTTTTGCAAAGCTTACTAAAACAACTGAATCTAGTAAAATTCACATGGATTCAATATTACAGGCATTTTTACACATATTGCATGTTTGACTTAGGAAATATGATTGAATACATTGTTATTGCTTTTTTCGCATTATCTCAGGATTTTAGGAAAATAACTGTCATATTGAGTAAAAAACTACTTTTTGTGTTTGCAAGATTTAAAAAAGCATATGTTTAGAGTACAACTCCGTAGAATGCATTATTTGAAGCATCATTAGCCATTTTGCATGTGTAGTTAGGAGTTATTTTTAAATAACTGTCATATTGAGTGTGACAGTACACTTTCATAAAGAGTAAAACCTAATTTTTGTTTTTGCAAACTTTACTAAAACAACTGATTCTAGTAAAACTCACATGGATTCAATAATACAGGCATATTTACACATTTTGCATGTTTAGTTTAGAAATTATGATTGAATACATTTTTATTGCTTTTTTCGCATTATCTCAGGATTTTAAGAACATTACTGTCATATTGAGTAAAAAAATACTTTTTGTGATTGCAAGCCTTAAGAAAGCAAATGTTTCGAGGAAAACTCCCAAGGATCCATTATTTCAAACATTATTAGCCATTTTGCATGAGTAGTTTAGGAGTTATGATTAAAAAACTGTCATATTGAGTGTGACAGTTTACTTTCATAAAGAGTAAAACCTAACTTCTGTTTTTGCAAACTTTACTAAAACAACTGATTCTAGTAAAACTCACATGGATTCAATAATACAGACATTTTTACACATTTTGCATGTTTAGTTTAGAAATTATGATTGAATACATTTTTATTGCTTTTTTCGCATTATCTCAGGATTTTAAGAACATTACTGTCATATTGAGTAAAAAAATACATTTTGTGTTTGCAAGCCTTAAGAAAGCATATGTTTCGAGGAAATCTCCCAAGGATCCATTATTTCAAACATTATTAGCCATTTTGCATGAGTAGTTTAGGAGTTATGATTAAAAAATTGTCATATTGAGTGTGACAGTTTACTTTCATAAAGAGTAAAATCTAATTTTTGTTTTTGCAAACCTTACTAAAACAACTGATTCTAGTAACACTCACATGGATTTAATATTACAGGCATTTTTAGACATTTTGCATTGTTGGTTTAGGAATTATGTTGGAATACATTTTTATTGCTTTTTTCGCATTATCTCAGGAATTTAAGAACATTACTGTCATATTGAGTAAAAAAATACTTTTTGTGATTGCAAGCCTTAAGAAAGCAAATGTTTCGAGGAAAACTCCCAGGATCCATTATTTCAAACATTATTAGCCATTTTGCATGAGTAGTTTAGGAGTTATGATTAAAAAACTGTCATATTGAGTGTGACAGTTTATTTTTTTAAAGAGTAAAACCTATTTTTTGTTTTTGCAAACCTTACTAAAACAACTGATTCTAGTTAAACTCACATGGATTTATTATTACAGGCATTTTTACACATTTTGCATGTTTGGTTTAGGAATTATAATGGAATACATTTTTATTTTGCTTTTTTCGTATTATCTCAGGATTTTAAGAACATTACTGTCATATTGAGTAAAAAAACTACTTTTTGTGTTTGCAAGATTTAAAAAAGCATATGTTTTGAGTAAAACTCCCAAGGATGCATTATTTCAGGCATCAATAGCCATTTTGCTTGTGTGGATTAGGAGTTTTTAAATAACTGTCATATTGCGTGTGGCAGTTATACTGTTATTATGAGTAAAACCTAATTTTTGTATTTTTAAACATTATAAACCACCTGATTCTAGTAAAATTCACAAAGATACAATATTACAGGCATTTTTAGACATAATGCAGGTTTGGTTTTGGAGTTAGGTTTATAACTTTTCATATTTAGTATGACAGTTATACTGTCATATTAAGTAAAAAAAAAAAAAGACTTGTGTCTTTGCAAACCTTACAAAATATTTTTTTCCAGTAAAACTCACAAAGATACATTTCTCTTATTAGCCATTTTGCATGTGTGGTTTCGGAGTTATGTTTAAATAACTGTCAGATACAGAGACAGAGACAGAGACAGTGTGCGAGGTGGAGAAGTTCCGGCTAGATATAGTTGGACTCACTTCGACGCACAGGAACCTGTTCTCTCGAGAGGGGCTGGACTCTCTTCCACTATGGCGTTGCAAGCAATGAGAGGCTGGGGTGGCAATTCTTGTTGTCCCCCCGGCTCAAAGACACGAGTATGGGGATCAGACTGTCTGATTGTGGCGGGTCGCTCCCTGTATGATCAGTGTAGGGCAGCCTTGGTCCGCTTAGGCTGCCCTTTGTCACCGATTCTGTTGTTAACTTTTATGGACAGAATTGCAGTCATGGCGTTGAGGGGATCCGGTTTGGTGGTTGCAGGATTAGGTCTCTGCTTTTTGCAGTTGATGTGGTTCTGATGGCTTCAACTGGCCAGGATCTCCAGCTCTCATTGGATGGCCGAGTATGAAGCGACTGGGATGAGAATCAGCACCTCCAAGTCCGAGTCCATGGTTCTCGCCCGGTAAAGGGTGGGGTGCCATTTCCAGGTTGAGGAGGCGATGGCACATACTAGATGGCCCCAAGTGGAGGAGTTCAAGTACCTAGGAGTCTTGTTCACGAGTGAGGGAAGAGTGGATCATGAGATCCACAGGCGGATCGGTGCGGCGTCTTCAGTAATGAGGACGCTATATCGATCCATTGTGGTGAAGAAGGAGCTGAGCCAGAATTAAAAGCTCTAAATTTACCGGTCGATCTACATTCCCATCCTGCACCCATGGTCATGGTTATGACCGAAAAGACAAGATCCCGGGTACAAGCGGCCAAATTGAGTTTCCTCCGCCGGGTGGCGGGTCTCTCCCTTAGAGATAGGATAAGAAGCTCTGTCATCCGGGAGGAACTCAGAGTAAAGCGCTGCTCCTCCACATTGAGAGGAGCCAGATGAGGTGGTTCGGGCATCTGCTCAGGATGCCACCCGAACGCCTCCCGAGGGAGGTGTTTAGGGCAAGTCCGACCGGCAGGAGGCCACGGGGAAGACCCAGGACACATTGGGAAGATTATGTCTCCCGGCTGGCCTGGGAACGCCTCAGGATCCCCCAAGAAAAGCTGGAAGAAGTCGCTGGGGAGAGGGAAGTCTGGGCTTCTCTGTTTAGGCTGCTGCCCCCGCAACCCGACCTCGGTTAAGCGGAAGAAAATGGATGGATTTAGTAACGACAACAAAAACTGATTCTAGTAAAACTCACATGGATACAATTTTACAGGTAATGCATGTTTGGTTTTGGAATTATGTTTATATAACTTTCATATGTATTATGACAGTTATACTGTCATCTTAAATAAAACTAACTTGTGTCTTTACAAACATTACAAACTATGTTTTTCCAGTAAAACTCACAAAAATATTTTTTTCCAGGCATTATTAGACATTTTTCATGTGTGGTTTAGGAAATATGTTTAAATAACTTTCATATTGAATGTGGCAGTTATACTGTTATTATGTGTAAAACCAAATTGTTGTATTTGCAAACCTTACAAAAACAACTGATTCTAGTAAAACTCACATAGATTCAATATTACAGGCATTTTTAGACATTTCACATGTTTGAATACAGTTTTATTGCTTTTTTCGTTAGGGCAAGTCCGATCGGCAGGAGGCCACGGGGAAGACCCAGGACACATTGGGAAGACTATGTCTCAGGCTGGCCTGGGAACGCCTCGGGATCCCCCGAGAAGAGCTGGACAAAGTGGCTGGGGAGAGGGAAGTCTGGGCTTCCTGCTTAGGCTGCTTCCCCCGCAACCCGACCTCGGATAAGCGGAAGAAAATGGATGGATTTAGTATGACAGTTATACTGTCATATTGAGTAAAAAAAACTATTTTTCATAGATTCAATATTACAGGCATCTTTAGATGGATTGCATGTTTGGTTTTGGAGATATGTTTATACAACTTTCATATTTAGTATGTCAGTTATACTGTCATATTGAGTAAAAAAAAACAACTTGTGTCTGCAAACCTTACAAAAGATTATTATTCTAGTAAAACTAACAAAGATACATTTTTCCAAGCATTATTAGCATTTGTTGTTTTGGAGTTATAATGCTTGCATTGAGAGGCGACGGGCTCGGGTGGCAATTCTTGTTGCCCCCCGGCTCGAAGCCTGCACGTTGGAGTTCAACCCAGTGGACCAGTGGGTAGCTTTCCTCCGCCTTCGGGTGGGGGGACGGGTCCTGACTGTTGTTTGGCCTTACGCGCCAAACGGCAGCTCAGAGTACCCACCCTTTTTGGATTCACTCGAGGGAGTACTGGAAAGTGCTCCACCGGGTGATTCCCTCGTTCTACTGGGGGCCTTCAACGCTCATCTTGGCAACAACAGTGAAACCTGGAGAGGCGTGATTGGGAAGAATGGCCGCCCGGATCTGAACCCGAGTGGTGTTTTGTTATTGGACTTTTGTGCTCGTCACAGATTGTCAATAACAAACACCAAGTTCAAACATAAGGGTGTCCATATGTGCACTTGGCACCAGGACACCCTAGGCCGCAGTTCCATGATCGATTTTGTAGTTGTGTCATCGGATTTGCGGTCTCATGTTTTGGACACTCGGGTGAAGAGAGGGGCGGAGCTTTCTACCGATCACCACCTGGTGGTGAGTTGGCTGCGATGGTGGGGGAGGATGCCTGACAGACCTGGCAGGCCCAAACGCATTGTGAGGGTTTGCTGGGAACGCCTCCGGAAGAACTTTGAACATGTCACGAGGGAGGCGCTGGACATTGAGTCTGAGTGGACCATGTTCCGTGCCTCTCTTGTCGAGCCGGCTGATTGGAGCTGTGGCCGCAAGGAGTTTGGTGCCTGTCGTGGCGGTAATCCTAGAACCCGCTGGTGGACACCAGCAGTGAGGGATGCCGTCAAGCTGAAGAAAGAGCCTATCGGGTCCTTTTGGCTCCTGGGACTCCAGAGGCAGCCGACAGGCCAAGCGAAGTGCGGCTTCAGCGGTCGCAGAGGCAAAAACTCGGACATGGGAGGAGTTTGGAGAAGCCATGGAAAACGACTTCCAGACGGCTTCAAAGCGATTCTGGACCACCATCCGCCGGCTCAAGGGGGGGCAGCAGTGCACTGTAACACCGTGTATGGTGAGGATGGTGCGCTGCTGACCTCTACTGCAGCTGTTATTGATCGGTGGAGGGAATACTTCGAAGACCTCCTTAATCCCACCAACATGTCTTCCTATGAGGAAGCAGTGCCTGGGGAATCTGTGGTGGGCTCTCCTATTTCTGGGGCTGAGGATGCCAAGGTAGTTAAAAAGCTCCTCAATGGCAACGCCCTGGGGGTGGATGAGATCCGTCCGGAGTTCCTTAAGGCTCTGGATGCTGTGGGGCTGTCTTGGTTGACAAGACTCCGCAACATCGCGTGGACATCGGGGGCGGTACTTCTGGATTGGGAGACCGGGGTGGTGGTTCCTCTCTTTAAAAGGGGAACCAGAGGGTGTGTTTCAACTATCGTGAGATCACACTCCTCAGTCTTCCCGGTAAGGTCTATTCATGTGTACTGGAGAAGAGGCTACGCCGGATAGTCGAACCTCGGATTCAGGAGGAACAGTGTGGTTTACGTCCTGGTCGTGGAACTGCGGACCAGCTTTATACTCTCGGCAGGGTCCTTGAGGGTGCATGGGAGTTTGCCCAACCAGTCTACATGTGCTTTATGGACTTGGAGAAGGCATTCGACCATTTACCCCTGGAAGTCCTGTGGGGAGTGCTTAGAGAGTATGGGGTAACGGACTGTCTTATTGTGGCGGTTCGCTCCCTTTGCAAGAGTCAGAGCTTGGTCCGCATTGCCGGCAGTAAGTCGGACCCGTTTCCAGTGAGGGTTGGACTCCGCCAAGGCTGCCCTTAGTCACCGATTCTGTTCATAACCTTTATGGACAGAATTTCTAGGCGCAGTCAGGGCGTTGAGGGGATCCGGTTTGGTGTCTGCAGGATTAGGTCTCTGCTATTTGCAGATGATGTGGTCCTGATGGGTTCATCTGGCCAAGATCTTCAGCCCTCACTGGATCGGTTCGCAGACGAGTGTGAAGTGACTGGGATGTGAATCAGCACCTCCAAGTCCGAGTCCATGGTTCTCGCCCGGAAAAGGGTGGAGTGCCATCTCCGGGTTGGGGAGGAGATCTTGCCCCAAGTTGAGGAGTTCAAGGACCTCAGAGTCTTGTTCACGAGTGAGGGAAGAGTGGATCGTGAGATCGACAGGCGGAACGGTGCGGCGTCTTCAGTAATGCGGACGCTGTATTGATCCGTTGTGGTGAAGAAGGAGCTGAGCCGGAAGGCAAAGCTCTCGATTTACCGGTCGATCTACGTTCCCATCCTCACCTATGGTCATGAGCTTTGTGTCATGGCCGAAAGGACAAAATCACGGGTACAAGCGGCCGAAATGAGTTTCCTCCGCCGGGTGGCGGGGCTCTCCCTTAGAGATAGGGTGAGAAGCTCTGTCATCCGGGAGGAGCTCAAAGTAAAGCCATTGCTCCTCCATTTCGAGAGGAGCCAGATGAGGTGGTTCGGGCATCTGGTCAGGATGCCACCCGAACGCCTCCCTAGGGAGGTGTTTCGGTCACGTCTGACCGGTAGGAGGCCCAGGAAGACCCAGGAAACGGGAAGCTTATCTCTCCCGGCTGGCCTGAGAACGCCCCAGGATCCCCCGGGAGGAGCTGGACGAAGTGGCTGGGGAGAGGAAAGTCTGGGCTTCCCTGCTTAGGCTGCAGCCCCCGCAACCCGACCTCGGATAAACGGAAGAAAATGGATGGCTGGATGGATGGAGTTATGTTTAAATAACTGTCATAAAGAGTAAAACCTCATTTTTGTATTTGTAAACCTTACCAAAACAACTGATTTTAGCAAAACTCACACAGATTCAATATTACAGGCATTTTTAGACATTTTGCTTATTTGGTGTAGGAATTATGATGGAATACATTGTTTTTGCTTATTTCGCATTATCTCAGGATTTTAAGAACTTTACTGTCATATAGAGGAAACCAAATACTTTTTGTGTTTGCAAGCCTTAAAAAAGCATATGTTTCGAGTAAAACTCACAAGAATGCCTTATTTCAGGCATTATTAGCCATTTTTTATGTGTAGTTTAGGCATACTTGCCAATACTCCTGGATTTTCCAGGAGACTCCCGAAATTCAGCGCCTCTCACGAAAACCTCCCGGGACAAATTTTCTCCCGAAAATCTCCCGAAATTCAGGCTGATCTGAGTGAGGACAGCCTGTATTCATGTCTGCTGTCCCACGATATAAACAGCATGCCTGCCCAATCACGTTATAACTGTAGAATGATCGAGGGCGAGTTCTTGGTTTCTTATGTGGGTTTATTGTTAGGTAGTTTCATTAACGTCCTCCCACCGCGGTAACAACACAAAACAACAGCAGTCACGTTTTCGTCTACCGTAAAGCAGTTTGTCTGCCGTAAACAGCAATGTTGTGACACTCTTTAAACAGGGCAATACTGCCATCTACTGTACATGCATATGTGACAATAACATCCAGGGCTTTTAGAGAGTGCAGTGCACAACTGCGCACACAACAAGGAGACAAAGCAGAAGAACGCGGAAGATACAGCCATGGCGACGCCGACGACAAGTAAGATGAAGAAACATGCTTATAAGTTCCAAGCCGCAGCTGCGATTGGACCTGGATAGCCTCCGGGAAGAAGTAGTGGAAGACCAAGTGCTTGGCAGTGAAGATCTTCCTCAGGAAGCAAAGATTGACCGGTTTTTGGCCATGCTCGGGAGGGATGGAAAATTCCAGACTCTCGTGCATTTGATGAAAGCACTTTTGTGCGTGCCACACAGCAATGCATCATCAGAGAGGTTGTTCAGCATGGTTATAAAAATAGTGACAGAGAATAGAACAAGGATGGACAATTCAACCCTTAACTCAACAATGAGTAGATGAGTGTTATGTGTGTGTATATGTGTAAATAAATGAAAACTGAAATTCAAGTATTTATTTTATATATATATATATATATATATATATATATATATATATATATATATGTCTTATATCTCCTGATGATTGAGGGAACCCCTCATGAAACAGGCCTGTAAAGATGAAGTAGTCTTGTGATTTTTTTCCCCACACATACATATATATATATATAGCTATACATACATATATATATATATATAGCTATACATACATATATATATATATATATATATATATATATATAAATATATATATATATATATATATATATATATATATATATATATATATATATATATATATATATATATGAAATACTTGACTTGGTGAATTCTAGCTCTAAATATACTCCTCCCCTCTTAACCACACCCCCAACCACGCCCCCACCCCACCCCTGACCATGCCTTCCCCACCCCCACCTCCTGAAATCGGAGGTCTCAATGTTGGCAAGTATGAGTTTAGGAGTTATGTTTAAATAACTGTCATAGTGAGTGTGGCAGTTACACTGTCATATTGAGTAAAAAAAACTAACTTGTGTCTTTGCAAACCTCACAAAAGAAAACGTTTCTAATAAAAATCACAAAGATACATTTCTTCACGCATTATTAGACATTTTTCATGTGTGGTTTAAGAATTATGTTTAAATAACTGTCATATTGAGTGTGGCAGTTATACTGTCATTATGTGTAAAACCTAATTTTGTATTTCCAAACCTTATAAAAACAACTGATTCTAGTAAAACATAGATTCAATTTTACAGGCATTTTTAGACATTTTACATGTTTGGTTTAGGAGTTGTGTTTGAATACATTTTTTATTTTTTATTCTTATTGTTGCTTTTTATTTTTATTCTATTGTAATATGTTTCTATTTTGTTTCAATTTATACCCCCATTATTTACTTTTCACTTTTTACAATTTTGTACACTACTGCTGGAATTTAAATTTTCCTGAGGGAACTCTCCTGAAGGAATCAATCAAGTACTATCTATGTATCTATCTATTTATGTCTCCTGGCTGGCCTGTAAATGCCTCGGGATCCCCCGAGAAGAGCTGGACAAAGTGGCTGGGGAAAGGAAAGTCTGGGCTTCTCTGCTTAGGCTGCTGCCCCCGCAACCTGACCTCGGATAAGCAGGAAGAAAATGGATGGATTTAGTATGACAGTTATACTGTCATATTAAGTAAAAAAATAACTTGGGTCTTTGCAAACATTACAAAATATATTTTTTCTAGTAAAACTCACTAAGATACATAACTCAAGGCATTATTAGCCATTTTGCATGTGTGGTTTAGGACTTATGTTTAAATAATCGTCAGATTGAGTGTGACAGTATACTGTCATAGTGAGTAAAACCCATATTTTGTAATTGCAAACCTTATGAAAACAAATGATTCTACTAAAACTCACATGGATACAATATTACGGGCAATACGGCCTAACCAATCTGGCGCCCTAGGCAAGATTTTAGGTGGCGCCCCCCCACATCGGCAGTGAAGTGTATATACTCACAAGAAACCGAATAGCTTTGTCTTTGACCTTTTTTTTTACTTACAACCAGAGGTGGGTAGTAACGCGCTACATTTACTCCGTTACATCTACTTGAGTAAATTTTGGGATAAATTGTACTTCTAAGAGTAGTTTTAATGCAACATACTTTTACTTTTACTTAAGTATATTTATAGAGAAGGAACGCTACTTTTACTCCGCTACTTTTATCTACATTCAGCTCGCTACTCGCTACTAATTTTTATCGATCTGTTAATGCACGCTTTGTTTGTTTTGGTCTGTCAGACAGACCTTCAAAGTGCCTGCCTTACTGGTGACGTTTCACTTCGTTCCACCAATCAGATGCAGTCACTGGTGACGTTGGACCAATCAAACAGAGCCAGGTGGTCACATGACCTGACTTAAACAAGTTGAAAAACTTATTGGGGTGTTACCATTTAGTGGTCAATTGTACGGAATATTTACTGTACTGTGCAATCTAATCATAAAAGTTCCAATCAATCAATCAAAAGTGTGAAGGAAAAAATATACTTTTTTTATTTCAACCGTACATCCCGTCAAAAGCCTCAAGACTGACCGCACATGAGGATGTTCCCGTCTTCACAATAAAAGTGCCGCTCCATCGCGCCTGCGCTTTCAAAACAAGAGTCTCCGATAGCCAGCGCGAACAAGCTAGCAAGCTACGGAGTTTGACGCCAATATATTTCTTGTAAAGTGTATAAAAACGAATATGGAAGCTGGACAAACAAGGTGCCAAAAACCAACCACTTTCATGTGGTATTAGACAGAAAGGAGGAACTTTTCTTCTCCTCCATTTGAAAACGTGGACGTTATCATCACTACTGTCTGATTACAGTCAACGCAAGTCATCAGAATCAGGTAATACACCAACTTATATTCTAGTCTGCATGAAAGAAAATAATCTATATGTTAAACATGCATGTATATTCATTAAAACATCTTTAACATGTAAACAAAAACAGCAAAATAAATACATATAAATTATATACTGTATATATCAATGTATATGTATGTATATATATATATATATATATATATATATATATATATATATATATATATATATATATATATATATATATATATATATATATATATGTGTGTGTGTGTGTATGTTACTCATCAGTTACTCAGTACTTGAGTAGTTTTTTCACAACATACTTTTTACTTTTACTCAAGTAAATATTTGGGTGACTACTCCTTACTTTTACTTGAGTAATAAATCTCTAAAGTAACAGTACTCTTACTTGAGTACAATTTCTGGCTACTCTAGCCACCTCTGCTTACAACTATACCTAATATATAAAGGGGTGGAAAAGTGACTATTACCTGCACGGCAAACATTAGCTAACCAGAAGGCAATAACAATGTAAACAAAAACACCTGCTTAAAAGATCTAATACAAATGTCCCTGAGGAATGTAAGGTGGGAGTACTGTAATTACCTACCGTTACATTATTATTTTCCATAACAATTTAGCCCCCTCCACAATATTAACCCGACGTTAAAACAGAACTAGCTATTTATTGATTAGCAATTGCCGAATCATGTAACATTAGCTTAATGCTAAAAAGCCAGGTTACTATCACATTCTGTAACAGACAAATAATTTCATGTAGGCTAACGTTACCTACCTGCTACCTCTGTCTTTTCTCGTTTCTCCTCCTCTTCTTTTCTCTTTTTTCTTCCCTGGGCACCTGACAGTTTTGGCCGTTTTGACATCTTGTGTTGATTTTTTGATGTGGTGACGTCCAAAAAGAGTCATGATACGGGAAAGGGGGGGGGGGCACCGTGCGGGGGGAAGGGTGGGGGGCGTAATGTTGTAACAAATAATATTTCTATTAAATAGGCTTTAATTTGCATTTTAATTAACGTGGGATTATTTTTTGTATTTAGAAATATACTTTTTTCTTTTTTTTTTTTCTCCAACATTTGTGGCACTGGCGTGGCGCCCCCTGATGGACGGCGTCCTTAGCATTTGCCTATGCGGCCTATGCCACGGGCCGGCCCTGATTACGGGCATTTTTAGACATAATGCATGTTTGGTTTTGGAGTAATGTTTATATATTTTTCATATTTTGTATGACAGTAATACTGTCATATTGAATAAAAAAAACTAACTTGTATCTGTACAAACCTTAAAAAATATTTTTTTCCCTGTAAAACTCACAAAGAGACATTTCTCCAGGCATTATTAGCCATTGTGCACATGTGGTTTAGGAGTTATGTTTAAATAAATGTCAAATTGAATGTGGCAGTTATACTGTTATTATGAGTAAAACCTAATTTTTGTAAATGTTAACCTTACCACAATACCTGATTCTGGTAAAACTCACATAGATTCAATATTACAGGCATTTTTAGACATTTTACATGTTTGGTTTAGAGTTGTGTTTGAATACATTTGTATTGCTTTTTTCATTAGGGCAAGTCCGACGGGCAGGAGGCCGCGGGGAAGACCCAGGACACATTGGGAAGACTATGTCTCCCGGCTGGGCTGTCGAACGCCTCGGGATCCCCCGAGATGAGCTGGACGAAGTGGTTGGGGATAGGGAAGTCCGGGCTTCTCTGCTTAGGCTGCTGCCCCTGCAACCGGACCTCGGATAAGCGGAAGAAAATGGATGGATTTAGTATGACAGTTATACTGTCATATTAAGTAAAAAAAACTAACTTACAAAATATATTTTTTCTAGTAAAACTCACAAAGATACATATCTACAGGCATTATTAGCCATTTTGCATGTGTGGTTTAGGAGTTATGTTTAAATAACTGTCATATTGAATGTGGCAGTAATACTGTCATCATGACCTAATTTTTGTAATTGTAAACCTTACCAAAATACCTGATTCTGGTAAAACTCACAAAGATTCAATATTACAGGCATTTTTAGACAGATTACATGTTTGGTTTTGGGGTTATGTTTATACAACTTTCATATTTAGTATAACAGTTATACTATCATATTGAGTACAAAAAACAAAAATGTGTTTCTTTGCAAACCATACAAAAGATCATTGTTTTAGTTAATCTAACAAAGATACATTTCTCCAAGCATTATTAGTCATTTTGCATTTGTTGTTTAGGAGTTATGTTTAAATAACTGTCATAGTGAGTAAAACCTAATTTTTGTATTTGCAAAAACCTTACAAAAACAACTGATTCTAGTAAAACTCACATGGATGCAATATTGCAGGCATTTTTAGACATGATGCATGTTTGATTTTGGAGTTGTGTTTATATAACTTTCATATTTAGTATTACAGTAATACTGTCATATTGAGTAATAAAAACTAACTTGTGTCTTTACAAACCTTACAAAACATTTTTTTCCTGCAAAACTCACAAAGAGACATTTCTCCAGGCATTATTAGCCATTTGGCATGTGTGGTTTAGGAGTTATGTTTAAATAACTGTCAGATTGAGTGTGACAGTATACTGTGAGTAAAACCCATATTTTGTATTTGCAAACCTTACAAAAACAACTGATTCTAGTAAAACTCACATGGATACAAAATTACAGGCATTTTTAGAGATAATGCATGTTTGGTTTTGGAGTTATGTTTATATAACTTCCATATTTAGTATGACAGTAACACTGTCATATTTAGTAAAAAAAAACTAACTTGTGTCGGTACAAACATTACAAAACATTTTTTTTCCAGTAAAACTCACAAAGAGACATTTCTCCAGGCATTAATAGCCATTGTGCATGTGTGGTTTAGGAGTTATGTTTAAATAGATGTCAAATTGAATGTGGCAGTTATACTGTCATTATGAGTGAAACCTAATTTTTGTAATTGTAAACCTTACCAAAATACCTGATTCTGGTAAAACTCACATAGATTCAATATTACATGCATTTTTAGACAGATTGCATGTTTGGTTTTGGAGTTTTGATTATAAAACTTTCATATTTAGTATGACAGTTATACTGTATATTACCATTGAGTAAAAAAAAACCTAACTTGTGACTTTGCAAACCTTACAATAGATCGTTATTCTAGTAAAGACTTAGACTTAGACTTTCTTTTTATTGTCATTCAAATTTGAACTTTACAGCACAGATAAGAACGAAATGTCGTAGTGCAGGATAAAAAAGCAATAAGGTGCATATTTCGATAAATAAATATATATAAATAATATATAAATACTATATATATATATATATATATATATATATATATATATATATATATATATATACACATATATATATAATAAATAAATATATATAAATATATATAAATAGATAAATAGATTACTGTGCAGATAAATATATTGCACTTTTTCCACATGCGCCCACGTTTATGGGTGTATGTAATATTGTTTATTTCATTCCAGCGAGTTAATTCATTTTGAGGGGAGTTGAGGAGATAATTTAATTATGATGCGTTCAAGAGTCTTACGGCCTGAGGGAAGAAGCTGCTACAGAAGCTGGAGGTTCTGCTTCGGAGGCTGCGGAACCTCTTTCTAGAGTCCAGCAGTGAAAACTGTCCTTGGTGGGGGTGGGAGGAGTCTTTGCAAATTTTCTGAGCCCTGGTCAGGCAGCACTTTTTGCGATCTCCTGGATAGGAGGAAGAGGAGTCCTGATGATCTTTTCCGCCGTCCTCACCACTCTCTGGAGATACTTCCAGTCTGAGGCACTGCAGGCTCCAGTCCAGACAGAGATACTGTTGGTCAGCAGGCTCGCTATAACAACGATACATCTCTCCAAGCATTATTAGCTATTTTGCATTTGTTGTTTAGGAGTTATGTTTAAATAACTGTCAAAGTAAATAAAACCTAATTTTGGTATTTGAAAACCTTACAAAAACAACTGATTCTAGTAAAACTCACACAGATACAATATTACAGGCATTTTTAGACATAATACATGTTTGGTTTTGGAGTAATGTTTGGCGCAGTGGAAGAATGGCCGTGCGCGACCCGAGGTTCCCTGGTTCAATCCCCACCTAGTACCACCCTCGTCATGTCCGTTGTGTCCTGAACAAGACACTTCACCCTTGCTCCTGATGGGTGCTGGTTAGCGCCTTGCATGGCAGCTCCCTCCATCAGTGTGTAAATGTGGAAGTAGTGTCAAAGCGCTTCGAGTACCTTGAAGGTAGAAAAGCGCTATACAAGTACAACCCATTTATTTATATATAGTATGACAGCTATACTGTTATATTGAGTAAAAAAAACTAACTTGTGCCTTTACAAACCTAACACAATATATTTTTTCTAGTAAAACTCACAAAGAGACATTTCCCCAGGTATTATTAGCCATTGTGCATGTGTGGTTTAGGAGTTATGTTTAAATAAATGTCAAATTTAATGTGGCAGGTATACTGTCATGAGTAAAACCTAATTGTTGTAATTGTAAACCTTACCAAAATACCTGATTCTGGTAAAACTCACATAGATTGAATATTACATGCATTTTTAGACGGATTGCTTGTTTGGTTTTGGAGTTATGTTTTTACAACTTTCATATTTAGTATGACAGTTATACTGTCATAGAGTAAAAAAAACAAATAACTTGCGTCTTTGCAAACCTTACAAAAGATCATTATTCTGGTAAAGACTTAGACTTTCTTTTTATTGTCATTCAAATTTGAACTTTACAGCATAGATAACACAATTTCGTTACATAAGCTCATGGTAGTGCAGGATAAAAAAGCAATAAGGTGCATTTATAAATAAATAAATACAAATAATATATAAAATAAATAAATATACTTAAATATATATAAATAAATAAAAATATTACTGTGCAGATAAATATATTGCACTTTTTCCACATGCACCCACGTTTATGGGTGTATGTTATATTGTTTTTTGTTTATTCCAGCGAGTTAATCCATTTTGAGGGGAGTTGAGGGGATAATTTAATTATAATGCGTTCAAGAGTCTTACGGCCTGAGGGAAGAAGCTGGAGGTTCTGCTTCGGAGGCTGCGGAACCTCTTTCTAGAGTCCAGCAGTGAAAACAGTCCTTGGTGGGGGTGGGGGGAGTCTTTGCAAATTTTCTGAGCCCTGGTCAGGCAGCGCTTTTTGCGATCTCCTGGATAAGAGGAAGAGGATTCCTGAAGATCTTTTCCGCGGTCCTCACCACTCTCTGGAGAGACTTCCAGTCTGAGGCACTGCAGGCTCCAGTCCAGACAGAGATGCTGTTGGTCAGCAGGCTCTCTATAACAAAGATACAGTTCTCCAAGCATTATTAGCTATTTGCATTTGTTGTTTAGGATTTATGTTTAAATAACTGTCATAGTGAGTAAAACCTAAATTTTGTATTTGCAAACCTTACAAAAACAATTGATTCTAGTAAATCTCAGATACAATATCAAAGGCATTTTTAGACATAATGCATGTTTGGTTTTGGAGTTGTGTTTATATAACTTTCATATTTAGTATTACAGTAATACTGTCATATTGAGTAAAGAAAAAACAACTAACTTGTGTCTTTACAAACCTTACAAAATATTTTTCCCAGTAAAACTCAAAGATACATTTCTACAGGCATTATTAGCCATTTTGCATGTGCGGTTTCGGATTTATGTTTAAATAAGTGTCATATTGAGTGTGAAAGTCATAGTGAGTAAAACAAACTAACTTGTGTCTTTGCAATGCTTACAAAAGAAAATGTTACTTGTAAAACTCACAAAAGATACATTTCTTCATGCATTATTAGAAAATGTTCATGTGTAGTTTAGGAGTTATGTTTTAATAACTGTCAAATTGAGTGTGGCAGTTATACTGTCATTAAGTGTTAAACCTAATTTTTGTATTTGCAAACCTTACAAAAACAACTGATTCTAGTAAAACTCTTATAGATTCAATATTGCAGGCATTTAGACATTTCACATGTTTGGTTTAGGAGTTGTGTTTGAATACATTTTAATTGCTTTTTTCGTTAGGGCAAGTCCGACCGGCAGGAGGCCACAGGGAAGCCCCAGGACACATTGGGAAGACTATGTCAGCCGGCTGGCCTGGGAACGCTTCGGGATCCCCAGAGAAGAGCTGGACGAAGTGGCTGGGGAGAGGGAAGTCTGGGCTTCTCTGCTTAGGCTGCTGCCCCCGCAACCCGACCTCGGATAAGCGGAAGAAAATGGATACATTTAGTATGACAGTTATACTATTATATTGAGTAAAAAAAACTAACTTGTGTCTTTAAAAAACCTTACAAATTATATGTTTTCTAGTAAAACTCACAAAGATACATCTCCAGGCAATATAAGCCTTTTTGCATGTGGTTTAGGGGTTATGTTTAAATAACTGCCATATTGAATGTGGCAGTTATACTGTCATGAGTAAAACCTAATTTTTGTAATTGTAAACCTTACCAAAATACCTGATTCTGGTAAAACTCACATAGATTCAATATTACAGGTATTTTTAGACGGATTGCATGTGTAGTTTTGAAATTATGTTTATACAACTTTCTTATTTAGTATGACAGTGATACTATCATATTGAGTAAAAAAACTAACTTGTGTCTTTGCAAACCTTACAAAAGAACATTTTAGTAAAACTCAAAGATACATCTCCAGGCATTATTAGCCATTTTGCATTTGTTGTTTAGGAGTTATGTTTAAATAACTGGCATAGTGAGTAAAACTTAATTTTTGTATTTGCAAACCTTACAAAAACAACTGATTCTAGTAAAACTCACATGCATTCAATATTACAGTTATTTTTAGACATTTTGCCTGTTTGGTTTAGAAATTATGATGGAATACATTTGTATTGCTTTTTTCGCATTATCTCAGGATTTTAGGAATATTACTGTCATATTGAGAAAAAAACTACTTTTTGTGTTTGCAAGCCTTAAAAAAGCATATGTTTCGAGTTAAACTCACAAGAATGCATTATTTCAGGCAATATTAGCTCATTGTTATGTGTAGTTTAAGAGTTATGTTTAATTTACGGTCATATTGAGTGTACATTGTCATGGTGAAAAAAAACACAATTTTTTATTTGCAAAAATATCAAACACAGCTGATTCTAGTAAAATTCACAAGGATTCATTATTACAGGCATTTTTACACATATTGCATGTTTGACTTAGGAAATATGTTTGAATACATTTTTAATGCTTTTTTCGCATTATCTCAGGATTTTAGGGATATAACTGTCATAATGAGTAAAAAACTACTTTTTGTGTTTGCAAGATTTAAAAAAGCATATGTTTAGAGTAAAACTCCGTAGAATGCATTATTTGAGGCAACATTAGCCATTTTGCATGTGTAGTTAGGAGTTATTTTTAAATAACTGTCATATTGAGTCTGACAGTATACTGTCATAGTGAGTAAAACTTAATTTTTGTATTTGCAAACATTATAAAAACATCTGATTCTAGTAAAACTCACATGGATTTAATATTACAGGCATTTTTAGACATTTTACATTGTTGGTTTAGGAATTATGTTGGAATACATTTTTATTGCTTTTTTCGCATTATCTCAGGATTTTAAGAACATTACTGTCATATTGAGTAAAAAACTACTTTTTGTGTTTGCAAGCCTTAAAAAAGCATATGTTTCGAGTAAAACTCACAATAATGCATTATTTCAGGCAATAATAGCTCATTTTTATGTGTAGTTTAGGAGTTATGTTTATTTACTGCTATATTGAGTGTACTTGTCATGGTGAAAAAAACCTAATTTTTTTTATTTGCAAAAATTTCAAACACAACCGGTTCTAGTAAAACTCACATGGATTCAATAATACAGGCATTTTTACACATTTTGCATGTTTAGTTTAGAAATTATGATTGAATACATTTTTATTGCTTTTTTCGCAGTATCTCGGAGTTTAAGAACATTACTGTCATATTGAGTAAAAAAAATACTTTTTGTGTTTGCAAGCCTTAAGAAAGCATATGTTTCGAGGAAAACTCCCAAGAATCCATTATTTCAAACATTATTAGCCATTTTGCATGAGTAGTTTAGGAGTTATGATTAAAAAACTGTCATATTGAGTGTGACAGTTTACTTTCATAAAGAGTAAAACCTAATTTTTGTTTTTGCAAACCTTACTCCAACAACTGATTCTAGTAAAACTCACATGGATATTACAGGCATTTTTAGACATTTTGCATTGCTGGTTTAGGAATTATGTTGGAATACATTTTTATTGTTTTTTTCGCATTATCTCAGGAGTTTAAGAACATTACTGTCATATTGAGTAAAAAAATACTTTTTGTGTTTGCAAGCCTTAAGAAAGCATATGTTTCCAGGAAAACTCCCAATAATTCATTATTTCAAACATTATTAGCCATTTTGCATGAGTAGTTTAGGAGTTATGATTAAAAAACTGTCATATTGAGTGTGACAGTTTACTTTCATAAAGAGTAAAACCTAATTTTTTTTTTGCAAACTTCACTAAAACAACTGATTCTAGTAAAACTCACATGGATTCAATAATACAGGCATTTTTGCACATTTTGCATGTTTAGTTTAGAAATTATGATTGAATACATTTTTATTGCTTTTTTCGCATTATCTCAGGATTTTAAGAACATTACTGTCATATTGAGTAAAAAACTACTTTTTGTGTTTGCAAGCCTTAAAAAAGCATATGTTTCGAGTAAAACTCACAAGAATGCATTATTTCAGGCAATATAAGCTCATTTTTAAGTGTAGTTTAGGAGTTATGATAATGTGATGATGCTAATAAATAATAATAATAAATGTCATATTGAGTGTGACAGTTTACTTTCATAAAGAGTAAAACCTATTTTTTGTTTTTGCAAACCTTACTAAAACAACTGATTCTAGTTAAACTCACAAGGATTCAATAATACAGGCATTTTTACACATTTTGCATGTTTACTTTAGAAATTATGATTGAATACATTTTTATTGCTTTTTTCGCATTATCTCAAGATTTAAAGAACATTACTGTCATATTAGGTAAAAAAAATACTTTTTGTGTTTGCAAGCCTTAAAAGCATAAGTTTCGAGGAAAACTCCCAAGGATCCATTATTTCAAACATTATTAGCCATTTTGCAAGAGTAGTTTAGGAGTTATGATTAAAAAACTGTCATATTGAGTGTGACAGTTTACTTTCTTAAAGAGTAAAACCTAACTTCTGTTTTTGCAAACTTTACTAAAACAACTGATTCTAGTAAAACTCACATGGATTCAATAATACAGGCATTTTTACACATTTTGCATGTTTAGTTTAGAAATTATGATTTAATACATTTTTATTGCTTTTTTCGCATTATCTCAGGATTTTAAGAACATTACTGTCATATTGAGTAAAAAAATACTTTTTGTGTTTGCAAGCCTTAAGAAAGCATATGTTTCCAGGAAAACTCCCAATAATTCATTATTTCAAACATTATTAGCCATTTTGCATGAGTAGTTTAGGAGTTATGATTAAAAAACTGTCATATTGAGTGTGACAGTTTACTTTCATAAAGAGTAAAATCTAATTTTTGTTTTTGCAAACCTTACTAAAACAACTGATTCTAGTAACACTCACATGGATTTAATATTACAGGCATTTTTAGACATTTTGCATTGTTGGTTTAGGAATTATGTTGGAATACATTTTTATTGCTTTTTTCGCATTATCTCAGGAATTTAAGAACATTACTGTCATATTGAGTAAAAAAATACTTTTTGTGTTTGCAAGCCTTAGAAAGCATATGTTTCGAGGAAATCTCCCAAGGATCCATTATTTCAAACATTATTAGCCATTTTGCATGAGTAGTTTAGGAGTTATAATTAAAAATTGTCATAATGAGTGTGACAGTTTACTTTCATAAAGAGTAAAATCTAATTTTTGTTTTTGCAAAGCTTACTAAAACAACTGAATCTAGTAAAATTCACATGGATTCAATATTACAGGCATTTTTACACATATTGCATGTTTGACTTAGGAAATATGATTGAATACATTGTTATTGCTTTTTTCGCATTATCTCAGGATTTTAGGAAAATAACTGTCATATTGAGTAAAAAACTACTTTTTGTGTTTGCAAGATTTAAAAAAGCATATGTTTAGAGTACAACTCCGTAGAATGCATTATTTGAAGCATCATTAGCCATTTTGCATGTGTAGTTAGGAGTTATTTTTAAATAACTGTCATATTGAGTGTGACAGTACACTTTCATAAAGAGTAAAACCTAATTTTTGTTTTTGCAAACTTTACTAAAACAACTGATTCTAGTAAAACTCACATGGATTCAATAATACAGGCATATTTACACATTTTGCATGTTTAGTTTAGAAATTATGATTGAATACATTTTTATTGCTTTTTTCGCATTATCTCAGGATTTTAAGAACATTACTGTCATATTGAGTAAAAAAATACTTTTTGTGATTGCAAGCCTTAAGAAAGCAAATGTTTCGAGGAAAACTCCCAAGGATCCATTATTTCAAACATTATTAGCCATTTTGCATGAGTAGTTTAGGAGTTATGATTAAAAAACTGTCATATTGAGTGTGACAGTTTACTTTCATAAAGAGTAAAACCTAACTTCTGTTTTTGCAAACTTTACTAAAACAACTGATTCTAGTAAAACTCACATGGATTCAATAATACAGACATTTTTACACATTTTGCATGTTTAGTTTAGAAATTATGATTGAATACATTTTTATTGCTTTTTTCGCATTATCTCAGGATTTTAAGAACATTACTGTCATATTGAGTAAAAAAATACATTTTGTGTTTGCAAGCCTTAAGAAAGCATATGTTTCGAGGAAATCTCCCAAGGATCCATTATTTCAAACATTATTAGCCATTTTGCATGAGTAGTTTAGGAGTTATGATTAAAAAATTGTCATATTGAGTGTGACAGTTTACTTTCATAAAGAGTAAAATCTAATTTTTGTTTTTGCAAACCTTACTAAAACAACTGATTCTAGTAACACTCACATGGATTTAATATTACAGGCATTTTTAGACATTTTGCATTGTTGGTTTAGGAATTATGTTGGAATACATTTTTATTGCTTTTTTCGCATTATCTCAGGAATTTAAGAACATTACTGTCATATTGAGTAAAAAAATACTTTTTGTGTTTGCAAGCCTTAAGAAAGCATATGTTTCGAGGAAATCTCCCAAGGATCCATTATTTCAAACATTATTAGCCATTTTGCATGAGTAGTTTAGGAGTTATAATTAAAAATTGTCATAATGAGTGTGACAGTTTACTTTCATAAAGAGTAAAATCTAATTTTTGTTTTTGCAAAGCTTACTAAAACAACTGAATCTAGTAAAATTCACATGGATTCAATATTACAGGCATTTTTACACATATTGCATGTTTGACTTAGGAAATATGATTGAATACATTGTTATTGCTTTTTTCGCATTATCTCAGGATTTTAGGAAAATAACTGTCATATTGAGTAAAAAACTACTTTTTGTGTTTGCAAGATTTAAAAAAGCATATGTTTAGAGTACAACTCCGTAGAATGCATTATTTGAAGCATCATTAGCCATTTTGCATGTGTAGTTAGGAGTTATTTTTAAATAACTGTCATATTGAGTGTGACAGTACACTTTCATAAAGAGTAAAACCTAATTTTTGTTTTTGCAAACTTTACTAAAACAACTGATTCTAGTAAAACTCACATGGATTTAATAATACAGGCATATTTACACATTTTGCATGTTTAGTTTAGAAATTATGATTGAATACATTTTTATTGCTTTTTTCGCATTATCTCAGGATTTTAAGAACATTACTGTCATATTGAGTAAAAAAATACTTTTTGTGATTGCAAGCCTTAAGAAAGCAAATGTTTCGAGGAAAACTCCCAAGGATCCATTATTTCAAACATTATTAGCCATTTTGCAAGATTAGTTTAGGAGTTATGATTAAAAAACTGTCATATTGAGTGTGACAGTTTACTTTCATAAAGAGTAAAATCTAACTTCTGTTTTTGCAAACTTTACTAAAACAACTGATTCTAGTAAAACTCACATGGATTCAATAATACAGACATTTTTACACATTTTGCATGTTTAGTTTAGAAATTATGATTGAATACATTTTTATTGCTTTTTTCGCATTATCTCAGGATTTTAAGAACATTACTGTCATATTGAGTAAAAAAATACATTTTGTGTTTGCAAGCCTTAAGAAAGCATATGTTTCGAGGAAATCTCCCAAGGATCCATTATTTCAAACATTATTAGCCATTTTGCATGAGTAGTTTAGGAGTTATGATTAAAAAATTGTCATATTGAGTGTGACAGTTTACTTTCATAAAGAGTAAAATCTAATTTTTGTTTTTGCAAACCTTACTAAAACAACTGATTCTAGTAACACTCACATGGATTTAATATTACAGGCATTTTTAGACATTTTGCATTGTTGGTTTAGGAATTATGTTGGAATACATTTTTATTGCTTTTTTCGCATTATCTCAGGAATTTAAGAACATTACTGTCATATTGAGTAAAAAAATACTTTTTGTGATTGCAAGCCTTAAGAAAGCAAATGTTTCGAGGAAAACTCCCAGGATCCATTATTTCAAACATTATTAGCCATTTTGCATGAGTAGTTTAGGAGTTATGATTAAAAAACTGTCATATTGAGTGTGACAGTTTATTTTTTTAAAGAGTAAAACCTATTTTTTGTTTTTGCAAACCTTACTAAAACAACTGATTCTAGTTAAACTCACATGGATTTATTATTACAGGCATTTTTACACATTTTGCATGTTTGGTTTAGGAATTATAATGGAATACATTTTTATTTTGCTTTTTTCGTATTATCTCAGGATTTTAAGAACATTACTGTCATATTGAGTAAAAAAACTACTTTTTGTGTTTGCAAGATTTAAAAAAGCATATGTTTTGAGTAAAACTCCCAAGGATGCATTATTTCAGGCATCAATAGCCATTTTGCTTGTGTGGATTAGGAGTTTTTAAATAACTGTCATATTGCGTGTGGCAGTTATACTGTTATTATGAGTAAAACCTAATTTTTGTATTTTTAAACATTATAAACCACCTGATTCTAGTAAAATTCACAAAGATACAATATTACAGGCATTTTTAGACATAATGCAGGTTTGGTTTTGGAGTTAGGTTTATAACTTTTCATATTTAGTATGACAGTTATACTGTCATATTAAGTAAAAAAAAAAAAGACTTGTGTCTTTGCAAACCTTACAAAATATTTTTTTCCAGTAAAACTCACAAAGATACATTTCTCTTATTAGCCATTTTGCATGTGTGGTTTCGGAGTTATGTTTAAATAACTGTCAGATACAGAGACAGAGACAGAGACAGTGTGCGAGGTGGAGAAGTTCCGGCTAGATATAGTTGGACTCACTTCGACGCACAGGAACCTGTTCTCTCGAGAGGGGCTGGACTCTCTTCCACTATGGCGTTGCAAGCAATGAGAGGCTGGGGTGGCAATTCTTGTTGTCCCCCCGGCTCAAAGACACGAGTATGGGGATCAGACTGTCTGATTGTGGCGGGTCGCTCCCTGTATGATCAGTGTAGGGCAGCCTTGGTCCGCTTAGGCTGCCCTTTGTCACCGATTCTGTTGTTAACTTTTATGGACAGAATTGCAGTCATGGCGTTGAGGGGATCCGGTTTGGTGGTTGCAGGATTAGGTCTCTGCTTTTTGCAGTTGATGTGGTTCTGATGGCTTCAACTGGCCAGGATCTCCAGCTCTCATTGGATGGCCGAGTATGAAGCGACTGGGATGAGAATCAGCACCTCCAAGTCCGAGTCCATGGTTCTCGCCCGGTAAAGGGTGGGGTGCCATTTCCAGGTTGAGGAGGCGATGGCACATACTAGATGGCCCCAAGTGGAGGAGTTCAAGTACCTAGGAGTCTTGTTCACGAGTGAGGGAAGAGTGGATCATGAGATCCACAGGCGGATCGGTGCGGCGTCTTCAGTAATGAGGACGCTATATCGATCCATTGTGGTGAAGAAGGAGCTGAGCCAGAATTAAAAGCTCTAAATTTACCGGTCGATCTACATTCCCATCCTGCACCCATGGTCATGGTTATGACCGAAAAGACAAGATCCCGGGTACAAGCGGCCAAATTGAGTTTCCTCCGCCGGGTGGCGGGTCTCTCCCTTAGAGATAGGATAAGAAGCTCTGTCATCCGGGAGGAACTCAGAGTAAAGCGCTGCTCCTCCACATTGAGAGGAGCCAGATGAGGTGGTTCGGGCATCTGCTCAGGATGCCACCCGAACGCCTCCCGAGGGAGGTGTTTAGGGCAAGTCCGACCGGCAGGAGGCCACGGGGAAGACCCAGGACACATTGGGAAGATTATGTCTCCCGGCTGGCCTGGGAACGCCTCAGGATCCCCCAAGAAAAGCTGGAAGAAGTCGCTGGGGAGAGGGAAGTCTGGGCTTCTCTGTTTAGGCTGCTGCCCCCGCAACCCGACCTCGGTTAAGCGGAAGAAAATGGATGGATTTAGTAACGACAACAAAAACTGATTCTAGTAAAACTCACATGGATACAATTTTACAGGTAATGCATGTTTGGTTTTGGAATTATGTTTATATAACTTTCATATGTATTATGACAGTTATACTGTCATCTTAAATAAAACTAACTTGTGTCTTTACAAACATTACAAACTATGTTTTTCCAGTAAAACTCACAAAAATATTTTTTTCCAGGCATTATTAGACATTTTTCATGTGTGGTTT